>NC_134811.1:14554772-14662272 GCF_046742065.1 Oratosquilla oratoria
AGGGACCAATGATGGATACCTGCTTATGGTGGTCCTGTAAGACGGACAGTAGTTCCTGCCCACTTTCAAAATCCTTCAACCTCTTACCTCCATCAAGAAGTGCAGTCCTGAGAGGCTGACACTCAGTCTCCAGATTGGACCCAAGATCTCACAGTATCAACTTGAACTGTGTGTCTTATGCCTTTTCACATATGGACAGTTGACAACCAGCAAGTCTTCCAGTTTTTCTACTACTTTCAGCCAGTGACATACAAATAATATCACACCAATTCCACAGGAAAAACGGGCTTACCAGAGTTGGTAACAGTAGTATGATCCACTGGAGGAATGTTGGCAATAGTTGTAGTTGCTCCTTGATAGATCTTCCAGTCCACCTCATCCTCTTCCTCCTCCGTCCACATATCACAAAGACCATTCTCAAGATTGCATCTGTTCAAATACATTTTTTTCTTTCATTGTTAGACCTTCTCTGGTAATCAATTATCAATACATTATTACTCTACCTTTTCTAGAATAGTACTGTAAATGGCAGGTTTTTCATAATATTTTTTTCTGAGTACCTTACTTTTTTATATATTAATAACTAATGAATAAATAAATTATCAAAGTAGTTTCATTATGAAATGGACATAGCAAAAGATTAATTAAATTACATAGATATTGGATGATCTGCAGTGAGAAAATTGTATTGTGTACCTTCCGGTAGCAATGTTTATGCATGTGAAGTTTACAACATACCTCTTCCATGATTGACAAAGCTCAGCAGTTTCATCAGAACGGTCATTGCAGTCATCGGCAAAATCACAGGTGTCGCCAGCATCAATGCAAGTGCCAATACGACATGTGAACTTATCACCAAGGTCCTCACAGGTTAAGCCTTCAGGAAGAACAAGAACAGTGATGATATAACTGAAAGGCATTACCCCCAGATGCATCTTATATTTCTCTGGCCCAAACTCATTTTTCTATACACTGAGTGACTTTTGGGCTGAACCAGTGGCTGTGTCCAGTTTCCTAGAAGTCAAAGGTCTCCTGCAAGAGATCAATAAATCAATCAATTACCCCTGATCTCTCTTGCAGATAACACATTATTTTTTCTTTAAGTGACTTATGATCCTGACCAGAGGCTGTTACTGATTTCCTGGAGGCCACAGGTCTTCTAAAAGAGAGACCAGGAACATCAGATAGATTGACCTCTTGCAGAAGACCTACAAGAGAATACTGGGGCAACAAACTGATTTATACAATGCACATTCACAGTTACATCCTTCAGTTATCTGGCACCTGAAACCAAGGCTCCTTTGGCCTTAGTACTCACCATAAGGAGGGTGCACTGGGGGAGCACATCCAACAAAAGCGACATCATCAATACTGGCAAGGCCCTCGAGTTTAAGACCACGTTGTGCCCTCACCACGACCTGTTCTCCTAGTAGGCGCCCAAGCCATACATTAGCCTGGTGGGGAGAAACACTGATCAACGAAATCTGTACAGGATTTAGTTTGCTTGTCAACCACATGCATTTGCACAGGTGTTATTCAATTATGTGACTACTTTCAAGGACTGGTCAAGAATGGCAATTCTTGAATTCTACGAAGGAAATGATCTAAAAGTAATGATATTACTTCACCCTTTACCAAATAGAATAAATCTTTATATTTTTTCTGGTTGTTGCCTAATGACCTTATTCACCAGTGGGAGGTATCCTTTGCTCAAAAGAGAGCGACATTTATCCTGATCTAACCTTTCATCATATTGTCCAACTTTTAGTAGTTTTCTGTCATCAGATTATTTGATTCAGCTATAGGGGCTAACTACTGCTTGTTGATAGGTTCATGAGCCACTTATTGGCTCAATTCAGCTGATAAAACTAAATATATTCAAACCTTTTCTTGAAGACATCTATGATATTTAAAGTCATATGTAGAAGCATTGCATACAGTTAATACTAATGCATTCAGAGGAAGGGTAAAATATATAATCAATTGTAAATAAAACACTGGTAGAAAGCTTTTTGCTGACCTTTTTCCATTGCTCTCCATGGTTGCCCTCAGTCTTCCAAACCTCTTTCTCAGGTCCTCCATATCGGTCTCTCTTGATGACACGCAGAGATCCTGTTTCAGGACCATCCAGCACATACCACAATGTCAGATGGCACTGAGTACTTGTTTCCCCTGGTTATGACAAGGAAGTTGGGGTTAGAAGATGTGGTAGGGAGATCTGGTAGAGAAATAACTAGACCTATACAAATATGAACAAGAGGAAGTATATATATATTTTTTCTATGTTTACATGTACAGAAGTGCAGACTCTAAGATCAGAATGTTCACAGCATTAAAACTAGCTACATATCTTTTCCTTATCTCTATTACCTATACAGTAATTCATCACATTTCTGTACTTACCAAGGAATGTAGAGGCAAGATCAGTGGAATCTTCTATCTCCTGATCTGTAGTTTCAGTATAGAGGTATCTGTTAAGCTGGCTGCTGTCGGTGTGGTCAAACAATGGCTTATATTGTTGGAAAAATGGATCCGTAGTATCAATACCCTGAGTCAACATCCACCTGAGGGAGAGATAATTATATTCATGATAATCTTCCCTTTCTAGATCTTGTAAATTTAATGTTCCTATTCAGTACACACATTACTAATGAGGGCACAGAGAGTGAGTGCCAATTACCCTATCCAACAACTCTTTTCAGTGGAATAGATAATGACATAGATGATCTCTTGGTCTGGAACAAGAGAAAGTTACAAGAGCATGGGAACAAATTATAAAAAACATATGTTAAAATGATGTCAAGAAACAGAGTTCTCCATACATATGCACCAACTCTTAGGATAGAATAGAAGTTGAAATAGCTCAAGTTAAGATCATATGCAAATTTAAAAGTAAGTATAATAGTTGAAGACAAGATCCTACGAATTCAATCCATTTTCTGTATATTGCAATTAGATAAATACAATCAGGTATATGATATGGCTTACTGCTCCAATTATATTTTACAAATTTTAATACTCGAATGTATATGAAACTGCACTGGTACAACTTTACTGAATATTCTATTTTTCTTGAGAGCCCCTACATTTACAACTAAATTCTGAATTACTTCAAAGAATATGGAATGGCTGAAATGCTGAAAAACTAAAATACAGAATGAATTTACTATGCCATAATGGATCCTAGCTAGAACACAGTTAATATTCTATGTTTCCCATAAAACCTAAATCTTCATTTCTTACGTATAGAGGACAGAAGTGTTTCTTGCTGACAGAGTCTCATATCTATGTGCATCAATGCTCCAACCACATAGGTCTCGACCCTCGAAGCTACATGAATCCATTGCTGTGAAAGTAAATGGGATATTATCAACAGTGCTTTTATTAGGTCTTGCTCAAAACTACATATTTACATATACCAAAAGCCCTGTTCCCCCTCATAAGGAGGGTGGTCAAATGAAAGCATACATCCACCCTACACTAATCCCACACCCATCCAAAAATCCATTTCATTATCCCTCCCATATTAGCTTCAAATGGGTGAAGGATCATCCTTGTCCACCACTACACTCCTTGGGTCAAAGGTAATACAGCAAGACTGAGCACCTCCACAGCAAGGCCCAACAGCTGAAGCTGTACGGTATCAATATTTGTTTTCTTGATTGTTGGGAACCATGCTGTAGAAGCATAGTAAAGTGTGGTTCTCAAGGACTGTTTGTACCCTGTAATAAGGGTTTCCTCCTACTTAACAAAGCTCATGCTTACTACTGATATCTACTAATCTTAGTATACTTTCTTGTTCATTCTTACTGTCAAGTCTTCAAAGGATAGATTGAAGGTCATGTGAAAATCAAAAGTAAGGCCAGGATTTTTGGATTCTTTTTCAATGGATGGATTTTGCTGTTCAATTTTACTATTGGATGTTTCTTTGATTCATGGTTGTCTGGAGTGAGCAATGTTACTGTTGCTTTCTATGAAAAGGCTTAATTTTTTCCCCTAAGTCTTTATTCTAGTTTGTCTCAGTAAGATGCAGCGTTTTTAGCTACTATTCTGTAATTGCTATGTTGGGTTATTACTGTGAGATAATCTACCCAGGTATGCACTTTGGTGTTATCACTAGTGTAAAGGTTGAACAATGCAGAAGACAGTACTGCTTCTTGAGGAATTCCATTAAACAGACTTTTAGTCTCAGAAATTTTGTTGTTTTGAGTTATTCTGCACTGTCTGCCACTGAAGAATTGTGTTAGCCATTTCCTATTTTTGTGGATGTCTGTTTCTAAGACTTTTTAGGAGAATATGTTTCTGGGAACTTTATCAAATGTCTTGTTTATCTTTATTGGCTCCATAATTGTTCTTTCTGGCAATATTCTTTTTTGTTAAATCTCTCAAGCACTTGTGTGATGTTTATGAGAAGGGCACTGGTGGAGTGGCCCTTCTTGAATCCATGTTGGTTTGGGGAGGTGGAAAGATTAATTGTTTTTTTCTACCATCAGTCTTTCCATCAGCTTGGATAAGATAGATAGTGAAATTAGTCTGTAGGATGTTAAATTATCTGGTGGGTTGTTTTATTTGAATAAAGGTATCACATATGCTTTTTTCCAAATTTATGGGATTTTGATGTAGGCTACATCCAGAAGTGATTTAAATGATCAATCAGGGCCTTTATTGCATTTGGGCCAAAGTATTTTGGATGGATTTTTGAGAATATATGAAAAGAGACTAGAAGCAGTAGACATGCTATACTCAGAAGAAATAAGAGGAAGAGGTGACTTAGTTGCAATGTTTAGGGCAATGAAGAAATTTGATAAAAATAACAGAGAAGATCTCTTGGTTTGAGATGAAAGGGTGTCACAAGAAAAAGTAAAAATGCATCAATTTATAGAGCAGGGTCAATGTAGAAGATGAACCCAACTATAGTTAATCATACAAGCCTAACATAGAACAAAGCAGATGCTTCATGCATTTCTTACTTGATGTACAAAGTATGTTCAATAAGTAATGGGACGCATTAAATATCATTCAATCAGAAAGTTACTTTACTGTGAAGTACACATACACATTGTCTATAAAATGACTAATTGGCACCTTTCTATGTTTTTAGGTTTGAGTGCAGCAGTGTATGTTGTGGAACCAGTTTGCTCATCCCATTTGCCAGTCTGTCAACATTTGACAAGATGCAGTAAAACATGAAGCAACGTTATACCATCAAATTTTGTGTTAGACTTAAGAAAAGCAAACATGAAGATTATGGAACATTATAGGAGGTATATGAGGGATGAACTGATGAGTTAAGCAAGTTTCTATTGGTGGTTTAAAAGATTTTCTGAAGGAAATGAACAGGTTAAGGATGAACCTAGATCTGGACCACCAAACAGCCGTGAGGAGGAAAACATTGAGGAAGTGTGAAGGTTAGTGATGCAATACCAATGAATAATTGTGAGGATGATATCTGAAGCTGTTGGTATTAGTGTTGGCTGAGTGGATACAGTTCTGACTAAGTCTGTGCCAAGTTTGTGTAAAAGATTTTCTCTGATGACAAGAGGCAGTT
This sequence comes from Oratosquilla oratoria, assembly GCF_046742065.1. Classification (NCBI taxonomy): domain Eukaryota; kingdom Metazoa; phylum Arthropoda; class Malacostraca; order Stomatopoda; family Squillidae; genus Oratosquilla; species Oratosquilla oratoria. Next base: position 14,560,321 of record NC_134811.1, read on the forward strand.
TTGTATGAAATGTTACACTGACTTTCTCTATAGGATAGCAGCTGATTCAGGTTTCCTGAATAAGGTAGTGACTTGCAACATGAGTTGGGTGTTCACCTATGACCCTGGGAGCAAATGTCAGAGTACCTAGTGGAAGCACATGTCATCTCCCAGGCCCAAGAAGGCAAATATGAGCAGATCGCAAGAGAAGACCATGGTCATTCTTTTCTTTGACTCCAAGGGGCTCATTCACATTGAATGGGTTCCTGAGGGTCAAAGCATCAATAGAGTATTACCTTAAAGTTCTGCAAAGGTTTATGGAGAAGATGAGGAAGAAAAGGCCACAACATTGGTGCAGTGGTGAGTGGTGGTTCTACCAGGACAATGTCCTATGCCACAGGTCAACACTAGTGACCATGCAGATGGTCAACATGGGAATGAAAGTGTTACAACACCCAGCCTACAGCCCTGACCTGACCCCTTGTGACATCTTCCTATTCCCATACATGAAAGGCAGTTTCAGGGAAGTCAGATTCCAGTCAACACAAGAGCTAAAAAGAGGCACTGGAAAATTACCTGAAGTGACACATGAAGAAGGACTTTGAGAAGATTGGGAGAGACGTCTGCAGAAATGTGTAGATACAAGAGGCCATTATTTTGAAGGAGACAAAGTTTCGAATGTTTATAAAAATAATAAATATCAATCCTGAAATTTCTTCATCACTTATTGAACATACCTTATACCACAAAGAATTACTTCAATATCTGCCTCTTATTATGCATTACCCCAACTCATTCCTTACATACAGTTATATGTATCCCAACTAGAATTAAGCTTACACTCCTCCATCTGCTCTACAAGAAAAAAATCTGGACTTACTGCATCCAATTTCATCTGACATATCACCAATAGGACACTCATTAACGAAGTTACACTTGCTGGTCAGGGGAAGGCAGGTATGATCACTGCATTCAATTTCACTTTGGCTGCAGCCTCCTGAAGGTGTGGTAGTTGTTATGTTGGAAAGTGGCAGGTCACCATCATAAAGTCTGCCAGAGGAAAGAGTCATAAATCTACAGAACAACATACATAAAGAGAATAAAAGAATAAGTGAGATGCAGATAAAATGTGCAGAACACATAAGGAGGAATCATCACTTATCATCAATGCCTTGGGTTTATTTTTACAAGAAACCCATGACTACAAGATAGCTGATAATGGTCCCCAAGTTCTCCTACACATTTCTCAAGAGAAGAAATATTACAATGTTGTCCATATTGTGTACATATAAGGCAATGTGGGATGATATGTACTACATGTAACATTTCAGTGCAGGATGATGATCCAAACATTGTTGGCAAAGGTGACTTTTGTATGCCTGAAGAACAGTTTTTCTAGATTTGTATCTGGGGTGGCTTGGAATAAAGCAGAACAGAACAAGAAGGGCTGAGTTGGATAAACACACAAAGAAAGTGACCTGGGAAAAAGCAAGATCAAAAGAGGGAAAAAAGAAAATAGGAAAATTCATATGTGAGAGGAAAGCAAAGTCATATATACTTAAAAAGAAAACTTCCACTATATATAGGTTACCTAAATCAGTGTCTAATGTGGTGGAGAAAGCTATACACATATGTTTGGGTTGAAGTGTGTAAATCTGTGTGGTATAAGTACCTAAAGTTAAGTTTTTATAGGGATTGAATGATAAAAATGGAGGAAATGTTTCTTCCAACATGAAATTCCAAATTAAGGTAACAGGAGGAAGGATGAGAGTACTATTGACCACAAAATCACAATAAACTCAACAGATTCTTTTCTTACACGAAGGTGGAATAACTCAACAGGTACAAGATGTCACACAATTCTATATGATTTTTTTTCAAAACCTTAATATGATTTGGTGAAAAGAGATATAAATCATTTCAACATACCTGCAACCTGGAGCCATTATGATGTCATCTATGGCAGTGCCTCCATCGACATCATACCTTGCAACACTCTCAAAGATGATTTGGAAGGGTGTATCAAAACTGCTTAGGTCAACACGTTCTTTCACCCACATATTACCTCCTTGTTTTGGGAAAGAGGCCAACATAGTTGTTGGACCATTCTGAGTGGTTCTGTGGGTTATGTCAGCCTCAGTTAATTATAAAAGGTACTGAATGAATTCTGATTAAACATTAACCATAAGATGAATATAACAGAATAACATGAATGGAAAAATAAGATACAATAAATGAAATTAAAACACAATGAATATCTGACTTTTAAAAAAAGATGTTTACCTACCTAGAGAGAATGCTAAGCTCAGCTACTTGAGAACCAAACATATGGCGATAGAAGACCATATAGCAATCTGGGTTAGGCTGGAGAGCCCTGCTTTTATACCAGGCCTTTTTGGTGTCCATTTGTGGCCTTGATGCATCCAAATACAAGTAGTGACCCACATGACTGAAATATGTGTGGTCCAAGTGTGGGCCAGCTCCTGTGGGTCATTAAATAAGTATAGTTGGTATAACTATCAAAGAGAAAGTGAAAAATAGAAAAGCAATAGAATCAGATGATTGATATTGAAAGAGAAGAGGAACTGGAGTGAATAGAGTACAGTATGTGAAAAATGATTGAAAGAAAGTATCAGGTTGGAAACAATGGGTTTGAAGACAAAAGAAGGAAGAAATGGATAACTAGTAACAGCTGTTGAAAGACTATATAAATATATATATATATGTATATGTATATATATATATATGTATATATATATGTATATGTATATGTATATACCTGTATATATATGTATTTATATAAATATATTCATATGTATATATATTTAGGGATGAAATGGGTGGGAGTGTTTTTATGCCTTTCCCTTTTTGGCTACCTCCCTTGGAAGGGGGAAAAAGCCTTGGTATATGTATGTATGTATGTATATATATGTATATATATATATATATATATATATATATATATATATATATATATATATATATATATATATATACAGTGAGTCCTCCTTATACAGCAATTCTTTATCCGGTAAATTCAGTTACGGTATTTGATAATTACTGTACTACCCTCGATTCTATTCACGGTAAGAAAAATTCACAGATACGTTATCCGCTAGACATTTTGAAGAGGAAAGAGCAGGGAGAAGGTACATCTGCCATATCCTATAATTACATTTTATAATGGGTTTGGTATATGGTAATTTAAATTTGCAATAAGGTTTTCAGGAATGCATATATACCATATAATGAGGACTTACATGATATTTATATGGCTTGTCAATGATACGATAAAAAATAAAACTATCATTCTTGAATTGTACAAGATGTTATTGTAGTACTCTGTGACATAGAGCAACATCAGTTATGTTGAAGGGTTCTAAGCCCCTTGTCATACATTCCTCCCTTATATCCTGCTCTCTAGGATATGACTACCTCATATAAAGAAGTCTAACATGATTTCACATAAGAAAACACAAGTAATTTCCCATCTTGATACATTCATCATCAATCAGTCTGGCATATTTTGGCATAGCAATCTGGACTGATTTACAGAGATGTAATCTAACACAAACTGTAAAAATAAGACATGCAACAAAGGTAGGATTATCTTGAAGTACACTGAATGGAGCAAAATATTATGCTTATACCACTATAAATCTATGCTAATGATAATTGTTTTGGCCTATATATTACACCTACAGTCATCTTTTGTCTATTTATTTGGGTTAATTCTACCCATAAACTACAATATACACCCTGTTTCACTTTCTCTAATACACAGAGCTTCTTTGTGGATGATGCAAAATTGTTGAAAAAAGTGACTGAAGAAGATTGTGAGTCGCTACAGAGTGATCTCAATAAAGTAGGGGAATGGAGTAGGAAGTGGGAGATGGAATTCAATATTAAGAAGTGTAGTATAATGGAATTTGGAAGAAGCAAAAAAAGAATAGTGGGATCATATAAATTGGGAGAGGAAGAAATAAAAAAAATAGAAAATGAGAAGGAACTTGGAGTCATTATTATGAATAATATGTCCCCTGAGAAACATATAAACAAAATTTTTGGAGAAACTTATAAGTTAATAAGAACAATCAAAGTGGCATTTACATACCTGGCTGAAGAAATGGTGAAGAAAATACTAGTCACTTTGATAAGACCAAGATTGGAATATGCAGCAATGATGTGGTCACCAAGTACCGTACAAAAAAAATGTATAAAAAACTTGAAAGAATACAAAGTGTAATTACAAAATTGGCACCAACACTCTCAGAACAATCATATGAAGAGAGACTAGCAAAACTTGAGCTACAGACATCAGAGCAACAAAGAGAGAAAGGAGACTTGATAATTCTTTATAGAATCATGAAAGGCATAGAAACTATTGATAGAGAGGATCTAGCAAAATGGAAGAGTAGAAATACAAGAGGACACGGAAAGAAAATCAAGAAAGACAGTTATGGAAGAGATCAGAAAAAGAACAGCTTTCCCCACAGAGTAATAGACATTTGGAACAAGTTAGATGAGAAAGTGGTGTGTGCAAAAACAATACACAAATCTAAAAACAGTCTAGATAAAATGAGATATGAAGATGGGACACCACGAGCATAGCTCCCTTTCCGTAAAATACAACTAGATAAATACAGGCGTGGATATTGCTTTTAATGTGCAACAGAATACCCCCACCTTTCTTGTGGTTTCTATCCTGATTAAGTTGTTTAAACCCTGTAATATTAAATTCAGCTTCAACTTCTTTACCTTTAACCATGTGTCAGTTATTCCTATCCTATCAACATTTTAACTTGTGATGTAGAACATGATTTTTAGAAACTTGTGATTATTTCTTTCTGACTTGTTATGATTCTCTACATTATTTCTCACATCATCAGTTTGTTCTTTATTGACATCTTGCTCTACACTGATTTTTGGCTTTTCATGGACATTTGGTCCCTCTCTGCCATTGTGATTTACACTGGCCATTTGTTGTTAGTTGACATTCCGTGTGGCACTAACATTTAATTCTTGGGTATCACCTTGTCCTACATATAAAATTTGTCCTCTGACATCACATCCTACATACATATATATATATACCAAGGATTTTTCACCCTTACAAGGGAGGTAGCCAAAAAAAAAAAGGCATAAAACCATTCCCACCCATTCTATCCCTAAATACACTCCACCCTCCCTCATATCTTAGCACCTCCTGGATGACGGGTCATCCCTGCACCTCGTCCACTGCCCTGGGTCAGAGGCAGTGTTGCAAGACACAGCACATCCACAGCAAGGCCGCTTCAGTAAATTGGCGACCCCCCCCTCTCCATCCCCCCATGCAGAAAAGGAGAAGACGGAGAGAAATCCCTTTGGACTATATCAAATTTTTCTCACACAAACTACCTCACCCCCCATCCCCCCACCCATTCCACCTCATGCATCACAGCATCATCCATATACAACCATTCTCCATTCACCCGTCTTCTGTCCTCTCCCGTCCTTCCTCAACAGACATTTTCCTTTTCCCCAAAGCCTCCTTCACCTCATCCATCCATCTCATCCTAGTATGCCCCCTCATGTTCACTCACTCTACATCTGCCTTCCATACTTCTTTTACTAGTCTTTCTTCACTCATTCTTTCCATGTGTCCAACCCATCCTAATACTCTTTCATCAACCCTATATCCCAACTCCCTTACCATCCCTGTTCTCCTCTTTAACTCAACATTTCTCACTCTATCCAGCCTAGTAACCCCCATCATACTTCTCAGACACCTCATCTCAAACACATTAAAACTCTTTCTCTCTTCCTCTTTTACTTTCCATGTTTCTGCCCCATACAGTGTTGTTGGCACAATCACTCCTTCATATAGTCTCCTATTAGCATCCATTCCCAAATGTCTATTCCTCATTACACTTTTTAATCCACCAAGGCTTTTACTTGCTTCTCTCAATCTACATTCTACCTCCACCTCCACTCCACCCTTTCCTGCCACATTTGCACCCAAGTATCTAAAACTATCCACTTCCTCCAGTCACTCTCCCTTAATGCTCACTTCCAGTCTGCTGCCACTTTCACCCCTTGTACATCTCATCACCTTACTTTTACCCACATTTATCTTCAATTTTCTTCTTACACACACTCTCCCAAACTTTGTCACCAACTTCCTCAATCCCTTCTCTGATCCTGCTACAAGCGCAGTGTCATCCACAAACAACAGCTGGCTCACCTCCCACTTTTCTCCATTTTCTTTAACCATCTCTAATCCATGACCCACCACCCTTGCATTTACCACTTGCACAACCCCATCCATGTATAAGTTGAACAGCCAGGGTGACATAGCACATCCCTGACGAAGTCCCACCTTTACCTCAAACTACTCACTCTCTCCATTTCTAATCCTGACACATGCTCTACTACTCTCGTAAAAACTCTTGACAGATCCTAGAAGCTTTCCTCCTATCCCATATATCTGCATAACCTCCCATAGTGCCTTCCTGTCTACCCTGTCATAAGCCTTTTCCAGATCCATAAAAGCCAAAAATAACATACTTACCTTTTCCTATAGCTTTCTCTCATATCTATCTTACCACAAAAATCTGATCTACACAACCTCTACCCATCCTAAATCCACATTGTTCCTCACCAATTACTCCCTCTCTTCCTCTCCTAATCCTCTCAATCAAGATCCTCCCATAAGCCTTCCCAACTACACTTATCAAGCTAATCCCTCTGAAACTACTACACTAACACTTGTCCCCTTTTCCCTTGTAAAGTGGAACTATACAGGCACTCCTCCAGCACTATACCCTCTCTCCAGCAAACATCAAATAACCTCTCCAGCCATTCCACCATCACTGTACCTCCTTTTATTAGACATTCTACATGGCATCCATCCAGACCAGGTACCTTACCTGCTTTCATCATCTTAACAACTGCCTTCACTTCATCCTTACTTATTTCTCCTCCATTTTCCTCACCCATCACGGTTATTTTCTTAGCACTTCCCACTGTAGCTATCTTTCCCTCTCTACCTCCTTCACATTTAGCAACTCTGTAAAATACTCTGCCCATTTTCTGCTAACTGCCTTCTCTTCCATTATCATCTCTCCATCTGCATCTTTTACCTTTTCTTCTCTACTTGATTTGCCTCCTCTTCTTCTCTTAATTTCTTTCCAAAACATCTTTTTATTACTTTCAAAATTTTCTGTCATACTCTTACCCCATTTCACATCTGCTCTCCCCTTTGCCTCCTTTACCTTGTGCTTTACTTCTCTTTTCTTTCCTTTGTACCTCTCATATGACTCCCTTGTCCTATTTTATATCCAATCTGTGAAAGCTCACTTCTTCTCTTCTACAACTGGTAGAAAGATGAGAGTAGTGCTCAGAGAAAAATATTCAGATTGGAAAGAGGTGGTCAGTGGAGTACCGCAAGGATCTGTGCTGGCACCAATAATGTTTGCTATCTATATGAATGACATGGACGAGGACGTGAACTGCTACATGAGCTTCTTTGCCGATGACGCCAAACTGCTAAGGAAAATAGAAACTGATGAGGACTGTGAAGCACTGCAAGAAGACCTAAATAGGGTATGGAACTGGAGTCAGAAATGGGAAGTGGACTTTAATACTAAGAAGTGTAGCATAATGGAGTTTGCAAAAAGCAAAAACAGAATATCAGGAAAATATACAATTGGAACCAAAGAAGTAAAGAAAGTAAGATCCGAAAAAGATTTGGGAGTAATTATCACGAACAACTTGTCCTATGATATACAGATTAACAAAATTGTCGGGGAGACTTACAACTTGCTAAGATCAATAAAAGTGGCGTTTACATACTTGGACGAAGACATGATAAAAAAGATATTGGTTACATTGATAAGGCCTAGATTAGAGTATGCGGCGACATTGTGGTCCCCCAGTACCAAAAAGAATATAAAGAAAATAGAAAGAATCCAAAGAGCAGCTACAAAAATGGCACCTGCACTTGCAAACCTATCATACGAGGAGAGATTGGCTAAACTGGAGTTACCGACACTGGAGCAAAGAAAAGAGAGAGGTGACCTATTGACCATCTACAGAATCATGAGAGGCACAGAGGTACTCGATAGAGAGAACTTACTTAACTGGGACAAAAGAAACACAAGAGGACATGGAAAGAAAATCAAAAAACATAGCTATAGAAGAGAACTGAAGAAAAACAGTTTTCCTCATAGAGTTTTGGACACTTGGAACAAATTGGACAATGAAATAGTATGCGCAAAAACCATTCATGAGTTTAAAAACAAACTAGACACTGCAAGATACAAAGGCGGGACATCACGAGCATAGCTCCCCTTCCCGCAAAATACAACTAGGTAAATAGGTAAATACAACCTTCTTTGTTTCCTCATCCCACCATTCACTGCCCTTCCTTCTATTTCCTCCTGTCCTTTTTGTTCCACACACCATCTTTGCACACTTTGTGACTCCCTCCTTGAACCATCCCCATTCCTCCTCCACTCCTAGCTCTACTCTGTTCTTCACTCCCTCCCTCTCCTCTCTCAGCTTCTTCTTATACTCCTTCTCCTTTTCCTTTAAAGAGTTCACTCTAAGCACCTCCCTACCTTTTGTCCTTTTCCTCTTTCTCCATCTATCCTCCACTCTCAACTTACCTTCCACCAAAAAATGATCTGATATTCCCCCACCCTCTCCCCTTAGCACATGTACATCCTTAACTCTTCCTATTATACTCCTATCTACCACTACATAGTCCATTAACACTCTACCACCCTTCCATCCACTCTCTCCCATGTGTACTTATGCTTGACTTTCTTCCGAAACACTGTATTTGCTATCATCAACTCTCTTTCTAGACACATCTCCACCATCAACTCTCCACTATGATTCTTTCCTGGAACTCCACATTTCCCAACCACTTCGTCAATTGGTTCATTTCCTACCCTAGCATTAAGGTCTCCCAATACTACTACATTGACGTTTCTCCCTAATCTCTCCATGAACTCATTTAAATCTATCCAAAAAGCCTCCCTTTCTTCTACACTCTTCTTACTACCAGGCCCATATGCACTTACAAAAACCCACATCTCTTTTCCCAGTTTCACATTCATCCACATTATCCTTGAGGAAACCTCCTTCCACTCCACTACACATTTACCTATCTCTTCACTTACTAGTACAGCCACCCCTTCTCTCCCTCTTTTCACTCCTGAATGCCTCCCAATTACACTCCCAAACTCACACTCGCACTCGGCCTTCCCTCTCAACTTAGTTTCACTCAAACCCAACACATCCATCTTTCTTCACACAAACATACTACCTATCTCTTCCCTTTTACTCTCATCTGTACCACATCCACGCACATTAAGAGACCCAAACCTTAGGGTGCTGGTTGGAAAACTCCTAGACCCTCTTATGCCTTTACTTTTTTAGGAATGTCCCCTGTGGGGCTACGGGGAGAAGGATGCCTGGTCCAACTCTCCCCATCCCATTTTTCTCCCCTCTTACAATCCAAGTGGAAATACTTGGTGGCAGTATTCTTTTCCCCCCACCACAGAGTAGGTAAAACAAGGAAATGAAATTCAGAGAAATGGTACAGGACAGAAACAAGGGGTTGGGGAACACATAACAGAGGGACAGTAGCAGTAATGAAAGTTACATCATTTCTCTGTGAGCAGAGCCTTCCTCTATCACAGACAAAATGATGTGTGGCTCTGGTCTGTAGGGGCTCCCCATATAGACCCTAAAGTATCAACTGCATGCTACTTTGCCATAACAACATGCAGCCAATACCCCAGACGCGTAAAGTGATATTTTGTTCTTCACTGACATCACATCCTAAAGTGATATTTTGTCCTCCACTGACATTACATCTTACCATGATATTATGTCCACCAATGACATTATATCTTATCATGATATTTTGACCTTCATTGACATTACATCCTACCATTATATCTTGTCCTCCACTGACATTGTATCCTAAAGTTATATTTTGTCCTACACTGACATATTGCTCTACATTAATGCTTTGCCCTACTCTGTTACCCCATTATACTCTATTTCTCCCTCCCTTTAAGCTTCTACCCCAAAAAAGAAACTAGTTCATTACAAACTCCCACAATGAGGTTTGTAAGAACATCTTTGCCTCTGTGATTTATGGTGGATCCCATCAGAAACATACAGGTCATATTGCCTGGAAAAGAGACACCAAGGATGAAGAAAGTGGTATTCCAGCTGTATGCACAATTGTTATATTCTCTCATTGGTCCCTATGGCTCTACTGTTCTTACAAGAGCCAATGTAGATCCTCAGAAGGATCCCACAGACTACATGGCCCCAAACAAAGCTGTCAACACAATCATCCATTCATACAATCTCCTCTTTGCATCCAATCCCAGATGCTTATTTCTCATGACACTTTTTTATCCCCTAAGACATTTACAAGCTTCTCTCAATCTACAAATTACCTCTTCCTCCACTCCTCTCTTTCTTGCCACATGGAACCCCAAATACCTAAAGCCATCCATTTTCTCCAGCCTCTCTCCTTGTACATCTCACCACTTTCCCAAACTCCATCACTAACTTCATTTATCCCCCTTCTGACCTTGCCACAAGTGCAGTGTCGTTAACAAACAACAACTAGTTCATCTCCCACTTTTCTCCATTTTCTTTAATAATCTCCAGCTCTCTTAACCACTTCCATACGGTGCCGCACACGTAGGCGTCATGAGGAGCAAGTGGGTACGTGATGATGCTGATGTCGGCCTTTTGATTATATTTATTGTAGTCGTACCTATGTAACTTCATTCTCTCTAAACTGGCTTCATCATATTTTATATGGTTATCAAAATTCACGGGTGAAAGAGAACGAACATTTGAGCACTGACTTTAATTTTTATAATGCTATTATTATGACGCAACATCGCACATCGAGCACCTAATGCTGCCAGACGTGCGATGTGCCCCGGAGTGAAGAGGTTAAATAAGCTGCCCATCTTCCCTTTACCACCTACTCTTCTGTTATCATCTCTTCATCTGCACCTTTTACATTTTCTTCTCTACTTGATTCACCTCTCCTTATTCTCTTAATTTCCTTCCAAAACATATTTTTATTACTTTAAAAAATTTCTGTCATACTCCTTTCCATTTTACATCTCTAATTTTTTACTCTTTTTGTTTTGCTTCTCTTCATTTTTCTTTATACCTCTCATATGTTTCTCTTGTTCTACTTTGCAACCAGTCCATGAATGCTCATTTCTCTTCTACAACCTTCTTCACTTCATCATCCCACCACTTACTACCTTTCCTTCTATTCCCTTCAATTGTCCTTCTTCCACATGCTATCTTTGCACACCTTGTGCAATCTAGATTAATCTGGATAGGCCTAGTATTTGTATTTAAATGTGCCTTTATTATATGGATGGGCAGCTACAGATGAAACTAACCAAGAAGATAATTTTGTGATACCTAGGTCTGATGAATAAGTCTATCACCCACACAAGAACACATACCAACAACTGGAGTAGAGCCACTCCATAAAGTCCAGTTAAAATCATCGTCCACCCCATCAATTCCTTGTGAGAACCAGCCTGTTTCTGAGTCCTCCTCAAAGTTGATAAAGCTATATTCCATGCAGCGTCCAGGATCCTCATCTTCACCTTCTCCACAGTCATCTTGTGCATCGCATATGCTAGATTCATTGACACAAATCTAAAAAGGAAGTGAGAATATACATTAGTGGTGAAAAAAAATATATACCAGTATCAATGATTACCATTATGTATATATAGGTTCATACAGATGAGTCTTTAATCCCTAAATAACAGTTTCCCTCAATTCATAAAAAATTAACTGATAATAGGCAGAAAATCGATAAATCAATCAAATGCTGCCTTGAGTTTCCAAAAGTGGAAAACCCACAGCCCAACAGTGGCCGGCAACAGTCCTCAGAACCTCCAACAGATCTCTTTCCAAAGAAATTTTGGATTGTTTTCTGTGTTGTATCAGTGTGGGACGGTTTCTATGTCACCAGCCCAGAGTAATAGGGAGAGGAGAGCAGTTGTTGGTTGTCAGCTCTCCATGTGTGAAAAAGTGTAAGAAATACAGCTGAAGTTGACAGAGAAAGATCTAGGGCCCAGTCAAGTGACAGCCCTTTAGGGCTGCACCTCCTGATGGTGAGAGTTGACAGATTTGAAAAATGGGCAGGTTTGCTATCCATCATGCAGGACCACCACATACAGGATCTGTCACTGCTTCTAATTGGTAAGAAAAATATGCATACATGATTGTTGTTGTCTATGAACTAATGTACTAAATTTGTTCTCAAACTAAATTCTATCCTAAAATACTTACATTTGTAATGGTACATTTGATTTCTCCCGCTCTACAGTTTCCATCCACAGGGTAAGGGAAGGCACATGTGCGAAAATAGGCTTCATCGATGGCAAAGCTTCCAGAATAAATATCTGAAGGTTCTTTGTAAAGGTCAAGCTGGAATGGCATGCGTTGTCGACCAAGTTGCACAACACCATAACTCCAAATTCCTTCATTTTCTGCTGTCAAGTATTCAGTAAAGAAAGTGAGGTTCCCAATGTAATTATCTGAGAAGTATAACCTTAGAACAATCTTAGATCCAATGGTACCCTTGATATAGAACCAGTATTCATAACTACAGGTTGGGGCTGAATTCTGAAACATGGGCGTTCTAGCTTCAGCCTTTTGGTTCACCACATTAGGATCTTTCTTGTGTAGGAATAGGAAATGACCTCGAGCATCTCCAAATGACTGATCAGTATTAGGACCATTTTCAAATGTTCCATATTCACTACTGTTAGCTTTCACAACATCCCAGTCTAAGTAATCTACATTTACTTCCTTCCATCCACAACTTGGATCAACCTCACTTTCAAAGGAACACTCCTCTGGACATTGAAGTTCATCACTCTCATCACTGCAGTCAGGTTGAAAATCACATTTTTTTGTAGCAGGGATACATTCCTTATTGACACACTCAAACTCATCTTCATTGCAGTTGGTTGGTTTCATTGTTGTAGTTATGGGTGAATGTATTGGTGTGCAGTTATCTGTAAAAGACAAGTCATCAACTGCTATATCACCAATGCCTTCTAGACCCACTTGTCCTTCAATACGGATCTTGAAGTATCGAGTAAAATCAACTTTAATATTAGCTCGCACCCAGCCATATTCTACATTACCATGTGTCTGGAATAGCTCACTGATTTTCTTATTACTTCTTGATGATATCTCAATAGCTGTTACAGTGAGTGTTGTTGATGAATTTGCCTGAACTATGTACCACATTCGGAAATGACAACCATCATCTGATGTTGGCATATATCCTGGTCCAGATAAACTTGCCTTCATTCCCTGCTGATCTTTTAAGCTTTCTAGATACAAGAACATTCCACTGTTATTGTTATATGTATGATCAAAATCAGGACCAACACCTTCTACACCTTCATTGCCAGACTTTCTTATCCATTCAAGATCATCTGTTTTTTCTTGCTCCCACCTGCACAGGTCTGTTTCAAAGTTGCACCTGTCAGGATAGGGGCCACATATGGTTGGTAATTCATCTGAATAATCTCCACAGTCATCACTGAAGTCACACAACTTGTCCTTTGTTACACAGGCTCCATTGCGGCAGGAGTACTCATCAACTTTACATACATTTGGGACTGGTACAGAACAGTTAAAGAAATGAACATCATCAATCATGATATCTCCTACATATTCAAATAGGTTGGCAATGAAATGTAAGCTCCATCCTGCTTCCTGTTCACCTAAGATTATTCTTTCTTCAACCCATATTCCATTTGAATTTTTGGCTTGCCATATAGTATGTGCATGACCCCAAGAGTTAACTAATTGCAGATATAGGTCAATTAGACTACTGTCACCATCTTTGGAATACATAAATTTCATAAAGCAAGAAGCTGCTGTAGCTCCAAGACTTACACTTCTTAAAGTGGCTGTATCTGAGAGACCTCCGATGTTCTCCTCAACTTTCATGACTTTGCCATTCTTGCTCTTAACTTCTTCCCAACCCCAGAAGTATTTTCCAATACTAACATCCTTCCAACCACATTCACTGTCATCAAAATTACAATCAGCACATATTAACTCATCTCCATGGTCATAGCAGTCAGACTTGAAGTCACACACATTCTCCTGTGGTATACATTTACCATCTTGACATACAAAAGCTCCACATGGGGAATCTGTTGTTGTACTTGTTGGCAGAGTTATATTGGGAAGGCCCACATTTGAATGGACACATGCTGCTGTAAATGAAACATCATCTATGGCAACCACAGACCGCTGGTTTTCATAATTCTTGGTTGCAGCTTCAATGATGAACTGTACTGGCTTATTTAAAATGTCATGAGGAGCAATGTAGATTTCTGCTCGTTCCCAGTAAGCCCCAACAGGTCCAGATATTTTCCATTGTTCTTCCAAAGGTCCATTGAGACTGTCTCGAGTGTAAACGCCAATATAATCCACTGCACTGCCATATGAAAAGTAGAAAAAGCGCAATTGACAAGGCTGTTCCATATGTGTGTTCCATTTCATGATGGGGCTGGCAAGGCGAGCAACTGTTGCATTAGGTTGATTTGTTTTGCTATCGATATGGATGAAAGACCCAGCAGGTGTATTGAGTGTATGGTCCCGGGGTGGAAAAGTGCCTGTGATGCCTGGATTGTCAAGTACCCAGACAGTACCTCCCTCCTCCATCCAGTCACAGATGGAGCCATCTTCAAAGTTACATCTACCATAGAAGTGCAAACAGTCTCCATACTTGGGCTCTTCATCAGAGAAATCTCCACAGTCATCTTCAAAGTCACACTGAGCAAAGGGTGAGATGCATGCTCCATTCTTACATCTAAAATTGCTGGCACACTCCTCTTGCTCAGATGGTAAAAAGCATTGATCAAAAGAAATATCATCAACTGCAATGTAACCTTGTACATCCAAATTTCGAATGCCTTGGAATGCCAGTAAGAATTCTTTGCGTATCCTTCCTACATAGGCAAGGCCAAAGACCCACTCCTCATTCTTGCTTCCAGTTTCACTGAAGATAGGAACAGACCAATCATCTACTTGGGCTACCAGAGTAAGAGATCCAGTATCATCTGAGCCAGCATCATTTGGAAAACCAAAGAGAATATACCAAAAGGTTATGCGACAAGTTCCAGCAGAGTTTCGAAGCACAGGACTAGAGAGTGTTGCATAAATTTCCTCCCTTTCAGAAAAATGTAGAGGGGCCACAGCCATGTATCCACCTTCAGGAGAAAGTGTACTGTGGTCAATGGGAGGTCCATTACTGTTGTTTTGCAATCCATGCATTAACTCCCAATTCAGGTCAACACTAGTCATTGCATTTTTCCACCGACATCCTTCTTCACCTTCAAAAGTGCAGTTATATCCACAGAAATTTTCATCTTGACCCATTGGACAATCCAAGACAAAGTTACAAACCATATCTTCAGTCACACATATGCTACCTCCACAGGTGGTGACACATGTAGGTACAGTGGAGTTATCACACTCCCCGTCCTTGAGAAGGATATCATCCAAGGCAATCACTCCCTCTTTACCCTTATCAGAGGTGGCTGTGAATTTTAACCTGTGATAATAATTTTTATCCTGAATAGATGTATCTACTGGAACCTGAACATATGTCCAGTCACCAAAGGTATTTCCAGCAACAGCCCAAATGATTTTGTCATCCATTGTGTTCACATTGTATGCATAAAGTGTAAGATTATGTTGAGCTTGGCCATGGAGATGGTACCAGAAGGCTAGACATCCTACTCTAGGATCAAGAAGCTGAGAGTAAAGGCTGGCTGTGAATACTTTGCCTTGATTTACTCTACTATACATATCAGCATACACAAAACCTCCATATCGAGATGCAAGAGTAACATCTACTGAGGGTGCAAATTCATTTTGTATATTTTCAACAGTATCTTTCACCCAATCAAAATCATCATCAACATCATTATACCACATGCAAAGATCTTCTTCAAAACTGCACATGTCCATTGGTTCACATGAAGTACGTGGTTTGATATCATCTATTCCTATGGGATTTGTTGTATCAGCAATGCCTTCAAATCCAACAGCATATGTGAAACTACTGTCTATAGGTACACGGTATAGGAACCAGTCTTTCTTGCCCTGTCTACCACTGATGGTATATACAAGTTCCAGGTCCTCTTCACCCAACACTCGCTTATATATATTTAGTACTTTTGTGTCTGAGACTTGGGTAGGTGGGTGGTCAGTAAAGACCCAAAATTCAATGCACTTGTATTTGGGATGTAATTCATTGGTAAACAAAAGAGCACGTCCACCTCCATTAGTACGTAAGTAATGACCACCTGGGGCTTGCAAAGAATGATCCCTGGAGATCTGGCGACCAAACTCTGCATCAACTATTGCTTCAGCAAGGGCCCAGTCAACATCATCTTCTTCTGACTGTTCATATCCACAAAATCCTTCCTCAAAATCACATTCATTTATAACATGGCAATAACCAAAATCAACTGTGATATCATCAATAGCAATATCTCCCCTGCCCTCTGCAAGTGGTATGGCTTGGATAACCAACATATATTGCCCAGTTTCAATGACATGAACATGGCCATGAGTCCAGAAGCTTCCCTGGTCATGACTTCGCTGCCAGAGATTATCACCCATAATACCATCTCTTTGAACTTTGACAGCTAGTGTTCCAACATCTGAACCATGCATATGATACCAGAAGGAAAGGCACACTCCATCTTTATCAATATCAACTGGTTGGCTCACCAAATTTACACGTCTCACATCTGCAAGAACATTATCAGTTCCAACATATAAATAGTGTCCTTCGGTAGAAAGTGTTGTGTGATCTGTATTGGGTCCTGTCTCCAATGAGTTGGTAGGTCCATGCCAATACACCCAGTCCTTTAAATCATTCTTCCCTTGTGTCCATGTGCACAGTGTTTGAATTTTATCCTCAAAATCACAGTCATAAATTGTGGGCAGATGGGTTGGTGTTGGTGTAGTAACAATAGGTGAAAGTGTAGGGGAATTACAGTCAGTTGAAAAAACTATATCATCGATGGCAACGGAGTTGTAATCTGATGAAGTGATGTCTTTCTCTACATCCAGTTCAATGTGGATCTGGTAACTCTCATATGATATTTCGAGCTGCAATACAAGTTCCTCCCAGAGGGTAACAAGTGTAGAGTTATAAATTTCTTTCAGCAACTCGCTGCTGTCCTGGATAAGCCAGATTCTCAAGGTTGCTTTGGAAATGTTTTGCATAGAATACCACATGGTCATGCATGACTTGTTTTGTGGCACATCACCAGAATATAATTTAGCTGAATCACCTTTTTTCCTGTTCTGTAGTTTTGCAATTAAGTAATGTCCCTTCTCATATTGAAGAGTGTGGTCTACAAGAGGCCCAAGATTTTCTGATGCTTCTGCATATATCCAGTCAAAGGTGTCATTTACTGTGGCATCCTTCCATCCACATCTGTCAAATTCAAATGTGCAGGTGTAAGGGTCAGGGCACTGGTCAGGTATGAGCTCAATATCATCAATTGCTATCACTGTATTGTTATTGCTGCCTGTTGTAGCCCCAATTCTTATGTGATACCGTGGCAAATCAGGTATTGTGACCAGTGTTCGGCTCCATTCCCTGTATGTATTCTCAGACATTGACCATAACTCAGTCAAACCAGACACCAGGCTCTCATCAACTACTGATACTGAAATAGTGCCTGAATCATCCCCTAACATGTGGACCCAGAACCGGAGGCATTGCATTCCAACTGTTTTATATGATTTAGAGTGAAGGGCTCCATAAATACCTCCACTATTACTTTTTGGATTGAGGTAAGCAAAATATCCTGAGTTGGTATTTGTTGAATGGTCCACTTGTGGGAATATTGAGTTCTGCTTGCCATAGCCACGAGCCCAATCCAGCGTATCATCTTTATTCTGCTCCCAGGTACAAAAGTCTTTTTCAAAGTCACAAAATGAATTTTCTACATGTGAGGTCATTTTGATATCATCAATAGCTATGATTCCTGCACCTCTCTTTAAATATGTAACTGTTATATTAATCTTAAAGTCATCATTAGGATCCAGTCTTTTCTCAAAGTAGAACCATCGATCTTCCTTGGAACCTTGCTCTTCAAAGATTGTACTTTCAACTGATGTTGTCAATTCGGTTACAAATATCTCCAGTTTGCCAACACTTTCTCCATACATGTAATACCAAAGTGTGAATATATTGATATAATCAGGTTTAGATTGAACTGAGCTCATTAAATTTGCTTTGCTGCCAGGGCATCCATTATCATTGTCAAAATTAACATAGATGAAGTGTCCATGGCCTACTGGATGAACCAGAGGAATAGTGTATGAATTCCACCAGGTTAAAGGATTAGACGACTCTTGCTTCCACAAGCAGAAACCGTCATGATTTTCAGGGTTGTCAAAGTTACAGTCCAATCCATACCATAAATCAGGACAGTTAAAGAAGTCAATATCATCCACAGCCAAAGTAGAATTAGATTCTCCCCATTCTTCCTCTTCATCAAAGACAGGTGTTGCTTCAAGTGAGAAGAAAGAACCTCTTGGGATAGAACCTAGAGAGACCAAAACTTCCTGCCATTCCCCTCCAATTTGACTATTGTACGTCATATTGTACAATAAACCAGTTTCCATTACTTCGGTGGTCTTGTACATAGCAAAGTAGACATTCATTGGGTGTCTGACATAGAGCCAGAAATGCATCTCACAATAACTGCCTGTGGTGTGCTGAAGTTTTGGGCTTTTAAGTACAGCTGTCTTGCCATGTATACCCTCATAGCCTTCCAAATAAATGTAATGACCATCACCTGATTGTTGGTCATGATCTGTAAGAGGGTGGCTGAAGGGTGTGTGTGCATTGGCTACAAGACGTCTCCAGTGGAATGATCCTTCACTTTCCTCCTTCCAGTGGCAAAGCCCATCCTCGAAGTTGCAAGGACCACAGTTTTCTTCATCCTTTCCATTACTACAATGTGAGTAGAAATCACAAACTTTTCTGGAGGAGATACACTCACTGTTAACACCACAATAGAATTCTTCAGGTTTGCAGGGGTCCACAGGTGGTGCTGGAGTGGTGCCATCAGGAAGGGTTGCATTTAGGTCAATAACACAGGCCTTGGTGAAGGATAAGTCATCAATGGCAATGTCCACATACTCATCATGTGTAGTTATCCCTTCAATAACAAACTGAAAAGGATCTTTGGTAGCAGCAGGGATTATAATGCGCTCCCAGTACTGTCCTTGATTCCCAAATCGACTGAAGGCTAGATTCATGTTGCCATATTTCTGGAAACGAAGGTATATATTAAGCGAGTCAATGTTCTTGCCATACATGTAGTAGTGGAAGCGTAATTTGCATTCTAGTGCTTCAGTAGGCTTGATAACTGGGCTTAGTAACCATGCCCGAGTTTTCTTGAGACGGCTGATTTCTATGTGGTTATCAGTTGTGTTAGGTTCTTTATTTCTTGTGGTCAGTGCTGTGACATAAAGGTAGTGTCCTCTGGGGAGACGAGTAGTGTGGTCAGTGGGAGGCCCTGTCATAAAGGTGTTGGTCCCTACAGGAGTCTGTCCTGATTCTCTTCTCCACTCTGCCAATCAAGAAAAAAGATTACAATATATACACAAATCATGCCAGTGACACATACCAAATTAATTGTATGTATCTTTCAAGATTAAAACAAGAACTGGCATCTCACTCAATAATTTTATTTCTCATTCCCAATAGTAAACAAAATTTAATCAATTTAACTCTCCCCACCCTCCCCACTTATTCAGCAACATTAGATTGCTCTCAAACATCAAGTCACGGGTACATAAATGCATGTCCACACTTAATGCCATAAGTTTTTGTCAGTAAAATTTTTACATGACCCACCAATATCATCTTGCTCCTCTTCCTCAACCCAATAGCATGGCTGATCATCCTCAAAGGTGCAAATGGGATCAAAATCATCACATATCTCCTCATCACTCAAGTCCCCACAGTCATTGGTGCCATCACAGAGAGTATCACTTGGGATACATAGTCCTGCATCACAAAAAAAAAAATAAATAAATAAAATGATAAAATAAATAAACAAATGAAAATAAAATAAAATAATCATATAATATATATATATATATATATATATATATATATATATATATATATATATATATATATATATATATATATATATATATATAGATATATGTATATATATATGTTGAGACATTCTGACAGGTTGATGTAAGCGGAATAGGAAACACAGACTAAGACTCCTGTGTTTCCTATTCCGCGTATATATATATGTATATATATGTATGTATATGTATATATTTGTATGTATATGTATGTATATATATGTATATATATATATATATATATATATGTATATATATATATATGTCATGATGATTCATGATGTGTCACAATATGACACAAAGATATGCAAGTGTAATGCAGTAGCTTATGTAAGTTGTGTTAGGTAAAGTTAGTCCACGTATCCCTGCAAGAGTTATATAACATTGTAACTGCCCTTACTAGCTATTATTAGAAATTACGTAAAAGGTGACATCATATTGAACTCATTTATTGAACTCTGGAGGTTTAATTTCATTAAAGTAATAAATTATGTATATTTAAATTATTGGATAAAATCTGAATAATTAATCATTTTAATGATCAATTGCTACTGATAATTTGTAGTCTATTGAAAAATCTAAATATTTGAAATAAATACCGAAAATTCTGGTCGGTGAAAAAGTCAACAATGATCGAGTTATATATAGATATTGCTTACTGCTAGCTGCCAGCTTCATTTAAATCTCTGATACTGTGGAGTTAAGATGCTGAGAATTTGTGTCAACTAAAAGTAAATAATATAAGATTACTGAAAATCAATTTCGGAGGAACATTTACTCCCAACTGTAAAGAGAAACCTCTCTTTAAAAACAAAAGAGGATTACATCACATTTAAAATAACAGTTGGATAAACTCAATAAGGCGAAAGAGAGTAAGTACATACTCGGCTGAGTTAAAACCAGTCTCTCGAAAAGTCTTCGCCTTTTCAATAAATTACATCTAAATATCAAGAAGAAGGTAAGATTGAGCTTTCTCATTTTGAATTAGTCTAACTAAAGTAAGAAATAGTTTGTTTGTTTGGATGAGGAAAACAGATCCTTTTCCAATACTATCTTATGGTGCCAATACATAAAATTATGTTGGATTTGATCACTAAAAGGCTATCTTAAGCTGGATAATGAGAAATAGGACTATAAAATTAGGTAACTTATGATAAATGATTAGTTACAGGAAAACTGCTGCAGAGTACACAGGAGGATTACACAAATGGATCAATTTCCAGTGAAAGGTCAAGGGTTAATACAACTATGGCATAGGGACGTAGTGTCATCACAAATTCCACTTAGTTCTTAGCAAGATTCATATAGATAGCAAATGATAAATTGTAAACCTTCTTCACTCAAAAATAAAGAAGTGGATGGATTGTGTGAAGTCAGGTAAATAGGAATGTAGACTAGCCCTATAGATATAGCAAAATGGCACCTGCCATTGGTACTTGTATATGTGTCCCACACATAAAAAGAGGGTTGTGTGCTATGTCACCACATTCATGCCCTTGTTCAAACCCCTCATATCTTGTAGGTTCATTCCGTATGTATTTTACATTATGTAAGTAAAGTAGTTATATTTTGCATTTCACTTTTATTCCATATCTGGTGTAAGAAAGAAAATCTCCCAGCTAAAGGCATAAAGCACACTGGCAATTGGACTGATAGAACTGATCGAATTGTGACTAGGTTTGATACAGCAAATCAAAAACAACACTCCAGATCGTGACATATATATATGTACGTATTTATACATACATATATATATATATATATATATATACACAGCAATTTGGATTCAGACAAGGACGATCATGCATCACCAATTTAATATGTTTCTATTCAGGGCTAATAGATATAATACAAGAAAGAGATGGATGGGCTGATTGTGCATTTATAGACCTAAAAAAGGCTTTTGACAAAGTACCACACAAGAAGTTGCTTATGAAATTAGAAACCAAAGGAGGAATACAGGGCAAACTGCTTAAATGGATGGAAGACTTTTTGCAAGAAAGAAAAATGAGAGTAGTGATAAGAGACAAACACTCAAACTGGGATGAAGTAATAAGTGGTGTTCCACAAGGAACAGTTTTGGCCCCAATCATGTTTGCTATATATATTAATGATATGGATGAAGAAATTGAAAGTTATATGAGCTTCTTTGCAGATGATGCAAAACTATTAAAAAAAGTGAACACAGAAGAAGATTGTGAATCACTACAGAGTGATCTAAATAAAGTCTGGGAATGGAGTAGGAAGTGGGAGATGGAGTTCAATACTAAAAAGTGTAGTATAATGGAATTTGGAAAAAGCAAAAACAGAATAACAGGATCATATAAATTGGGAGAAGAAAGTATAAAAAAAGTTGAAAATGAGAAGGACCTGGGAGTCATTGTTATGAATAGGTCACCTGAGAAACAAATAGATAAGATTTTTGGTGAAACTCATAATCTAATAAGAACAATCAAGGTGGCATTTACATACCTGGATGAAGAAATGGTGAAGAAAATACCAATCACTCTAATAAGACCAAGATTGGAATATGCAGCAACAATGTGGTCACCAAGTACAAAAAAGTGTATAAAAAAACTTGAAAGAATACAAAGAGCAATTACAAAATTGGCACCAACACTCTCAAAACTATCATATGAAGAGAGACTAGCAAAACTTGAGCTACAGACACTAGAGAAAAGAAGAGAGAGAGGAGATTTGATAGCTATTTACAGAATCATGAAAGGCATAGAAATTATTGATAGAGAGGATCTAATAACATGGGATGATAGAAATACAAGAGGACATGGAAAGAAAATCAAGAAAGACAGCTATAGAAGAGATCTGAAAAAGAATAGCTTTCTTCACTGAGTAGTAGACAGTTGGAACAATTTAGATGAGAAAGTAGTGTGTGCAAAAACAATACATGAATTAAAAAATAGTTTAGATAAAATGAGATACAAAGACGGGACCCCACGAGCATAGCTCCCCTTCCCGTAAAATACAACTAGGTAAATACAACTAGGTAAATACACACACATATATATATATATATATATATATATGTGTGTGTGTGTATTTACCTATTTACCTTGTTAGCCACATACCAAACATCTCACATTTGTTGCAACAAATTCTTTACAGTATGCTACAGAGTGAAAGATATTATTTAGCTGACCTGTTCTGGAGCATTTGACTTCTGTGTCAAGGCATTCTAGAGAAGAGCTTGGGAGGGCACAGCCTTCAAATGTGATATCATCCAAAGTCAGGTCACTTAGTCCTCCTGTCGTTGTGCCCTCAATTTCAATTGTAAACTCACCAATGTGGTCTGTAGACAGAAGAATAGTGTCTTAAATGATTGTAAACCAATTATTCAGGTATCTTTTTTACATGTAATACCTTTAAATATTACCACTACTGTGTCAATGTGTCACAATGTTTAGGAAGCAAGTCAAGTATAAGTACACATGGGAGAGGGTGGTGGATGTGTGGTAAATGGGGCTTTCATGGACTACTGGTAATCAGGAGAAGAGTAGGAAGAGTTTTGGATGTACATGTCATCCAGGGAGAGCCAAGATAAGAGGGAGGGAAGGGGGTGGATGGGAGTGGAGTATGTTGGGGATGGAATGGGTGGAAGTAGATTTTATGCCTTTGTTTTTGGCTACCCCCCTTGTAAGGAAAAAAAAAACTTTGGTATATGTATGTTCTTAGGGGAGAGAGTGGGGGAATATCAGATAAATTTTTGGTGGAAGTTAAGTTGAGAGTGGAGGATAAATGAAGAAAGAGGAACAGGACAGAAGGTAGGGAGGTGATTAGAGTAATTTGCTTAAATGAGAAGAAAAGGAGGAGTACAAGAGGAAGCTGAGAGAGGGGTGGGAGGGAGTGAAGGATTGAATAGAACTAGGAGTGAAGGAGGAATGGGGATGTTTCAAGGAGGGAGTTACAAGGTGTGCAAAGATAGTGTGTGGAAAAAGGAGGATGGGAGGAAATAGATGGAAGGGTAGTGAGTGGTGGGATGATGAAGCAAAGAAGGTTGAAGAAGAGAGGAATCAAGCATTCACAGATTGGTTGCAGAATAGGAAGAAACATATGAGAGATATAAAGAAAAAAGAAAAGTAAAACATAAGATACAAACATATATATACCAAAGGCTTTTCCCCCTTACAAGGGAGGTAGCCAAAAAAACAAAGGCATAAAAACCATTCCCACCCATTCCATCCTTAATACACTCTACTCCCCTCCACCCTCTACCCTCCCTCTTATCTTGGCACCTCCTGGATGATGGGTCATCCCTGCATCTTGTCCACTCCCCTGGGTCAGAAGCAGTGTCGCAAGACACAGCACATCCACTGCAAGGCCACTTCATTAAATTGGCGACCCCCCACCCCCTCTCCATCCCCTCCTGCAGAAAAGGAGAAGACAGGGAGAAATCCCTTCAGGCTGCGTCAAATTTTTCTCACACATACTACCTCACCCCCCCATTTCCCCCACCCATTCCACCTCAAGCATCACAACAATCATCCACATACAACCATTCTCCATTCACCCCTGCCTTCTGTCCTCTTCCATCCTTCCTCAATAGACATTCCCCTCTTCCCCAAAGCCCCTTTCACCCCATCCATCCATCTCATCCTAGGTCACCCCCTCATGTTCACTCCCTCCACATCTGCCTTCCATACCTCTTTTACTAGTCTTTCTTCACTCATTCTTTCCATGTGTCCAAACCATCCTAATACTCTTTCAACCACCCTATCTCCCAACTCCCTTACCACCCCTGTTTTACTCCTCACCTCCTCATTTCTCACTCTATCCAGCCTAGTGAACCCCATCATACTTCTCAGACACCTCATCTCAAACACATTCAAACTCCTTCTCTCTTCCTCTCTTATGTTACATGTTACTGCCCCATACAGTGCTGTTGGCACAATTACTCCTTCATACAGTCTCCTCTTAGCATCCATTCCCAAATGTCTATTCCTCATTACACTTTTTAATCCACTAAAGCATTTACTCGCTTTTCTCAATCTACATTCTACCTCCTCTCCACCCTGCCACATTTGCACCCAAGTATCTAAAACTATGCACTTCCTCCAGTCTCTCTCCTTTAATGCTCACTTCCAATCTGCTGCCACTTTCACCCCTTGTACATTTCATCATCTTACTTTTACCCACATTTATCTTCAACTTTCTTCTTTCACACACTCTCCCAAACATAAGATAAAAGAGGTAAAAAGGAGAGCAGATGTGAAATGAGGGAAGAGTTTGATAGAAAATTTTGAAAGTAATAAGGCACCTGGGTCAGATGGGTGTAATACAGTGTCTAAAAAAGGGAGGTACAGTGATGGTGGACTGGTTGGTGAGGTTGTTTAATGTTTGTCTAATAGACTGAAGGAATGCCTGTATAGTTCTGCTTCACAAAGGAAAAGGAGACAAGTGTGAGTGTTGTAGTTTCAGAGGGATCAGTTTTTTAAGTGTAATTGGGAAGGGTTATGGAAGGGTTTTGATTAAGATGACTGGGAGAGGAACGGAGGGAGTAGTTGGTGAGGAAGTGTGAGTTTAGAAAAGGTGGGGGTTGTGTGGATCAGATTTTTGTGGTAGGGTAGATGTGTGAGAAAGCTTTGGGAAAGGGTAAGGATTTTTTTTGGGCCTTTGTGGATTTGGAAAGGGTTTATGACAAGGTAGACTGGATGGCATTGTGGCAGGTTTTGCAGATGTGTGGGATGGAGGAAAGCTGTTGAGACCAGTTAGCAGTTTTTGTGAGAATAGTAGAACCTGCATTGGAATTAGAAATTGAGAGAAAAAATGAATTTGAGATGGAGGTGGGACTTCACCAGGGATGTGTCATGTTGCCATGGCTGTTTGGTGTGTACATGAATAGGGTGGTGCAGGAGGTGAACGCAAGGGTGATGGGCAGGGGATTAGAGATGGTTTGGGGGTGTGGAGAAAAATGGGAGATGACCCAGTTGTTATTTTGCTGGTGATGCTGTGCTTGTGGCAGGGTCATAAGAGGGATTGAGGAAGTTGGTGACAGAGTTTGGGAGGGTGTGCAAGGGGAGGAAGTTGAAGATAGATGTGGGTGAAGGTAAAGTGATAGGATGTCCAAGGGAAGAGATTTGGAAGTAAGTCTTAAAGGAAAGAGCCAGGAGGAAGTGGAGTGCATGTGATGGGAAAGGGAGGAGTACAGGTGAAGGTACAATGTAGAGTGAAAATAGCAAGTAAATGCCTTGGGGGGATTAAAAAGTGTAATGAGAAATAGACATTTGGGAATGGATACTAAGAGGAAATTGTATGAAGGGGTGATTGTGCCAGCAGCTGTATGGGGCAGAAATATGGAATATATGCGAGGAAGTGAGGAAGAGTTTAAATGTTTTTGAGATAACCTGCAATGAATGAGACTTTAAGTTCCACACCAACCAAAAGACTCATCTATTTTATATTCCCACCTTGCAAATAAACTGTTGCTTGTTTCCAGTGGTCCGGACTTTCACTGTTGACATAGAACACATCTGCCTTCATGCCGCTGTGGACAACCCTCACAGTGACTAATGTATAAATACCCTCTAAAATTGTCATAGACTCACGGTACCTGTAATGTGGGGTATAGGGAACAAATTCATCAGACTTGGAAGAATAAACCTGTTTTCTTGACATTCTATTGGTCAAGACTGTTTTTAGAGAGGATATTTTGCTTATCTTTCAACATGTATGCAGTCTTCATGAAATGCTAGAAATAACACAACCTACCAGAAACTCATGGTACAACTAATATGTGCATTATGATGTCGTGAACTTGTAAGAAGAGCCGAACCAGGGATATCACTTGGATTAGTTGCCACATACAAGTAATGGCCTTTGTCAGTGCCTAATGTGTGATCAAAAACAGGTTCATTCTCATAATCACTCGTTAGGTTTTGTCCAATTGCCCATATGTGGTCCTTGGTGGTATCTGCATTCCAACCACACAGTCCTGAATATCAAAGAAAAAGAAAAAGAAAAAAAAAATTGAAAGAAAAATTAATTATTGAATCAATCCACTGAACTACACATTTATTGTTGAATAAATAATATATGTCAAAGTTCCCATCATTCTTCATTAACAATTTCTATGTTGTTACCAACCTAATTCCATGTTACACTCTCCACAGAACATCTCATCTTCTTTGTTGAGACAATCAGGAACAAAGTCACAAATACGTTCAAATGGAATAACAGTATCCTCACAGATGATACCATCTGAGCTGGTGCACTTTCCACGTGATGTCCATGTGTCATCTATAGCAATGTCACCCTTACTGCCTTTGCCTACTGTGCCAACCACCCTGATCTTGAAGTCTTCAACTGATTCAATAGTTGCTTGTCCCTGTAGAGTGAGATTTAGTAATTCACCAATAATAACCAGCATTTCTATCCCTGGGGACAATATTGATGTTATAGAGGTGGCAAAGGAGAGATTTAAGGATGGTGGTGGTTATGAGGGATGATTAAAGATAGAAATGATCAATATCTTTTAGTGGAAATTAGTCTCCAATCATAAAAAAAAGCTGCAAAACTCTGGTCCACAGGGAAGTCACTGAAGTCAAGGGTGCTGACAGGTGGATGCACAAGATGCGAGAGCAGTATTTGTGACCTACTGACCCACAATGGGTCCCCCACAGTGTACTTCTATAATAGGAAACATCCTTGGCATTGTCAAGAAAGTGCCTGGGCCAATTTGAAATAAGCCAACACCCAAGACAGGACTCTTTTTTATTTACTTATCTATTTATCTATTTATCTAATGTCACTCTGATAATTATGAAGCAACATAATAGATTCTGGCATAGTTTAAACACAAGCTACTTACCAATTTCCAGCCAAGCCCTTGGTCACCCTCCTGCTGGAAGATTGTCTTCCATTCCTTGCCAAGTCCAGTGTACACAGCCAGAGCTGCAACAAATGTGGTCAAGATACTGTAATATTCATAAAAATAATAACTGTTTGTACATTATAGTGTAGGAATGTGAACAGTTTGTGTTTGGACACTATTCAGTGATCTACTGATCAGGAAAGCAGCCATCCATTCAAAACAATGGTGTAACTTATTAATGAAGAGCTCAAACTGCCATAGCCAATGCAACATATCTTAAGTACAAAGATAACCCTTTATCCATGAGGAGTCAAGATAAGAGGGAAACAAGGATGGTGGATGGGAGTGGAATGGGTGGGAGTGGATGCATGCCTTTGACTTGGCTATCTCCCTTATAATAATAATCATTATCATTATTATTATTATTATTATTATTATTATTATTATTATTATTATTATTATTATTATCATTATCAATTATTATTATTATCATTATTATCATTATTATCATTATCATTATTATCATTATTATCATTATTATCATTATTATTATTATCATTATTATTATTATTAATAATAATAATAATAATAATAATTATAATAATAATAATAAATGAGTGGAATGGGTGGGAGTGGATGCATGCCTTTGACTTGGCTATCTCCCTTATAATAATAATAATAAATAATAATAATAATAATAATAATAATAATAATAATAATAATAATAAAAATAATGATGATGATGATGATGATGATGATGACGATGATGATGATGATGACAATGACGATGATGATGAAGATGATGATAATGCCCCCACTCCCTAAGATGTCTGGCCAAGCAGTCCTGTCTTCTGAGGAATGCCATGGTAGGAATAGGGTTTCCCCATAAATCCCTTACATTGTGTATGCTGTGTTGTTGGCATGCATAATTGTTTACAATGCAGTTTTCTATAATGTGTAATAGCATGGGGTGAAGTGTTACATCCTGAACAGATATCCATGATGCGTTCATCCATCCACCAATGGTAATTTTGAAGGGCTGGATGGTGGCTCCACCACAGCCTAGCCAGGTGTACTCTGTCCTATCTGGGGAAGAGAGGATTCTGAGGGATGGATAAAAGGGGGTCTGTTATGCAGTAGTGTATTATCTTTCAGTCTGTTGATGGAGCAGTGAGCGATATGATTATGAATATGGAGTTTGGTGTCTAGTGATTGTGGAAGAAAAACAGAGAGTATTTGTGTGTGAATTCTCTCTCCCCTAAAAGGACAGAGTCCACTTGGCCAGACTGTAGTGTGGCCACCATCCAGCTCTTCTAAGCTACCAGAGGAGGCTGGATGAGCGCATTGCAGAAAAATGTCCAGGATCCAACACTTCACCCCATACTATATAACACATTATGGAAAACTGCACTGTACACAATCATTCATGCTAACAATACAATATACACTCCATAAATGATTTGTGGGAAAACCCCTTTCCAGCCATGGTGTTCTTCAGGGAGACAGGATTGCTAGGCCAGACAGTCTAGGAAACAACAACAACAACTGACTGCCACCAGAGCTTAATAAATATTCATTAAGTCTTTATCTAAAATCAGCCAAACTAATTACTGACTTTTGGAATATGTAATTAGCTTTAGATGACTTAACATAATCAGTAATCCTAACTTTTATAGTAACATTTTCATTCCCCTTAATTCCAAAGCAAAACACCTGGTCTTGCATGTCCTCACCATTGACATCCTTGCCATACATGTAGTAATAAAACTCGAAGCAGTAGTCACCAGCCAGCAGAAGTGGAGACTCAAGAGTAGCCTTACTGCCAAGACCACCTAGAGATGCATCCATGTAGAGGTAGTGACCTATAGTATATGAGAGATGAGGGGAATAAATCAATTAAATGATTGTACCATTAAAAGGGGCATTGAGAAAGAGGGAAAGGTCTGTTGAGGAAAGAAGGGAGAAGACAGAAGATAGGGGTTAGAGGAGAATGGTTGTGTATGGATGATGCTGTGATGCATAAGGGTGGGGGATGGGGGGGAGAGTATATGTGAATGATATTTTGACACAACCTAAAGGGATTTCTTTCCTTCTTCTCTTTTTCTGCATTAGAGGATGGAGAGGGGGAGGGGGGCACCAATTAAAGGAAGCTGCCTTGCTGTTGATGTGCTCTATCTTGCTACATTGCTTCTGACCCAGAGCAGTGGGCAAGATGCAGGGATGACCTGTCATTCAGGAGGAGCCAAGTAAAGAGGGAGGGGAGGGATGGTGAACAGGAGTGGAGTATGTTGGGATGAAATGGGTGGGAGTGGATTTATACCTTTGACTTTGGCTACCTCCCTTGTAAGGGGGAAAAAGCCATTGGTATTTTTACCTAGTTGTATTATACAGGAAGGGAGCTATGCTCATAGTGACCCGTCTTTGTATCTTTCAGCATCTAATTTGTTCTTAAATTCTTGTATGGTTTTTGTACACACTGTTGCCTCATCCAATTTGTTCCAGACATCCACCACTCTGTGTGGGAAACTATTCTTTTTCAGATCTTTTCTATAACTATCCTTTTTTAGTTTCTTTTGTATATGTATGTATGTATTTTTATTTATTTACCTAGTTGTATTTACCTAGTTGTATTTTGCGGGAAGGGGAGCTATGCTCGTGTTGTCCCGCCTTTGTATCTTGCAGTGTCTAGTTTGTTTTTAAACTCATGAATGGTTTTTGCGCATACTATTTCATTGTCCAGTTTGTTCCAAGTGTCCAAAACTCTATGAGGAAAACTGTTTTTCTTCAGTTCTCTTCTATAGCTATGTTTTTTGATTTTCTTTCCATGTCCTCTTGTGTTTCTTTTGTCCCAGTTAAGTAAGTTCTCACTATTGAGTACCTCTGTGCCTTTCATGATTCTGTAGATGGTCAATAGGTCACCTCTCTCTCTTCTTTGCTCCAGTGTCGGTAACTCCAGTTTAGCCAATCTCTCTTCGTATGATAGGTTTGCAAGTGCAGGTGCCATTTTTGTAGCTGCTCTTTGGATTCTTTCTATTTTCTTTATATTCTTTTTGGTACTGGGGGACCACAATGTCGCTGCATACTCTAATCTAGGCCTTATCAATGTAACCAATATTTTTTTCATCATGTCTTCGTCCAAGTATGTAAACGCCACTTTTATTGATCTTAGCAAGTTGTAAGTCTCCCCGACAATTTTGTTAATCTGTATATCATAGGACAAGTCGTTCGTGATAATTACTCCCAAATCTTTTTCGGATCCTACTTTCTTTACTTCTTTGGTTCCAATTGTATATTTTCCTGATATTCTGTTTTTGCTTTTTCCAAACTCCATTATGCTACACTTCTTAGTATTAAAGTCCACTTCCCATTTCTGACTCCAGTTCCATACCCTATTTAGGTCTTCTTGCAGTGCTTCACAGTCCTCATCAGTTTCTATTTTCCTTAGCAGTTTGGCGTCATCGGCAAAGAAGCTCATGTAGCAGTTCACGTCCTCATCCATGTCATTCATATAGATAGCAAACATTATTGGTGCCAGCACAGATCCTTGCGGTACTCCACTGATCACCTCTTTCCAGTCTGAATATTTTTCTCTGAGCACTACTCTCATCTTTCTACCAGTCAGAAAGTCCTCTATCCATTTTAGTAGGTTTCCCTGTATTCCTCCTATGTGTTCCAGTTTTTTTAGTAGTTTTCTGTGTGGTACTTTGTCAAAGGCTTTTTGCAAGTCTAGGAATGCACAATCAGCCCATCCATTTCTTTCTTGCACTATGTCTATTAGTCTTGAGTAAAAGCATATTAAGTTTGTGGAGCATGATCTTCCTTGTCTGAATCCGAATTGTCTTGGGTTTAATATGTCATTGTCTTCCAGATGTTTTACCCATCTATTCTTGATTATTTTCTCACAAATTTTGGCAATGGTGCTTGTTAGTGATACTGGCCTATAGTTGGTGGGTTCTTCTTTGTTTCCTCCTTTGTGTATTGGTACAATGTTAGCGTTTTTCCAGTCCTCGGGTATCTTTCCTTCTTTGAGTGAGCTGTTTATTAAGATGTGTATTTTGTCTGTTAGTTCTTCTTTGCACTCCTTTAGAATCCAATTTGCAATACCGTCCGGGCCATGTGATTTTCTGACATCCAGCCTTGATAAATGTTCTGATATTTCCTTTAGTGATGCTGTAAACTCATTCATGAGGGGAGATTTCTTGTTTTTGTCTATGTCACAATTCGGTATTTTCTCTCTGGTGAAAACAGATTTAAAGTGATTGTTCATGACTTCGGCCATCTCTAAATCTTCTGTGTATTCTATGTTTCCTTGGCATAGTTTCACCAATTCCTGTTTGTTTTTAAGTTTACCATTCACATACCGATAGAATAGTTTGGGTTGCTCTTTGCATTTGTCTATAATATCCTTCTCATGGTTCCTTTTCTCCTCTCTTCTCACATTAACATACTCATTTCTATAGTTAACATAAATTTGCCATTTGCTTTGTTTTTTGTCTTTTCTCCACTTTTTCCAAGCTTTGTCCCTTCTGTCTTTTGCCTCACTGCATCTTTTGTTGAACCAACATTTAATGTACTCTCTCTCTCGCTTTTGTCTTGGTACATGCCTGTTTACCCCTTCATTGTAGTTTTCCATCAATATATTCCATTTCTCTTCCACTGCTGTTTCTTCCCTGTAAAATATTTCCCAGTTTGCATTCCGGAAGAATGTCTTTAGTTTTGTAAAGTCTGTTTTGTTGTACCTCAGTCTTCCTTTCCTATGCTTTTCGTTCCTCTCTATGTCTATTTCTTCCTTTAGTATAGTTTCGATGAGTACATGGTCACTCTTTCCAATTGGTGTCTCATACTGGACTTTATGCACTATTTCAGGCTCTGTTGTAAATATTAGATCTAGTTTCGATGGCTCTTCATTATTTCTGTACCTTGTGTTTTCACGGACCCATTGGGTCATTGTGTACTCCATGGTCATATCTAGCAGTACATTGCCCCACGAGTCATCTCCTCCTTGCACTGTCATGCTGTCCCAACAAATTTCTTTGCAATTGAAGTCCCCCATAACTACCAGATTACCCTTACCCATTAGTATCTCATTGAGTGATTTTCTTGTGTCATCTAGCATTTTTGTATGTTCAATTTCTTTCCAAGCGCTTGTTTTTGGAGGCACATAAGTCACCACAAACTTTCTACTTTTCATATTCTTGCCTTCGACTTTTATCATGATCAATTCAGCATTACCTTTGCCCTCTGCAATTTTTGTCACCTTTAGGTCTTTCTTGGCCAAGAACATGATTCCCCCTCCCTGTTTCTTGTCCCTGTTTTTTATCCAGTAGTTGTATAAACCTTGTCCGATAACAGTGGATGGTATTTCACCTCTTAGTTTAGTCTCTACAATTCCCATTATGTCTGGTTTTGCTTCTAACAGATAATCATTGAGTTCGTTCAGTCCCGAAATTAGTCCGTCAATGTTGGTATAGGCCACTTTTAATTTTCTTCCTTCTCCCTGGTTTCTTCTTCCCTTGTTTTGTTCGTTTTGAAGCGCCATTGTCTTAATCTCAAGTCTATTACTCTCCACTGGAATTCTTTGCATTCTGTCTCCGATCTTTTCAAGTTTTTTTCCTTTGCTTCTTCTCTTAGCGCCCTTTCTTTTTCTAATTCCTCAGTACTCATTTCTCTTTTTATCCATATCTTATTGTATTTTTCACTCTTTGCCAAGTTACCTACTTTTTCAAATATGTCTTCTACTACCACTTGTGACCTTAGTTTTATCTTTAGAGGTCGATTCCTATCCTTAGTATAGCGACCAATTCTGTAAGTCTCTTCTAAGTCTGTGCCTGAATCACTATCTCCCCCCTGAATTTCATTAAGGATTTCTACTGCTGTCTCTTTTTCTTCTTTTTCTCTCATGTACCTCGCCAATCCTTGTTTTTCTTTAAGCCCATAAACCACAATACATTTCTTCCTATCTACTGTGTCCCTGACCCAATTTGCTTTTTCGTTAATCACTTGAATGATTGTGTCTTTTGCATTATCTTGCATTTGCTGCTTGACTATTTCTTTGAAAGCAATTTCTTTATTTTCAATATTTTCTTTCCACTTCTTAATTTCCTGGATACTGTCCCCACCTAAGTTTTCTTCGATCTTTTGTGTCAATTCTTGTAATTTGTTGTTCACTTCCTGCTTTAGATTTTTGCTATTATTATCATTAGTTTTCTTCTTTTCATTATCATTCTTCAGTTCATTTATGTCTCTTTTCATTTCTTTAATTTCGTTTGTAAGATCCAAGTTAGCTTTTTTCAGGTCAGAAATTTCATGGTTAGTCTTAGATAAACAATCAATTAAACCAATGACCTCTTTTCTTAAGTCCATGATTTCATTTTCCCACCGAGTCCTATTTTTGCTCATCTCTCTCTCTATCTCTAATAATCTACTTAAGTTCTTTCTTTCGTACTTACCAAACCCTAAGAAATCATTGTCATAACACGTGTTTTGTTTATTGTTTACATCGCGGTTCAGTGGATTGCCGCCAGATGGCTCTGATTCGCAACTGGCTTTCGAGTCGTTTTCATTCATTTTTGCTAATTTCGAGTATGTATGTATGTATGTATGTACCATTTCTCTCTTACAGAAGACCTACAGACTCCAGAAAACCAGCCATACCCACCAATCTAGCCCATAAAATTATAGGGTGATGAAAAGCTTCTGCTTGCAACATTACTAGGTACCAGTACTTGATTGCATATCACTTTGTATTATATATGTCAATGGCAACATGGTACAATCATCCTATCCCATGTCTTACAGAAAAAATAAAAACAGATTAAATGGTGTTTATGTACATACAAGAGTATCGATTTGTTACTAAACATTACAAAAGCTATCAAGGTACTATGTCTTGATTGGAAACATATTAAAGCTAGTGGTTCAAAGTAGCAGCTTTGTGACATTATGAGGGAACATGTAACATCAGGTACTAACCCTAGTCACGAATGTATATAACTGAATCTAAGGAAAAGGAGCAATTACCTGTTGACAGAATCGAAAACTGACCTATAGGCATGCCAAGAGTGTGGTCATAGTTAGGTCCAGTTTCTGATGTAGGAGTTCCTGCCATGTGATCTAACCAGTCCAGCTCATCACTTTCAATATTGGTCCAGTCACACATACCCTCCTCAAAACTGCATGTAGCGGGACTAGGACATTCACGTGTGTGCAACCTGAAATCATCGAGGGCAATCTCGCTGTTGTCTCCAAAGTTGCCTTGGGTCCCAACGAAGGTGAGCTGTTATAGAAAGAGACCTTTTAATTTGTGATCAAACTTAGAATTAAAAAGATGCAACTACCTAAAAGACACCAATCAATGTTGTAGTTATTCATGGTACTGAACATATACTTGTGCAAGAGCACCAGTTCTGGTTACCAACTCATGGCACACTACCTTATATTTTGATGATGACTCCACATTGACACGCTGCAAACTCCATGCCTGATCCAAGTTCCCAATTACTGTCCACACTGGTACTGAGTCTGATGGATCTTCTGAAGGTGATAATACATACAGGGAAAGGCTTCCTGTCCAGTTGGTCTTGCCAAACATCCACACATAAAATTCAAAACAGCTGCAAATGGCATAAAATACCCTTAAAAATTTCAGGATTAAGTTGTAGGATGGAAATGAAAAGCATATTAGTTTACACAGAAGGGCATAATAATGTTTGATATAAGAGGTATGGGTAAAACAGAAAATTAATTAAGGGTGTTATTAATCAAAACCCCTGTTCTGACTAGGGTCAGCCTCTTAACTGCAGAACTGAACCATTTTTTATATTTGCAGCAATAACATTTATCATGAGACTAAAAGGGTTTACTTGGTAGGTTAAGTCCTTCAATATAGTAACAAACTATAATTCTTGTTTTATTGTTTTAGCAAGTGCAAGTGAATTTCATTAAGTTCAGGGACTGATACAAGGCTAAATATATATATATATATATATATATATATATATATATATATATATATATAATATATATATAATATATATATATATATATATATATATAAATATATATATACACATTTCAGCAGCAATGAAAGAATCTAAGAATACTTATGTAAAACCAAAGACCTCCAAGCACAAGACCTACACTGATTCAAGAGCTGGTGGGTTTAGGGAGCTGTCAAGCTGGCCATACTCCCCTGAAGCTTCCCCATGATGGTTGAGAAACAGGTAGTGACCAAGAGGGCTACCTGTAAGGAATACATGGTATCAGGTGTAACTAAGTATCAGTGCATACTATGCAGTGTCAAATGCAAACATTAACATAATAGCATAATATTTACCTACTCCACTATTACTGGTCAAAGTTTAGCTTTCAGGTTGATGATTATATGCAAATATAACAAAGGTCTTTCCCCCCTTACAAGTCAAACCACACTAGTGTGGTGGTACTGCACTTGACTGCTAATTCAGCAATCCAAATTTGAGTACTGCCCAAGGCTGAAAATTTCAGCATCATTGTACTGTGAGCCAGTATTTCAACTCTGGTAGTCAATGAGTGTGTGTGTGTGTGTGGGGGGGGGGTGTTTAAGGTAACAGTATTACCCATAGATCAGGACATGTACAAGCTCTGAGTTCTCATCTAATACAGTAGTTGTCAGCCACAAATCCAATGCATGATCCAAGACCATGGTGGATCCATATACATATACAAATGAGAGCCATTCAATCATTCCTTCCATCTCAGCACCTCAGGAATAATGGATCACTCTGTCCCCTGCCATACTTCTTGAGTCAAAAGCAATGCAGTGAAACATCGTTATTCCATTATAGGAACAATAATAATTGTTGCCTCAAGATTTGCTGACTGGAACCTGCAGCTCCCCAGTAACCAACAAGAGATTTTGAGCCTTTGCACAGATCTCTCTGGAAAGAAACATTGGACTGATGTCTGTTGCATTTACTTAGTTGCAATACACAGGAATTGATAAACCAAAACCCTATTCAAGTTGGGGTTCCTTCTTCACCCATTTAAGAGAATGAAGTATATATTGATGATGATCCATCTAGATTATAGACTAAGAGAAGCAAGTAAGTGCCTTGGGGGATTAAAAAGTATAATGAGAAATAGACATTTGGTAATGGATGCATCGAGGAGATTGTGCTGATAGCACTCTGTGGGCCAGAGACATGGAACATAAGAGAGGAAGAGTTTAAATATGTTTGAGATGAGGTGTCTGAGAAGTATAGTAGAGGTTACAAGGCTGCATAGAGTGAGAAATGAAGAGGTGAGAAGGAGAGCAAGGGTGGAAAAGGAGATGGGATATAGAGTTGATGAATGAGTATTGGGATGGTTTGGACACATGGAAAGAATGAGTGAAGATAGATTAGTAAAAGAAGTATGGAAGACAGAGGTGGATGGAGTGAACATTATGGAATGACCAAGGATGAGATGGATGGATGGGGTAATAGGGGAGTTCAGAAAGAGGGGATGTCTGTTGAGGAAAGACAGGAGAAGGCAGATGATAGGGGTGAGTGGAAAATGGCTGTGTATAGAAGATACTGTAATGCCTATCTCTTCCCTTTTACTCTCATCTGTGCCACACCCACACACATTAAAAGACCCAAACCTTAGGGTTCTGGTTGGAAAACTCCTCCCAGACCCTCTTATGTCTTTGCTTTTTTTAGGAATGTCCCTTTTGGGGCTGCTGAGAGTTGGATGCCTTGTCTTACCTTCCATCCCTATTTCAGTCATCTTTTACAACTCAAGTGGGACACTCAGTGGCAGTATTCTTTCCTACCATGGGGTTTGGTAAAAATGGAAATGTATATTCAGAGAAGTGGTGCAGGACAGTATTACGAATGAGGGGGGACAGTATAACAGATGGACAGTTGCAGTATAGTAAAGTACCATAATTTCTCTATGAGTAGAAATTTCCTCTGACACGGACAAAATGATGTGTGGCTCTGGTCTGTAGGGGCACCCCATATAGACCCTAAAGTATCAGCTGTATGCTTCTGAGCAGATATTTATATTTATAATATATCTATTATGAGCAGGGTGAAAAGGTAGTGGATGGGAGTGGAATGTGTAGGAGTAGGTACATGCCTTTGACTTGGCTATCTCCCTTATAAGGGGGGAAAAGCTCTTAGTGTAAAGATAGATATAATAGAATTAAGTAGTATCTATAAAGAAAAAATGTTCAGAGCACACAATAGTTACTAATGAATTTTGCATTTATGAAAGTTAATCATAAAATCACTTACATCACAAATGGAATTGCATGTGAGGTATCATTTTACTATTAGACAATACTATTAGACAATACACTTGATGCCAGGAATCTTGATACAATTGGTGAATGTATAAATGCATACAATTAATTAAAAATATATATAATAAAAGATTAAATAAACTTACTGTATGTGTGGTCAATATTTGGGGCATTGTGGAGGTCTGGGTCACTTCCACTACCCCATGTCCAAGGTAGAACTCCAAGACTTGACCATTCACACAAGTCAGAGCTTTCAAACTCACAGTGATCTGTTAGTGTAAGGAATTGAACTTTATTAAGTTTGCGTTACCAAAAGTGTAGCTACACCTTTGATATATATATATATATATATATATATATAAATACACTATATATATATATATATATATACATATATATATATATATATACTTATATATATATATATATATATATATATATATACACCAAGGCTTTTTCCCCCTTACAAGGGAGGTAGCCAAAAAGAAAAAGGCATAAAATCATCCCCACCCATTCCATCCCTAAATACACTCCACTCCCCTCTACCCTCCCTCTTATCTTAGCACCTCCTGGATGATGGGTCATCCCTGCACCTTGTCCACTGCCCTGGGTCATAGGCAGTGTCGGAAGACACAGCACATCCACAGCAAGGCCACTTCATTAAATCGGCAACCCCCCACTCTCCGTCCCCCCATGCATAAAAGAAGACAGGGAGAAATCCCTTCGGGCTGCGTAAAATTTTGCTCATACATACTACCTCATCCCCCATCCCCCTACCCATTCCACCTCATGCATCACAACCTCATCCATATACAACCATTCTCCATTCACCCCTGTCTTCTGTCCTTTCCTGTCCTTCTTCAACAGACATTCCCCTCTTCCCCAAAGCCCCCTTCACCCCATCCATCCACCTCATCCTAGGATGTCCCCTCATGTTCACTCCCTCCACATCTGCCTTCCATTCCTCTTTTACTAGTCTTTCTTCACTCATTCTTTCCATGTGTCCAAACCATCCTAATACTCTTTCATCAACCTTATCTTCCAACTCCCTTACCACCGCTGTTCTCCTCCTCACCTCCTCATTTCTTTCATCTCAAACACATTCAAACTCCTTCTCTCTTCCTCTTTTATGTTCCATGTTTCTGCCCCATACAGTGCTGTTGGCACAATCACTCCTTCATAGTCTCCTCTTACCATCCATTCCCAAAAGTCTATTCCTCATTACACTTTTTAATCCACAAAGGCATCTACTTGCTTCTCTCAATCTACATTCTACCTCCACCTCCACTCCACCTTTTCCTGCCACATTTGCACCCAAGTATCTAAAACTATCCACTTCCTCCAGTCGCTCTCCCTTAATGCTCACTTCCAGTCTGCTGCCACTTTCATCCCTTGTACATCTCTTCACCTTACTTTTACCCACATTTATCTTTAGCTTTCTTCTTTCACACACTCTCCCAAACTCTGTCACCAACTTCCTCAATCCCTCCTCCGATCCTGCCACAAGCGCAGTGTTGTCCGCAAACAACAGCTGGCTTACCTCCCACTTTTCTCCATTTTCTTTACCCATCTCCAATCCCTGACCTACCACCCTTGCATTTACCTCTCGCACCACCCTATCCATGTACATCCATGTATATATATATTTATATATATATATGCTAATAAGAACACGGGTACGTGTGTTCACTTATGCAAAGTAGACCACTTGGAAAAAAGAAACTAACGAAGCAGAGCGCTTTCGTATATTACATCTTCAGAGCAACAAGTACATAGTGATAGGAATGCATAGAAAATATATACATGATACAAAAGAACAAGGACAGTTTGAATAAGCGTAGCGACCAATTACCCCCTGGAGAGCGGAAGGTCATTGTCAATTATCTTAAGATGGTGGGGCGACATCAGGTCACAGTCGCCAGGTCACTGTTTCTACTAATGATATAGGGCGACATTAGGTCAATTCGTTGGGTTACATTTTATCTGATATTATCTTACTAATTTCTTGACAAATGAAATTATCAAGTTTGTACAAGCCTTTATGTAGGTTGGTATTTTGATTACTGGTGGTATGAATCAAACTGCACTCTATTAAATTTCTTGCTATCATGTTGTTGGTATAATAGATTGCCTGGGCATTACCCCAATCAACTGGATGATTGGGGTAATGTCGCCCCACCATCTTAAGATAATTGACAATGACCTTCCGCTCTCTAGGGGGTAATTGGTCGCTACGCTTATTCAAACTGTCCTTGTTCCTTTGTATCATGTATATATTTTCTATGCATTCCTATCACTATGTACTTGTTGCACTGAAGATGTAATATACGAAAGCGCTCTGCTTCGTTAGTTTCTTTTTTCCAAGTGGTCTACTTTGCATATATATATATATATATATATATATATATATATATACATATATATATATATATATATATATACATATACATATATAAATAGTCATAAACATATATATATATATATATACATATATCTTTGTGTAGACAATAAGTATATTCTCTTGTAGTCAGGCAGGGTTAAAGGCATTTAAGGATTAATCTTTAATAATTTTTTGCATACATTTTCTATAAAATGTACAGTCAACTTATCATGTTCTGTAAGTTTATGTAATATATCTCTTATTGTGGCTGATGTTTCAGAACTGTCTTGTTCTATCTTCAAGGACAAAGTGTTGTGTCTTGTAGGGGATATGTGAATCACAGAAACTGTACAGTAAATGAGGTTGTCACTGGTCTTCTCACTGTCATTTTTTCCCCTAATGGCAAGGTTTGAACGTCCTCCATCTGAATATTTACTCTAGTTGTTTTGTCTAAATGTGGAGGGCTTTTAGGAATAGTAAACTGTATGAATTTTGTTGTCTATCTATTATGGTAGTGTTTCTGAAAGACCTAGATTGAAACATTATAATAATAGACAGAGAACAAGATTTTGCATGTTACTATTCCTAGAAGCCTTCCGCATTCAGACAAAATGTAATTTTCGCAGGAAAATTAATTTTTCCCTGATACAAACCTGAGGTACTCCTTACCCAAGGATACGCGGCGCGTTTCTACCGCTAACACTGTGTGTGCTTGAAAACACCTCACTCCGAGGGTCTGGGCAACCATTATCCTCAGTAAGGGGCCCTCCTGGGGCAAGGGGGGCCCCCCCTCCCCCCGCAAGGGTAGGAGGGTAGAAGCTCCATTGTCTGAGCCAGGTATGAAATTAGTCACGAGGGTTGACAGGCCAGGGAGAAGGAACTACTAGCGGGGTGGATGAGGAGGGCCATTAGAGGTAAGGAGTACCTCAGGTTTGTATCAGGGAAAAATTAATTTTCCTGCGAAAATTACATTTGTTCCGAAGAATACAAACTCTTCGGTACTCCTTACCCAAGGAGACTTGGACTTAGGGGGGAAGGAAGTATTTGTCTAGCCTGGGAAACCCTCGTAAGGAGAAAATGTAGAGTGCTAAGATCTACGTTGACCAGACCCTTATACATTCCCCGAAACTGTGAAGGGCACCTGGATCTGTTCCCAGAGTGGAGACAGACAGGGCATACTCACTTTGTACCCCTTGTAGGGCTCGAACTGATTCCCTTGGAATGCTTGAGAGCCCTCGGTGAGGTAAGGGAATGTAGGAGTATGAGAAGGACTTGAGATAGGTATCCCCGTGGTTGCCGATCCAGAACTTGGATGAGGCTTCAGGGTTGGCTGTGTGCCATTGGTACGGGGTATGTTATCTCAGGACTTCTTGGGCAGCCACTATGGGGCCTAGAGAGAAGGTCCCTAAGGATTCCCACATGACATCTTTGAGGTAAAAGGAAGTGAACGTAGTCTGGGACTTCCATATACCTGCTTGAAGGACCTGGTTGACTGACCGATTCTTTCGGAAGACTAGGGAGGGTCCTATTGCCCTGAGGTCATGAGCTTTTGCTCCAGGGTAATCCGTGGGGCTCGAGGCGTAGGCCCTGCGGATGACTTCCTTGATCCAGTAAGAAATGGAAGTCTTAGTGACGGGCTTGGGTGTACCCCTGGTAGAGACGAACAGTCTTGGCAAGTCTGGTCTAAGATGCTTCATCCTCTTGAGGTAGGTCCGGATAGCACGTACCGGGCATAGGACCATTTCTGCATGTTCGCCCCCTACAAAGTCGTCCAAGGAAGGAATACTAAAGGACCAGAATCTAGGGTCGGCTTTGGCCGGATCCTGGTTTTTGGCAACGAATTGGGGCAGAAAAGTGAAGGAGACCTCTTGCCATCCTTTCGAGTGGGCGACTCGATAAGAGATGGCATGCAACTCCCCGACCCTCTTGGAAGACGCCAGGGCCAAGAGAAAGACTGTCTTCAAGGTGAGGTCCTTGAAATTAGCATCTCGGAGGGGTTCGTAAGGGGGGCCCCGCAGAGCGTTGAGGACTAATGCCACATCCCATGGAGGAGAAGTGATCTCCCTGGGGGGGCATGATTTTCTGAAATGTCTGAAGAGCATGGAAATTTCTGGAGACAGGGCTAGATCCATGCCCTTCAGAGAAAACACCTGATTAAGAGCTGCCCTATAGCCCTGCACTGCCGAGAGGGAGATCTTCTTGGACTTCCGGAGGAAGTGGAAGAAGGAGGCAATCAGAGGAATGGTGGCTTGCTCTGGGGCTATTGCTCGGGAGTGGCACCATTCTGCAAAAGCATTCCACTTCCCTTGATAAAGGGCAGCTGAGGAAGAGCGAATAGGGGAGGACATGTCTTCTGCCACTTCTTTGGGGAAACCCTTCTCTAGGAGGATCCGGACCATAGTCTGAACGCGTGAAGTGCCAGGGCTGACGGGTTCTTGTGCCAGGCCCCGTTGACTGGTTGATGTAGAAGGTCGGGTCTTCCCTGAAGGGCCAGGGGCTCCTCCACTGCTAGCTCGAGGGCGTCTGGAAACCATGGGGCTTCCGGCCACCAGGGAGCGATCAAAGTCATCCGAAGGTTGGATGCGGTTCGTACTCTCTGGAGCACCTTTTGGAGCAAGGGAAACGGTGGGAAAGCGTAGGTGTCGAGGTTGTCCCAGCTTTGCAGAAGAGCATCCTCTCCCGCTGCCAGCGGATCCGGGAGAGGGCTGAAATACACCGGGAGCTGGTGGTTCCATCTGGTGGCGAAAAGGTCCACCAGAGGGGAGCCCCATTTGTTGATGAGGAAGGTCGCCACTTCCGGATGGAGGGACCACTCCGTGCTGATTACCTGACTCCTTCTGCTGAGGTGGTCCGCCCAGACATTCTTTTTCCCTGGGATGTAGCGAGCTCTGAGTGTCACTTGGAGGTTCTCGGCTAATAGGAGGATCTCCATAGTGAGATGGCAGAGGTCCTGGGAGACTGTGCCCCCCTGCTTGTTCAGGTAGGCTACTACCGAGCCGTTCTCTCGATGGCTCTGTTGTGTAGCAACTGGTTGGTGCTAGTGATTGACGAGTCCACCACATCCGGGGGAATCAGCGTGTGGGTGAGCAGGGGGGCCCTCCTCAAAGGAGCATAAATCTCCCTGAGGAGGGGGTCACTGGGGTCCCCGAGGATGGTGTCTCTCCTGCGGGACTCGAAGTTGGCCCAGGACGTTGAGAGACAGGAAGCCTGATGCTTCAGGGCTCTGCTCGCGCTTGCCAAAAAAGCCTGGAGGTCGCATTCTTCCTGGGGTTGTAGTTCGGGTAAGAACTCCCTCGCCGAGGCAAGGAGGCGTTCTAGCCAGGAGTTCACCGCCAGGGACAGAGCCAGTGAATGAATGTGGTCGCTGACTTCCCTGCCGGAGAGGAGGACGTTTCGTCTGCGCAGCGACTCGGCGTCCGCCTTAACCAGCTCTGGTAACCTCGCCGGGATCGAGGCTGCTCTGAGGGTTGACCCCGATGGGGTGTAGAAGCGCTTCTGGTGTTCCAATGGGACCGGAAGCCAACGCGCCTTCTCGGTCGTCCTTGTTGCGAGAGCGTCGGAGGCCTGGGCCATGGCTCTCGCCGTCTGCGTACTCCATGGAAGGTG
The DNA here is from genome assembly GCF_046742065.1 of Oratosquilla oratoria. NCBI lineage: Eukaryota > Metazoa > Arthropoda > Malacostraca > Stomatopoda > Squillidae > Oratosquilla > Oratosquilla oratoria. Next base: position 14,604,610 of record NC_134811.1, read on the forward strand.
GAGGGGAGTAGGCTGGGCTTTCTGAGAGTTGGCCGTCATGAAGATGTCAGACTCGAATGTGGCTTCCTCTTCTTTCGGGGGGCCCAGTCGATTCGCCCTCCGAACCCTCGCGAGGACGTCCGAGAAGGAAGGTGGGACCACCATCGAGGATTCCGACTGGGAAACGGGAGGGGAAAGGGAGCGTGGCCCCCCCCCCTACGGCGCTGTGGACATCGTCGTCGGCGTAGGAGGGGTCGGCACGGGCAGAGAGGAACCGCACGCTACCATCCTCGTCACTGATGGGTTCAGGGGGGGGGGCTGAGCAAGTGGAAGCTGGTCGAGGGGGGCCCTTGGGGGCGGAGACTCCTCACGAGCTTCCGTGCGGTGCACGAACCGCGCTTGAGAAGCGCGGAAAAATTCCCGTTGGGCCTCCATCTGTTCCTTCAACGTAGTGACGAGTGAACAGAGAGTGGGGAGGAGGTCCGGGGAATGTCCTCTTGGAGGGTCCCGCCTGGGTGCGGATGGTCCGGGAGACGCCAGGGGGAGACTGCCTCCTCTGGACGAAGCTGAGTCACCTACGACGAACGCGCGTGTGGGTACACCTCGGGCTTCCTGCCCACCGGGCATAGAAAGGGTTCCGGTGATGACCCGGCTCGTCTGACGAGAGGTGGAAGGGGTGGGACTGGGGGTCACCCGAGAAGGAGAAGAGGCTGACGCGCTCCGAATCTCCGAACTCGGTTCCTTTGTCCGTGGGGGGGTGGAGCTGCCGGGTAGCATCGCGGGGCCAGCGGACGCAACCGGGAAAAAGCTCGTACCCGGGGGGTAGTTCGCGGGGGCTAAAAGCGCGTGCCCGTCGAAACTAGCCCCCCTTTCGGCAGGAACAGGAGACAATTTAGCCTGAGACTGACTCGGGGCGGCTATTGTACAACCTTTCCGTTTACTACGCTTAGGAGGGGGGAGACAACTGCCCGCGTCCTCCGCCGACGTAGCATGCCTTCTCTTTGTGTCGGGTGAGGGGGGAAGCCATCTGCCTCGCCCGCGTATTTTGACCCGTGGCTGCACCTTCCGGTGAGCATGAAAATACGCGGACCACTGCTTATCACCCCATTGAGCGCACGTAGTACACGGGGATGAAGGGGAACATTCCAGATTCCGACAATGGATACACCAAGAGTGTGGGTCCACAGTTGTCGGTGGGAGAAGAGCCCGGCAGCGAAATTCACCACGGGCGAAGGCACACATGCTATCGCGAACAACAACACTAGGACCAGATTCCATACTTACAGAGAAGCGGAGAATACCCGGTGGAGATTAAATAGAGGGATAAAGGGAGGACAGGGGTCTCCAGCGCTTCCAAGCAGGGGGAAGGCGGCGATGCAGGACGTTCCACACAAAGGACGCCGTTGGAAGGGTGTAGAAGGCCGATGCCGATAGAAGGCCGATGCCGATTGCGTTCGAGATAATCGAACGATGCGGGATTGGCGCAGGAAATTAATTTCCTGATACAAGCACGGGAGCGGGGAAACGGTCCCCGAACTGGACTTCAGTGTTAGCCGGACTGTGAGAGATGTTGACTCGATCGCTACCGCTTAGACAATGGAGCTTCTACCCTCCTACCCTTGCGGGGGGAGGGGGGGCCCCCCTTGCCCCAGGAGGGCCCCTTACTGAGGATAATGGTTGCCCAGACCCTCGGAGTGAGGTGTTTTCAAGCACACACAGTGTTAGCGGTAGAAACGCGCCGCGTATCCTTGGGTAAGGAGTACCGAAGAGTTTGTATTCTTCGGAACAAACAACTAACTTAATCGTTCAGGTGAAGGATCTTCAAATCTTGCCATCAGGAAAAAGAATGACAGTGAGAAGACCAGTGAACCCCATCACTTCACCCACTAGGAGAGCTCCCTGGTGGTGAGGGCATTAAGTGCACTCATTGGCTAGCATCAGCCAATCAGCAATGACCTCATCTACCATACAATCTCTATGATCCACACATTCCATATATAAGCAAGACACAAGACACAACACTTCACCCTTGATGATGAAACAAGAAAGTTTCAAAATGTCAGCCATAATAAGAGATTTATTAAGTAAACCTACAGGACATGATAAGCTGACTGTATGTCATATAGAAAATATATGCAGAAAATGATTAATATTTAATCCTAAATAGACTTTAACCTTGTCTGCCTACAAGAACATATATACATATACATATATATATATATATATATATATATACATATATATATATATATAAATATATACATACATATATATATTTGTATATATACATAACTATATACATATATATATATATATATGTATATATATATATACATATACATATATATATATGTATATATATATATATGTGCATGTATATATATATATATATATATATATATATATATATATATATACATATATATATATATATATATATATATATATATATATATATATATATACACACACACACATAATTTACCAAAGGGTCCTTCCCTCTTCATAAGAGGTATGGCCCAGCCAAAGCACACACATCCCTCACCCATCTCATACCCAATCAATACACATTTGTTCTCTTTTACCTTAGCTCTTTGTGGATAAAGGGTCATTCCTATTCCCTATTCACTGCCTGAGTCAGAAGTTATACAGCAAGACACAACTTCTACAACAAGCCCCAACAGCCAAAGCTGGTCCACCTCCACCACTTCCTTATATGGCAACCTTTCCCCCTCATCCTCTTCACAATTTACAGAGCAGACAAAAAGAAGTCTGGGCCACATCAACCTATCATCCATTACAACCACTTTCCACTCATCCCCAACTCCTGAGCCCTCCCTTCTCTGCTCAAAAAGACATTCCCTTTGCACCCAAAGCCTTTTCCCACCCCATCCATCCATCCATCCAATTCTAGGTCCACCCACCCTTATGCTCACCCTGTCTGCCCCTACTCTCCACACTACCTCCACTGGTCATCCCTCTTAACTCACTTCCTCTGTATGCTCAAACCATCCCAGCATCCATAGACCAACCCCAAATGCCAGCACTCCTAGCAACCCCAACCTCAGCCCCACCTCCTCAATTCCCTTTCCATTTATCCTCATAACCCACACAACACCTCTTAAACACTTAACTTCAATCACACCTAGGCTCTCTTCTGGCTACTCCAAATTCTAACTCTCTGCCCCATACAGTATCATGGACACAACCACCCTCTCACACAGTCCTCTCCTTGTGTTCAACCCCAGGACCTACTTCCCATGAAACCTTTCATTCCCTTAAGACCTCTACTTACATCCCTCATTCTACAATCCACCTGCACTCCATTCCCTGCTACATGTGACCCTCAACACTCAAAACTTTTCACTTTCTCCAGCCTCTTTTCTTCAAGACTCACACCTAACTCACTACCACCTTCTCTTTTCTCCACACCCACTTTCAGCTTTCTACTCTCACATACTCTCCCAAACTCCATTACTAGTCTCAACATCTCATATCAAAATGTTCTCACTCACCACGTTCTGTGCAGGTCCCACTCACGAGGACAATGTCATCAAGTGCTGTATGGCCATGAGTATAATCAAGGACAGCCTCAAAAGTGATTACATATTTTGAGTTGTCCTCAGGTTTGGCTATGTAGTAGTCTGCACGATGCCAAAGTTCACCTGCATCGCGACGGTGGATCCAAGCTGGAGTGTTAAGTGGAGATCCCTCTGAGAAGAAAGGGATCCATTACTTATTTGAGTCTCAGTCAAAGGATACTTTCCAATTCAGTAAAATCATCTTGTGGCAACCAGAATAAAATCTACATAGTATAAAACAAGAATACTAAGGCTAATTATAAGAACTTTAGCCCCTTAGGCCACGAAACTGTATCAATGACAGGTATCTGTGAGTGTGGTCTTCAAAGATCCATATTAGAGACAGTAATCTCTGCCACACATCTTCAAAACACATCAACTCTCTCGCCTCCATCTGCAGGTACAGCCCTGAGTCACTGACACTCAGTCTCACATCAAGCTGACAATTGGTAACTGCTCCCTTTATTTTCCTACTACTACTATAAGCAAGTAACATAGAAACAATCCGATTTTAATATAGCAGAGACAACAATCTATTTTCTTTTTTCCAGGGAGATATTTAGGAAGATGAAATGTCTGAGAAGTATGGTAGGGGTTATAGGGTTGGATAGAGTGAGAAACAAGGAGGTGAGGAGGAGATTAGGGGTGAAAAAAGAGATGGCAGATAGGGTTGATGAAAGAGTATTAGGATGGTTTGGACACATGAAAAGAATGAGTGAAGAAAGATTAGTATAAGAAGTGTGGAAGTCAGAGGTGGATAGAGCGAACATGAGGGGGGCCACAGAGGATGAGATGGATGGATGGGGTGAAAGGAGCATTGAGCAAGAGGGGAATGTCTGTTGAGGAAGGAAGGGAGAAAGACAGAAGATAGAGGTGAGTGGAGAATGGCTCTGTATCAATTATACTGTGATGAATGGAAAGAAGTGGGTGGGGATTAGGAAGTGGTTATGTGTGAATGATATTTTGACACAGCCAAAAAGGGTTTCTCCCTGTCTTCACTGTTTCTGCATGAGGGGACAAAGAGGGGGGGGGGTCACTGATCAAATGAAGCAGCCTTGCTGTGGGTGTACTGTGTCTTGCTGCATTGCTTCTGATGCAGGGTGGTGGGCGAGATGCAGGGATGACCCATCATCCATGTGGAGCCAAGATGAGAGGGAGGGAGGGGTGGTGGATGGGAGTAGAATGGGTGAGGATGAAATGGGTGGGAGTAGAATCATGCCTTTGACTTTGGCTATCTTCCTTGTACAGGGGAAAAAGCACTGGATATATGTATGTATGTATTATTATCAAGCCAAGATACCATACCTAAATCATTTGACACTGATTAAAAGACTGGTATAATATGCAATCAAGCTGGGTTGATATACATACATTTCTAATCTCTTTATATTCTAATATCTTTCAATATCCTCTGGTCAATTTTGGGACTGCCCCTCAACTGGATAATATCATTGGAGGACCAATAATGAGTAACTGAACATAGTGGTCCAATTCTAAAGCTTATCAACACATTCACCACCATCAGGATGAACATACCTATAGAAGTGACTTAATTTCTGGACTAAGCCTAATTTCTCTCCCTCTTTATTTAAAACAATGGTACCGGTTGCCTGAAGGGATTTCTCCCCATATTCTCCTTTTCTGCATGAGGGGACGGAGAGGGGGGGGGTCGTCGATATAACGAAGCAGCCTTACAGTGGATGTGATGTGTCTTGCGACACTGCTTCTGACCCAGGGCAGTGGACAAGATGCAGGGATGACCCGTCATCCAGGAGGTGCTAAGATAAGAGGGAGGGAAGAGGATAGAGGGAAGTGGAGTATGTAGGGGATGGAATGGGTGGGAGTGGTTTTTATGCCTTTCTCTTTTGGTTAACTTCTGTGTAAGGGGAAAAAAGCCTTTGGTTGCTTGGGCATTCTTTAAAGAATTATGAAAGGGATGGAAGTCCTTGACAGAGATGATTTATGAAAGTGTGATAAAAGAAAAACAAGAGGACATGAAAAGAAACTCAAAGAGGATAGTGATGAAAGAGATCTGAAAAAGAATAGTTTTCCGCATAGAGTGGTGCATATCTGGAATAAATTGGATGAGGCAACAGTATGTTCAAATACTATACAAGAATTTAAGAATAAACTTGATGCTGAAAGATAAAAAGACGAGTCACTATGAGCATAGCTCCCTTCCCGTATAATACTAGGTAAATAAGACTAAGTAAATACAAGGCTCACTTATATCAGCAATAGACTTCCTTAATTATAAAGTGGGATAGAACCTAGATACAGTCAGAAAAGGCCAAGCATATTCAGAAAACTTCATTGTATGATTTGATGCATTACTTAAAACTTTTATTTTCATTTAGACTGCAACTCATGCCATCACACAGAGAATGTCTTCTCATACTACACCTTTTTCCATCTTTGATTTACACTGAAATTCTCAACCAAATTATCTCAATACAGTTTCATTAGTTTTATCTAGTGACCTAATCTGTGTGTAGACTACAGTATTACAGAGAAATCCCTTTGGTAGAGAAGCACAATGAAGGGCTTGTTTTTTTTACACAGCAGACCTGGTACTATGAAATACTTGAGACATACTGTGACTCTTACCTTTAGTAACATAAAGTCTGAGAGTGGGGCAGGATGGTCCATGCATGTAATAATAATAAGAAAAGCAGTTGCCCTCATCCTCAACCACAAAGGACTTTGACAAGAGGCGTGCTGTCCCTTTAAAGTTGGGGTTGATCCCACTACCTACATAGAGGAAATGGCCTGTAAAACAAAGCAGAACGACATGTAAATGGCATAATATTTCTATACATAATATGATAATATAAAAAAATAGAACTGAAAAACAAAAAGTTCCTTCTTCATAGAATGATGAAAACATATCTCTTATTAGAAAACTCATAGGCAGTGTTGCATTAGTATGATTTTTAGCATCAGTTACTACCACTGCCCCATTAAAACACTGAAAGAAGAGATAATGTGTTGTCTACATAAGATTAGAATGGAGCAATGTAGGATGAGGTATTCACTGTCTTCTGTGTGGTGATTACAGCTGGGGCAATTTCCTTCTGTGACCAGGCTTACTCTATGTTGGTATTGTTTTAAAGCTGGATGGTGTCCTGAACACAATAAAGTACATTTCAAACTAAGTGTTCAATAAGTAGGGTGGGGGTTATAAGGATGGATGGAATAAAAAATAAGGAGGTGAGGCAGAAAGCATGGGTGAAAAGAGAGCCAGTAAATATGGTTGATCAAAGAATACTGGGATGGTTTGGGCATATGGAAAAAATAATTGAAGAAAGACTAGCAAAAAGAGTAACTGCAACTATTAGGCAAAAGACCCTGTAAATTCATCAATACAAGTATAAGTCCATCCTATGACCTCTATTATACAAACACAACAATCCCTCCCATTTCTGAAGTGCTACTATAAAAAACCTCCATTATCTGAACATGATTTATGTGTAGTATAAACCAAAATGCATAAAAGGAGAAGATGGGGAGAAATCCCTTTGCAGCCCGCAGGGATTTCTCCCCATCTTCTCCTTTTATGCATGGGGGGACAGAGAGGGGGGGTCGCCGATTTAATAAAGCGGCCTTGCTGTGGATGTGCTCTATCTTGCGACACTGCTTCTGACCTAGGGCAGTGGACAAGGTGCAGGGATGACCCGTCATCCAGGAGGTGCTAAGATAAGGGGGAGGGTGGAGGGGTGTGGAGTGTATTTAGGGATGGAATGGGTGAGAATGATTTTATTCCTTTTCCTTTTTGGCTACCTCCCTCAGCGGCGGCGCCAGGAATTTTTAGTTGGGGAGGCTAAGGGGGGGCTGAGCAAATTTTTGGGGGGGCTAATAGTAATATGATAATACACATATATTATCCTCATTTCAGAAGGGGAGGGGGTTAATGGTAGGGCTAGCACTGATGGCTGACAAATCTTTAGCCCTGGCAATTAAAAATTCCACTTAATAAAATTATTTCAATGAGTGTTTTAAATTTTCAATTTGCTCATTTCAGTTGGGGGGCTAATGGGGGGCTGGCCTTTTTTGGGGGGGGCTAAAGCCCCCCCAAGTCCCCCCCTGGTGCCGCCACTGACCTCCCTTGTAAGGGGAAAAAGCCTTGGTATATGTATGTATGTATGAACCAAAATAATGTGTAGCATGTGTAGTATAGACCAAAACAACAGCTATGTACAGGGCAGAAACATGGAACATGAGAGAGGAAGAGAGAAGGAGTTTGAATGTGTTTGAGATGAAATGTCTGAGAAGTATGATAGGGGTTACTAGGCTAGATAGAGTGAGAAATGAGGAGGTAAGGAGGAGAACAGGGGTGGAACGGGAGCTAGGAGAGAGGGTTGATGAAAGAGTATTAGGATGGTTTGAACACATGGAAAGAATGAGTGAAGAAAGATTAGTAAAAGAAGTGTGGAAGGCAGAGGTGGAAGGAGTGAACATGAGGGGTGTCCTAGGATGAAATAGTTGGATGGGGTGAAAGGGGCTTTACAAAAGAGAGGAATGTCTGTAGAGGAAGGACGGGGGAGAGGACAGAAGATAGGGGTGAATGGAGAAGGGTTGTGTATAGATGAGGCTGTGATGCATGAGGGGTAGTGGGTGGGGGATGGGGGGTGACAAAGTATGTATGAGGAAAAATTTGACGCAGCCCAAAGGGATTTCTCTCAGTCTTCTCATTTTCTGCATGAGGGGACGGAGAGGGGGGTCGCTGAATTTATGAAGCAGCCTTGCTGTGGATGTGCTGTGTCTTGCGACACTGCTTCTGACCCAGGGCAGTGGACAGGATGCAGGGATGACCCATCATCCAGGAGGTGCCAGGATAGGAGGGAGGGAGAAGGGTGGAGGGGAATATAGGAAATGAAATGGGTGGGAGTGATTTCTATGCCTTTTTCTTTTTTTTGGCTACCCCCCGGGCAAGGGGGAAACAGCCTTTGGTATATGTATGTGTGTATAAACCAAAATGGATGGAATGGGTTGGAATGATTTTATGCCTTTTCCTTTTTGGCTACCTCCCTTGTAAGGGGGAAAAAGCCTTGGTATATGTATGTATGTATGTATTTACCTAGTTGTATTTACCTAGTTGTATTTTACGGGAAGGGGAGCTATGCTCGTGGGGTCCCGTCTTCATATCTCATTTTATCTAAACTATTTTTAAATTCATGTATTGTTTTTGCACACACCACTTTCTCATCTAACTTGTTCCAACTGTCTATTACTCTGTGAGGAAAGCTGTTCTTTTTCAAATCTCTTCTATAGCTGTCTTTTTTTCTTTTCTTTCCGTGTCCTCTTGTATTTCTGTCATCCCATTTTATCAGCTTCTCTCTATCAGTAATTTCCATGCCTTTCATGATTCTGTAAATAGTTATCAAATCTCCTCTCTCTCTTCTTTTCTCTAGTGTCTGTAGTTCAAGTTTTTGTAGTCTCTCTTCATATGATAGTTTTGAGAGTGTAGGTGCCAGTTTTGTAATTGCTCTTTGTATTCTTTCAAGTTTTTTTATACATTTTTTTGTACTTGGTGACCATATCGTTGCTGCATATTCCAATCTTGGTCTTATCAGGGTGATTAGGATTTTCTTCACCATTTCTTCATCCAGGTATGTAAATGCAACTTTGATTGTTTAAAAATCTTATTTATATGTTTCTCAGGTGACATATTATTCATAACAAACATATAAACCAAAATGAGAGGAAGGGAAGGAAGGGTGGTGAATGGGGATAAAAATAGGTGGAAGTGGAATTATGCCTTTTGAATTACACTACCTCCCTTGTGTTTTTTTTTTTTTTTTTTTTTAAGAGACCACCAGGAAATTGAAAAAAAAAAAAAAAAAAAAAACGGATAATGAATGTCTTAAATAGACAAAAACTTTTGGTATCCTTTTATTTTAATTTCCTGGTGGTTTCTGCAAAAATAGTTTATCATGTATGTTTTGTGATTTCTTGGCGTATTTCTCTTATAAGTGGGAAAAAAACCCTTAGTATATGTATTTTAACCACTTCTGTTCCTTTAGAATTGAAAATTTAGTAATGGAAGGGCAGAGTGGAGCTTGGGAAGGGGGTAATTTTTAATCATGTATTACATATACATTTTGAGTTTTTGCATTAAGGGAGAGCGACTGGAGGAAGTGGATAGTTTTAAATACTTGGGTGCAAATGTGGCAGGAAAAGGTGGAGTGGAGGTGGAGGTAGAATGTAGATTGAGAGAAGCAAGTAAATGCCTTGGTGGATTAAAGAGTGTAATGAGGGATACACATTTGGAAATGGATGCTAAGAGGAGACTGTATGAAGGAGTGATTGTGCCAACAGTACTGTATGGGGCTGAAACATGGAACATAAGAGAGGAAGAGAGAAGGAGTTTTGATGTGTTTGAGATGAGGTGTCTGAGAAGTATGATGGGGGTTACTAGGCTAGATAGAGTGAGAAATGAGGAAGTGAGGAGAAAATGGGTGGAAAGGGAATTGGGAGATAGGGTTGATGAAAGAGTATTAGGATGGTTTGGACACATGGAAAGAATGAGTGAAGAAAGACTAGTAAAAGAGGTATGGAAGGCAGACGTGGAGGGAGTGAACATGAGGGGACGTCCTAGGAGAAGTTGGATGGATGGGGTGAAGGGGGCTTTGGGGAAGAGGGGAATGTCTGTTGAGGAAGGATGGGAGAGGACAGAAGACAGGGGTGAATGGAGAATGGTTGTATATGGATGATGTTGTGATTGCATGAGGTGGAATGGGCAGGGGGGATTGGGGGTGAGGTAGTATGTGTGGACCAAATTTGACGCAGCCCGAAGGAATTTCTCCCTGTCTTCTTTTATGTATGGGGGGACGGAGAGGGGGGGTCGCCGATTTAATGAAGTGGCCTTGCTGTGGATGTGCTGTGTCTTGTGACACTGCTTCTGACCCAGGGCAGTGGTCAAGGTGCAGGGATGACCCGTCATCCAGGAGGTGCTAAGATAAGAGGGAAGGTGGAGGGGTGTGGAGTTGTTTTCAGGGATGGAATGGGTGGGAATGATTTTATGCCTTTTCCTTTTTGGCTACCTCCCTTGTAAGGGGGAAAAAGGCTTGGTATATGTATGTATGTATGCATTTGCACATTCTACATACCTGCCGAGAGTTCGAGGGTGTGATCTGTGACTGGTCCAAGGGTACTGTCCAGAGATGAACCAGCAGCATAAATCCAATCATATTTGTCAGTCTCGTCTTGTGACCAGCTACAAAGGCTGTCCTCAAAGTTGCAAGAGAGCTCCTTACTAGGAGTGGGCGTAGTGGAAGGCCCCAGAGTGGATGAGGGATTGCAGAGTCCAGGGCTTAAGGTGATGTCATCAAGAGCAATGTAACCTACATAAAGCACAAGAGTTAATATCTTCATCCAATTAATTTTATATATTTTTACAACTTTTTTTTGTTCACGTATGCATCTATGTATATATATATACATATATATGCAGCAAAGCTTACATAGATCTGTATAAACAAAAATTAGTCTGCAGGATTATTCCTTTTTCTATTCCTAGGAAAACTTAAAATCCCTTTCAAAGGACATTTTTCTAACTTAGCTATATGGGTCACTTGTTCAATTTTAGATTTTTGCTGTGAACCTTAGGACTATCTTATATATAAATACAGAAAGAAAATAGAAATAATACTTACCATCTGGCTGGACCAGGTCAGGATTAGCAACAGCATGGAACCGAAGAGCAAAGAGGTACTCAACGCTAGTAATAATGACTTCCATGTGCTCCCACCTTCTTGGCATTTCATGGCTGTATGTTTTTAAAGTAGTGTATTGTAATGATTCTAAGTCAACCAATTCTACCATCAGCATCAGATATTCTGTAAAAAGGATTTTCTTAATAGTAATAAGAATAAAACACTCTTTATTATTCACTTCTCTTAAATTCTTAGTGTACTTTATAGCTCACACATCATGTCATAATTTCATTTATGGAATTGAATGGTTTCAGATATGCTTTTAGATTTACATGTATGACCATTCACCTATTTTCTGCAGGAGTTTAATGGTCTAGGGAGTTTGGTGGTCAGTATTGAAGTGCTTGTTTTGTTATCTGAATATAAATGTTTTTGTTGAAATGTGTTCTGTAGTGCAGGTAATAGATTGTAGATACTTGAGTAATATGCTGTCATTTTTTTCTGTGAGTGGTTGCTCCACAAACATTCTTCATGCATACAAATCCCCTTTTACCCCATCCATCCATCCATTCACCCATACCCTAATACCAGTAAACTTACAAATAGTTGTGGAAATCATGTTTCAATCAAAAGTCAATGAATAGTTTTTTTCTCACCACTGCTGTGAAAGAAGTTTGCATAGAACTGCATGCAATAGTCCTTTTGGATTGGATGTATATCTCCACTCATGAGAGACGCAGAGCACCCTTTACCTGGTACGCAGTTTGAAGGATCAAATGACACATAATGACCTGCAGAAGGAGAACAGAGGTAAAGGGGAAGTCTTAATGACGAAAATTTTGATAATGTAATGTCACTGGCTTTAAAATAAAAGGGTATCTATCCGTTGCCCAGATTTCTCTTGAAGGGGACCTATGGCTGTAACTGCCAACAACCATTAGAATGGCCCATAGTCACTCAAGAAAGAGGTATACTGATTGGTATCGCATGTAATGAGTATTGTGCATTTAGGATATGCACCAATACCTAGGTTTGTTTTGATGTCTCCAACTTGTATAGCAAGAAGTAAAGTGGGCACTGAGGAACTTTTTTTAACAGAAGAAATTAAGAGAGTAGGATGGAGGAAGGATGAAGTGTTTTAAATGAGTGAGTATCAATTGGGTTTATTTTGAAGACCAGGTACCAGCTTTTCCTGGCCACACCACTGGGGAGAGGTGAGGGTTTGCAAGCTGCTCTGGATGGTGGGCTGGTGAATGGTTCTTTTCCAATGGTTATGTGCTTTTGAAGGTTTCATTCCCTTTCCATCACCTTGGCTCCCCAATCTGAACGCACAGCTCCTTGATCTCATTACAGTTATCGCAGGAATATAATGGAAAAATAAACTGGTAGAGCCTATGATTTACATTGAGGTAGGATAAAAAAAAATGCACATTCATTATTTTTTCTTTCATATCATTTAGCTTTTTATTTTATTCTTTCTTTATAATTTTCTACCAAACTCACAATTCTTTTGAACTCACCTAGGCCAGTGTTGGTGGTATGATCAGTGAGGAGCCCATTGTTTGCTTCCTCTGCCACAGTCCAAGTCCAAGAAAACTTGGGACTGCTCTCCACATTGTACCAGTCACAGAAGCCATCCTCAAAGTTGCAGGAGCCAGGTTTCGAACATGGACCAAACTCAATACCCAGGTCATCTATAGCCATGATGCCAGGGTCATTGGTAACACGTTTACCTTCTATCAGGATCTGAAGGTATAGTTTAAAGTGTATATAAAAGTATGTATAAAGTAAAAGCTATGATAAAAAGGGCAAAAAAATAGCTGTGGAATAGGTGAACTGTAGGTGCATGTCTTGACTGGCCACCTCCCTTATAAGTGGGAAAGAGCCTTTTAGTATATAAGTGTGTGCATGTGTTCTTGATTTACAATAATCATAGATTTGAATTCATGTATTGGTCTAGTTTGGGCTATGCCTCTTTCTAAGCCATTCCAAGTGTGTATTTATCTAGTTTACCTAGTTATATTTACCTAATTGTAGGGAGTTGTTAAATGTGAAGGAGGATAGAGAGGGAAAGGTAGTTGCAGTGGGAAGTGCTTAGAAAACGACTGTGATGAGTGAAGAAAATGGAGGAGAAATAAGGAAAAATGAAGTGAGGCCAGTTGTTAAGATGATGAGAGCAGGTAAGGCACCTGGATTGGATGGATGTCATGCAGAATGTCTGAAAAAAGGAGGTACAGTTATGGTGGAATGGCTGGTGAGGTTAATATTTGTTTAGGAGAGGGTAGAGTGCCCAAGGACTGGAGGAGTGTCTGTATAGTTCCAATTTACAAGTGAAAAGGGGACAAGTGTGAGTAGTAGTTTCAGAGGGATCAGCTTGTGTGTAATTGGGAAGGCTTATGCGAGGGTCTTGATTGGCTTGTGCGAGGGTCTTGATTGAGAGGATTAGGAGAGGAACAGAGGGAGTAATTGGAGAGGAACAGTGTAAGTTTAGGACAGGTAGGGGTTGCGGAGATCAGATTTTTGTGGAAAGGCAGATATATGAGAAAGCTATAGGAAGAGGTAAGTATGTTTTTTGGGCTTTTATAGATCCAGAAAAGGTTTATGACAGGGTAGACAGGAAGGATCTGTAGGAGATATTCCGGATATATGGGATAGAAGGAAAGCTGTCAAGAGCAGTCAAAAGTTTTTATGAGAGTAGTAGAGCATGTGCTAGGATTAGAAATGGAGAGGTGAATGGCTTGATGTAAAGATGGGACTTCATCAGGGATGTGTTATGTTGCCCCAGCTGTTCAATTTTTACATGGATGGGGTGGTGCAAGAGGTAAATGCAAGGGTAGTGGGTCAGGGATTGGAGATGGTTAAAGAAAATAGAAAAAAGTGAGAGATAAGCCAGTTGTTGTTTGCTGACGACATTGTGCTTGTAGCAGGATCAGAGGAGGGATTGAGGAAGTTGGTGACAGAGTTTGGGAGGGTGTGCAAAAGAAGTTGAAGATAAATGTGGGTAAAAGTAAGGTGATGAGATGTACAAGGGTAGAAAGTGGCAGCAGACTGGAAGTGAACATTAAGGGAGAGAAACTGGAGGAAGTGGATAGTTTTAGATACTTGGGTGTGAATGTGGCAAGAAAGGGAGGAGTGGAGATGGAGGTAGAATGTAGATTGAGAGAAGCAAATAAATGCCTTGGGGGATTAAAAAGTGTAATGAGAAATAGAAAATTGGGAATGGATGCTAAGAGGAGATTGTATGAAGGAATGATTGTCCTGCAGCACTGAATGGGGCAGAAACATGGAACATAAGAGAGGAAGAGAGAAGGAGTTTGAATGTGTTTGAGATGAGGTGCCTGAGAAGTATGATAGGGGTTACTAGGCTGGATAGAGTGAGAAATGAGGAGGTGAGAAGGAGAATGGGGGTGGAAAGGGAGATGGGAGATAGGGTTGATGAATGAGTATTGGGATGGTTTGGACACATGGAAAGAATGAGTGAAAAAAGACTAGTATAAGAGGTGTGGAAGGCAGAAGTGGAATAGAGTGAACATGAGGGGGCAACCTAGGATGAGATGGATGGATGAGGTAAAAGGGGCATTGGGAAAGACGGGAATGTTGGTTGAGGAAGGATAGGAGAGGACAGAAGATAGGGGTGAATGGAGAATGGTTGTGTATGGATGATGCTGTGATGGATGAGGTGGAGTGGTTGGAGGATGGGGGATGACAGAGTATGTGTGAGAAATGAACTGACATAGGCTGAAGGAATTTCTCCCCATCTTTTCTGGATGAGGGGATGGAGGGGGGGGTCACTGATTTAATGAAGCGACCTCGTTGTGGATGTGCTGTGTCTCACGACACTGCTTCTGACCCAGGGCATTGAGCGAGATGCAGGGATGACCCATCATACAGGAGGTGCCAGAATAAGAGGGAGGAAAGAGGGTGGAGGGGAGTGGAGTATGTTAGGGATGGAATGGGTGGAAGTGGTTTTTATGCCTTTATTTTTTGGCTACCTCCCTGGTAAGGAGGAAAAAACTTTGGTATATATATATATATATATATATATATATATATATATATATATATATATATATATATATATATATATATATATATATATGTATGTATGTATGTATGTATGGATTTGGAAAAGGCTTATGAGTAGACAGGAAGGCACTGTGGGAGGTATTGCAGATATATGTGACGGGAGGAAATCACTTAAGAGCAGTCACGAGTTTTTATGAGTGTAGTAGAGCTGGCGTTAGAATCAGAAATGGAGAGAGTGAGTGGTTTGAGGTAAAGGTGGGACTTCATCAGGGATGTGCTATGTCACCTTGGCTATTCAATTTATACATGAATGGGGTGGTGCTAGAGGTAAATGCAAGGGTAGTAGATTGGGGATTGGAGATGGTTAAAGAAAATGGAGAAAAGTGGGAGATAAGCCAGTTGTTGTTTGCTGGTGACATTGTGCTTGTGGAAGGATCAGAGGGAGTGAGGAAGTTAGTGACAGAGTTTGGGAGGGTGTGTGGAAGAAGGAAGTAGAAGATAAATGTGGGTACAAGTAAGGTGATGAGATGTACAAGGGGAGAAAGTGGCAGAAGACTGGAATTGAGTATTAAGGGAGACTGGAGGAAGTGAATAGTTTTGGATACTTGGGTGTGAATGTGGTGGTAAAGGGAGGAGTGGAGGTGGAGGTACAATGTAGATTGAGAAAAGCATGTAAATGCCTTGGGGGATTAAAAGTGTATTGAGAAATAGACATTTGGGAATGGATGCTAAGAGGAGATTGTATAGAAGAGATCTAAAGAAGAACAGTTTTCCACATAGAGTGGTGGGCACTTGGAACAAACTGGAAGAAACAATAGTGTGTGCAAAAACCATACACAAATTTAAGAGTAAACTGACACTGTGAGATACAAAGGTGGGACACCATGAATGTAGCTCCCCTTCTTGTAAGATACAACTAGGTAAAACTAGGTAAAAACATACATACATATATATATATATATATATATATATATATATATATATATATATATATATATATATATATATATATATATATATAAACAAACACAACAATATTTATAAAAAGCATTTCTGTATTGAGGGGGATGATACTGTTGTTTCAACAATCTAAAAAGTATATTTAAAACTTATTTCAAGGCATGACCTTATGTCATATTTTTGATTTTCCAACAACTTTCCTCTCTCCTCTTCATAATCCCCTTCATGGTACTTACATTGAATTTTTCACCTTTCTCCTTGATTGTAACTTGACCCAACTGCCATGCATCTCTTCCATTGTATGTGTGGGTCCAAATCTCCCCTGACTTTGTTTCCTTCCTGTGGAGTTGGATTGACATTTTCCCAACATTTTCTCTGTGGGGAATGTTGAAGCATGAGGAAATGGCAGGCGGCGAGACTAAATTGAAATAGAATTGAAGCTATCCCTGACATGATCCCTATGAAAGTACTGAGATTTAGGCTGGCAGACAGAGTGATGAGAAGGAAAATGAGGTAAATGGGTCACATGTTAAAAGTCTCTTCTTCAACAAAAGCTATTAATATGATTAGAAATGTAAAAAAACACAAGAAATTTATCTATCATTTTGCTAAATACAAAATCAGTAAATGGAAGACATTAGTGCAAACTCCTTCACTAACTTCCTTAATCCCTACTCTGATCCTACTATAAGTGTAGTGTTGTAAGCAAACAACAAGAACAAAAAAAAGAAGAGGAAGAAGATGAAGAATATGAAGAAGAGAAAGAAGAAGAGGAAGAAAAGGAATGAGAGGAAGGAGACAAACAAGGAAAAAAATGAAGAAGAAAAAGAAGAAGAAGAAGAAGGTGAAGAAGGAGGAGTAGGAAGAAGATGAGGAAGAAGAAGAAATTTGTTCCTGATTATATATAGATATGCAACACTGAAATATAAATACTAAAGTTAAACAATATCTTTGTCAATATGACATATAGTACCCCCACCCCTACCTTCTTATATATTTGTTATGAGTGCAGATTAAGAAGTCTTTTATTGATTATTCTTTCTCTGGTAAACTACACTATATTCTGTCTCATTCCTTCAATGCCCTAAAGACTATTTTTTTAAATGTTTCCCTGCATTATATGAGTAGTCTTTTCTTAGTCCTATGGCAGAATAATAACAACCATAGACTTGTTCTTCATCATGGTTGAGGGAGCTGAGAGTGTTCAAACTAATCCTCTACTAATGACAAGCTAAAAAACAATTTGCCTATGAAACCCATGGACAGTGATAACAGTTGATATCTATTAGGTTTAGATATTGGGTTGAACCAACAACAATGTGCCAACAGAAATGAAGAACTTACTTGGTGGCATAGAGGTAGAACCAGAACTGGAAGCAGTCACCCTCTCGATTAGAAATGGTATAATCGGGACTTTTAAGGTACGCTGACTTTCCTGCATCATCCGTGCTGGAGTTGATGAACTTGTACTTGCCATATGGAGTTTCCCAAGTATGGTCTTTGCTATATACAATAGAGGTACTTATCAACTTATGAGAACAAGTATGACAATGTAGAGAGAAGGATGATGAGTAATGGGGAGAAGTATGAAGATGAAGAGGAGGAGGAGGAGAAGGAGGAGGAGGAGGAGGAGGAGGAGGAAAAGGAGGAGGAGGAGGAGCAGAAGTAAAATGGGATCAAGGAACATGGAAGGGAGTAGAAGAGACCATGGAGCAGGGAGGAATGGAGGTGAAACATGAAATACAACATTGTAAATCATAGTAGGTGGGAGGAAAAAGTACATGGATGAGAGTGAAAACTGCAAAATATGGGTATTAATATGAATACCTCATACAGTAAAACACTTGATGAATTTTAAAGGTTTGTATTTACATATAACATACTTCTTAATGGCAACAAATACATTCTATGAAAATATTAATCCTTCAAAAAGATACTATATATTTCTTGTGTATGGGCTATCACAATTAAAACCAAATTAACTGTACAAACCTGGGAGTATTCTCAACCTCATCACTACCAACGCCATTGAGCCAGAAGAGTGAATGTCCATCGAGGTCATAATTATCCCATTCACAATTTTCACTCTCGTCATCAAAGTTGCAGTGGAGTAAGGGTGGGCACTGTCCATCTATCACTTTGATGTTTGCTAACAATACCATTTGGCCCGCATTGCCATCTTCATTCAGTACGCCTTCAAATTGAAGCTGCAATAGAATAATACATCATATCTCAGCACTCAAAACAAGGCAACAGTAGTTGCTGCTATCAAAATGAAAAAGAAATATAACTCACAAAAGTCATCAAAGACAAAACACTTGTTTAAGTTACTAATAAGTTCAAACTATGAGGAAATGCAACAGTGAAAGGAAGGGGTCTCATTTCTAAATGGACTCAGGAACAAGTGCCCCTCATAGTTTCATTTGGTGGTCATGGTCTTTTGCCCCTCTTCTTCCAATCTTTTAAGGCATACAAATTTTACATCATCTTTCCCTGCTTCAAAAAGTCCTCCACAAGGAGGTATCATCCTAACCCTCTCTGAGAGTTTACAATACAGGTACTCTTCGTTTAACGACCTACTCGGTTAACGACAACTTGGAGTAACGACGGGCTTTATGACATCGTTCAACATAAATCTCCCGAAGTTACGACGTCGTGTACGATGATTAAGTTGGCTGAGGCAAATTTGTATGATGTTATAAATGAACTTGTACGCTGGATATTACCTGTGAGGTAAAGTGTTCTGAAGCTTGGGTCTACATTACCATCCTGCAAGCTGCAAAAACTACCTGGGGTACAGTGTATACCAGTAGTGGTAAATTTTTAGTTTCGACCATGGGTGCAATATATAACAATAGAAAATTAATTATTAATTTTAAAAATTATAATGTATCAACGTAATATGCAATTTTGTGAGCGGAAATGAAAAAAAAATGCTAAAACAGATTTCGTAAGTAACGAAGTCATGTCGGACGAATGGTACACCATGTTTATTGTGATAGATGCCGATGTCGAAGAAATGAATGGATGATAAATTAATTCGTCTAACATAAACTAAACTAACCTAACCTGTGTTTAATAAATCATTACCTGCAAATTAAATGTCATCCGGCTCATCGTCGTCGTGAGAGACGTTGGCAGACGACAAGATGGCGTCCCGAGCCTATGCTACCGACTTCATTCATTAGCATATTTTCTTGTAGCAAGGTATTTTTTACTTTCATTTCTGCCCACAAAATTGCATATTACGTTGATACATTTTAATTTACAAAATTAATAATTAATTTTCTATTGCTATATTGCGCCCATGGTCGAAACTAAAACAATACCCTGGTATTCAATATGGAATGTCAGCATACGCGGATTTGGTCATATACGGTAATTTTAGGAACCTAACCACCATAAATAAACAGTAAATAAAGCTTTAATGCACTGTATAAAAGAGGGAAAATACACGAAAATAAAGATACATGTATTGCTGGACATTGTACATACAGTACATGTATGTACAGTATATGTATACACTTTCGCTTAACGACCAATTCAGTTAACGACGGCGCGCTGGTCCCAATTGTCGTCATTAAACAAGGAGTACCTGTATTAAACTTAATCATGATTTCATTAACACCATACAGTACTACCTCTCATTAACGGACTAAAAGGGGGGTAATGGTGTCCATTGATGTGAATAATCCGTTGATTTGGAGTGGTTTTTGGATGGCATAGTGATTGCACAGCACTAAACAACAGCACCAAAAACACCGAAAACATAGCGAAAACACTGCAAACACAACTAATTAACATCTGTTAATGAGATGTAGTACTGTACAATATACTACCCTTATATCTGATACATTTTAAAATTCAAAGTACATATCTTTATTAAAACACCTAAAATAATAATAATCATTTGAACCTGAATTCCTAACACTACATAAAAATAAAAATTTCAGTGTTTCAGTGTTACAGTTGGGATGGGATGGTTCTGGACACATGGAGAGACTGAATGAAGAAAGACTAGTGAAAAGAGGTGTGAAAGGTGGAGGTGAATGGAGTGAACTTGAAGATATGACCAAAGATGGGATGGATGGATGAGGTCAAGGGGGCTTTGAGCAAGAGAGGAATATCTGTTGAGTTAGGAAGGGAGAAGGCAGGGAATTGGGGTGAGTGGAGAATGGTTGTGTGTGGATGATATTTTGGCACAGCCTGAAGAGATTTTCTCTCTGGTTTCTCTCTTTTCTATGTCTGTCAAACAAAAAAGAGAGAGGGTGGTCAATGGGGGAGAGTGGGGAGTGGTTGTGTGTGGATGATATTTTAATGCAGCCCAAAGGAATTTCTTTCTGTTTTCTCTATTTTCCACATGAAGGGACAAAGACGAGGGGTTACTGTGTAAGTGAAGCAGCCATGCTGTAGATGTGCTGTGTTTTGCTGCATTGGTTCTGACCTGGACAGTGGGCAGGAGACAGGAATGATCCTTCATGCACAAGGAGCTAAGATGAGAGGGAAACAAAGGTGGTGGATGGGAGTGGAATGAGTGGGTATGTAACTTTGGCTTGACTACCTCCCTTATAAGAGGAAAGAAACCCTTGGTATGTAGATAGATAATGTTACAAAACAAGGGCCTAGGGGGAAGGGTTGCAGAAATAAAAAGAAAAATTACCAGTAATTGGATGAAGTATCTTATTTTGTCATATAATTTTGAACATTGCACTTAATATGATGGTCCCTTCTTTAAAAAAAAACATTGTGATATTTTGTCTCACATTAGTCATAAACAAAGAAGAAAAGTACACAGGTTTCTGTAAAGTAATACAGTAATGATGAAAATATATGAAAACAGCAATGTTTATCTCACCTGGAATTTTTCTTCACTGGTGATAGTAATATGTTCCCTTCTCCACGCAACAAAGTAGAAGTCATTCTCCCTAGCCCATAATTTTTCTTTGGCAGACTCTTTCACAAAATTCACATACAGACTTCCTCCCGCTCGGATCATATATCTGTGGAAGAAGCAAAGAGTTTTTCTTCTTTTGAAAGAGTCACTTAAAAGTTATATCAAACACTAGAACCAAAGTTAGGTACCTACAAGTGGTGGCTCTGTGAGATGGCTGTCAGTGAGAACCATCTCCCTACCATCTATCTTCAAAACCCAAGAACACCCTCACCTCTATCTGGAACTGCAGCCCTGAGGGACTGACACTCATTCTTCAGACTGAGCCCAAGACCTTTCTATTAAGTTCACCTGTATTTCCTCCATCATTTCACATAAGGAGATCTGACAACAGGCCACTGCTCTCCTATTCCTACTACTTCAAGCTAGTGACACAGAAACAGACCAACACTAATACAAGACAAACAATGTTCAAGTGTTTCTTAAGAACATAAAAATGGAGGAGACTGCAAGAGACCATAAGGCTTATGGTAAGCAATTCTGTGTCTCTTACCACCTTAACATCACTATTAATGCCATTGTCCAAGTTGTTTATAAACAAAATTAATAAGGGATCCAAAATTGTCCCCTGGGGAACTCCACTAGTAAAACCTACCCCCTTTTTATTTTACACTGTTAATGGTGACCTACAGTTTTTTGCCACAAATCCATTCAAACACTTTTGCTCCTGTGACATGGGCCTTGATTTTATTTAGTAGTTTCTTGGTGGAGCACTTTGCCAAACACTTTACTAAAGTTGTGAGAGAGATATATGGGAAGGACTAATCCAGCCAATGAAACTCAAGGCAGGGGTCTAATGGAGATTGTCCCTACTGACTTCATCTAATAGATAGGGTGGTAGTTGAGGTGAGTCATAGTCTCCACAAGGTTTGGGTGCCTCTATTCAATGGAGGCTCTTTCTTGATAATGATTTTATGTCAGGGGATTCTTGAAGCCCTTGTTTATGTCTATCACTACCATTACTATGTTGTCTAATAGGTGCTAATAAGCTCATATGATTAGGTATACTGTATACATAAATGTCTATATGTCTGCTACATTATGAATAGGTAAAATCTGTTTATGAAAAGTATAATTTTTTTTTCACCAGTCTCCAAATATGTGAGAAATGTGTTCTGTAGAAGAGGGGAGCAGGTGTCAGACGTCTGTCAGCTTTTTAAGTGTGATAAGGTGTAATAAATACAACTGAAGCTGACTGAGAGAAATCTTAGGCCACAGTCCAGAAAATGATTATCAGTCCCTCAGGGCTGTACCACCTGATGATGGTGAGGAGGCTGATGGTTTTGAAAATGGGCAGCTCAGCTGTCCATCTTGCAGGACCACCAAAAGTAGGTACCCATTACGGGTCCCTGGGAAATAGGGAGAATAGATACATCATATATAAGTGAATTTGTGTATATTAAGCAGACATCTAATGAGAGATATGTGTACTTACGAGAAGGATAGACAAAGCATTTCACCAGGTTCCCGCCACCAAGTCTGCATCACGGCTCTTTTCTCTTTGCCATTCCCTTGGATACGTATGAAAGCGGCTGGCAAAAAAATTAGTAACACTAAGTGAATTAACTAAATTGAGGGGGGGACAGTGGCGTAGCAAAGGGGGGGTGGGAGGGGTGGTCTGCCACGGGCGGCACGTGCCAGGGGGCGGAATGTTGATGGGGTAAGAACAGGAAAAAAAAAATAGAAAAAAAAAATGAGAATAATAAGAATCTAACAAAAATCTTAGATTTTATGCCAAAATGAGTTTTTAAGGTTGTGATATGGTACTGTTTTTAAACAGATTTTTTAACTGTAGCCTCAGGACCGTGTCTAAAGCAAATTTTCTTAGCCTGTGAATGTTTTCCTAACCTACATTTGCTTTAGACACAATTCTAGCTTTCAGCGATTTTGTCAGCTATTTTATAATAAAATAAGATAACAGTGATATGAATTTACGTACATATGATAGCCGGTAAAACCCGAAACCAGTAGGATATAACTTTTTATTTATTGATATAAAATGGCACAAAATTAACTAAAAATATCTAGCAAATTGATATTTCTGCTGGTCTATGGCGGCAGCCATGTTGTAGGATTGATGCATGCTAGGCGAATTGTATATTCCTAGGTTTTAAACAAAATTCCTAGGTTAGGAAAAAATCCTAGGCTAGGAACTTTTGCTTTAGACACGCCCCAGTTTTATATCCAATGAAGATAAATATTTTAAGTTAAGTATTCCTGCTCTATATCAAAGAATTATTTTAACCTCCCCTCAACAGGGGGGAGGTAAATCTTACACCCGCCCTGGGCGGCAAAAACAGTTGCTACGCCACGGGGGGGGGGGGTAGTCAAGTTAAAGGCACACACTCACTCCCATCCATTCTACTCCCATCCACCACATTTGTTTTCCTCTCATCTTAGCTCTTTGTGGATGAAGGGTCATCCCTGTCTCCTGCCTCCTGCCTGGGTCAAAAGCAATGCAGCAAGACACAGTACATCCATAGTGAAGCTGCTTCATTTAACTGGCAATCCCCCTCTCCTTCCCTTCATGTGGAAAATAGAGAGAGGTGGGGAGAAATCCCCTCAGGCCTTGTCTAAGTATCATCCATACACAGGCATTCTCTATTCACACCTATCTCCTGCCTTGTCCCTTCCTTGTTCAACAGTCATTCCCCTCTTGCTCAAAGCCCCTTTCACCCCATCCATCCATTTCATCATTGGTTGTCCCCTCAAATTCACTTAATCAACTTCTGCCTTCCACACCTCTTTTACTAACCTTTCTCCACTCTTTCTTTCCATGTGTCCTAACTTTCCCAATAATTTTTCATCAGCCCTATTTCCCATCTCCTTTCCCAATCCTGCTCTCATCCTCACCTCATTTCTCACTTTATCCAACCTTGCAGCCCCTATCATAGTTCTCAGACATCTCATTTCAAACACATTTAAGTTTCTCCTTCTTGCCGCTCTAAACTTCAAGTCTCAGGCCCCATACAGTGTCACTGGCACAATTACCTCTTCCTATACACTCCTCTTTGCATCCACTCCTAGATGCCTATTTCTCATGACACCTTTAATTCCCCAAGGCAATTACTTGCTTCTCTCAATTTACAATTTACGTCTACCCCTGCTTCTACATTTCCTGCCACATGCAACTCAAAATACTTAAAATTATCCACTCCCTCTGGCCTCTCTCCTTTAAGACTTACTTCCAGCTTGCTGGCATCCTCTCTTCTTGTACATCTCATCACCTTACTTCTACTCACATTTATCTTCAACTTTCTCCTATTGCATACTTTCCCAAACTCCTGGCTCACCACTTCTCTCCATCTTCATTAACCATCTCCAGTCCCCTGCCCATTACCCTTGCATTCCACCCCATCCATGTACACATTAAACAGCCATGGTGACATGACACAGCCCCATCTTTACCCCAAAACACTCACTCTCTCCATTTCCAATTCTAACACAGGCTCTATTACTCTTGTAAAAACTCTTGATGGCTCTTAACAGCTTTCCCCCGATCCCATATATCTACAATGCTCCCCATAGTGCTTTCCTGTCTACCCTGTCATAAGCCTTCTCCAAATCTATAAAGGCCAAAAAAATCATTCTTAACTTATGCCAAAGCCTTCTCATAAATTTGCCTTATCACAAAAATTTTATCCATGCACCCTCTACCTTTCCTAAAACACACTGCTCCTCACCAATTATTCACTCTGTTTCTCTCCTAATCCTCTCAATTAAAACCCTCTAATAAGCCTTTCCAACCACACTCAACAAACTGATCCCTCTAAACTACTATAATCACATTTGTCCCCTTTTCTTTTGTAAAACAGAATTATACAGGCACTCCTCCAGTCCTCCAGCACTCTCCCTTTCCTTAAACACATATCAACCTCACTAGCCAGTTCAATATTACTGTGCCTCCCTTTTTGAGACACTGTATGACACCCATCCAACCAAGGTGCCTTACCTGCTTTCAACATTCTC
The DNA here is from genome assembly GCF_046742065.1 of Oratosquilla oratoria. NCBI lineage: Eukaryota > Metazoa > Arthropoda > Malacostraca > Stomatopoda > Squillidae > Oratosquilla > Oratosquilla oratoria. Next base: position 14,629,731 of record NC_134811.1, read on the forward strand.
AAAACTCCTTTTACATCATCTTTTCTTATATCTCTTCCATTTTTCTACCTCATCACTGTCATTTTCTTAGTGCCTCCCACTGCCACCATCAATCCCTCTCTTTCCTCCTCCACATTCAAAATGTAATTTTCGCAGGAAAATTAATTTTTCCCTGATACAAACCTGAGGTACTCCTTACAATAGGATACTTTCGTGTAGTGCAAATATTTCTACCGCTAAATTAAAATCCTCACTCTGTGGGTCTGGGCAACGCTTATCCTCAGTAAGGGGCCCTATTGGGGCAAGGGGGGGGGGCCTTGCCCTCCACCCCAAGTCTCGCACACTATAACCATTCTCTGAGCCAGGTATGATCTTCCCCTTACCGCTTCCATTAACATCTGTCCATTTACACCTTTTAGCTTTTCTTCTCAACCTGACTCACCTCCCCTTCCTCTCTTAATGTCCTTCCAAAACATCTTGTTATTATTTTCAATATTTTCTGTCATATTCCTTCCCCACTTTACATCTGCTCTCCTCTTTGTCTCCTTTATCTTATGTTTTCCTTCTCTTTTCTTTTTGTATCTCTTGTGTATTTCCTGAGTCTTACTTTGCAATCAATCCCTAAATGCTTGCTTCTTCTCCTCTACTATCATCTTCACTTCATCATCTCACCACTCACTATCCTTCCTTCTATTCCCTCCTATCCTCCTTGTCCCACATACCATCTTTGCACATCTTGTCATTTCCTCCTTGAAATGCCCCCATTCTTCTTCCACTCCCACCTCTATTTTATCATACACCATCTGCCACACTTCTCTTAGTTTCTCCTGGTACTCCTGTTCCTTTTCCTTCTCATTTAAACAGGTCACTCTAAGCACCTCTCTACCTTCCACCCTTTTCCTCTTTCCCCATCTATCCTCCACTCTCAATCTACCTTCCACCAGAAAATGAATGATATTTCCCCCACTCTCTCCCCTAAGAACATGGACATCCACAACTCTTGACTTGGCTACCTCTCTTATAAGGGGAAAGAAGCCCTTGGTATATAGATAGATATAAATAGAAAATGAGAAAGAGAAGTATGGTTTCAGGAAAGGAGGAGGGTGTGCAGATCAAATTTATGTACTAAGACAAATATGCAAGAAGTTTTTTGGCAAAGGGCAAGGATGTCTTTTGGGTTTTCATAGGTTTGGAAAAGCATATGACATGACTGACAGAGTGAAACTATGAAATGATTGGTATATGTATGGGATAGAAAAGAGTCATCTGAGGGCACTCAAAAGTTTTTACATGAGTAGTAGGGGTGAATGGAGAATGGTTGTGTATGGATGATGCTGTTATGCATGGGGGATTGGGGGTGAGGGAGTATGTGTGAATGATATTTTGACATAACCCAAAGGGATTTCTCCCCGTCTCCTCTTTTTCTGCATGAGGGGACAGAGAGAGGGGGGTCACTGATTAAATGAAGCAGCCTTGCTGTGGATGTGTTGTGTCCTGCTACACTGCTTCTGACCCAGGAGAGTGGGCAAGATGCAGGGATGACCCTTCATCTAGGAGGAGCCAAGATAAGAGGGAGGGAGGAAGGGGGGGTGAATGGGAGTGGAGTATGTGGGGATGGAATGGGTGGGAGTGGAGTTTATGCCTTTGTTTTTTGGCTACCTCCCTTGTATGGGCAAAATAGCCATTGGTGTGTGTGTCTTCAGTGTAAATTACAAAGAATGAGGGTACATCAAACATAATATAGTATGACAAGAGCATAAGGAACTACACTAGGAAAGGTGGTAGACGAATCATCCAGGCGTGGGTCACATTTGGTAATTGTTGGCTATTTTCCTTATATTTGTTGTACCCTCTTTCTTTATAATTTACACTGAAGATGTAATATATGAAAATGCTCTGCTCAGTTTCTTTATTTTCTAAAGTGGTTACCTTGCATATTTATATGTAATAGATCTTCTGTAAGAGCAGGTAACTGAAAGTGAGTGGTTTGAGGTCAAGATTTTCTTCTATCTAAGTGCCAAATTATGACGGGGGAGGGGCACTATGAAAAAAAAAAAAAGGAGATGCTGTGTCTTGCTGCCATGCCTCTTACCCAAACAGTGGGTGGAGGACAGGGGTGACGCTTCATCTACAAGGAGCTAAGATAATAGGGGCATTAGATGGGTGGGGGATGGGTGAAAGGTGGGTGTATGCCTTGACTGGACCATCCCCCATATAAGAGGAAAAAAAGGCTTTTGGTGCATGGGTAAAACAAAGGGGAAAGTTAGAAAAATAGGGTTAAAAAGTCTAAACTGGGTGAGGTGTCAACCATATATCTTTTAATATGTGCTTTCCAATAGCATAGAGTGAATATGCACACTGCAGTGCAAAGTGTCAAACATATTTCCACATAGTATAAGGTTGAAATAATTATTCTAAATGTACATACTTCTGTCAGGCCAGATGATTTTATTCCAGTCTATGTCATCTTGGTGACTCTGGTACCAAGCACAGGGCCTAGTGAAGTCACAACTCAAATCATCCTTGTGAAGAAATGAAACAGTTTTAGAATATCTATGTATAGGAAATTTTCTAAATTCAAAGGTCTGGCATACATTTGAAAGTCAGGTGTTCATTTTGAAATGACAATTAAATATTTGTTTAATCATATGATGAAAAAAGATAGTGCCTTTGGATTGGTAGGGGGTTAATGTACCACCAATTCACAGAGGAGAAAGCAAGGAGAAACACAATTGCAGACCACTGTCTCTGACCAGCTTAATATTTAAACTGCGTGAATATTGTACTTACCGACACAGGTGGTGCATTAGGTGAGCACATGAGGAAGCTGGCATCATCTATTGCAATATCAAACATATTTTCAAAGCTTAATTGGGTACTCTCAAGCTTCACCTGAAACCATAATCAGTATTAGTATCAGCATGACCTGGCAGCCGGAGTTGGTTTATTCTCATCGCTTCATCATATGATACCCCATCCTTATCCACTCAAAATAATCTATTACTCTTTCAGCCTTATCAACCTTTCTTCTGAACACAACCTTGCTCTAGTCAAGTGGTTGGCAACCTGAAGCTCAGGAGCCACATGTGGCACTTTCAGGCCACTTGTGTGACTCAAGAAACTTCTTACAAAATAATAATTCCATCAAAACCAAGATGTCATACTGCAAATTTACAAAACATTTCTGGCAAATTTATATTTTTTTTTCATTCAATTTTGTTTTGGGAGTAAAAGTTTATTGAATAATAGAAGTATAATTACAGTTGTTTTAAAGTAATGTACATTCTTATTCTCATTTTACTGAAGTTCTGTAGATTTCAGTATATTAGACAATTTTTTGTATTGTGGCTCCAACAGCATAAAATATTGATAAGTCTTTAAAAGATAGCTTTTCTAGCTACACAGGTTATTGACCAGTGCTCTAGTCACTCCTATTTTTGCATTTTCTTCCCTGTTCAAAAACACATTCATTGTGCATCCAAAGCCCTATTCACCTCATCCAATGACCTCATTCTTAGCCTTCCTCTCAAATTCACTCAATCCACTTCCACTTATCACACTCTTCTTGCTAGTCTTCTCCCTCATTCTTTCTATATACCTAAACCAACCCAGCACTCCCTAATTCACCCCATCCAACAGCTCTCCTTCCTCCCTCGTTCTCTACCCAACAGCCACATTTCCCACTCTAATCTTCCCTTCACCATCCATAACATGTTTCAAACATATATGAGGTCTGTTAGAAAAGTATCCGACTTCATTTCTTTTTTTAAAAACCTGATGGATTTGAATCAAGCACACTTGTATGAGCCGACCTTGAACCTTCATGTGCATGTGTGAATTTTTTCCTGCCTGTTGATATCGTCAGTTGCTGGTAAGCAGCATTTGCCTGAGGTAATGTGTAGTGCTCACTCCTTCTAGGCTAGTAACCCCTACCATACTTCTCAGATATTTCATCTCAAACACATTTAAACTCTTTCTCTCTTCCTCTCTTATGTTCTATGTTTCTGGCCCATACAGTGCTGCTGGCACAATCATCCCTTCATACAATCTTCTCTTAGCATCCATTCCCAAATGTCTATTTCTCATTACACTTTTTAATCCCCCATGGCATTTACTTGCTTCTCTCAATCTACATTCTACATCTACCTCCACTCCTCCCTTTCCTGCAACATGTAACCCCAAGTATCAAGAGCTATCCACTTCCTCCAGTCCATCTCTATTCATACTTACTTCCAAATTTATGCCATTCTCTCTCTATGTATATCTCATCACCTTACTTTTATCAACATTTATCTTCAAATTTCACCTCTTGCATACCTTCACAAACTCATTTACTAATTTCCTTAATCCCTCCTCTGATCCTACTACAAGTGCATAGTTGTCAGCAAATAACAACTGGGCTTACCTCACATTTTTATCTATTTTTTTTAACATCTCCAATCCCCTGCTCATTACCCTTGCATTTACCTTCTGCACCACCCCATCCATGTACACATTGAACAGCCATGATGACATGACAAATCTCTGGTGAAGTCCCACCTTTACCTCAAACCACTTGCTCACCTCTTAAACACCTCACCCAAAAACTCTCAAGTTCCTGCCCCCTGCTTTCTCCATATTCTGCTGACTAGTAGGTCTCATTTGATTTAAATGCTGCTCAAGGAGGGTATTTACCCTTCAGCTCAATGAAATCATCTAGCACTTTCAAAGGAGCACCATGGTAGTGAAGGGCATTTTATAAAATTGCTAGATAATTCTATTATGAAGAGGAAGGAGAGTAAACCCAGACTTGTATTGGGTTAAAGAACAAAAGATATTCCATCTAAATTTGGGTTAGTCCTTTCCTTTTAGTCAAGGCCATAAACATGAATGCCACTGATCTATCCTGTACCAAAACCATTTACCTGTACTCTTTTTTCCTGTTCTCCAATGAAGATAGATGCTTTCTTCCACATCTGGTTATCATAACCTGTTACCTCCTCCCAGGCCAGGAGTGAATAGCTCTTTGAAATAAGTGATACAGTTAGTCTTGGACTTGATGACTTCTTGAAGTACCAAAACTCAAACGAACAAGCCGCACCTGGGGATACCAAGAATTTTATGAGGGCCAGTCATAACCAAGTCATGGCTGGGTTGTGTAGCTTGTAGATGTGTCATGTTCATGTCAATGGTGTGATACAGCCTGGCCAAAACCAAAAAATGGTCAAAGTTATACTATGCTTACATCATTGTCATTTCATGGGTGATTAATTTCTGTGCCACATAGAATGCACAAAGTACCTCATTCTACAATGCCCCACTCTGACAATTATCAGACAATGATACAGTACATCTTTCTAGATAGACTTATAGATCCTCCCACTGGTTGTTGATAGTAACAAGAGAGATCTTGGGCAACAGATTACTTGATTGAGTGTTGTACTATAAACAAGTCGGATGTATCAAGGATTTTGTTTTAATCAGTTATAGCTTGGTAGTACAGTAATGTTATGGCTTAATAGCAGTTTGGCTCATAGTTATGCCATGATTATAGTTTTGGTTTCATAAAAAACTGCTTTATAAACATTGTTATGGCTGATGACAAGCAATATCATGCAAGTGCCTTTCTGCCTCTCTTACAATTCACGTCTCTGCTGCATACAGTGTTATAGGTACAATCAATCATCGAGGAATCAAACTACTATCAATCTAGCACCTAGTCTCCAGATGCTGATGTTCTAGTCCACTCAACCATCCCAACCCTGTACATTTCAATTAGGCAAATACACACACAAAGAGTGGTAAAATATCTAGCACTTACCCGGTGGTCCAAGGAAAGGTGTTTTCATCACTGCTGTAGACTCAGAATCTTCTATAGATGGAGAGAAATAAATGATGAATGTTGAGGATTTACCACAGAGATACTGTCATTCTACAACCCTGTGTACTGAATACTACACCTAGGTCTCTTAATCCAACACTTGCCAACTGCCACTTGTGCGGACATCTGGGTACAGGCATTGGTGGTGTTTTATGTCCTGGACCAATTCCCAAAGTGGGTTTATGTTCTGGGCTCAAATGTCTGCACAAGTGGTGAATGGTGAGTGCTGGATTAAGAGACCTAGGTATACATGTGTCTGTCACTTGCCACAGTACAATCCAAACATTGTCACAGTACTATTCTAGGTAAAGGTGTTTTGTGTTGCAATATTTTATCTTACATTAAATTTACCTGCAAGTTTGCCAGGAACCCATGCAAAATGTCCTGTTCCATTGCCTAAAGAGTGGTCAATATCCATGATGGTCGAGTCTGGGTAGGGAGCATCACTTGCCTGAATGCGTGACCATGAATATGCAGCTTCACTCTCATCCACCCAGCCACCCATGTTGGCCTCAAAGTTTGTTGCTCCACACAATAACTCATCCTCTCCTGAGGCGGGGCAGTCTATATTGAAGTCGCAAACCTGGTACAGTAATATTCTGACTGTAGTGAAATGTGCACATATGACTGTCTTATCAACTGTAAAAAGCTTTAATATCCTGAATAATTTGGTACACTTAGGTTTTGTTAAAATAACTACTGGATGATTTTATCTTGCAGTTGAGGATCATGCCCCCATTTGAATGGGATTCTCATCAATCAAGACCACTCTCAGGTTCGGGTATTTATCACTGATACTGTCTTCACCTCCATAGTGTAGTTGTCTGGTTTTGCCACACAAATATCAGACCAATGTGTTACAGTATTGAGGTGGTTTATGTAACAATATACTTTCAGATCTAATAACTTTATAGAATATACATTTAATACAAGTAAATCTATCATTGATGTATGGCAGTAGTGTAGCCAGCAATAGCACCTTCTCACCTTTGCACTTGCAATACAAGTTGCAGAAGACACACACAAGAATTGGTCACTTGAGCAGATAGGTGGGGTAGGTGTTGTGGATATCCAAGAAGCTGTGGTAGCCTGGGGTTGAAGCTGACAGCCAGATGTAAAGGATACATCATCAATAGCCACTATTCCTTTCCCATGGAGAGTGCTTTGGAATCTTACCTGAAATATATATTGACAGTAATATCTAATATATATATATATATATATACATATATATATATATATATATATATATATATATATATATATATATATATATATACATATATATATATGTAAATATACATATATATATATATATACATATATATATATATATATATATTTTTTTTTTTACTTATTTATTTATTTTTATTCTATTTTCTATTATTGTTATCATTATTATTTTTTTCTTTCTTTTAAGCAAGTATACACTAGACTCGTTGTTTGCCAGTTTATTCCAATGGTTCGAACCCTGTCCAGGATTCATCCAGCATATACTTTCTTCCAAAAATTGTTCCTGGACTCCAGCTCTTTACGAATTTATATATATATGTATTTATATATACATTTATATATATATATATATATATATATATATATATATATATATACATATATATATATGTATATATATGTATATATATATATATATATATATATATTATATATATATATATATATATATATATATATATATATATATATATATATATATATATATACTGTATTTTACGGCTTGCAAGACGCTGCATCTTGGAAGACGCACCCTAATATTTGAAAGAAAATTCTAAGAAAAAAAAGAAGTCATTCTCATACAAGAACACATTCACCATATACCCGACCACTGAACTCAAAAACATAAGAAGCAAGGATGACACGTATTGGACGTATTGTTTACATTACGAAATCACTTGTCCAATTTTGTTTGTATGATGATGATACTGGTTGGTGATTAGTAAATATACTATACATTTTTCACTGTCCAAGGGTGGTTTTATTTTCATAAAAATAAGATAAAAATCTAAAAAATATGGATGTAGATATATTAAACTCCACTGCCAAATCCTTTTTTCTGTAGGCGGTGGTCCAAAGTGTCTTTCTGCTGCTCTTTTACAGTGTTCTTTGGCATATCGTACAACTTGTAGCTTGTACGCAATAGTATAACTAAACCGTTTTGATGAACTAGCCATGGGTGATAATTTCCAGGACAAAAAATCTTATGACACGTGTGATAGCCTAGTGGTAACTGATAAAGGCACCTGGCATTTGCGTGCATTTGTGTGTTCGTATTTACCTAGTTGTATTTTGCGGGAAGGGGAGCTATGCTCGTGTTGTCCCGCCTTTGTATCTTGCAGTGTCTAGTTTGTTTTTAAACTCATGAATGTGTGTGTGTGTGTATGTGTGTATGTGTGTGTGTTGCTATGAGACGAGGGAACGGCCCGTTTTGTCCACATGCCGAGTAGGCTCCAGGAAGAATTATGGTATTGGAGATACTTGTAACAGCTAAGTACTGAGTTTACATAATATAAAAGGTTGAATTAAATAGTACTTAAGCTAACATCATAGTGTAATGACTCAACATACAAATCCTGGTCGCTATCGGTCAAGTGTCCAAGTTTACATGAGCCTGGGTGTTGCCTTACAATACAACATTTGTCTTGGAAGATGCATTAGCATTTTTCAAGAAAAAAAGTGCGCCTTGTGAGCCATAAAATACGGTATATATATATATATATATATATATTTATATATATATATATATATATATATATATATATATATATATATATATATATATATATATATACACACACACATATAATATGGACTGAAAGAATCAAGTAAATGTCTTGAGGAATTGAAATGTGTCATGAGAAACAGGCATTTAGGAATGTATGCAAAGAGGAGACTATATGAAGGGGTGATTGTGCTGACGGCATTGTACAGGGCAAAGACCCAGAATTTAAGTGAGGCAGAGAAGAAATATTTAAATGTATTTGAGATGAAATTTGTGAGAAGTATGGTATGGGCTACAAGATTGGATAGAGTGAGAAATGAGGTAAGGAAGAGAGTTTGGATGGAAAAGGAGATGGCAGGTAGGGCTGATGAGAGAGTATTGGGATGGTTTGAACACATGGAAAGAATGGGTGATGGGTGGGTTCATGCCTTGATTACCTACCTCCCTTATATGGGGCAAGAGCCTTTTTTGTATCAAGGGCACAATTACCCCTTTGTGTTCCCATATACCTATTTTCATGACACTTTTTATTCTCCTAAGACATTTACTTGCTTCTCTTACTCTAAAATTAATCTCCACCACTACTTTTTCACTCACTGGTATATTGACCCCAAATACTTAAAGCTCTTCACTTCTTTCAACCTCTCTCCTTTCAAAATGAAAAAAATTATATATATATATATATATATATATATATATATATATATATATATGTATATATATATATATATATATATATATATATATATATATATATATATATATATATATATATATATATATGTATATATATATTTCACCAAGTTTGTTTTAGGTTAAGTCACACTATTTCACTCAACATAAGGAAGAACTTTGACCTAAAAATTCTAACTGGTAAAGACCATCTTGGTGTGCCCTTTTGTTGAATATAATTACTTGGTGGTATGCCCAGTTAATATGTAAGGTATGGCACTATGACAAAGAGATTCCTTATGTATTAGAAAAATGATCAACAGCAGTTTTGATCCATGACAAGTATCAACTTAGTTTAAAATGAAAACAACTTACATAGAAGGGAACTTCAGTAGATATGGTAAATTCATGCCTTATCCATGCAAACTGTTGCAACTCTAATGCCTCTAGGCGTACCTCCATTAGGATATCAAAATCAAGGCCATAAACCCGGACATATAATAAAGTCAATTGGTCACCACCCAGTGCATAGAAGAATCGTAGCTGTAAATAGAATCATCAATAAATATCACATAAAACTCATTGTTATAGGCACTAGACATATTTACTAAACTATATAAATACATTAGATGAGTAGTAATCAATCTGTGTGGAAGGAACTGAAACCAAGCACAAACTTGGGCTCAAACAAATGCTACTAAAGTCTATGCACTTCATGTATCTTAGAGTAATGAGCATATACTCATAATTCCCAAACTTTTATCTTGAGATTTTTGCAATTAGGGCATTATTATATCATCACACTTAATTGTAAGCTCATATATACTTTAAGATGAAATATTGCTCTCCATTATTCATTGGGTCAAAAGCAATATAATGGGTCACAGCTCCTATACAGTAGGTCCCAACAGCCAGTGCAGATTTCACCCTACTGCTTCATCATTTGGCAGTTACCTCCTCCTTCAGTGAAAATTAATGAAGGAGATGAAAGGAACATTGCTTCAGATTATGGCATTCTTTCATCCATTCACAATTTCCCTCTATTCACTTTTATCTTCTGCATTCTCTATTCTCTACTCCACAGACATTCTACAAGTATCCAAAGCCTTTTTCTCACCATTCACCCACCTTATTCTCAATTTTCCTCTCAAATTTATTACATCCACTTCTCCACTTCTACTTTTCATACTCTGTACCAGTCCCTCCTCATTCATTCTTTCCATTTCCCCAATCCATCTCAACATTCTTTGATCCACATTATCTGACAGCTCCTTCCACCCTTATTCTCTGCCTCACATCCATATTTCTGTATCCTTTCTTATAACATACATATATAAATGTTTTTTCCCCCTTACAAGGGAGGTAGCCAAAGTCAAAGGCATAAATTCACTCCTACCCATTTCATCCCCACATACTCCACTCCCATTCACCACCCCTCCCTGCCTCTTTTCTTGGGTCCTCTAGGATGACGGGTCATCCCTGCATCTCAACCACTGCCAAGAGTTAGAAGCAATGTAGCATGATGCAGCACATCCATAATAAGACTGCTTCATTTAATCAGTGACCTCCCCTCACGATCTCCTCATGAAAAAATAAAGAGAATATGAAGAGAAATCCCTTCAGGCTGTATCAAAATATCATTCACACATACTTACCTCATCTCCCCCATCCCCTACCCACTCCCTTTCATGCATTACAGCATCATCCATACGCAACCATTCTCTACTCACCCCTATTGTCTGTCTTCTCCCTGCCTTCCTCAACAGACATTTCCCTCTTTCCCAATGCCCCTTTTACCCCATCCATCCATCTCATCCTTGGTCATCCCCTCATATTCACTCCCTCCACTTCTGCCTTCCACACCTCTTTTACTAATCTTTCTTCACTCATTTTTTCCATGCGTCCAAACCATTCCAATACTCTTTCATCAACCCTATCTCTGAACTCCCTTTCCATTTCCACTCTCCTCACCTCCTCATTTCTCACTCTATCTAGCCTAGTAACTCCTACCACACTTCTCAGGCATTTCATCTCGAACACATTTAAACTCTTCCTCTTTTATGTTTCATGTTTCTGCCCCATACAGTGCTGTTGGCACAATCACTCCTTCATAAAATCTCCTCTTAGCATCCATTCCCAAATATCTATTTCTCATTACACTTTTTAATCCTCCAAGACATTTACTTTCTTCTCTCAATGTATATTCAACCTCCACCTCCACTTCTCCCTTTCCTGCCACATCTGCACACAAGTATCTAAAGATATCCACTTCCTCCAGTCTCTCTCCCTTAATACTCACTTCCAATTTGTTGCTATCCTTTTTCCTTGTACATCTCATTACCTTACTTTTACCCACATTTATCCTCAACTTCCTTCTTTCGTGCACCTTCCCAAACTCCATCACAAACTTCTTTAATCTCTCCTCTGATCGTGGTACAAGTGCAGTGTCATCAGCAAATAACTGGCTTATCTCTCATTTTCTTCATTTTCTTTAACCTTTTCTTCATTTTCTCTAACCATCTCCAATCTCTGGCCCATTACCCTTGCACCCACCTCTCGCACCACCCCATCCATGTATAAATTGAACAGCCAAAGCAACATAACACATCCCTGATGAACTCCTACATTTACCTCAAACAACTCACTCTCTCCATTTCTAATTCTAACACAGGTTCTACTACTCTTATAAAAACTTTTGACTACTCTTCATAGCTTTCCTTCAAGTATCTGCAGTACCTCCCACAGTACCTCCTGTCTACCTTGTCATAAGCCTTTTCAAAATCCAGCAAGGCCCAAAAAACATCCTTACTTTTTCCTAAAATATTCTCACATATCTGCCTTACCACAAAAAAATTACCCATGAAACTTCTACTTGTCCTAAACCCACACTATTCCTCAACAATTACTCCCTGTTCCTCTCCTAATCCTCTCAACCAAAACCTTGCTAACAACACTCAACAAACTGATCCCTCTGAAACTATCACACTCACACTTGTCCCCTTTTCCCTTGTAAAGTGGAGTTATACAGGCACTCCTCCAGTCCTCTGGCACTCTACCCTCTTTAAGACAAACATTAAACAACCTCACCAGCCAGTTCACCATCACTGTACCTCCCTTTTTTAGACACTCTGCATGGCATCCATCTGATTCAGGTACCTTACCTGTTCTCATCATTTTAATAACTGCTTTCATATAATTTTTTTCTTATTTCTCCTCCGTTTTCCTTATTTATCACTGCTATTTTCTTAGCACTTCCCACTACAACTAACTTTCCCTCCTTATCCTCATTCACATTTAGCAACTCCCTACAATACTCTGCCCATCTTCCTCTTACTGCCTTCTCTTCCATTATCACCTCTCCATCTGCACCTTTTACCTTTTCTTTCTACTTGATTTGCCTTCCCTTCCTCTCTTAATTTCCTTCCAAAACATCTTTTAATTACTTTAAAAAATTTCTGTCATAATCTTACCCCATTTCACATTTACTCTCCTCTTTGCCTCCTTTATCATATGCTTTACTTCTCTTTTCTTTGTACTTCTCATATGATTCTCTTGTCCTATTTTGTAACCAATCTGTGAATGCTCATTTCTTCTCTTCTATAACCTTCTTTGCTTCATCATCCCACCACTCACTACCCTTCCTTCTATTTCCTCCTCCTCTCCTCCTTGTTCCACACACCATCTTTCCACACCTTGTGACTCCCTCCTTGACACATCCTCATTCTTCCTCCACTCCTAGTTCTACTTTATCCTTCACTCTTTCCCATTTTTCTCTCAGCTTCTTATTGTACTCCTCCTTTTCTTTCTTATTTAAGCAGTTTACTCTAAGCACCTCCCTACCTTCTGTCCTTTTCTTCTTTCTCCATCTGTACTCCATTTTCAACTTACCTTCCACCAAATAATGATTTGATATTCCACCATTCTCTCCCCTTAAAATGTATACATCCAAAACTCTTCCTACTCTTCCCCTGGTTACCACTATATAGTCCATTAAAGCCCTATCTACCACCTTTCCATCCATCACCCTCTCCCATGTGTATTTATGCTAGACCTTCTTCCTAAACACTGCATTTGCTAGAATCAACTCTCTTTCAAGACACATCTCCACCATCATCTCTCCACTATGATTTTTTCCTGGCACTCCACACTTCCCAACCACTCTGTCTATTGGTTCATCTCCTACCCTAGCACTGAGATCTCCCAATACCACTACATTGACATTTCTCCCTAAACCCTCTATGCACTCATTTAAATCTATTCAAATGCCTCCCTTTCCTCTATGCACTTCTCACTACCAGGCCCATACGCACTTACAAAGACCCACATCTCCTTTCCCAGTTTCACCTTCATCCACATTAACCTTGAAGAAACCTTCCACTACACTAAACATTTACCTATCTCTTGACTTACCAGTATAGCCATCCATTCTCTCCCTCATCCTCTTTTCACTCTGACACACTCCCAACTACACTCCCAAACTCAAACTCTCTCTTCCCTTTCAACTTATTTTCATTCAATGCCAACACATCCATCTCTCTTCTCACAAACATATTGCTTATCTCTTCACTTTTACTCTCAATCTGTACCACATCCATGCACATTAAAAGATCCAAACCTCTTCTAGTTCTAGCTGGAAAACTCCTACCAGACCCTCTTAAGCTTTTACTTTTTTTTTTTTTTTTTAGGAATGTCCCCTTTGGGGCTACAGAGAGTAGGATGCCTAGCCCCCTGTCTCATTTTTGTCACCTTTTACAACTCAATTGGGGACATTCAGTGATAGTATTCTTTCTCCCCTATCATATTTATCAAACACTTAAACTTAAAAACATTTGGACATTTCCTTTGTCTCTCTTATATTCTAAGTCTGATCCATACTGTAGTGTAAATCCAATAACTCCATACAAAATTCACTTTTCATTCATCCCCAAATAACAATTTATCATAACATTTCTCATTCCATCCAGTCATTTACTTATTTCCTTAAATCTATAATTCACTTCCACATCTTTTACTTCAATCAATATTATATTTGACCCCAAATACTCAAAATTCTCCATTTCCAGAGTCTCACCCTTCATAATCATATTGAACCTACCACCACCATTAATCCTTATACATCTTATCATTTTACTTTTACCCACAATCATTTGTGATCCTCTTTTCTCACAACATACATACATATACCAAGGCTTTTTCCCCCTTACAAGGGAGGTAGCCAAAAAGGGAAAGGCATAAAATCATTCCCACTCATTCCATCCCTGAATACACTCCACACCCCTCCACCCTCCCTCTTATCTTAGCACCTCCTGGATGACGGGTCATCCCTGCACCTTGTCCACTGCTCTGGGTCAGAGGCAGTGTCGCAAGACACAGCACATCCACAGCAAGGCCGCTTCATTAAATCGGCAACCCCCCCTCTCTGTCCCCCCATGCATAAAAGGAGAAGACGGGGAGAAATCATTTCAGGCTGCATCAAATTTTGCTCACACATACTACCTCACCCCCAATCCCCCCACCCATTCCACCTCATGCATCACAACATCATCCATATACAACCATTCTCCATTCACCCCTGTCTTCTGTCCTCTCCCGTCCTTCCTCAACAGACATTCCCCTCTTCCCCAATGCCCCCTTCACCCCATCCATCCACCTAATCCTAGGACGTCCCCTAATGTTCACTCCCTCCACATCTGCTTTCCATACCTCTTTTACTAGTCTTTCTTCACTCATTCTTTCCATGTGTCCAAACCATCCTAATACTCTTTCATCAACCCTATCTCCCAACTCCCTTTCCACCCCCGTTCTTCTCCTCACTTCCTCATTTCTCACTCTATCTAGCCTAGTAACCCCCATCATACTTCTCAGACACCTCATCTCAAACACATTCAAACTCCTTCTCTCTTCCTCTCTTATGTTCCATGTTTCTGCTCCATACAGTGCTGTTGACACAATCACTCCTTCATACAGTCTCCTCTTAGCATCCATTCCCAAAAGTCTATTCCTCATTACACTCTTCAATCCACCAAGGCATTTACTCGCTTCTCTCAATCTACATTCTACCTCCACCTTCACTCCACCTTTTCCTGCCACATTTGCACCCAAGTATCTAAAACTATCCACTTCCTACAGTCGCTCTCCCTTAATGCTCATTTCCAGTCTACTGCCACTTTCACCCCTTGTACATCTCATCACCTTACTTTTACCTACATTCATCTTTGGCTTTCTTCTATCACATACTCTCCCAAACTCTGCCACCAACTTCCTCAGTCCCTCCTCCGATCCTGCCACAAGCGCAGTGTCATCCGCAAACAACAGCTGGCTCACCTCCCACTTTTCTCCATTTTCTTTAACCATCTCCAGTCCCTGACCCACTACCCTTGCATTTACCTCTCGCACTACCCCATCCATGTATAAATTGAACAGCCAGGGCGACATAACGCATCCTTGATGAAGTCCCACCTTTACCTCGAACCACTCACTCTCTCCATTTCTAATCCTGACACAAGCTCTACTACTCTCATAAAAACTCTTGACAGCTCCTAGAAGCTTTCCTCCTATCCTGTATATCCGCAAAACCTCCCACAGTGCCTTTCTGTCTACCCTGTCATAAGCCTTTTCCAGGTCCATAAAGGCCCAAAAAAACATCCTTCCCCTTTCCTATAGCTTTCTCACATATTTTTCTTACTACAAAGATCTGATCTACACAACCTCTACCCGTCCTAAATCAACACTGTTCCTCACCAATTTCTCCCTCTGTTCCTCTCCTAATCCTCTCAATCAAGATCCTCCCATAAGCCTTCCCAACTACACTTAACAAGCTAATCTCTCTGAAACTACTACATTCACACTTGCCCCCTTTTCCCTTGTAAAGTGGAACTATACAGGCACTCCTCCAGTCCTCCGGCACTCTACCCTCTCTCCAGTAAACATTAAATAATCTTACCAGCCAGTCCACTATCACTGTACCTCCTTTTTTTAGACATTCTGCATAGCATCCATCCAGACCAGGTGCCTTTTCTCACAAAGTCTAACAAAATTCAGTCATCATCTGCTTTTGTTTCTCTTCAAAATCAACCATAGTACAGTGTCTTCCACTTCTCATGCCTTTCCACTGTTACCAATACATTGTACTACAACTAGGTAAGTGGCAGTGGTAAGGGCAGTGGACAGGGTGCAGGGATGACCCATCATCTAGGAGGTGCTAAGATGGGAGGGAGGGTGGAGGGGTGTGGAGTGTTTTCGGGGATGGAATGGGTGGGATTGTTTTTATGCCTTGTCCTTTTTGGCTACCTCACTGGTAAGGGGGAAAAAAGCCTTGGTATATGTATGTATGTATGTACAACTAGGTAAGTACACAAATACATACATACAAGATACAAAAATGGGTCACTATGAGCATAGCTCTTTTCCTGTATAATACAAATAGGTAAATATATATATATACCAGAGGCATAAAATCCACTCCCACCCATTCTATCCCCACATACTCCACTTCCATTCACTTCCCTCCCTCCCTCTTATCTTGGCACCTCCTTGATGATGGGTCATCCCTGCATCTTACCCACTGCCTTGGGTCAGAAGGAGTGTTGCAAGATACAACACATCTACAGCAAGGCCACTTCATTAAATCAGCAAAAAAACATAACACACACAAAAACATAAGATACAATAATCTAGTTTCTTACTAGTGAGATCCATCGAAAGACCTAAGGATCATTGCCAGCTAGTGTTAGACCCTAGGTTTTCACTTAATGAAAATTGAGCAACAGTTACCATCATATATATATATTATTGCTTCCTATACAAACAAATTCTCAAAGGTGGTTTTAGAAAGTGTGGTTAGTGGAACAGAGGCTATGTATCTCCATTAACCAAGGCATGACACTGTTCTCACCTTGCAAGAGTCACTCGTGGCAGGTGCAAAAATTGGACTTTTGATGTGCCCATATATGAGATCATAATGTTCATAGTTAACACTTTGACACATGAAGTAACCATCAACTGAGTTCATGGTATGGTCACGGAAAGGTGGGTATGAACTTGAATGAGCTTGGAGACGTTCCATGTTTACAGCTTCCCAAGAATTGCACAAATCATTCTCAAAGCTGCAGGAGGCCGGGTATTCCCCTGTAGATAATAAAGATGTTTCATTTCCTTACTAAAAATAAGTAACTCACAATCTAAAAGTACACCAATTTGTTGAGAGATAGCAGTCATGGAAGACACCTAGTCTTACTATGAAAAACTGACCCAACACTCACCACAGTCCATTTCATCACTGTAATCACCACAGTCATCTGAGAAGTCACAGAGGGCATCATTGGAAACACAGGCTTGGTTATTGCAGGTGAAGTAGTTCTCAGGTACTGTCAGGCATTTAGGGGGTTGCTCACAGCCATGCATTCTAAGGCTGTCTATGCGAATCACCTGCGTAGAATAATATCTTTAAATTAAAGGTACAGTAAGTTCTCATTAAAAACATGTTTGCCCTATCTAATTTCAGAATAATACATCCAGTTAAAGCTGTAGAGTATGTGGCTAACCTAGAATAATGCATGCACAGCCACATGTAACATATGTAATGTTCTCAGATACTAGGTGACATGTACATTTTTCTTCATTTTCTTTGACCATCTCCAATTTTGGCCCATTACCCTTGAGTTTACTTTTTGCACCCCCCTGGTGAAGTCCCATCTTTACCTCAAACCGCTCACTCTCTCCATTTCTATTTCTAAAAAATAGGCTCTAGTACTCATGTAAAAAATCTTGACTGTTATTAACAGCTTTCCTCCTATCCCATATATCTGTAATACCTCCCACAATGCCTTCCTGTCTACCATGTCAGCCACAACTACAAAATAAATGTAATCAAGACGCCGATGCTGGCATCCTCATATACTCACTCATGCCTCATGATGCCAATGTCAGCATCATCATATGGAAGGGGTTAAACTATCCCTTGGGAATTGAACCATCACAAAAGCAAAAGAAGAAAAAGAATTGGGAATACTGATAACAGACAACGTGTCACATGATAGATATATCAAGAGGATTGTGCAAGAGACATATACATACTGCTGCAGAAGATTAAAGTGACTTTTCACTATATGGATGAAGAGATAATGTAAAAGAATCATTGAAACCCTGGTCTGTCCAAGACTGGAATGTGCATCAGTGGTATGGTCTACACACAGAGAGAGGCAGAGACCAAAACTGGTCTCCAGCCTGACAGATAAGCCATATGAGGAAGGACTAGAAGCACTGGGTCCACAGTTTGTTCTAACTTTTCGAAAGAACCATGACTACACTAAATGACAACCTTGTTCCCAACAGTTTCCCCTTTTCACTTCTCACCACTGAGAAATAAATAAGTAAAAATTAACCTGTTCTCTTAGTTCCTAAACCTATTCATAACTTTACCAAAATACTAATTCTCTCTTATTTCTCAATGACATTTGTTTTGTCCTCCTTTGATCTGTATCTCTATATTAAGTGCTACACTTCTAAAGGAACTGGTAACTTCTCATTGAGTTATTGAAAGAGATCTGTCAACAAATTTTGTGTTTAGTTCAAATTTCTTCAACTCTCATTATCTAAATTAAGATAGCTTTCTACTTACTTATCTATATATTTTGTCCACTCTCATTAACTAAATTAACACACAATAGCCTCTCTAGGTCTAGGTACACACAGTCCACCCACTCCTCTCTCTCTTGCAGCATATCAATCATTTTTGAGTAAAAGCCTAAAAGGTTCAACACACATGACCTTCCAGATCCGTATCCAAACTGACTGCCTGTCAGAATGTTCATCTCTTCAAGATATTTGATATATCAATCTTTCACAATCCATTTCCATAATTTCACTATTGTGCTGCTCAATGTCCCCTTGTAAATTGGTACCACATTAGCATTTTTTCAAGCAAGCAGCACTTTTCTGTCAGTTGTTCCTCACATTCTTTAAGTATCCAGTTTGAGATCCCATCCAGTCCTGAAGTTTTTGTCACATCTAATGATCCCAAAAGATTGAGCAATTCCCTCACTTCAACATTTATATTTTCCAAACCTGAATTCTTGCTCTCTTTGGTTTCCTTAAAAAAAATTGCTCTCCTTTGTTAAGACAGACTGGAAACTTTCATTTATTATTTCTGAAGTACCCCTGGTGTCAATGAGTACACACATTCATATGCCAAGGCTTTTCCCCCCTTCCAAGGGAGGTAGCCAAAAAGGGAAAGGCATAAAAACACTCCCACCCATTTCATCCCTAAATACACTCCACCCCCCTCCCACCCTCCCTCTCATCTGAGCACCTCCTGGATGACGGGTCATCCCTGCACCCTGCCCACCGCCCTGGGTCAGAAACAGTGTCGCAAGACACAGCACATCCACAGCAAGGCCGCTTCATTTAATTGGCAACCCCCCCTCTCCGTCCCCCCTTGCATATGTGTCAATGAGTGATAGAAGAAAATGAATACCCTCATAGGCTCCTCACAAAGGGCCTCTATTCAGAAATGTTATAATAACCTAAATGTAATCACCTGTTATATACATTTCACTGTAACATATAGATCAAATTTGCAGAGACAGGTATGCCAATCTTTGGCATGGGGTAATGTTTTTTGGGCTTCCATAGATTTGGAAGAGGTTGTTGTTGTTGTTGTCGTTCCCTAGACTGTCTGTCCGAGCAGTCCCGTCTCCCCAAGGAAGGCCACAGCCGAAACTGGGTTTTCCCACAAATCCTTTATAGAGTGTATGTTGTGTTGTTTGCGTGCATGATTGTGTATAATGCAGTCTTCCATTATGTGTTGTATGGTATGGGGTGAAGTGTTACATCCTGGGCAGCTGTTCACAACACGGTCGTCCAGCCTCTTCTGGTAGCTTAGAAGAAGAGGCTGGACGAAGAAGAGGTATATGATAGGGCTGTCAGAGAATCATTATGAGATGTGTTGTAGATACATGGGATGGAGGAAAGTCTTTAGAGAGTGGGCAGAAATTTTCATATGGGTAGTAAAGCTTTTATGGATCTGGAAAAGGCTTATGACAGGGTAGACAGAAAGGCACTGTGGGAGGTTATGCAGATTTATGGGATAGGAGGAAAGCTTCTAGGAGCTGTCAAGAGTTTTTATGAGAGTAGTAGAGCTTGTGTCAGGATTAGAAATGGAGAGAGTGAGTGGTTTGAGGTAAAGGTGGGACTTCGTCAAGGATGCGTTATGTCGCCCTGGCTGTTCAACTTATACATGGATGGGGTGGTGCGAGAGGTGAATGCTAGGGTAGTGGGTCAGGGATTGGAGATGGTTAAAGAAAATGGAGAAAAGTGGGAGGTGAGCCAGCTGTTGTTTGCAGATGACACTGCGCTTGTGGCAGGGTCAGAGGAGGGACTGAGGAAACTCGTGGCAGAGTTTGGGAGAGTATGTGATAGAAGAAAGCTAAAGATAAATGAAGGTAAAAGTAAGGTGATGAGATGTACAAGGGGTGAAGGTGGCAGTAGACTGGAAGTGAACATTAAGGGAGAGCGACTGGAGGAAGTGGATAGTTTTAGATACTTGGGTGCAAGTGTAGCAGGAAAAGGTGGAGTGAAGGTGGAGGTAGAATGTAGATTGAGAGAAGCGAGTAAATGCCTTGGTGGATTAAAGAGTGTAATGAGGAATAGACATTTGGGAATGGATGCTAAGAGGAGACTGTATGAAGGAGTGATTGTGCCAACAGCACTGTATGGGGCAGAAACGTGGAACATAAGAGAAGAAGAGAGAAGGAGTTTGAATGTGTTTGAGATGAGGTGTCTGAGAAGTATGGTGGGGGTTACTAGGCTGGATAGAGTGAGAAATGAGGAGGTGAGGAGGAGAACAGGGGTGAAAAAGGAGCTGGGAGATAGGGTTGATGAAAGAATATTAGGATGGTTTGGACACATGGAAAGAATGAGTGAAGAAAGACTAGTAAAAGAGGTATGGAAGGCAGATGTGGAGGGAGTGAACATGAGGGGACGTCCTAGGATGAGGTGGATGGATGGGGTGAAGGGGGCTTTGGGGAAGAGGGGAATGTCTGTTGAGGAAGGAAGGGAGAGGACGGAAGACAGAGGTGAGTGGAGAATGGTTGTATATGGATGATGTTGTGATTGCATGAGGAGGAATGGGCAGGGGGGTGGGGGGTGGGGTAGTATGTGTGAGTAAATTTTGACGCAGCCCAAAGGGATTTTCTCCCCGTCCTCTCCTTATATGCAAGGGGGGACGGAGAGGGGGGGTCGCCGATTAAATGAAGCGGCCTTGCTGTGGGTGTGCTGTGTCTTGCGACACTGCTTCTGACCCAGGGCGGTGGGCAGGGTGCAGGGATGACCCGTCATCCAGGAGGTGCTCAGATGAGAGGGAGGGTGGGATGGGTGTGGAGTGTATGTAGGGATGAAATGGGTGGGAGTGTTTTTATGCCTTTCCCTTTTTGGCTACCTCCCTTGTAAGGGGGAAAAAGCCTTGGTATATGTATGTATGTAGTAAAGCTTGTGTGAGGGTGGGGAATAGAGAGAGTGAGTGGTTTGAGGTGAAGATGGATCTGTGCCTGGGTTGTGTAATGTCACTATAGCTGTTCAACATGTAAAGGGATGGGGTGGTGAGAGAGGTAATTATACTTATTCTTGACTGCTGTGGTGTTGACAAAAAATGTATCTACCTAGTTTACCTACTTGTATTTTATGGGCCTGGAGCTATGCTGGTTATGACCCGTCTTTGTATCTCTCTACATCTAGTTTGCTTTTGAATTTGTGTATATTTCTGGCATTAACTGTTTCGCTGTTCAATTTGTTCCAGATGTCAATCACTCTGTGTGGGAAACTGTTATTTTTCAGGTTTCTTCTATAGCTGTCTTTCTTTAGTTTCTTTGCATGTCCTCTTGTTTCTCTTTTGTCCCATTTTCATAGGTCATCACTATCAAGAACTTCCATTCCTATAATAATTCTAAAGATGGTCAACGAATCGCCTCTCTCCCTTCTCTGTTCTAGTGTTATCAGTTGTAATTTCTCCAATCTTTGTTCATATATTAAATTTGATATTGTAGGTGCCATCTTGGTCACCACTCTCTGGATTCTTTCTAATTTTTTTATGTTTTTCTTTGTGATAGGTGCCAACAATGATGCAGCATATTCTAGTTTCAGTCTTATTAATGCAACAATTAGTTTCTTAACCATCTCCTCATGTGGGCATGTCTATATGAATATACCACATTTCACTTATCTAGGTAAATAATATAACATCTATAAGATTGTGTTGTTTGGATCACATAGCTGGAGTGTTAATGGTTGTTGTTGTTGTTCCCTAGACTGGTCGAGCAGTCTCGTGTGAATGGTCTGTTGGAGTGGTGTTAGTGGGAAAGGATGGAGAGGCTGTGCTGATGTAGAACATATGGATAGAGAACAAATGAAAAGCAACAAGACTCACAGCATCATCATTGGCCATGGGATTGGCTACAATAAGGAGTTTGTAGGTGGAGACAATGCGGCCAACATAGACTTCCAGTGTCTCCCACTCTGTTACGTTGAAACCAGTTGAGGATACCACTGCTGCAATTGTCACATCACTGCCCCCATGCTCAAATGCAATTTCTAAGCTTGGCACTAAAATTGTGGGAGAATGAAAAGGAAAAATGAATAAGTAAACAGGAACATCTGTTACAATAGAAATACACAGAACACTCAACAGATTAGTAAAAGAAAGCAGTAAGTGACTAATTAACCAAATAATCTTACTGCAACTACCAAATTATAAAATGTCAAACACTATTACAGAAAACTGAAAATTATGAATAAAAGGAGAAAGTTGTACTAGGATATTACAAAACTAAGATATATCTTTAAAAACTATATGTTCTTTAATCATCCAATCATATCATTAAAAAAGAGAAATCCCTTTGAGCTGTATCAAAAAAATCATTCATACATAACCACTCCCTAATCCCCCATCCCCTCCCTACCATTATAAAATGCAGTAAAGGATCAATCAAGCAAAGCTCAATTTGTACCTTATTGTTTAGATGTGAGTTTTCCTCATGGGAATAGAATTGACTGATGGGGGCTATAATAATTACTAAAACTATATAAGGCATACTCCCTCAAATTCTCTGCTTCAAAAACTCCTCCATAAGGAGATGTTCTCCTAGCCTCCTCTAAAAAGGGAGTGCATGATGTTAAACCAAATAAAATCAACCATAAAATGAAGCAAAAGGGTTAATCAAAATAGGTTCAAGATGTGCTTCACCCTTTCTTTCCAGAGGGGTTTCCCATTTCTATTATTTCCATTCTTACATGGTGCTCTGGGTGCTGTGAGGATGAAATTCAAGGTGACAGAGCAAGTGTGATGGGTAGGCTGGAGTGGCCTTGTCAGGAGCCTGGCTTTATTTGGGATGATGCCCTCCTTCCTTTCAATACCAATATAGAGGATATCTGCGGGTGAAAATATGATATATGAGGGTAGTGCAAGTGCTCTCAAGTGAGAACAGAGACAAGGACTTAATCTGTACTGATTAATCTGGTAAAAAATTTAATTTGTTTGGATGCATCTGGATATATTAACTAGAAGGAACTGAGGGTGATAAGTGATCATGGAGCATCCAAATAAAATTGGAGTCACTCTCTCAATATCTAATCTATGAACTCAGAAACTTTGTTTGTAGTTCCAAGAAGAGGCTTCTCCCATTTAAACTCTATTGAAAGAGATTCCCTTCACACTTAGCCTATTATCAGTTATCATGTGTTCACTGATATGATAAGGTGTTGAGGGCTAACAAAAATACTTGTATATACAGGTTAATGTAAAATTATGCAGAACAGTGAACTAAACTGTTTTAATATAAGCTTAATGAGGGACAAGACTGAATTCTAATTACTTAGGACTCTGTTCCTTTTATTAGTAGTCATGTACAACTAAGAGTTAATTTAACTGATTACTATAAATTTTGCAATTAATTTCAATGACTTTTGACTGCATCTTCATGGAGGTAGTGTCATCAACAACCAATTTACTGCTTAAATATGTATGCACCTTTTCTCAGGGTTGGCAGAGTGATGCTGCCAAGCTGCCACCAGTAGCGGTTCTGATCATCAGAAGCCTCAAGGTCTGTCCAACCACACATGGTGCTGAAGGTGCAGGTGCCGCAGCTGTCTTCATCCATAGCACTTATGCACTGCATTTCATAGTCACACACCTGTAGTAAAGTGGGAAGTATGTGAATGTTGAAAAATAATTTTGCATTCATCAAAACTGTGCAGGTGACTATGCACAATATATACTTGTTTACGTACATGTATATACATATCTATATATCAAGAGCCTTCTTTCCCTTTATAAGAGAGGTAGTCACAAACATATATAAATATATTCATACAAAAGGTCTTTTCCCTCTTATAAAGGGGTAAAGTCAAGTCAAAGCATACACCCACCAACACTCACCCAACATCCATCCAAAAATCCATTCACTGTCCCTCCCATCTTAACACCTCATGGACAAAGGGCCATCCCTGTCCCTTACCACACTCCTCAGACCAAAGGCAATGCAACAAGATACATAACTTCCACAGCAGGGTTTGACATCTAAAGCTGGCTTACACCCACAGCCTTATTATGTGGTGACCACCCTCATGCATCAAAAAATTAATGGAGCAGAGAAAAAAACATCCCTTTAGGCCAAGGGGTACGAAAGCTTGAACCTGGAGGTACGAGACATGATAGCCAGTGCAATGGTACTGTATATTTATAATGAGAAAGCAAAGCAAGGTTTGTATCACTAATCCTTTTCATATGTTTACATGGTATTTGTATTGGATGGGGTTACAAGAAAATTTACTGAAATATCAAGGCTAAGGGCACTGAAAAAGGTTAAGAACTCTTGCTTTAGACTATGTCATTTCTTCATTCATTTACACCCACGCTCCATCTATTTACATAATTTGCACTCTCTGCCTTACTTGACAGACATTCCTCTTGGACCCAAAGCCTCCTTTGCCCTATCTATCCACTTCATTCTTGGTCTTCCCCTGCAGTTCACTCCATCCACTTCTGCTTTCCACACTACTTTTTTTGCTAGTTACTCTTTATTCGTTCTTTCCATACACCCCAAACCATCTCAGCATTCTATAATCAAGGTTATCTGCCAGCCCTCTTTGGATTGATCAACGAATCCTGAGATGATTTGAACATATGGAGAGAAGAATGAAGGAAAATGAATAAAATGGGTGAGGAAAGAGAAAGTGGATGAAGTAAACTTGAGGGAAAGACCAAGAATAGGGGAGATGGTCAGAGAGAAGGAGGCAATGGATGCAAGTCTGTTGAACAAGACAGGGAGAATGCAAAAGATAACAGTAAATGGAGAATAGCTGTAAACGGATAAGGAAATGAAGCAACTTGAAGAAATGTTTTTTGTCTGCTCCATAAATGTGTAGAATATGTGTAGAATATAAAAATATTCTATGTGTAGAATATGTGTATATCAATATTATATACATATAACAAAAGTTTTTTCCCTTTTACAAGGGAGGTAGCCAAAGTCAAAAGGCATAATTCCCCTCTCACCCTTTTCATCTCCATATATTCTACTCCCCATTCACCACCTGTCCCTCCCTCCCACCCTCTTTTCTTGGCTCCTCCTGGATGATGAGTCATCCCTGCATCTTACCCACTGCCCTGGGTCAAAAGCAATGTAGCAAGACACAGCACATCCATAGCAAGGCTGCTTCATTTAATCGGCAACCCTCTCTCTCTGTCCCCATATGCAAAAAAAGAGAAGATAGAGAGAAATCCCTTCCGGCTGCATCAAAATATCATTCACACATAACCACTCCCCAACCCCCCATCCCTCACCCATGGACGATAATATCATATAACATAACATAACATAATAATGTAATTCTATGTGTAACATATCAAAATACCTTAGATTGTGGAACTGTCTGTCCATTGCCACAGTTGAAGTCTGGGATAGTGGAGTCATTGAAACAAGGACCATAGTAAAACTCAATATCATCTACAGCTATCAAATTGCTATAGGACTGAACTCCTTCTGCTACAATCTCTATCCAGCTGATTTGAGAAGCTGGGAAGTTAGTCTGAAAATATGATTACAAAAATTATCTTATTAGGGAATTCATTATGAATACAAGTATTCTAAACTGTTCAATATTACTATGATACTATTTTTACATCTTTATTACAGAACCAGACACTGCCAAAAGTAGGTGAAAAAATAGGCATTTCAAAAAGAATACAGTTACCTAATTCATCACTTACCAATTGTGTACCTCCCTCTCTCCCTCACAATCTTACCACTCCTAATACTCTACCCACCATGAACCAAATCTTAAATTAACCCTACCCTATCACTTTTATTTCACTCAATACTAACACATCCATCTTCCTTCTCACAAACTTAATACCAATATCTTCCCATTTACTTTTATCAATACCATTTCCACATATAATTAATAACCAAATTACTAATGTTCTAGTTGGAGTCCTAGACTCCTGACTGTCCCGTTTAGCCACCTTCTGCTATGTGTATAGGAACATGGTGGTAGCATATTCCCCCCCTCCCCACAACTACAGGGAGATCAAAGAAGGATGAGGTAGATTTATAGAAGTGGTGCAGAATAGGTTCAAGGGAACAGCAACAATACATGAGCATCTAATCATTCCTTCATGGAGATTTTACTCTGACACAGACAAATGATGATTGCTTTACTCTGTTTGAGTGCTCCAAAAACAGTCCTTAAATTACTAACTGCATATTATCATGCAGTCAATACCCCGGTATAATCTTTTAGAAATATCAAGTGGTAAGTCATATGCACCCATTAATGAAATTCTTAGAATACATACATACATATACCAAGGCTTTTTCCCCCTTTCAAGACACAGCACATCCACAGCAAGGTCGCTTCATTTAATCGGCGACCCCCCCTCTCCGTCCCCCCTTGCATTTAAGGAGAGGACGGGGAGAAATCCCTTCAGGCTGCGTCAAAATTTGCTCTCACACACTACCTCACTCCCCACCCCCCTGCCCATTCCTCCTCATGCAATCACATCATCCATATACAACCATTCTCCACTCACCTCTGTCTTCCGTCCTCTCCTGTCCTTCCTCAACAGACATTCCCCTCTTCCCCAAAGCCCCCTTCACCCCATCCATCCACCTCATCCTAGGACGTCCCCTCATGTTCACTCCTCCACATCTGCCTTCCATACTTCTTTTACTAGTCTTTCTTCACTCATTCTTTCCATGTGTCCAAACCATCCTAATATTCTTTCATCAACCCTATCTCCCAGCTCCTTTTCCACCCATTTTCTCCTCCTCACCTCCTCATTTCTCACTCTATCTAGCCTAGTAACCCCCACCATACTTCTCAGACACCTCATCTCAAACACATTCAAACTCTTTCTCTCTTCTTCTCTTATGTTCCAAGTTTCTGCCCCATACAGTGCTGTTGGCACAATCACTCCTTCATACTGTCTCCTCTTCGCATCCATTCCTAAATGTCTATTCCTCATTACACTCTTTAATCCACCAAGGCATTTACTCGCTTCTCTCAATCTACATTCTACCTCCACCTTCACTCCACCCTTTCCTGCCACATTTGCACCCAAGTATCTAAAACTATCCACTTCCTCCAGTTGCTCTCCCTTAATGTTCACTTCCAGTCTACTGCCACTTTCACCCCTTGTACATCTCATCACCTTACTTTTACCCACATTTATCTTTAGCTTTCTTCTATCACATACTCTCCCAAACTCTGCCACCAATTTCCTCAATCCCTCCTCCGATCCTGCCACAAGCGCAGTGTCATCCGCAAACAACAGCTGGCTCACCTCCCACTTTTCTCCATTTTCTTTAACAATCTCCAATCCCTGACCTACTACCCTTACATTCACCTCTCGCACCACCCCCATCCATGTATAAGTTGAACAGCCAGGGCGACATAACGCATCCTTGACGAAGTCCCACCTTTACCTCAAACCACTCACTCTCTCCATTTCCAATCCTGACACAAGCTCTACTACTCTCATAAAAACTCTTGACAGCTCCCAAAAGCTTTCCTCCTATCCCATAAATCTGCATAACCTCCCACAGTGCCTTTCTGTCTATCCTATCATAAGCCTTTTCCAGATCCATAAAAGCCCAAAAAACATCCTTCCCCTTTCCTATAGCTTTCTCACATATCTGTCTTACCACAAAAATCTGATCTACACAACCTCTACCTGTCCTAAATCAACACTGTTCCTCACCAATTACTCCCTCTGTTCCTCTCCTAATCCTCTCAATCAAGATCCTCCCATAAGCCTTCCCAACTACACTCAACAAGCTAATCCCTCTGAAACTACTTCATTCACACTTGTCCCCTTTTCCCTTGTAAAGAGGAACTATACAAGCACTCCTCCAGTCCTCCGGTACTCTACCTTCTCTCCAGCAAACATTAAATAACCTCACCAACCAGTCCACCATCACTTGACCTCCCTTTTTCAGACATTCTGCATGGCATCCATCCTGTCCAGGTGCCTTACCTGCTTTCATCATCTTAACAACTGCCTTCACCTCAACCTTCCTTATTTCTCCTCCATTCTCCTCACTCATCACTCTCATTTTCTTTGTATTTCCCACTGCAGCTATCTTTCCTTCCCTATCCTCCTTCACATTTAACAACTTCCTAAAATATTCTGCCCATCTTCCCCTTACTGCCTTCTCTTCCATTATCATCTCTCCATCTGCACCTTTTACCTTTCCTTCCCTACTTGATTCACCTCCTCTTCCTCTCTTAAATTCTTAGAATAACTGAAAAATATTATCTAACATGGTCTTTATATTTACAACAATCATTATAAATTGTACATTGATGGTTCAAGCATATAAAACTGAAAAGGTCTTGAAGGAACTCACAATAAACTGGTGCCACTGAATACCCTTGCTTCCTGAGGTATGGAAAAGCTGGTCGACTGGGTTGTCAACCATTGGGTAGATCCTATTAACTGTGAAGGTGCCAACCTGATAATGAGGAAAAACAACATATGAGTGTCTCATAACTTCAAGACTTTTATCAATTGATAAAACATGAATACATTTTTTTATATACCAATGACCTTCAGCTCAATGGGTTGGCCAAATTTGACAGAGAAGGTTTCTTAATTCGGGACAGGAGGTCATCACGGGGTCATGAGAGCAAGCTGAAGAAAATATATGTCTGAAGGATATGAAGAAATAGTTTCCTTTACAGACATGTAAACCACTGGAATTGCCTAGAAACCATACATGAATTTAAAATTAAATATAATAATTGAATCTATTTTCCCTAAAAAAGTGTAGACTCAGGAGTGATTTGACACAAGTCTTTAAGATTCTAAAGGGAACTGACAACATAACAAAAATGACAAAATTCTCACATAGGATGTGATTCAGACAAGAAATAATGGTCTCAAACTGTCAGGAGGTAGTTTTAATTTAGAAGTGGGTAGAAATAACTTCACCAATCGTGTAGCACATGAATAGAATAAACTTCCTGCAGAGGCAGAGCAATGTATTATTTTGAAATTTTAAGATTCATTTACATGAACACCTAAGCAAAATGCTGTAATGCCTGCTATTTATTTTATTTTATTTATCTACTATAATTTATTATCATTCATAGTTTTTTTTATGTAATTAGTTATGATGGGTGAGATACAGAGTGATTGTCATCCAGGAGGAGCCAAGATGAGAGGGATGGAGGGGTGGTGGGAGTGGAATAGGTGGGGATGAAATGGGTGGGAGTGGAATTATGCCTTTTGACTCTGGCTACCTCCTTGTTATGGGGGAAGAGCCTTTGGTATATATATGCATGTATGTATTATTATTTATCTATTTATCTTTTATTATTTATTTTTTATTTATAATTCTTTACTTGACTTTATTATTTATCATTATCTATTCTATTTATCTATTTTATATATATATATATATATATATATATATATATATATATATATATACATATATGTATATGTGTATATATATACATATATATACATATATATATATGTGTATATATATATATATATATATATATAGATAAATAAATATATATATATATATATATATATATATATATATATGTATATATATATATATATATTTTTTTTTTGCATCCGACCTAGTTATGAACCTAAATGTCTCCTGTCAGCATACTCTTCCTTTGTTATCCTTTGTAATCCTTTGAAAAGAGACATGCTGTATTTCCCTTAACTTTTCACACAGGAGAAATGACAATTGGTAACTGCTCCCCAACTCCTCCTACTATAAACTAGTAACATAGAAACTAATACAATACAAACATCAGTCCAAAGCTTCTCAGAGAGATCTATGAGAGGGCACTAAGGAGTCTAGCCTCATGTTGTAGGGATGTGGATTTCCAATCAGTAAAATTTAAGGCAACAACAACCATCTATATACCAAGAGCTTCTTCCCCTTTATAAAGGAGGTAGACAAGTCAAAAGCACACATCCATTCCACTTCTATCAATTACCCTTGTTTCTCTCTTATCTTGTTCCTCATGGGTACAACAACAACAACTATTATTATTATTACTACTACCCATGACATTCAGCACAATGGGGTGGCCAAATTTGACAGAGATGGTTTCCTAACTGTCACAATGGCAGTCCACACCTTGCCACCTCTGAATTGGACCAAGGGCATGGTTCATTAAATTTCATACTACAAAAGGCCTCTGTAATGGATACCATCCTAGCCTCCTGATAGGAGAAGTTTGCAACATTAAACCAAATCACATAATTATTATTATTGTTGTTGTTGCTGCTATTACCAGAAGGGAGAAGACAGAAGATATGGGTGAGTGGAGAATGGTTGTGTATGAATGATGCTGTGATGCAAGGAAGGGAGTGGATGGGGGAGTGAGGGAATGTGTGTGAATGATATTTTGATGCAGCCCAAAGGGATTTCTCCCCATCCTCTCTTTTTCTGCGTGAGGGGACGGAGAGGGGGGGTTGCCAATGAAATGAAGTAGCCTTGCTTTGGATGTGCTGTGTCTTACTGCACTGCTTCTGACCAAGGGCAGTGGGCAAGATGCAGGGATGACCCATCATCCAGGAGGAGCCAAGAAAAGAAGGGGGTAGGGTGGTGAATGGGAGTGGAGCATGTGGGGATGAAATAGGTGGAAGTGGATTTATGCCTTTAACTTTGGCTACCTCTCTTGTAAGGGGGAAAAAGCCCTTGTTATATGTATGTATCATTATTAATATGCTTGCTGGCCAAGTATCCATTATCATCATCATCAAATCATTATTACTGACTTTACCTTATCACCCATCATGTGATACCAGAGAGAGAAACATCCATCCATCCTTGCTGAAAAGCCTTCAGAAATGTAACGAGCCACTTGCTGAGCCAAATCCAAATCTTGACCATCATCATAGAAGAGATATGAACCATACGGAGTATTGGTGGTGTGGTCAGCGAATGGGGCAGAGGTGATGGAGGAACTATGGGACTCATCATCCACTACTCTACCTGAAATTGGATTGGAAGGTAATGTGTCATCCCATTATGCATGAAAGTATAAGAAAAAAGTTCTTCTGTTCTATTCAGCTGAGGGAAAAACCCTCAGCTGCAAAATGGTTTCACAGCTGGTAATTGAACATAAGTTTTTTGCGAACACATCGTTAACAAAAGGATTATTTCAAAACAGATATTCTCTCTGCGGCTAGAAAGACAAATAGGACCAAGGTAAAAAAAAATTAAACTTATATCACATTACAATTACAAAGAATGAACATGGAAAGACAGGCAAAAAATTGCAAAAAGCAGATGTGGATGGAGAGAACTTGTGAAGTAGAACAAGAATGAGATGGATGGATAGCGTAAAAGGAATGAAGAATGTCTATGAAGCAGGATAGAAAGAGTGCAAAAGATAGGAGTGAATGGATGACAGTGAGTGGATGAATGAATAATGTTGCCTTAAGTCATGTTTCTCTTGTCTGCTCTGAGTGGATGAGGAAGGTGGTCACCATGTAATCAAGCAGTGGAAATAAATCAGCTTTGCTGTTGGCCCCTGCTGTGGAAGTGTTGTGTCTTGCTGCACTGCATTCAAACTGAGCATTATTGAGGGAGACAGGGATGATTTTTCACCCATGAAGTGATGTGTTGGAAAGGGTGTTGGACAAAGGTCAATTTTAGAGTATGGGAAATACATAAATGTCTGTATGGAAATAACTTGTTTTATGCAGTCAATATGGTCTTCAGTGACACCCTTATGGACCACAGTTACACACCATTCTTCAA
>NC_134811.1:14667272-14839772 GCF_046742065.1 Oratosquilla oratoria
ATCTTCTGTCCTCTCCCCTCCTTCCTCAACAGACATTCCTCTCTTTTGTAAAGCCCCTTTCATCCCATCCTCCATCTCATCCTAGGATGCCCCCTCATATTCACTCCTTCCACCTCTGCCTTCCACACTCCTTTTACTAATCTTTCTTCACTCATTCTTTCCATGTGTCCAAACCATCCTAATACTCTTTCATCAACCCTATCTCCCAGCTCCCTTTCCACCCCTGTTCTCCTCCTCACCTCCTCATTTCTCACTCTATCTAGCCTAGTAACCCCTATCATACTTCTCAGACATTTCATCTCAAACACATTCAAATTCCTTCTCTCTTCCTCTCTCATGTTCCATGTTACTGCCCCGTACATTGCTGTTGGCACAATCACTCCTTCATATAACCTCCTCTTAGCATCCATTCCCAGATGTCTCTTTCTCATTACACTTTTTAATCCACCAAGGCATTTACTCACTTCTCTCATCTACATTCTACCTCCACCCCCACTCCTCCCTTTCCTGTCACATTTGCACCCAAGTATCTAAAAATATCTACTTCCTCCAGTTTCTTACCCTTAATGCTCATTTCCAGTCTACTGTCACTCTCTCCCCTTGTACATTTCATCACCTTACTTTTGCCCACATTTATCTTTAGCTTCCCTCTTTCACACACCTTCTCAAACTCTGTCACTAACTTCCTCAATCCCTCCTCTGATCCTGCTAATATATATAGCAAACATTATTGGGGCCAGAACTGTTCCTTGTGGAACACCACTTATTACTTCATCCCAATTAGAGTGTTTGTCTCTTATCACTACTCTCATTTTTCTTTCTTGCAAAAAGTCTTCCATCCATTTAAGCAGTTTGCCCTGTATTCCTCCTGCAGTTTCTAATTTCTTAAGCTTCTTATGTGGTACTTTGTCAAAAGCTTTTTTTCAGGTCTAGAAATGCACAATCAGCCCATCCATCTCTTTCTTGTATTATATCTATTAGCCTTGAATAGAAACACATTAAGTTTGTGACGCATGATCATCCTTGTCTGAATCCAAATTGCCTTGGATTTAGCACATTGTTTTTTTCTAAATACCTTACCCATCTACTTTTGATAATTCTTTCACAAATTTTTGCTATTGTACTTGTTAGAGAGATTGGTCTATAGTTAGTAGGGTCTTCTTTATTTCCCCATTTATATATAGGCTCTATATTTGCTCTTCTCCAATCTTTTGGAACTTTTCCTTCTTTCAAGGGACTGTTTATCATGCTATGTATTTTATCTGCCAATTCATTCCTGCATTCTTTCAAAATCCAGTTTGCTATTTCATCTGGTCCATGCGATTTTCTGACATCAAGATTACTCAAGTGTTTCATTATTTCATTCCTTGTTACTTCTATTTCTTTCATAGGAAGGACTTTCTCTTCCCATTCTATCTCTCCAGGTTGTATGTTCTCCCTTATAAACACCGATTTAAAATGCTTGTTCATAATTTCTGCCATTTCTATTTCCTCTGTGTATTCAACTCCTCCTTGTCATAATTTCTCTAATTCTTGTTTGTTTTGTTTGTTGTTTAGTAATCTGTAAAATAGTTTTGGTTGATCTTTACATTTTTCTATGACATCTTTTTCATATTTTCTCTTTTCTTCTCTGCACACTTGTACATATTCATTTCTATAACTAGTATATATTTACCATTTTTCAGGTCTTTTGTCTTTTTTCTATTTTGTCCAAGCTTTATCTCTTTTGTCTTTTAACTCCCTACAACTTTTGTTGTACCATATTCTTTTTCTTGTTTTTGTCTTGGGACATAATTTTCCACTCCTTTTTTATAAACCTTTGTCAAAATATTTCATTTCTCTTCCACTGTTGTTTCCTCTTTGTATATTCTTTCCCAGTTTTCTTTTTGAAAGAATTCTCTTATTTTATAAAAAAAAAAAAAAAAAAAAAATCATACATCAATCTTCCTTTTCTATATTGATCATTTCTTTTCATGTATTCACTTCGGATCTGCTGCAGTCTTTGTGTGTGTGTGTGTGTGTAAATATTGTAATATTCTTTTACCATCCTTATAGAATTTCTCAACAGGTTTACACCCATAACATGTATCACCATGTAACAAAAATGTGGGAATAAACTAGATTTGGTTGTCTAGTCCTGCTATGAAGGTGCTATGTCTTGCTTCATTGCAATGAACCTGAGCAGAGGGTGTGTGTCAAGAATAACCTTTCATCCACAAAGAACTAAGATAGAAAGAACAACAAATAGGTTCTAGATTTTTTAGATAGGTACAGTATGGCTGAAGGGTGGGTATATATTTTTTTGTTTTTTGGTATATGCTGTATGTACATACCTCTTAGTTTTATAATTTGCATAGAATGTCTTATAAATTTCACAACAAGGGGAATGCATTACTATATATCTATCCATATACCAAAGGGCTTCCCCTTTATGAGAGAGGAGGCCTAGCTTTGTGTATGTGTTTCTAACATTGCAAGTTTTGGACTGCTATAACTCCTGTGATTTTCCCTCGCATTCTGAAGATCAAACATGAATGGGAGATGACATAAAAATAAGATGCACTTCCTCTCTGACAAAGAGGACAAGTTCCTGAAAGTTTATCTCACCTGGTAGCTAACCACATACGGTATGGTGCTCTGTACTCATTCAGTAGAACAGGTACTGCAGATTCCTCTTCAGAAAGCCATATTTCAAGGGCTCCATTAATTTTGTGTGTGCTGAAGTAGTAGAAGGCAATGCAAGCCTCAGGAAAACTGTACATTGGTGAGAAAAGCTGAGCTGTCTTGGCTGCCTTCACTTTGGTCAAGTCAACATACATGTAGTTACCTAGTGAAAATGGAAGTGATATCAAGAACAGAACTTATATTATCTCCAATGCAGATTAAGTTTTAGTGTGATGAGTGGCAATACTGATAATATAGATATGACACATTACAATAGTAATAGAAAACTACCAACTTATATACAACTATTTAAGGAACATGGGGAGGTCATACATGCATTGGTGGATACTACTGATCTGATCCTCGTGGAACATCACAAATATGGTTGGGCAGGTACAGGGGGCTAAGGCTTGAGGGGGGGGGGACATTTTCCTGGCCACTTGCCTAGGCAAGTTTGGGCAAAATACTACCGAGACTCACCAAGTTCTGACTGGGTTGTGTGATCAACCAGAAGATTGTTGGGGGACACAGATTTTGATCCCCAACTCCAGTTTAAGTCATCCTCAGCCTCATCTTGCATGAAACCACAAATATCCTTGTCTTCAAAAGTGCAGTAGTCTGAAGAGATACAGGAGTTGTGAATGATTAATCTTTTCTATAAACCCATAATGTTCATGGAAGTACAATTTCATACAACAATACATGCAAGAATAACTGTACTGATAAAGTGTAATGTTTATCAAGTACCTGAAAAAGGTCAACCAACACATGACAATATATGACAATATATGGTTCAGCAAAAGCAGCAAACACTTCATCTTACTCCATATGTAAAGAAATACACATAATGACATAAATATCACCACATGGGCCACACAGAAACATAAAAATAAAAAACAGACTTCAGTGAGACAATTTGTGTTTAGATCTTACAAGTTGTGCATTACAGACTTTTTGCATGATTGTGAACAAGACATACAGACTGTTGATGATCATGAAAGTAGCAGCTCTGACAAACAAGACACCTACCTGGAGGGGGGCATTTTCCAACATATCCAGCAATGTCATCTATGGCAATGTAGCCCTGGAAGTCCTCAGGAATTATAGCTTTTATACCATATTTGAGGAGCTCAACCTTATTTGATACTGAAGCTTGAGCATACAAAGGATGCCAAGCTTCTCCATGGTCACCCTCTATGACATAAATACTCCTTCCTTCCGAACCTAGAAAGAGACAAATAAGTCTTACAAAACATAATACAAAAAATTACAATGGGAAAGCAAAACATCAGGAAACTTTTCAGTCTATTGTAATGTTAGATAAAAAAAAAGTAAAATAAAGATATAAAAACACACAAATGGGCATAATTGTATGCATATATAAACTCCTGTTTCTTCTCTGTTTTTTCTCTTTGAGAGCATTTTTTCCTTTAAAAGGAAATTGACTGGAAAAATCTCCTTAGTTTATAATTAGTAAGATACTTTGGCATACTACACACAGTAATTCTCCCTTATTATGGAGATGAAGTCTTTCGGTATATAGACAGATAGATGGAACATATTTTTACACCTTTTGGTATTTCTTCAGTGGCAGGTGAGTGAATGAACTTTTTGGTCAGGTCTGGGAATTGATATACTCCATCAGTCAAGGTGGTATTAACTTTGAAGGTTTTAACTGGCAAACAGCTTACTAGACTATGCTACTCTTTTATTAGCTGGATGTCCTAGTTCTTTTATGAAGAGAGCTTAAAGAATAGGTAGTCTCCTTTGGTCTTGAATTACTGACAAAATTCCTGTAATTTCTTTCAGAACTTCCTTGTTTAGAGTTGTTATATATTTACAGGGGCCCCTAAAACCCATCATACAACAACAACCCCTGGCAATCCTGCAGAGAGAAGTTCCTCTGTGAAGTGAGAAGGATAGGTAGTCTTCTTTGGTCTCAAACTGTTGCTAACACTTCTGCATTTTCCTCCTACATAGTTTGTACTAGATATTTTAATTCTATATTCCACATACACTTTCACAAAATACACAAGTTACTTTTAATTATACTACATTTATCCTAATCTCAGGCAAACACACCTGGAATATCGTAGATGACAACTTCAAGAGATCCAATAAGTGGTCCATGCATAGAATACCAAAGCGACAGACAGGCAGTTATTTCTTCTCCAACTGAAAAAATCTCATCTAGGAAGTCTAAGGAAATTAAAGATGCAGTTCCAAACTGAGTGTCGGCAGTAGTGTCCACATATGCAAAATATCCTGCCAAGATCAAAAAGAAAAATACATAAGAATTGCAGCTTGCATATTATGAGAAACATAAAATCTTGCACATCCACTAACAAACAATGACAGAAGTCTTTCATTAAGCATGTATTACTTATGTGAGTGTAGCTCCTTTCTTGTATATTATAATTAGAAAAATACATACACATAGAGATATGGATATAAAAACTATTCATACATTCCTCTAAACACTGAGCTCTCACTCTTTTTTCACCCTCTTTCTACTCACCAGTAGTGTCTGAGGATGTGTGGTCGTCAGGAGGAGTCTTATCTCCTGGTCGCCCAACAACCCAGTTAAAACGATCATTTGAGCTGAAGTCTTGATTCCAGTTGCACAACATACTCTGCTCAAAATCACATCCAAGTATCTCAAGCTCTGCCAGGAAGAGAATGGAGTCATGTCATTAGATCAATTAATTCATTATCCCAGTTTCTTTCCCTCAAAAACCTGCAGTTCCAAAGAAATTGGCCATGACTACCAGTTCAGCCCAATCATTCAGTGAAAAGATTTGCAGACAATGGGGTATTGGCTGCATGTTATTGTGGCAAAGTAGCATGCAGTTGATACTATAGGGTCTATATGGGACACCCCTACAGACCAGAGCCACACATCATTTTGCCTGTGATAGAGGAAAACTCTGTTCATAGAGAAATGATGACACTTTTATACTACAACTATCCCTCCGTTATGCTGTCCCCCAACCCCTTGTTACTGTCCTGTACCATTTCTCTGAATATTTCTTTCCCTTTTTCACCAACCCTGTGGTGGGGGAAGAGAATGCTACCACCAAGTCTTTCTATTTGAGTCGTAAAAAAGGCGACAAAAAACAGGATGGGGGATGGGATTAGGAGTCCTACTACATGTAGCCACAAAAGGGGACATTCCTAAAAGAAGAAGTAAAGGCATAAGAGGGTCTGGGAGCTTTCCAACCAGTACCCTAAGGTTTGGGTCTTTTAATGTGCGTGGATGTGGTACAGATGAGAGTAAAAGGGAAGAGATAGGCAGTATGTTTGTGAGAAGAAAGATGGATCTGCTGGCTTTGAGTGAAACTAAAATGAAAGGGCAACTGTGAGTTTGGGAGTGTGGCTGGGAGGTACTCAGGAGTGAAGAGGGGGATGAGGGAGAGAAGGAGTGGATATACTAGTAAGTGAAGAGATAAGTA
The DNA here is from genome assembly GCF_046742065.1 of Oratosquilla oratoria. Lineage (NCBI taxonomy): Eukaryota > Metazoa > Arthropoda > Malacostraca > Stomatopoda > Squillidae > Oratosquilla > Oratosquilla oratoria. The sequence continues at coordinate 14,673,389 of NC_134811.1, forward strand.
AGCGGGTAGTGGAGTGGAAGGAGGTTTCATCAAGGTTGATGTGGATGAAGGTGAAGCTGGGAAGGGAGATGTGGATTTTTGTAAGTACGTATGGACCTGGTAGTGAGAAGAGTGTAGATGAAAGGGAGGCTTTTTAGGTAGATATAAATGAGTGCATAGAGGGATTAGGGAGAAATGTCAATGTAGTTGTATTGGGAGACCTTAATGCTAGGGTAGGAAATGAACCAATAGATGGAGTGATTGGGAAGTATGGAGTTCCAGGTAAAAATCCTAGAGGAAAATTGATGGTGGAGATGTGTCTTGAAAGAGAGCTGATGATAGCAAATACAGTGATCAGGAAGAAAGTCAAGCATAAGTACACATGGGAGAGGGTGGTGGATGGAAGGGTGATGGACAGAGCATTAATGGATTATATATAGTGGTGACCAGGAGTATGGTGGGAAGAGTTAAGGATGTACATGTTCTAAAGGGAGAGAGTGGGGGAATATCAGATAATTTTCTGGTGAAAGGTAAATTGAGAGTGGAGAATAGGTGGAGAAAGAGGAAAAGGGCAGAAGGTAGGGAGGTACTGCTTAAATGAGAAAAAAAAAAAGAGGAGAATGAGTATAAGAAGAAGCTGAAAGAGGAGTGGGAGGGAGTAAAGGAGAAAGTAGAACTAGGAGTGGAAGAGGAATGGGGATGGTTCAAGGAGGGAGTCATAAGGTGTGCAAAGATGGTGTGTGGAACAAGGAGGGCTGGAGGAAATAGAAGGAAGGGTAGTGAATGGTGGGATGAGGAAGCAAAGAAAGGTGTAGAAGAGAAGCAGGCATTCATAGACTGGCTACAGATTAGGACGAGGGAATCGTATGAGAGGTAAAAAGTAAAGAGACGGGAAGTTAAGCATATGATAAATGAAGCTAAGAGGAGGGCAGATGTGAAATGAGGTAAGAGTATGACAGAAAATTTTGAAAGCAATAAAGAGATGTTTTGGAAGGAAATTAAAAGAGAAAGAGGAGGCGAATCAAGTAGAGAAGAAAAGGTAAAAGGTGCAGATGGAGAGATGATAATGGAAGAGAAGGCAGTGAGAGGTAGGTGGGCAGAGTATTTTAGGGAGTTGCTAAATGTGAAGGAGGATAGGGAGGGAAAGGTAGTTGCAGTGGGAAGCGCTAAGAAAGTGAGAGTGATGAGTGAAAAAATGGAGGAGAAATAGGGGAGGATGATGTGAAAGCAGCTGTTAAGATGATGAGAGCAGGTAAGGCACCTGGTTTCGATGGATCCCATGCAGAATGTCTGAGGAAAGGAGGTACAGTTATGGTGGACTGGCTGGTGAGGTTATTTAATGTTTGTTTAAGAGAGGGTAGAGTGCTGGAAGACTGGAGGAGTGCCTGCATAGTTCTGCTTTACAAAGGAAAGGGGGACAAGTGTGAGTGTAGTAGTTTCAGAGGGATTAGTTTGTTGAGTGTAGTTGGGAAGGCTTATGGGAGGGTTTTGATTGAGAGGATTAGGAGAGGAACAGAGGGAATAATTGGTGAGGAACAGTGTGGGCTTAGGACAGGTAGGGGTTGTGTAATGAGAAACATGGGAAAAGAAATGGGTGCGAGTGATTTCCATGCCTTTTTCTTTTTGGCTAGCCCCCATGTAAGGGGGAAAAAGTCTTTGGTATATGGTATATGGTGTAATATGTATATAGATGTTAGAGTACCTCTTGTCTTGGGAATGATTTTTCTCCTGTGATGATGTATATAATTTAGTAGGCCACTGTGGAGTGCTATAAGTTTGGCCAAAGACTCAAATTAACCCAGAAGCAACCACCACACAGAAGGCACAGTCTACCTCATTTTACATTGCCCTACTCTTGTCCTACCCAGACAACAACATAATATCTTTCCCTTAAATGACTTCTAAGCCAATATGGTAACTTATCATTAACTTGGAGAGAATTTTTAAAACACTGATAACATTATATGGCATTGTAGTTGACTAAATTATTTCTGCCTTTATTTCAAATCTTCATTACAAATTCATTCTTTTACTTTTAATTCTCTCAATGAGAAATGATTATGAAATGTACATGAAGTAATCTCATGTACTGACCATACAAAATGGTCAGTTTTTGTGATTCTTACTTGGAGCAGGGGTGGTAGATGGTTGAGTTGTTGTGCCCAGCAATTTGCAGGGAACAGGTTCCATGAGGATATCATCAATTGCTATGATGTTATCCCCTTGACTCTTCTCAGCTTCAAAAAGGAGGTGGAAAGTTGCTGACTTGCTGGCAAACTCAACCTACAGATTCAAATATACAGTATATATAGGTGTACATCTATGTAATGCTAGAGAAGGGATTGAGTCAAATGCACATGGTCAGATAAATGAAGTGTTTAAGTTAGGTAAATACAGACAGATGAAGCAGCCTTGCTGTGGATGTGCTGTATCTTCCTGCATTACTTCTGACCCTGAGCAGTAGCCAAGATCCAGGGATGACTTGTCATCCATAAGGAGCTGGGAGGGGTGGTGTATAGGAGTAGAATGGGTGTGGACAAAATGGGTAGGAGTAGATATATCCCTTTTGAGTTTGGCTACCTCCCTGGTAAGGGGAAAAAAGCCCTAGGTATGTGTATGTAAATGCAAACAGGGAGGTGCACATCTATTAAAAACTAACTCCCAGGCACAAGCCATGACAAATGAGGTGATCAATATGAAATGGAAATTAGCAGGTCATGAATAAGTTTTACAATGAATTATAATGATGAAACATGTGAGCAGGAGGCTTTTTGATCCACAATAATGTTGGATGGTAAAAAAAGTGCTAAAGCATTTTCCTTAAATATCTGTATTTATCCAAAAGGATTTCAAAACCTTGAACTATATTATTGTAAGAGGCTGGCAGATAAAGGTAGATAAGTAAGATAGAGGGGTAGGCGGCAAGAATTTCAATTTTATGTGTAAGATGTTTTGAAAACATATGTCGCAAAGGAATTGCATAATCTCGCTCACCATCTAAAATTTATAAAGAACTGCTAGGGTACAGATTTTAATGCTGATGTGACAATATGTAAATTAGGCCATTCTGCTTTGATACTGAGAGTGCTTGTATAAGCAGTATTGTTTAAGACGTTGTAACAGTCTTTCTGATTGGAGAAGGGTGGAGGAGAAAAAATTACTGGTACATGAGAGAAAAGTCACACCCTTGGGGAAGGCACTTATTTGTAACATTGAAGATTAATGAATGAATTAAATAGTGACATTGAAACAGAGGTGGCTTAGTGAGTGGATTGAGGATCCCTTGATGTATAACATTCGGAAGAAATGAAGAGAAAATTTAACTATGTTTAATTCATCCCATCAAGAAATATTGCTTGCTTCTACAGAGAGAACTTATGAAAAACATACTAACTTACTTAAGTGAGGAAAGTTGAAAGTGAAAGAAGGAATACAAGACAATATAAGGGAATAGTAAACAGAATTAAACCAGTAATTATGGAGAGACACAGGAACTGAAAGTGATGGGGGTGAAATTATATTCAATTAAATATTTGGATCTGAAGAAGTGCAACTGATAAAGAATGAGCAAAAATGAAATTATCCATGCTACAAATACAAAACTGCTGGTTCCTATCTACAAACCCGTTGATTGGTCCAGGTCCGTGCCTCAATGGAGTTGTTTAGGAGGATCAGGTTTTCCCGTACATCTGCCTCCAGGTCCACTTTTTCCTAAATAAAAAGACTTATGGTAACTTATCTGCTATATACAGCTTTGTCACATAATATTGAGTACTGCTATTCTTGAAGAAATTATCTTGTACAAGAGGAAACATTATATTTTTCATATCTGCATAATTCAATAAGTAGAGTCTTTAACATCACCAAACTGTACCTAAGCTGAATTCTAAACATAATAATGCAAGACAACACCTACCATCACAACAGAAAGCTGAGCATGTGATGAAGTATTAGGCAGAAGGCTGAACTTGAGGTACCAGAAGCTGAGACAGTATATTGAGGAGGGCTCCAGGAATTCACTTGTCAATGTTGCTCCTTTTCCTTCTATTAGGGATAAGTTTTTCATTATTAAAAGAATAATAATAACAATAAAAAAATGAAATAAATAAAAAAATTAATAATACATACATATACCAAAGGCTTTTTCCCCCTTACAAGGGGAAATAAAATCAAGGAGGTATAGTGATGGTGGACTGGCTGGTGAGGTTATTTGATGTTTGCTGGAGAGAGGGCACAGTGCCGGAGGACTGGGGGGAGTGCCTGTATAGTTCCACTTTACAAGGGAAAACGGACAAGTGTGAGTGTAGTAGTTTCAAAGGAATTAGCTTGTTAAGTGTAGTTGGGAAGGCTTATGGGAGGATCTTGATTTAGAGGATTAGGAGAGGAACAGAGGGAGTAATTGGTGAGGAACCCTGTGGATTTAGGGCAGGTAGAGGTTGTGTAGATCAGATTTTTGTGGTAGGACAGATACGTAAGAAAGCTATAGGAAAAGGTAAGGATGTTTTTTGGGCTTTTATGGATCTGGAAAAGGCTTATGTCAGGGTAGACAGGAAGGCACTGGGGGAGGCTTTGTGGATATACGGGATTGGAGGAAAGCTTCTAGGAGCTGTCAAGAGTTTTTACAAAAGTAATAGAGCATGTGTCAGGATTAGAAATGGAGAGAGTAAGTGGTTCGAGGTAAAGGTGGAACTTTGTCAGGGATGTGTTACGTCACCCTGGCTGTTCAACTTATACATGGATTGGGTGGTGTGAGAGGTAAATGCAAGGGTGGTGGGTCAGGGATTGGAGATGGTTAAAGAAAATGGAGAAAAATGGGAGGTGAGCCAGCTGTTGTTTGTGGACAAAACTGCGCTTGTAGCAGGATCAGAGGAGGGATTGAGGAAGTTGGTGACAGTTTCGTAGAGTGTGTGACAGAAGAAAATTGAAGATAAATGTGAGTAAAAGTAAGGTGATGAGATGTTCAAGGGGTGAAAGTGGCAGCAGACTGGAAGTGAGCATTAAAGGAGAGTGACTGGAGGAAGTGGATAGTTTTAGATACTTGGGTGCAAATGTGGCAGGAAAAGGTGGAGTGGAGGTGGAGGTAGAATGTAGATTGATAGAAGCAAGTAAATGCCTCCATACATTAAAAAGTGTAATGAGGAATAGACATTAGGGAATGGATGCTAAGAGGAGACTGTATGAAAGAGTGATTGTGCCAATAGCCCTGTATGGGGCAGAAACATGGAACATAAGAGAGGAAGAGAGAAGGAGTTTGAATGTGTTTGAGATGAGGTGTCTGAGAAATATGATGGGGGTTACTAGGCTGGATAGAGTGAGAAATGAGGAGGTGAGGAGAACAGGGGTGGTAAGAGAGTTGGGAGATAGGGTTGATGAAAGAGTATTAGGATGGTTTGGACACATGAAGAGAATGAGTGAAGAAAGACTAGTAAAAGAGGTATAGAAGACAGATGTGGAGGGAGTGAACATGAAGGGGCATCCTAGGAGGAGATGGATGGATGGGGTGAAGGGGGCTTTGGGTAAGATGGGAATGTCTGTTGAGGAAGACCAGGAGAGGACAGAAGACAGGGGTGAATGGAGAATGGTTGTATATGGATGATGCTTTGATGCATGAGGTGGAATGGGTGGGGGGATGGGGAGTGAGGTAGTATGTATGAGAAAAATTTGACGCAGCCCGAAGGGATTTCTCCCCGTCTTCTCCTTGTCTGCATGGGGGGACGGAGAAGGGAGGTTACCGATTTAATGAAGTGGCCTTGCTGTGGATGTGCTGTGTCTTGCGACACTGCCTTTGATCCAGGGCAGTGGACAAGGTGCAGGGATGACCTGTCATCCAGGAGGTGCTAAGATAAGGAGGGTGGAGGGGGAGTGGAGTGTATTTAGGGATGGAATGGGTGGGAATGGTTTTATGCCCTGTATGTATATACCTAATTGCTTGTACGTATTTGTAAGGAGAACAAAGAGGAGTTCTAGATATGCAAAAATGAATTGAGACAGGAGGTGGAAGAATGCAAATAGAAAAGTGATATGAGATAGGAATAAAACAGAGTAATTGAGGAAGAGCAGTGAGGGTTTTGGAGTGGAAGAGGGTGTGCAAATCAAGTTTTTTTGGTACAACAGGTAAGTGAAAAGTAGTTAGTAAAGTTATCAGTCTTTGTTTTCAACTTTCTTATCTGTCCTATTAAGTACTGTACACCTTTTTATTTAGATTTACTTGATAGACATTTGGGAATGGATGCTAAGAGGAGACTGTATGAAGGAGTGATTGTACCAACAGCACTGTATGAGCAAGAAACATGGAACATAAGAGAGGAAGAGAGAAGGAGTTTGAATGTGTTTGAGATGAGGTGTCTGAGAAGTATGATAGGGGTTACTAGGCTGGATAGAGTGAGAAATGAGGAGGTGAGGAGAAGAACGGGGGTGGAAAGGGAGTTGGGAGATAGGGTGGATGAAAGAGTATTGGGATGGTTTGGACACATGGAAAGAATGAGTGAAGAAAGACTAGTAAAAGAGGTATGGAAGGCAGATGTAGAAGGAGTGAACATGAGGGGGTGACCTAGGATGAGATAGATGGATGGGGTAAAAGGGGCTTTGAGGAAGAGGGGAATGTCTGTTAAGGAAGGATGGGAGAGGACAGAAGATAAGAGTGAATGGAGAATAGTTGTATATGGATGATGTATGAGATTAAATGGATGGGGGATGGGGGGTGAGGGAGTATGTGTGAGAAAATTTGATGCAGCACAAAGGTATTTCTCCCCGTCTTCTCCTTTTCTGCATGAGGGGATGGAGAAGGGAGGTTGCTGATTTAATGAAGCAGCCTTGCTGTGGATGTGCTGTGTCTTGCAACACTGCTTCTGACCCAGGGCAGTGTACAAGATGCAGGAATGACCCATCATCCAGGAGGTGTCAAGATAAGAGGGAGGGAAGAGGGTGGAGGGGAGTGGAGTGTAATAGGGTTGGAATGGGTGGGAGTGGTTTTTATGCCTTTGCTTTTTGGCTACCTCCCTTATAAGGGGGAAAGAAGCCTTCGGTATATGTATGTATGTGTATATGTACTTGATTGTAGTGTACAGGAAAAGAACCATGTTGCATCCATGTGCTGTAGTATCCACTGGTCAAATTTAGTCTTAATTTAATTATGATTACTGACTGAACTATTTCCTTTTCAGGTCACTCTACAAACTGATGCAACCATATAGAAAACCGTTTTTCTTGATATCCTTAAGACATGAAGTTTCCATTTTTTTCCCTGACCTTATGATACTCTCCTATCCCAAATTAAGAAATTTTCCCTGTCAAGTTTCTCCATTGATCTGAACATTAAAGAGGTGAAATTTCTCTCTTCTTTCTTTTAACATGTACTGTGTATACTGGATTCTCTGTCTCTATAAAATGTTGTGCTTTAAGTTCAAATGATGATCTTATGCTACATTATGACAATGAACTAATATACACGTTCTGAAACATTGCAAGGTTGTTCTTTGGAGCTATCAAACAAATATATCAAGAACTTATATGAAGTTATATGATCACATGAATATAGATGCAGAGATGTTTTGAGAATGAAATTATATGGTAAATTAAGTTACAAGTTCAAATTATACAAATACTGGCTATTAGTACCACATGAAACATGAAACATTCAACCCAGCTTTGCATTACAGTTTTAAGAGAAAACTTATCTGATATGACCATACATACCTCCATCGTCCTTTGTAAAGTCAACATAAGCAAACATGCCATCCCCTAGTGTGTGGTCTTCCATAGGCTCTTCCACCAAGCTTCCATTGGCTGTGAAGCCGTACCCAACAAACCACATGAAAGGTGTATTCAAGGAGTTTGTGTATCCACAGAAACCCTCCTCAAAGTCACAGGAGGCTGCAGAGGTAGGACAGGATTCCGGAAGAAGTCGAATATCATCAAGGATGATGGTGTTGCCAGTTAGAGTCTTGAATTCAGCTTTGAAACTCAGCTGTGGAATTCAGTAAGAGTTAACATAATACAATGGACATGGGTACAAATAACAATCCTAACATACAATTATACAATATAATAAAATACTATTAATCTACCTGGGTTTCACTGCTGAGATCAACCTTTGTTGAACCATAAATCCAGCCTCTGCCCTGGTAGCCACTGCGTTTCCAGAGGGTGGTCTCTGAAGATAAATCTGGACCTGACAGATGTAGGACACTCAGGACTGAATCCTCAGGTTCCATTTCTACACCTATAGAGATGGATATGGGTCAGGATGAACTGTTAGAGAAAGTTGTGGCAGAGAGAGGTAAAAGTTTAAGAAAGTAGGCACCAACTATTAAGAGAGACCAGTTTATCATCCATTTGCAATCATTTCCAACTCACATTTATGTCCTGCCCTCTCCCTCCTCTGCTCAACAGACATTTCACATTTACCTAAACCCCTTTCACTGAATCATCTCAATGTCCATCTTCCCCTCAAGTTCACTTCACCCCTACCCCTACTTTCCACACTCTTTTTGCTAATCTTTCTTCACTCATAATTTCCATATATCCAAACTATCCCAGCATTCTTTCATCATCCCTATCTGTCAGCTCCCTTTCTACTCCCACTCTCTGCCTCATCTATTTATTTCTCAATCTATCCATCCTTGTAACACCACCAATATTAATACTGTCATTAAAGTTAACAAGAGATTAATCCTTAGAGTACTATGGTACAATAACAGATTTTTTAGTAGGAAATGCCAAGCTATTTTTTTATGCACTTGAGGGACTAAATCTTGGTCTGAATGGGCAGTTCAAGCCAATGGCTGCCTGTCAGCTACACATCAATCACATCTGGGATTTACCACAACTATGGAGGACATCAAGGTACTGATAGGGTAAGATCTAACTACTTACTTGTGATGTGGTACCAGAAAGTGAGGCACTGCATTCCACCACCTACTCCTCCCATGGGTGGACTGAGGAAATGACCCACATAAGGTTGAGTCAGGCTCACACCGCTCAGTGGGGACACACTAAGGAAATGGCCTGTGGAGTCATAAATAGGTCAAATACACTTGGATACATTCTGATATACTTATGAGAATATGAAGATAGAGTGGGTTTATTGTCTTATGCATAAGCTTAAGGGCTGCAACCAGGACATACAACAACCCCGATTCCTACGTGAGGTCGGAGTTAGCGGACGTCGTGTCGCATCTCATTGTGTGTGTGTGTGTATATATGTGTATGTATCTATGTGTGTATATATGTATATTTGTGTGTAGATGTGTATGTATGTATCATACTAACATGTAACAAAAATTAATAAATAATTTTTTTTTTCCTTAAAGGGAGAGCAACTCCCCATAAGCTTTGCTTCTCGCTCTCCCTTTTCAACAACTAATTTTGTAAAAAATTTGTATATATGTATGTCTAAATTGTATTTTATATTGTTGAATAAACCTTAACTAACTAACTAACTAACTAACTCTGCAAAAAATGCAACACCATCACTAAGAAAAGATCAGTACCTTTAGCATTCCCAATGGATGATCTGCAATCACATTAATCAACAAGTCTGTCCAATACCCATTCCATACAGGTATTAAAGATTGTTGGAAGGAGTTTGGATCCCTGCCTCATTCCTAAAATAGCAGCCAAGAAGCCAGAAATGGCTCCTACACTTTTCATAAGTTAATAATACATACATATACCAAGGGCTTTTTCCCCCTTACAAGGAAGGTAGCCAAAGACAAAGGGCATAATTCCACCCCCACCCATTTCATCCCTACCCACTCCATTCCCATTTACTACCCCTCCCTCCCTCCCTCCCTCTTACCTTGGCTCCTTCTGGTTAATAATACATATTAATAAAAAATCAGCTTGAAATATACTGTAGACAAATACTTCATAACATTGTGGATCTTAAAAGAAACTTATTCACACAGCATTCTACACAGTGAAGATTGAAATAAAAACAAGACCATAAATTCAGCTTTGTTTCTGTTTACCTGACATTGAAGCTGTGGTGTGGTCTTCATCTAAGCTTCCTTTACTGACACGCTGCCATATCATGTTATCATGAGCTTTGTTGATCCAGTCACAGAGGTCATATTCAAAGTCACAGTCAGTGTACCTGGTAGTGCATGAGCCTCTTGTAGCTTTAAACTCATCCCAAGCCACAATGCCATCACTGTTGTATTCAAAAGTCACTTGGATGCTCAACTGAAGTGGTAAGAAAGAAAGGTGATACAGAAGATCCTGTAAGAACTGTCGATATTACTGTTTATGTGGATTACAACTCACCACTGCAGTGCTACAAATTAAAATTTAGTTTATCCTTTACATACAGATGAGTTGTCTAATGCATGGGTTTGTAGGGTGCAGATTTCTATAGTGCACCATGATGCCAAGTCTAAATATTAAGAACCACAGGTAAATTTTACAATGCATGATGTTCTTGTGGCCAACCTGCAAACCATTCTAAGGTCACAGAAAAAAAAATGTGATGGAGAATGGCTGTAGTGACACTTCTGATACCATATTGGATAAAGTCAAGGAGGGAGATGCTCCAATGGACAGTGGGAGTGAAAGACATACTGACAGTGAAAAACTTATTTTGGGCTAAGGTTCAAAATCAGATTACATTTATCCCACTGGTTTAGTTATTTGTCTGGCATGGTTTTCTATACTGAGGCTACAATTCAGCACCAATTAACTACACACTAGGTGAATCAACTATTTGTAACAGAGGCTGAGCTACAAAGCTGTGTCATAGATCATATTGTTGCTAATACCAATGAAGAAGTGGACAGGGTGCAGAGATGACCCGTCATGTCATCCAGGAAGTGCTAAGATGGGAGGGAGGGTGGAGGGGAGTGGAGTGTATTTAGGGATGGAATGGGTGGGAATGATTTTATGCCTTTTTCTTTTTGGTTACCTCCCTTGTAAGGGGGAAAAAGCCTTGGTATATATACCAATGAAGAAAGATTAGCAAGAGGTGTGGAAGGCAGAGGTGGATGAAGTGAACTTGAGGGGATGATCAAGGATGAGATGGATGGATGGGATTAACCTCTTCCATACGATGATGCCTACATAGGCATCATGAGGCACGAGTGGGTTTATGAGGGTGCCAATGTTAGCATCCTGATTACATTTATTTTGTAGTTGTAGTTGAGTGACCCCCAAATTCTGTGAAATGGTTTGATTATGTTTTCTGTGCTTATTAGCACTCAGAGTGAAAGAGAACGAGAATGAGTAAATCAGCAGTGACTTTACATTTTATAACAAAAGTATTACAATGCATCATCATACATTAGGCATCCAATGCTGCATGCCAGAATTTGACTCATACTGAAGAGGTTAAAGGGGCTTCAAGGAAGAGGGGAACGTCTGTTGAGTATAGAAAGGCAAAAAGAGGGATGGGGTGAATGGAGAATGGCTGTCTATGGATGATACTTGACACAGCCCAGAAGGATTTCTCCCCGTCTTCTCCATTTTCCACATGAGGGGTTTCGTTGATTAAGTGAAGCAGCCTTACTGTGGATGAACTGTCTTGCTGCATTGCTTCTGATTTGAGCAGTGAGCAGGAGATGGAAATAATGACTCATCCGCAAGGAGTGAAGATGAGAGGGAAACAAGGATGGTAGATGGAAGTGGCATGGATGAGTATGTATAAAAAAAAAACATATATTTCCTGAAGAATCATTAAGGTCATTCAATGTAAATCTACTAATATATTCTTTATCTTAACTGTACCAGAATGAATAACTAACAACATAGTAGAATATATTGCATGTTTATGATCTACATTAAAAACCACAGGGACAAACTTATGCACAAAACATCACATTCAAGACAAAGACCTATGGGGGGAGAGGATTTTTAAATGTTAGTTAATGCTCACCTTGGCATCTACTTGACTGCTTGGAATATGTAACTGTTTGTAATTCCAACGGTCAGTGTAGCCATTGAACTTTTCCCATAGCACTGTCTCAATGAAGTCACCAAGTGAGTCTTTCATTTTGTATATCTGGTGTAACGTGATCCTGGGTGGGTGGTTGCCAAAACTATAGTACCTGTAGGTGGAATAAAAGGAAGATCCTCAGGACAATGGTGGTGCAATATATATGAGTCTAATGCATAACTAATGCTGGATGTAGTTAACTATATACTCATTCATTTGTGTTTTACAAGGATGAGGTAAATTGACAAATAGAGCAGAAAAGAAGAGCCAAATTGTGTTTGAAAAGTCAGTAGGTGTTACAAGGTTGGATAAAGAAAGAATGGTGTGGTGAGGCAAAGTTTAGGGGTGAAGAGGATGCTGTTGGTTAGGGTTAATCAAAGATTGCTGATATGATTTAGGCATATGGAAAGAATAAGTAAGGAGAGACTTGCATAAAGAGTATGGAAAACAGACATGGATAGAGTGAATTTGAGAGAGAGACCAAAAAGGTGGATGCACTGGGCAAAGGGGTCATTGGATGCAAGGGAAATTCATTCCAAGAGATACTAACCAGAAGCTGAAGCAGTATCCATTTCCACCATCAAGGTATGGTGCAAACCATCCAGACTCCTCAGAACTAGAAACCATGCCTGGAGTGAGTGGTGGATACACAAAGAGGTAAGTGCCATCAGGAGCTTTACCATGAATACGTTCTGAGGTTCCTTTGTAGAATTTTATCTGACTATCAGGTGCAGAACTCCAGTCACACTTCCCAAACACATCAAAGTTGCAAGTCAGTGTCTCAATACCTGCCAAAAAAACACAAGAACAGGTTTAAAATATACTAAACAGTCTCAAGGACAGAAGAATGTATAGATTAAGGTGATGATCTGTTTACCAGGAAAATAAACTGGTAGCAGTGATGGGAAAAAAATAAGGTACATTATTATCTTGGTATAAGTGGTGATGAGTAAAATAAAAAACGCATTATCATTTTATCAATGATAACCAGCTCTTCAATCCTTGGACACAATATCATGCCAAAGTAATGGAGATGGTATGTGAAAAATCAAAGGAGGGAAGTTGAAGTTAAATGTCATCAGTTTTCAATTTTAAGTGGATACTAGTCTCATATCATACATACATATACCAATTGGCATTTTCCCCCTTACAAGGGAGGTAACCAAAGTCAAAGGTATAAATCCACTACCACCCATGTCATCCCCACATACTCCACTCCCATTCACCAACCCTCCCTCCCTCTTTTCTTGGCTCCTGGATGATGGGTCATACCTGCATCTCACCCACTGGATCTCTGAAGCAATGCAGCAAGACACAGCACATCCAAAGCAAGACAGCTTCACCCCCCATCCCCCACCCACTCCCTTTCATATGTCATAGCATCACCCATACACAAGCATTCTCCACTCACTTCTATCTTCTGTCTTTTCCCTTTCTTCTTTAACAGACATTCCCCTCTTTTTTTCAATGCCCCTTTTACCCCATCTATCTACCTCATCCATCTATCTCATCATAATATTCTGATACATGAGCAAATTTTAGGTAAACATTTCAAAAGAATCTCTATGATGGTGGCAACACTCATACAAAGTTATACAGCTGTATTTCATTTCTATTTTTTTATACAGAATAAAACAGATAAAACATTGGCAACCTCTGGCAACCCCATTGCATAAAAAACATTAGCATTCTGCATATTGAAATAGCGTCAACATTTCTATAGCTATTTCATTTTTTGCTACAGAATTATGTTTATGGAGATATTTGGCAACTCCTCCCACCAGCATATCCCACATAGACAGTGGACAGGGCATCAGTACTCTTCAAAAGGTCAAAGTAAGGTGATGTCGCTCCAGGCGCTCTCACTGTATGCCACAGTTTTGATTCCTCGTCCTATATTGTTGCTGTGATTTTGGAAAAATTAACAAGAAACAAGAGAGTGAAGCAGCAGAATATAGAGAGGGCCAGTGAGTACCTGAAAAAGAAACAAGGAAAAAGAAAGAGGAGGAAAGCATCACAGCTGCACCCAGCACTTCACAAGCATCTACTAGCCACGCCCACCTTACACCTCCACCCATGCCACACCACTCACCCTTACCTCACACCTTATCAGCAAAGAAGAGGAAATTGGAGATTTGCAATACATTGCAACCATCAAACAAATAGTCGTGAAAATTTAAATCCCCCGACCTGTAAAAAAAATTTTTGTTCTTTCTGTTGTAAGATCTTCAGTTGTTCTTTATGTATTTTTGTTATTTTTGTTTCATTTGAAAGAAAACATCATGCTCTTTATTTTCTACAGAAAAAATAAAATAATTTTTTTTTTCTTTGAAACCTAAATTTTGCATTTTTTAATTACTCAGAGAAACAAATTAATAAAAAATCAGAGGTATTAGTTTGATCAAACATATTCAATAATTTTTGTTCCCCAGACTAAGCTTTCATTTCCTACCAAGCTGAATGATGTGGAAGGATTTTCCATTAAGTAATTAGAGCTTCAGTAGAGCTTCACTATATCTTCACTATGATTTATATATACTTTTACCTACATTTATCTTCAACTTCCTTCTTTCGCACACCTTCCCAATGTCATGTTCCATGATGTGTCACTGACACAAAGAGGCGTGAACAATGGTGCCATAAGCCACATTCTAGCACAAGTCAAATTTGCTCGACATCCTTAATGAAAATGCCTTCTGATGTTAAATTTAACCATTTAGTGGGTTATCTTAAATTAGATAAGATGGAAGATTGTAAACATAAGTAACTTATGTTGCTATAAATAATGATGCAAAGAAGTAGAGTCCTTCGAAAATTTTAAATTTACCTAGTTGTATTTACCTAGTTGTATTTTGCGGGAAGGGGAGCTATGCTCGTGATGTCCCGCCTTTGTATCTTGCAGTGTCTAGTTTGTTTTTAAACTCATGAATGGTTTTTGCGCATACTATTCCATTGTCCAGTTTGTTCCAAGTGTCCAAAACTCTATGAGGAAAACTGTTTTTCTTCAGTTCTCTTCTATAGCTATGTTTTTTTATTTTCTTTCCATGTCCTCTTGTGTTTCTTTTGTCCCAGTTAAGTAAGTTCTCTCTATCGAGTACCTCTGTGCCTTTCATGATTCTGTAGATGGTCAATAGGTCACCTCTCTCTCTTCTTTGCTCCAGTGTCGGTAACTCCAGTTTAGCCAATCTCTCCTCGTATGATAGGTTTGCAAGTGCAGGTGCCATTTTTGTAGCTGCTCTTTGGATTCTTTCTATTTTCTTTATATTCTTTTTGGTACTGGGGGACCACAATGTCGCTGCATACTCTAATCTAGGCCTTATCAATATAACCAATATTTTTTTCATCATGTCTTCGTCCAAGTATGTAAACGCCACTTTTATTGATCTTAGCAAGTTGTAAGTCTCCCCGACAATTTTGTTAATCTGTATATCATAGGACAAGTTGTTCGTGATAATTACTCCCAAATCTTTTTCGGATCCTACTGTATTCCTTCTTGTGCTTGATGGCTAGAGATTGGTATATTGTATGCCTTCTTCACACAAAAATAAAGCAGTGAATAAATTGTGTAAAGCCAGGCAAGTAGAGATAGGTTAGGTTTATATTCTTAACAAAATGACACTTGCCACTAGCACTATGTTGTCCGGTTGTGGTATGAATTAATTTAAGGGACACATGCCTTGGCATCTCCCTCTCTGACTCCTGACTGTGTCCCATTCTCACCCTTGGGTTTTGGTGTAAGTTAAGAACAATATCTTTTTATATTATGTAAATTAAATTAGCTTGCATCTCATCATTTTATTTACATCCTGTTGAAGTTTGGAAATCTTATAGAGAAGGCAGGCACGCTAAAAGTCATGACACCAAACTCCATCACTAACTTCCTTAATCCCTTGTCTGATCTTGCTACAAGTGCACTGTCATCATTTTCTTTAACCATCTCCACTTTCCAGCCCATTACCCTTGCATTTATGTCTTGCACCACCCTATACATGTATAAATTGAACAGCCATGGCAACATGACACATACCTGGTGCAGTCCCATCTTTACCACAAACCACTCACTTTCTCCATTTCTAATTCTAGCACAGGATCTACTACTCTCATAAAAATTCTCAACTGCTCTTAACAGTTTACCTCCTATCCCATATATCTGTAATACCTCCCAAGGTACCTTCCTGTCTACCCTGCCATAAGCCTTTTCCAAATCCATAAAAGCCCAAAAAACATCCTTATCTTTTCCTAAAACTTTCTCACACATCTGCCTTACCACAAAAATCTAATCCATGCAACCCCTGCCTATCCTAAACCCACAGAGCTCCTCACCATTTACTCCCTCTATTCCTCTCTTAACCCTCTCAATTAAAACCTTCCCATAAGTCTTCCCAACTACACTCAACTGATCTCTCTAAAACTACTACACTCACACTTGTCCCCTTTTCCTTTGTAAAGCAAAACTATACAGGCACTCCTCCAGTCATCCAGCACTCTACCTTCTTTTGGCAAACATTAAGTAACCTCACCAGCCAGTCCACCATCACTGTACCTCCCTTTTTTAGACACTTCACATGACACCCATCTAACACAGATGCCTTACCTGCTCTCATCATTTTAATAACTGCCTTCATCTCATCTTTCCTTATTTCTCCTTGATTCACCACTGTCATTTTTTGGCACCTCCCACTGCAACTACCTTCCTCTCCTTAGCCTCCTTCACATCTAACAACTCCCTAAAATACTCTGCCCATCTTCCTCTTACTGCTGTCTCTTCCATTATCATCTCCCCATCTGCATCTTTTACCTTTTCTTCTCTACTTGATTCACCTCCTTTTCCTCTCTTAATTTCTTTCCAAAATATTTTTTATTACTTTCAAATTTTTCTGCCACACTCTTACACCACTTCACATCTGCTCTCCTTTTTGCCTTTTTTATCTTACACTACTTCTCTTCTCTTTTCTTCACACCTCTCATATGATTCTCTCATCCTATTTTGCAACCAATCAGTGAATGCTTGTTTCTTCTCTTCTACAACCTAATTTGCTTCATCATCCCACCACTCACTACCCTTCCTTCTATTTCCTCCCACCCTCTTTGTTCCACACACCATCATTGCACACCTTATAACTCCCTCCTTGAAACATCCCCATTCCTCCTCCACTCTTAATTATACTCTATCCTTCACTTCCTTCCACTCTTCTCTCAGCTTCTTCTTGTATTCCTTTTCTTTCTCATTTAAGCAGTTCACTTTAAGCACATCCCTACCTTCCGTCCTTTTTCTCTTTCTCCATCTATGTTTCACTCTCAACTTACCTTCCACCATAAAATTATCTGATATTCCCTCACTCTTCATCTCCTACCCTAGCATTGAGATCTCCCAATACCACTAAAATGACATTTCTCCCCTTAGAACATGTAAATCCAAAACTCTTCCTACTCTTCTCCTGGTTACCACTATATAGTCCATTAACCCCTTCAATATGGGCCACATCGCAGGTCTAGCAGCATTAGCTGCCAGACGTGCGATGTTGCGTCATAATACTCACATTATAAAAAATTAAGTCACTACTCTATCACTCGTTCTCTTTCACCCATGAATTTTGATAACCATAGAAAATATGATGAAGCCAGTTTATAGAGTATGGGGGTCATGCAGGTACAACTACAATAAATATAATCAAGACGCCGGCATCGGCATCCTCGCATACCCACTTGCTCCTCATGACGCCTACGTAGGCGTCACTGTATGGAAGGGGTTAAAGCACTATCTACCACTCTTCCATCCACCACCCTTTCCCATGAGTACTTATGCTCCACTTTCTTCCTAAACACTGTATTAGCTATCAGACATGTCTCTATCATCAACCCTCTACTATGATTATTTTCCTAGAACTCCACACTTCCCAACCACTCCATCTATTGGTTCATCTCCTACCCTAGCATTGAGATCTCCCAACACCACTAAATTGACATTTCTCCCTAAATCCTCTAAGCACTTATCTAAATCTATTCAAAAAGCCTTCATCTATTCAAAAAGCCTCCCTTTTCTCTACACTCTTCTCACTACAAAGTCCCTATGCACTTACAAAGACCCACATCTCCCTTACCAGTTTCATCTTCATCCACATTAACCTTGAAGAAACCGCCTTCCAATCCACCACATGTTTACCTATCTCTTCGCTTACTGATATAGCCACCCCTTCTCTCCCTCATCCTCTCTTCACTCCTGACACCCTCCCCACTATGAGTACACTCCCAAACTCAAACTCTCCCTCCCCTTTCAACTTAGTTTCACTCAATGCCAACACATTCATCTTCCTACTCACAAACATGCTTCCTATCTCTTCCCTTTTATTCTCATCTGTACCACATCCACACACATTAGAAGACCCAAACCTTAGGGTTCTGGTTGGAAAAATTCTCCCAGACCCTAGCCTTTGGTTTTTTTTAATCCTGTGTTAGGGGAGAAAGAATGCTGCCACCAAGTGTTCCCATTTGAGTAATAAAAGGCAACAAAACAGGAGAGGGATATGACTAGGCAATCTACTCTCTTTAGCCTCTAAGGGAATATTCCTATAATGCAAAGGCATGTTCTTTTATGGTTGACTAATAATTCATTATGAGTACATGTATACAAAATATATCAAAAGGGTTGTACTATGTACACTCTTACAATTTTAGTCATCAACAAATTCTTACATACTTTGAGTCGTGGTGTTAGCAAACTCTGGGGTGACTTGGCAAGGAACAGATATCACGGAGATATCATCAACAGCAATGTAAGAGTCATGCTTCTCTCTAAGCATTCCACGAAGGACAATCTGTGCAAAATGAACCAAGATTTTAGTTATTCTTTTCTTTATTATAAACATCACTAGCAAAGGAAGACTGGCCCCATATAATCTATTGATTTTATTAATTTATTTATTTATTCTATTTTTTTAATATTTCTTTTAATAGGTCTGCCAAAACTATGGTGCCTCTATATGTTCATGTGTCTTATATGCCCCCTCCCCCCCCAAAAAAGTGAGTGGTCAGGGGGGAAAAGTAAAATAAAAATTACATGCTATCTCCACCACAGATGCAATGAGCCCTATTATGATGCAAAGACCTAGTCTTCCCTTGTTATCTGTAAGCATGAGTCACTTACCCTGTAAGAATATGATGAAGAAAGGTGTGCTGATGCTTCATGCCACTCAAAGTCCTCCCCCTTAGTGATTCGCCATATGGACATCTCGCCATACTCCTGACTCACAACCAACACCTAATATTAAATGAAAAAAAATATATTTATCAAAACTGGAAAGGGTGCAAAGACTTTCATGAGATGGGTTTCAGGTCTACAAGGGTTGATTGCAGAATATTACATCAATCAATCACTCCATTGCTCCAGGTCTCTTGCAGGAGACCTATGACACTCAGGTAATTGACAACAGTGACTGATTCAGCACATAGATCATTCAGCGAAGAGATATGAAGCTATTTGTAGTGAGTGCAGGACAGTGCAGCATAATTTCCTTTGTGTCTTCTGTGTTGTGGTTGTACCTAGGGCATTTAGTGTCTGCTGAGCCCACTCTGGAGATCATATACTGGCCCTTTAGGGCTGCACCTCCAGGTGCAGGTTGGGGAGTTGTGGCAGTTTGCTCTTGAGGAGGGGTGGTGGAGTGGTGGAGTGGAAACAGAGGGGAGGGGGAGAGAAGTAAGTTTACCTTGTGCATCCAAATATTAACCAAATCCTAACACCCTGTGACCCAATTAGTCTAGATATGAGAGGAGTTACTGTACATTCTTTCTAATATAAGATTAGTATTAGTATTGTTTTGGCTAAGATAGAAAGGACAACAAATGGGTGTGGGATTTGTGTGGGAAGGGTGAAGGGTGGGTATATGCTTTGACAAGCCATCCAACCCCCTTTGTACTGGGAAAAAGCATTTTGGTGTATGTATGGCATTATGTCACCCTGGCTGTTCAACTTATACATGGATGGGGTAGTGCGAGAGGTAAATGCAAGGGTAGTGGGTCAGGGATTGGAGATGGTTAAAGAAAATGGAGAAAAGTGGGAGGTGAGCCAGTTGTTGTTTGCGGACGACACTGCGCTTGTGGCAGGATCGGAGGAGGGATTGAGGAAGTTGGTGGCAGAGTTTGGGAGAGTATGTGATAGAAGAAAGCTAAAGATAAATGTGGGTAAAAGTAAGGTGATGAGATGTACAAGGGGTGAAAGTGGCAGTAGACTGGAAGTGAGCATTATGGGAGAGCGACTGGAGAAAGTGGATAGTTTTAGATACTTGGGTGCAAATGTGGCAGGGAAAGGTGGAGTGAAAGTGGAGGTAGAATGTAGATTGAGAGAAGCGAGTAAATACCTTGGTGGATTAAAGAGTGTAATGAGGAATAGACATTTGGGAATGGATGCTAAGAGGAGACTGTATGAAGGAGTGATTGTGCCAACAGCACTGTATGGGGCAGAAACATGGAACATAAGAGAAGAAGAGAGAAGGAGTTTGAATGTGTTTGAGATGAGGTATCTGAGAAGTATGATGGGGGTTACTAGGCTAGATAGAGTGAGAAATGAGGAGGTAAGGAGGAGAACGTGGGTGGAAAGGGAGCTGGGAGATAGGGTTGATGAAAGAATATTAGGATGGTTTGGACACATGGAAAGAATGAGTGAAGAAAGACTAGTAAAAGAGGTGTGGAAGGCAGATGTGGAGGGAGTGAACATGAGGGGGCGTCCTAGGATGAGGTGGATGGATGGGGTGAAGGGGGCTTTGGGGAAGAGGGGAATGTCTGTTGAGGAAGGACAGGAGAGGACAGAAGACAGGGGTGAATGGAGAATGGTTGTATATGGATGATGTTGGGATAGCATGAGGTGGAATGGGCGGGTGGATGGGGGGTGAGGTAGTATGTGTGAGCAAAATTTGACGCAGCCCGAAGGGATTTCTCCCCGTCCTCTCATTTTATGTAATGGGGGGACGGAGAGGGGGGGTCGCCGATTTAATGAAGCAGCCTTGCTGTGGATGTGCTGTGTCTTGCAACACTGCTTCTGACCCAGGGCAGTGGACAAGGTGCATGGATGACCCGTCATTCAGGAGGTGCTAAGATGGGAGGGAGGGTGGAGGGGTGTGGAGTGTATTCAGGGATGGAATGGGTGGAAATGATTTTATGCCTTTTTCTTTTTGGCAACCCCCCTTGTAAGGGGGAAGAAGCCTTGGTATATGTATGTATGTATGTATGTATGTATTTTGTTGGCAATTACCAGCATTTCTATTCTTAGGGAAAATGTTGTGGTAAAGGAAAGATTTAAGGAAGGACATTGGAAATTAAAGGTGATCAGCCTTAATTTTTTATCATAAAAGAGCATTTCATTCTCATACGAATAAAAAAATATATAAATATACTTTTCCCCAATTGGTTTCGTACTTCATTTCACTATTTTGAGACATCTTGATTTCACTATGTCATGGTAATAACCTATCTAGCTATATTTGTGTATATACCAAAAAAAATTCTTCCCCTTTATTAGAGATGTAGCCAGCTAAGGAATGTACCCACCCACCACCCATCCCACTCCCATCCATCACCCATTTGTTTCTCTTCTATCTTAACTCCTTGTGGATAAAGAGTCATCCCTATCTCCCACCCATTGACCAGGTCAAAAACAATACAGCAAGACATAGCACATCCACACCAGGGCCCTACCATTTCATTTCCAGGGCAACCCTTCCTCCTCATCCCCTCATGCAAAAATAGAGGATATATACTTTCATGCAGCATCAACCTATAGTCCATTCACAACCATTGTACACTCACACCTATCTTTTGCCTCCTCCCTTACCTGCTTAACAGACATTCCTCTTTCACTCAAGGCCTCCTTCACCCCATACAATAGTGGTGAAACATACACCAATTACTTTTCCCCCCCTTACAATGGAGGTAGCCAAAGTCAAAGGCATTAATCTACCCCCACCCATTCACCCCCACATACTCCACTCCCATTCATCACACCTCCCTCCCTCTTTTCTTGGCTCCTCCTAGATGATGAGTCATCCCTGCATCTTACCCACTGCCCTTGGTCAGAAGCAATGTAGCAAGACACAGCAAATCCACAGAAAGGCCACTTCATTAAATTGGGGACCCCCTCTCTGTCCCCTCATGCAGAAAAAGAAAGGACAGGGAGAAATCCCTTCAGGCTGCATCAAAAGTACCATTCATACATACTCCCTCACCCTCCATCCCCCACCAACTCCCTTTCATGCATCACAGCATAATCCATACAGAACCATTTTTCCACTCACCTCTATCATCTGTCTTCTCCCTTTCTTTCTCAACAGACATTTTTCTCTTTTCCAATGCCCCCTTTTACCCCATCCATCTCATCCTTGGTTGCTCCCTTGTGTTCACTCCTTCCACCTCTGCCTTCCACACCTCTCTTACTAATCTTTCTTCGCTCATTCTTTCCATGTGTCCAAACCATCCCAATACTCTTAAATCAACTCTATCTCCCAACTCCCTTCCCACCCCTACTCTCCTCCTCATCTCCTCGTTTCTTACTCTCTCCAGTATAGTAACCCCTACCATGATTTTCAGGCATTTCATCTCAAACACATTTAAGCTCTTCCTCTCTTATATTCCATGTTTCTGCCTCATACAGTGCTGTCAGCACAATCACCCATTCATATAATCTCCTCTTAGCATCCATTCCCTATTTCTATTTCTCATTATACTTTTTAATCCACTTAGGCATTTATCTAGGTCTTTCAATCTACAGTCTACCTTCAACTCTATGCCTCCCTTTCCCACCACATTCACAAACAAGTATCTAAATCTATCCACTTCCTCCAGTCTCTTTTCCTTAATACTCACTTCCAATTTGCTGCCATACTCTTCCCTTGTACATCTCATCACCTTACTTTTATCCACATTTATCTTCAACTTCCTTCTTTTGCACACCTCAAACTCTGTCACTAACTTCCCTAATCACTCCTCTGATCCTACCACAAGTGCAGTGTCGTCAGCAAACAACAACTGGCTTATTTCCACTTTTCTCCATTTTCTTTAACCATCTCCAATTCCTGGCCATTATCCTTGCATTTACCTCTTGCACCACCCCATCCATCTATAAACTGAACAGCCAAAGCAACATAACACACCCCTGGTGAAGTCCCACCTTCACCTCAAACCCCTCAATCTTTCCATTTCTAATTCTAATACATGCTCTAGTACTCTTGTAAAAACTCTTGACTGCTTTTAAAAGCTTTCCTCCTATCCCATATATCAGTAATACCTCCCACAGTGCCTTCCTGTCTACCTTGTCAAAAGCCTTTTCCAAATCCATAAAAGCCATTGCCTTTTCCTAAAGCTTTCTCACATATTTCCCTTAACACAAAAATTTGATCCATGGAACCCCTACCTGTCCTAAACCCACACTGTTCTTCACCAATTACTCCCTCTGTTCCTCTCCTAATGGTGATAATAATGCAAAATATCTGAGATTTTATTTAGACTGATACATATTCACAAATGCAGAAATATCTATATAAATCTAAAGACTATATGAACTAGTGTTAGGAAGCAATTTCTTACCTCAAGACTTCCATCAGTAAAGAAAGCATTGTAGAAGAACCTAAAGCACTTTTCGGAAACGCGAGGATAATATTCTGATACCAATCTTGCTGAGGCCTCCTGATGAGTGAGCACACTTCCATCAATGTATATGTAGTGACCTGAGATGGGGAAAATAAAGATAATTACATTACTCTTCCTTTTTTAAGATAATTATAAAACTTATTCAAATCAGAAGAAGAATAGAAATTATTCCCTATACTATTAAATTCTATTCAAAAGATATGATAGAAAGATTGTCTGAAAAATGTTTTCATACCATCCATGCTGTCAGTTGTGTGGTCTTCAGCGGGTCCTAGCCCAGCATCACCATCACTGGGGGACTGCCATAGCCAATCTACATCGTCATCCTGCTCTGTGTTGGTCCACGTGCAAGTCTGGTGCTCAAAGTCACACGAAGCTTGAAGACATATTTCATCGACCACATAGATATCATCAATAGCCACCACAGCATCAGTCTTCTCTTTCACTACTGCCTCAAAGATTATCTGGTGAGAGCAATCAAAAACAGTTAGTGCATCAACAGTTTTTACTCACTAGTCTGAAGTGACGCAAAGCTAAACTACTCACTTGATGCACTGCATCTGATATTAAGAATATGTATATAAGTAGTGTATTCATGTATATTTACCTAATTGTAGTTTACAGGAAAAGAGCAATGCTTGTTGAGTCCTGTTTCCTATTCTCTAATTTTCTAACATACCTAGACACAAATTCATGTATACTTCCAACTTAAACTATATCTTTGATTTCCAATTATCATATTTAGATTTGAACTCATATATTGTTTGAGCTATATCTCCTTCTAAGTCATTCCACATATTTATACATGTATATGGAAACTGTATTTCTTCACCTCCTTTCCACATGTGGTCTTTCTTAATTTACTTCAGTGGCTTCTTAAAGCCCTTCCATCTTTAATCAGATCTCTTCTATTAATGCAATCTATCACCTTTAGTGACCTGAACACTGTAATCATGTCATCTCATATGGTTTATGTGCCAGACTGGGGACCAGTTTGGTTGCTGCCCTTTGTATTCTCTCAATCTTGTTTATATTCTTCATTTTGTGTGGGAACCATACTAATGATGCATATTCCAGTCTTGGATGTATCAGGGTTTCGATGAGTTTTTTCAGTAGTTTCCCTTGTATCCCTCCTATGGTTTCCAGTTTTCTTAATAGTTTTTTGTGAGGGACTTTATCAAAAGATTTTTGTAGATCTAGGAATGCACAATCAGACCATAAGTCCCTATTTGTATTATGTCTGATAGTCTTGAGTAAAAAAATATCAAATTTGTGGTACATTATCTTCCCTGTCTAAATCTGAATTGTCTTTTATTTAGGATCTTATTTTCCTCCAGATGTTCTATCCATCTACTTTTTATAACTTTTTCCCAAATTTCAGCTACCATGTTTGTGAAGGAAACCTGTCTATAATTTGTTGGGTCTTCCTTATTTCCTCATTTATAAAATGGCATGATATCAGCATTTTTCCAGTCTTCTGGTATTTTTCCTTCTTTGAGTGAGCAATTTATTATGTTATATATTTTGTCTGTTAGTTCTTTTTTACATTTTTTCACTATCCAATTTGCTATTCCATCTGGGCCATGTGATTTCCTGAAATCAAGGCTCATTATTTGATCCATTAGAGTAATGGTGGACTGGCTGGTGAGGTTGTATGATGTTTATCTAAAAGAGGGTAGAGTGCTGGATGACTGGAGGAATGCATTTATTATTCCACTTTTCAAGGAAAAAGGGGGCAAGTGTGAGAGTAGTATTTTCAGAGGAATCATTATGTTGAGTGTAGTTGGGAAGGCTTATGGGAGAGTTTTGATTGAGAGGATTAGGAGAGGAACAGAGGGAGTAATTAGTGAGGAACAGTGTGGTTTTAGGACAGGTAGGGGTTGCATGGATCAGATTTTTGTGGTAAGGCAGATATGTGAGAAAAACTTAGGAAAAGGTAAAGATGTTTTTCAGGCCTTTATGGATTTGGAAAAGGCTTATGACAGGGTAGACAGGAAGGCACTGTGGGAGGGATTGCAGATATATGGGATAGGAGGAAAGTCATTAAGAGCAGTCAAGAGTTTTTATGATAGTAGTATAGCATGTGAAAATTAATATTCATGTGAACAATTTGCTTAAACATGGCAAAGGAAACATGTTTATACATAGATGGAGTGGTGTGAGGGGTAAATGCAAGGGTAATGGGTTGGGGATTGGAGATGATTATAAATGGAGAAAAATGGGAGATAAACTAGTTGTTGTTTGCTGACAACACTGCACTTGTGGCAGGATCAGAGGAGGGAATGAGGAAGTCAGTGACAGAGTTTGAGAAGGTGTGCAAAAGAAGGAAGTTGAAGATGAATGTGGGTAAAAGTAAGGTGATGAGATGTACAAGGGAAGAGGATGGCAGCAAATTGGAAGTGAGTATTAAGGAAGAGAGACTGGAGGAAGTGGATAGCTTTAGGTACTTGACGGGAAAGAGAGGAGTGGACGTGAAGGTAGAATGCAGATTGAGATAAGCAAGTAAATGCCCTGGGGGATTAAAATGTGTAATGAGAAATAGACATTTGGGAATGGATGCTAAGAGGAGATTGTATGAAAGAGTGATGGTGCCAACAGCATTGTATGGGGCAGAAACACGGAACATAAGAGAGATATGATATGGTTTAATATCACAAACTCCTCCCATTGGAAGGCTAGGATGGTGCCCCTCATAGAGGACTTTGTATTGTGGAATTTAATTAACCCTTGGTTCAACTTCGTTGGCGGCAGGATTTGAACCGTGATCACCTTGACCTTTGCCGCAAGTAACAATGCCCTAACCCACTCAGCCAGCGAGCTTCCAACATAAGAGAGGAACAGAAGAATTTGAAGGTGTTTGAGATAAAATGCCTAAGAAGTATGGTAGGGGTTACTAGGCTGTATAGAGTGAGAAGTGAGGAGGTGAGGAGGAGAGTGGGGGATGGAAAGGAAGCTGGGAGATAGGTTTGATGATAGAGTATTAGAACGGTTTAGACACATGGAAAGAATGAGTGATGAAAGATTAGTAAAAGAGGTGTGGAAGGCAGAGGTGGAAGGAGTGAACATGAGGGGGCAACAAAGGATGAGATGGATGGATGGGGGTAAAAGGGGCATTGGGAAAGAGGAGAATGTCTGTTGAGGAAGAAAGAGAGATGACAGATTATAGGGGTGGGTGGAGAATGGTTGTGTATGGATGATGTTGAGATGCATGGGAGGGAATTGGTGGGGGATGGGGATAGGGAGTATTTTTGAAAGATATTTCTGATGCAGCCTGAAGGGATTTCTCCTGGTATTCTCTTTTTCTGCATGAGGGGACGGAGAGGGGGGTCACTGATTAAATGATGTGGCCTTGCTGTGGATGTACTGTACTGTGTCTTGCTACATTGCCTTTGACCCAGGGCAGTAGGCGAGATGCAGGGATGACCCATCATCCAGGAGGAGCCAAGATAAGAGGGAGAGAGGGGGCGGAATGGGAGTAGAGCATGTGGGGATGGAATGGGTGGGAGTGGATTTCATGTCTGTTTTTTGTCTACCTCCCTTGCAAGGGGGAAAATACCACTGGTACAAGTATTACAAGTATTGGTATATATGTGTATATATATATGTATATATATATATGTATATGTATATAGATATATATATATATATAGATATATATATATATACATATATACATATATATATATATATATATATATATATATATATATATATATATGGGGGTTATATATATATATATATATATATATATATATATATATATATATAAATATATATGGGGATTATATATATATATATATATATAAATATATATGGGGGTTACTAGGCTGGATAGAGTGAGAAATGAGGAGGTGAGGAGGAGAACAGGGGTGAAAAAGGAGCTGGGAGATAGGGTTGATGAAAGTATATTAGGATGGTTTGGACACATGGAAAGAATGAGTGAAGAAAGACTAGTAAAAGAGGTATGGAAGGCAGATGTGGAGGGAGTGAACATGAGGGGACGTCCTAGGATGAGGCAGATGGATGGGGTGAAGGGGGCTTTGGGGAAGAGGGGAATGTCTGTTGAGGAAGGAAGGGAGAGGACGGAAGACAGAGGTGAGTAGAGAATGGTTGTATATGGATGATGTTGTGATTGCATGAGGAGGAATGGGCGGGGGGGTGGGGTAGTATGTGTGAGTAAATTTTGACGCAGCCCAAAGGGATTTCTCCCCGTCCTCTCCTTATATGCAAGGGGGGACGGAGGGGGGGGTTGCCGAATAAATGAAGCGGCCTTGCTGTGGATGTGCTGTGTCTTGCGACACTGCTTCTGACCCAGGGCGGTGGGCAAGGTGCAGGGATGACCCGTCATCCAGGAGGTGCTCAGATGAGAGGGAGGGTGGGAGGGGTGTGGAGTGTATTTAGGGATGAAATGGGTGGGAGTGTTTTTATGCCTTTCCCTTTGTGGCTACCTCCCTTGAAAGGGGGATAAAGCCTTGGTATATGTATGTATGTATGTATGTATATATATATATATATATATATATATATGTATATATATATATATATATATATAAAGAAATATATATATATATATATATATATATATATATATATATATATATATATATATATATTTACATGTTTATATATATATATATATATGTAAATATAAAATATATGCACACTCAGATCTCAAAAGAGCACTCTAAATTCACTAAATTATTGACTGCATACAAGTATGTAGACAATACCCCTACATGGACCCACAGAAATGATCACATTAACCACTTCAGCATGAGTCAACTTCTCACACGCAGCATCAGCTGCCATACATACACATCACACTACTTACACTATAAGTTATAAAGTCATTGCTGAATTACTCGTTCTCATTTGAGTAATAATAAACACGAAAAATGTGATCAAACCAGTTCATAGAATCCAGGGGTAACTCGTGTACATACATACATACATATTTCAAAAGCTTTTTCCCCCTTACAAGGGAGGTAGCCAAAAAACAAAGGCATAAAAACCATTCCCACCCATTCTATCCCCAATACACTCCACTCCCCTCCACCCTCCCTCTTATCTTGGCACCTCCTGGATGACAGGTCATCCCTGCATCTTGTCCACTGCCCTGGGTCAGAAGCAACTGCAAAAAATATATAATCAAGACACCGATGCTGGCATCCTCATGTACCCACTCATGCCTCATGATGCCTATGTTGGGGGTCATTGTACCAAAGTGGTGAACCTTTTTAATTCAAATTTCTGTGGAGCCTCATTTTGCAAGAAAAAAATATATATATAATAATAATAATAATAATAATAAAAAATAAAAACCTTCACCTGTCTCCCCTTCAATCGAATAGAATCTTCTGGTATTTGCAACAAATTGTAAATAGCAAGCCAGAGTAATGACGGTGTCAACAAAGTTGACTAACTAAGACTGATACTGCTAGAAACTGAGAATGAGAATGCTACATCTGATGCTGCTAGAAACTGAGAATGAGAATGCTACATTTGATACTGCTAGAAACTGAGAATGAGAATGCTACATCTGCAGCTTACCTGATAGTCATCTAAAGTTGATATGCTAGCTTCGCCATGTAACCATCTGAGTCCTTGGCTCACTGGCTTTGTGAATATTTTCTTTTGGGCCACATCTATGTTGTCCACAGGGCCATCCTTGGAGAAATGCTGATAGGCAATCAATTCAGCCTCACCCTCACTAAAGTCCAACATGTAGTTAAAGTACATGCAACTGGAAGAGAGTGATAGCTTGGTCATAGAATTCTACATACATATACTAAGGGCTCCTTCCACCTTACCAGGGAGGTAGCCAAAGTCAAATGGCATAATTCCACTCCCATCCATTCTATTCCCACCCACCTCCCCTTCCTCCCTCTCATCTTGGCTTCTCATGGATAACAGGTCATCTATGTTCATTGAATTCTAACAATACAAAAAAGATTGTAAGAGTTAGCACAAAAGACAGTGAGAAACATGTCAGTGAGCACTTTGCTGTAGTTCAAACTAACACCTTTGTTCTATATATTCAAACAGCTGAGAAGTGGCAGTTGCCAGTAGCCACTAGGGCCATTTCAGTAGTCATTTGGGGCCTTTGAAATCATGAGGTGCAAGCAAAGCCAAAGATACAGTGGGGGCTAGAAGTAAAAGGGTAAAAAGGATAAGGTGATGTGCAAAAAGAAAGAATAGCTCAAGACAACGGTGATCATAAACAGAATCTTAATAGGTGGAGGAAAAAACATAAAAATGAAGTAAAGTTTATTAGTAATCAAAATTCTATCTCCATGAAATTCAGTAACTATATATGCCAGGTACAACTACAAATATATACATTCACTTACTTTTCTTTACTGGTTCCAACTTTATGGAATTTTTGTGATACAATCTGACCTCTCTCATCCATTGCTTTGTTAGCCAAACTTGCATATGCATAGTGTCCTGGGGACATATGTATAACAAAATAATAAGAAAACATAGGTCATGTCTGAGTGTTTCATATATGTTTTTTCAAGGGCAATAAAAAAAATAAAAATCATGTTACAATTGATATAGTACATGTGTACTCATTTTACTAACAGTATCATATACAACAGAAAAAAGTAATTTCCTTGAAACCTTAGAGAGAAATAGACAAATCTTACCATCCTCTGTGCCAAGGGTGTGATCAGGACGATCACCATGATGCATTAGATCCCATTCAATTGTGCTCCCCTTGACCTCTTGGAAGTGTGAATTTGACCTTTCAAAGTCATGGAGCTGTGAGGCATCATCATCATGGTATTCACAAAGCCCTTCATGCACCCACAGGTCATCAACAGCCACTATGCCCTGACTTGATTCCTTCCAACGAACACGAATGTTCAACTAAAGAAAAAAATTAAAATTAATGAAGAATGAACACATCAAAATTACAATGCAAAAGGTAAAAGAGGAATTCATCCCATGAATATGGTTGAAGTCACTTCTCTTTATTTTGTAATATATCACTTCTGAGAATATAAGTTCTTTCAGTATCATCATATACTGCAGAATTTTATGATAAATGTGTATTAGTGAATCTTATCATGTCATGCAATTGAACAATTTTATCATGCAAATGTAAAATAGTCAGTTACCACCCTGAGTGGAGTGTTCATCAATTATAATTTCATACAGTATGGAGCTCACCCACTTTATGCTATAAACTACAATTGTCTGACATTTTTCCACAACAAAATCTATATCTACCATAGTACAGAGAGGACTAAAATTATTATGGAGGCACTCACAGAATACTGAAGCAACCTTTCCTTGATTTCGAACTTGACAGGGTCCCAGTGGTCACCCTGTGCGCCCTCACGGAAGAAGATGGGATTGCTGATATAGTCACCTTCTTGGATAATGACATCTAGTGTGGGTGTGTGCTCACCATACATATAGTACCAGAACTTGATGCACTGGCTTTTTCCCATCAGTCGAACTCTTAGTAATGCCTCACTAGGTTTATCCTCCCAAACAGCCTCAACAAAGGCATAGTGACCTCGTTCTGAGAAAAAAAAAAATCTCAACGTTGGCAAATACCAAGTAATCCTGTATATGAACTTCAACTCAATTAAAAAAAAAAAAAAAGCAAAGTAATAGAAAAGAGCACAAGTACAAAGATACCATCAATGATTATTTCACTATACATACATAATTGTACCAAGGGCTTCTTACCCCTTACAAGGGAGGTAACCAAAGTCAAAGGCATAAATCCACTCCCACCCATTTCATTCACA
Source organism: Oratosquilla oratoria (assembly GCF_046742065.1). Taxonomy (NCBI): domain Eukaryota; kingdom Metazoa; phylum Arthropoda; class Malacostraca; order Stomatopoda; family Squillidae; genus Oratosquilla; species Oratosquilla oratoria. The sequence continues at coordinate 14,704,694 of NC_134811.1, forward strand.
CATACTCCACTCCCATTTACCATCCCTCCCTCCCTCTTTTCTTGGCTTCTCCTGGATGATGGGTCATCCCTGCATCTCACCCACTGCCCTGGGTCAGAGGCAATGCAGCAAGACACACCACATCCACAGCAAGGCTGCACCATTTAATCAGCGACCCCCCTCTCCATCCCCTCATGCAGAAAAAAAGAAGATGGGGAGAAATCCCTTCAGGTTGCATCAAGATATCATTCATATATACTCCCTCACTCCCCATCCCCTACCCACTCCCCCTCATGCATCACAGCATCCTCCATACACAACCATTCTCCATTCACCCCTATCTTGTCTTCTTCCTTCCTCATCAGACAACATCCTATTTCCCAATGCCTCTTCTATCCCATCCATCCATCTCATCCTTTGTTGCCCTTTCATGTTCACTCCTTCCATCTCTGCCTTCCACACCTCTTTTACTAATCTTTCTTCACTCATTCTTTACATGTGTCCAAACCATCCCAATACTCTTTCATCACTGCAATTTCCCAACTCCTTTTCCACCCCCACTCTCCTCCTCACCTTATCACTTCTCACTCTATCTAGCCTAGTAACCCCTACTATACTTCTCAGACATTTCATCTCAAATACATTTAAACTCTCTCTTCCTCTCTTATGTTCCATATATCTGCCCCATACAATGCTGTCAGCACAATCACCCATGGATGTAACAATAGTGTGTGCAAAAACCATACACAAATTTAAGAGTAAACAACTAGGTAAATACTAGATAAATACAATCTCCTCTTAGCATCCATTCCCAAATGTCTTCTTCTCATTACACTTTTTAATCCACCACACCATTTACTTGCTTCTCTCAATTTACATTCTACCTCCACCTCCACTTCCCCCTTTCCCGCTACATTTGTCTACAGCTATCCACTTCCTCCAGCCTCTATCTCTTCATACTCATCTCCAATTTGCTGCCATCCTCTCCCCTTGTACATTTCATCACCTTACTTTTACCCACATTCCTTCTTTTGCACTCCTTCCCAAACTCCATCACTAAATTCTTTAATCCCTCCATTGATCCTTCTACAAGTACAGTGACATCAGCAAACAACAACTGGCTTATGTCCCTTTTTTCTCCATTTTCTTTAACCATCTCCATTCCCTGGCCCATTACCCTTGCTTTACCTCTTGCACCACCAAATCCATGTATACATTGAGCAGCCATGGCAACATGGCATATCCCTGGCAGTCCCACCTTTACCTCAAACCATTCACTCTCTCCATTTCTAATTCTAACACAGGCTCTACTACTCTCATAAAAACTCTTGACTGCTCTTTACATTTTTCCTCCTATCCCATACATTGCAATACCTCCCACTGTGCCTTCCTAACTACCCTGTCATAAGCCTTTTCCAAATCTGTAAAGGCCCCAAAAAATCCTTACCTTTTCCTAAAGCTTTTCCACATATCTGCCTTACCACAAAAATATGATCCATGCAACCCCTACCTTTCCTAAATCAACACTGTTCCTCACCAATTACTCCTTCTGTTCCTCTCCTAATCCCCTCAAAACCTTCAATATAAATATTTCAATATGAAATAATAAAATTACAAAAACAAATAATATGAATATATATATTTCAATATGAAATAATAAAATTACGAAAAAAAAAAAAAAGGAAAAGGTTCTGGGTGATTCATAATTTTTTACCCAACAAACATCAGCAGGATTGTGGGTAAGGTATACAGGTTGTTGGTAAGCATAAGAGGAGCCTTTCAGTACATGGATGGAGAGATGATTAAAAAACTTGAGAACATAATCTGCCCCAGATCCTAGATTACAATTGTAGTGTATTCACATTAAAGAAATGTTTAGGTTAATGACGATATGCACCTTTTGTTTTTGTTTTGTTAAATGTTGGATTCGCGCGCTTCTCGGAGCGCCATGATGTAAACAGAGTGTAAAATACACACAGTGCCGAAAACATATGTTTCCTTCTACCCTTCTGTGTGACAATGAAGAGCAGGGAAACTGATTGGCACATCAGGCAAAGCCAATACATAACAACAATATGAAATGTTAGAATGAGACAAATACATACTTCTCTTAAAGCATGTTGGTATATACTATGAATGTGGCCAAAGACAAAAATCTAAGAGTCTAAAACAAATATGTGTCTCTGTTTTCAATTTGGAAGAAAAAAGAGAACAGAATATTCTTACCATCATGAAGTGTGTGATCCGTACTAGGTCCTGGGTAGATGGAATCAATGTGACCTTCTGCAAGATTCCACCTAGTGAAACCCTGGCCTTCCACTACCTCCCATGAGCAAAAATGCTGATGAAAATCTTCAAAATCACAGTCGAATTGACCATGGGGGCCTGCAAAGATTGAAATCAGCAATCAGAAACACTTGTTATGTTACTGAAATTTAGAAATTGATACTTAACACTTTAAATCAATAATGTGACCCTCTTCAGGTTGAAGTCCAACTCTTAGTTCAACTAAAAGAGACTTTGCATACAACAAAACCCATCCTGTGCCAAGGTAGCAATGAAGTTAACCATGTATTTGTCCCTCATTAATACCCAGGAGTGATTTATTATTCCAACATACATACATACATGTATTTACCTAATTGTAGTATGCATGGTTCACCATGGTTCACCATGGTCTTGGATCATGTATTACACTCATGATCGACATCTATTTCCTTCCCAGAAGAGAGCTCAGAGCTCATATATGACTGATCTATGGTGTAATGCATGTATGCACATATGTGCATATATACACCAATAGGCCCTTTCACCCTTATAAGGGCATGGTCTAGTCAAATCATAAACCCTGTTTTCCAGGTTTATTAAAACAAATTCTGTAGGGTGGGTGTATGCTATGACTAAGCCAGCCCTCTTAAAATGAAAAAGGGACCTTTGAAACATATTTGTATTCAAAGTTTGTATAATCTACCTCTGACCCACACAATGTGACAGGGACAGGTATGATCCTTCATCCATAAAGAGCTAAGATGAGAGGGAGAACAATTGGAAATATATGCTGACCTTGTCACCACCCTTACAAGGAGGAAAAAACCTTTTGGTATATGTACATATATGTATATATAATTTGTTTCAATGGTATCAGCAACTGCTACAATCACTGTATGTGTTTATATTTCTAGACACGAACCACTTCAATACCAATACCATCTACTGGTATTGGACACTGCTTATAAGAGTGTTTGTTTGGAGGGAGGACTAACAACCATGAGCTATGTGCCACTGAATCAAGCTGAGGGTTGGAAGAACAAATTGTAACTGAGGTGAGTTGCTACATACCTGCTGTAGAAGTGGTAGTCAATGGTGCCACAGTGGTGATCAGGGAATTGGGATCCGATGTGGTTGGAATCAATCCACAAGGACCATCAGATATCATTAGGTCATCAATATCTGGAATAAAGATTTTAGAAATGGCATATACTAATGTAAACAGAATGATATATGCAAGATTATAGATCAATGATTGTTTAAAGTAGAAAGAACCAGACATGATGTATCTTGTGAAAAACCAAGTTTAATGGAAATACTTATTTCAAGTGAGTGAGGGAAATTACATTATATATTGCTGGGATGGTAGAGAGAAAATAGGACTGATGACAGCAGTGAAGAAAAACATAGAGGTGGAAAAGGTAAGGCCAAGGTAATGAACATAAGAATAATAATAGAAGAAAATGGTAAGAGAAACATATACTATCAAAGACAAGAGAGATGAAAGAGAAGGAAGTGAACCAGGAAAAATGTGAAAAAAAGAAAACAGATAAAAAGGATCGGTTAGTATGGGATAAAAGATTATAAACAGAACATAGCAAAAAGCTAAAGAAGATATTATGTTTGAAATATGTTAAGAAATAAAGATTTATCTATGGGTGGATCTATTTGTGGAACAAATTAGAATAACATCCCAAGCAGACATACATATCACAACAATGACAACAATGTAACACAACCATAACACCACATTGTGCCACAAAATGTAAGAAATGTGGCAGAAAAATGAAAGGATTATGGATGATACAAGAGTTAATGTGTGGAACCAATTCTGTTGATGATGATTAAGAAATTAATAGAAATGTGACAGAGAATGAATATAATAAACTTTGATAAGGCATGTAACAATGAGTACAGGAAAAATTTATGCTTGGTACTGACAGTGATTAGGACCATAAAAAATACATGTAAGAGTGGCATAACACTGACTTCTAATCATTAACACTTTGAATACAATTTTTGAGTCCTTCATACTTACATATATTGTAAAGGTGATTGATACCCACAACACCCTCAATGAGAAGGTAGAACTCTTTAGTAGATCCCACTGTTACACGTCCAAAGACCCAGTCATCACCATGATCACCTTCTGCCTTCCATAGAAGTTTTGCAGAGTATTCATCAGCCTGTTTTGGAGAAGCAATGTCTACATGGGTATCACTTGTTAAAGAAACAGTATTAAATGATAATGTAACACAAGACAATTCATTATCTAATCAATCCACTGGCCTATGATGAACTAAGTTTGAAATCTGAACCCATAAGAAAATTCTTGAACAACAAAATAATCAATACCTATCAAATTAAGATAATGTCAAGTGCTACCATCAGAGAAATCATTACTCTTGCAGACACACAATACATACACACATACATATAACAAGGACTTCTTCCCCCTTACAAGGAAGGTAGCCAAAGTCAAAGGCATAAATCCACTCCCAACCATTTCATCCTCATATACTCCACTCCAATTTCCCACCCCTCCCTCCCTCTTTTCTTGGCTCCTCCTGAATGATGAGTCATCCCTGTATCTCACCCACTGCCATGGGTCAAAAGCAATGCAGCATTACACAGCATATCCACATCAAAGTTGCTTCATCTAATCAGCGATCCCCCCCTCACTGTTCCTTCAAGCAAAAAAAGAGAAGATGGGTGATATCCCTTTGGGCTGCATCAAAATATCATTCACACATACTCTCTCACTCTCACCCCCATCCCCCACCCACTCCCTTCCATGCATCACAGCATCCTCCATACACAGCCATTCTCCACTCATCCCTACCTTCTGTCTTCTTCCTTCCTTACTAAATATCCCCCTCTTTCTCAATGCCCTTTTACCCCATTCATCCATCTCATCCTTGGTCATCCCCTTATGTTCACTCCTCCCCACCTCTGCCTTCCACACCACTTTTACTAATTTATCTTCACTCATTCTTTCCACATGTCCAAACCATCCCAATACTATTCTATTATCCCTATCTCCCAACTCCCTTCCACCCCCTCTCTCCTCCTCACCTCTTCATTTTTCACTCTATCTAGCCTGGTAACCCCTACCATACTTCTCAGGTATTTCATCTCAACACATTTAAACTCTTCCTCTCTTATGCTCCATGTTTCTGCCTCATTAAGTGCTGTTGGCACAATCACCCCTTAATACAATTTCCTCTTAGCATCCATTCCCAGATGTCTATTTCTGATTAACAATTTTAACCCCCAAAGGCATTTACTTGCTTATCTCAATTTTACATTCTACCTCCATTCCTCCCATTCCCACCACATTCACCCCCAAGTATCTAAAGCTATCCACTTTCTCCAGTTGCTCTCCCTTAAAACTCACTTCCAATTTGCTGCCATGCTCTCCCTTTGTACATCTCATCACCTTACTTTTACCCACATTTATCTTCAACTCCACTTCTTTTGCACAGCTTTCCAAATTCCATCACTAACTTCCTCTATCCCTTCTCTGATCCTGCTACAAGTGCAGTGTCATTAGCAAACAACAATTGGCTTATCTACCTTTTTTCTCCATTTTCTTTAACCATCTCCAATCCTTGGCCCCATCCATGTATAAATTGAACAGCCATGGTGACATGACACATCTCTGACGAAGTCCCATCTTTACCTCAAACACCTCAATCTCTCCATTTCTAATTCTAATACATTCTCTACTACTGTCATAAAAACTCTTGACTGCTCTTAAAAGCTTTCTTCCTATCCCATATATCTGCAATACCTCCCACAGTGACAGTGCCTTCCTGTCTATCCTGTTATAAGCCTTTTCCGAATCCATAAAGGCCCAAAAAAACACCCTTACCTTTTACTAAAGCTTTCTCACATATCTGTCTTACCACAAAAATCTGATCCATGCAACCCCTACCAGTCCTAAACCCACATTGTTAATCACCAATTACTCCCTCTGTTCATCTCCTAATCCCCTCAATCAAAACATTCCCATAAGCCTTCCCAACTACACTCAACAAAATGTTCCATCTGAAACTACTACACTCACACTTGTCCCCTTTTTCTTTGTAAAGTGGAACTATACAGGCACTCCTCCAGTCCTCCAGCACTCTACCCTCTTTTAGATAATCATCAAACAACTTCACCATCCAGTCCACCATCACTATACCTCCCTTTTTTAGACACTCTGCATGACACCCATCTAACCCATACATTGAGCATCCTTTTTCCTCTCTGCTTCATTGTGGGCTTCTCTCTTTCACTCCATTCTTATCCCATCCACTAAATCTAATCTCGCCACCTCTAGCTATCTATTTTTGTTAAACATTCTTTCAGCTTCACTCCCACACACCTTACACCTCAAGACCTCTTGAATCAGGCAAGAACCAGGGTAGGAAAAACCAAAACCAACCTGGTAAAATGGGGAATTGCCGAGAACACAGCCTGTGAATGCAGACACCAAAGTCAGACCATGGATCATCTTCTCACTACCTGCCCCTTAAGTCCAATACACATAACATTTGCAGACCTCTGTCAGGTCAACGGCAGAGCAAAGGCATGGCTAACTTTCTGGCATGACACGCTATGATATGACCTCATGAAAGTACTGCAGTATCCCTGACCCACACTAGTGTCTGCGGATGCATCATATCCCCCAGGTCATACTTACCGACTGCTTTAAATTCATCCCACATATTACATACATTTGTCTAACACATTAACACCACACATACAAATTACTTCACTGAATTTTACATTTAATTAATCTGATATGACTTATAAATTGATTTACAACATTCTTCAATTTTACCTTTCTTGTGTGTATTTATTCAATATTTGAAAATGTTTCCCCTATAATCAAATGAATGTAAATAACAATATGATCCCTGCAATTTTGGTTGGCATGTGAGAAACATTTTGCATCAAAGATTAGGCAATTTTGCCACATACTCTTGGAAAAGATGCACTCCCTTGTGCTAGAATCAAAACATAATGTATAGGATGACACCAATATATGAATTTCAAATGCTGAAACAGGATGAAAATTAAATCTAAAGTGTACAATGACGACCTTTACACAAGCTTCAAATACTGGGATCACAACATAGATTAGGAAGAAAATGACTGATGAATTTCAAATACTGTACTCAAATTGTCAAATACAGTGTGGCATACCATATATATCATATGTAAATCAAATGCTAGAATCATAATATCATGTGTAGGATAACATCAATATATGAAATCCAAATGATGGAGCAGGATGAAAATTAAATTCAAAATGTATGATGGCAACCTAGAGACAAAATTCAAACACTGGGATGACAACATAGAGTATGATGAAAATGCCAGACAAATTTCAAATGCTCTAGCTAAATTGTCAAATACAGTTTGGCATCTCACACATACAAATCAAACACTAGAATCAAAATATCATGTGTAGGATGACATCAATATATGAAACTCAAATGTTACATACATACATATACCAGGGCTTTTTCCCCCTTTCTAGGGAGGTAGCCAAAAAGGAAAAGGCATAAAATCATTCCCACCCATTCCATCCCTGAAAACACTCCACACCCCTCCACCCTCCCTCCCATCTTAGCACCTCCTAGATGACGGGTCATCCCTGCACCTTGTCCACTGCCCTGGGTCAGAAGCAGTGTCGCAAGACACAGAACATCCACAGCAAGGCCGCTTCATTAAATCGGCAACCCCCCTCTCCAGCCCCCCCATATAAAGGAGAAGACGGGGAGAAATCCCTTCGAGCTGTGTCAAAATTTTGCTCACACACACTACCTCAACCCCCATCCCCCCGTCCATTCCACCTCATGCATCACAACATCTTCCATATACAACCATTCTCCATTCACCCCTGTCTTCTGTCCTCTCCCATCCTTCCTCAACAGACATTCCCCTCTTCCCCAAAGCCCCCTTCACCCCATCCATCCACCTCATCCTAGGACATCCCCTCATGTTCACTCCCTCCACATCTACCTTCCATACCTCCTTTACTAGTCTTTCTTCACTCATTCTTTCCATGTGTCCAAACCATCCTAATAATCTTTCATCAACCCTATTTCCCAACTCCCTTTCCACCCCTGGAACAGGATAAAAATAAAATTCAAAGTAAACAATGACAACCTAAAGATAAAACTGAAATGCTGGAATCACAACATAAAGTAGGATGAAAATAACATGAATTTCAATTGCTCTATCCACTTTGTCAAATGCAGTATGAAATGTCACACATAAATCAAACACTAGAGTCAAAATATGTGTAGAATAGTATCAATATGAAATTCAATAACTAGAGTACGACAAAAATTAAATTCAAAGTGTAGGAGGATCTGTGAGGAGTTCTCCAACCAGAACCCTAAGGTTTGGGTCTTTTAATGTGTGTGGATGTGGTACAGATGAAAGTAAAAGGGAAGAGATAGGCAAGATGTTTGTGAGAAGAAAGATGGATGTGTTGGCATTTAGTGAAAATAAATTGAAAGGGAGGGGCGAGTTTGAGTTTGGGAGTGTAGTTGGGAGGGTATCAGGAGTGAAGAGAGGATGACAGAGAGAAGGGATGGCTATATTAGTAAGTGAAGAGACAGGTAAACATGTGGAGTGGAAGGAGGTTTCAAGGTTAATGTGGATGAAGGTGAAACTGGGAATGGAGATGTGGGTTTTTGTAAGTGCGTATGGGCCTGGTAGTGAGAAGAGTGTAGAGGAAAGGGAGCCTTTTTGAATAGATTTGAATGAATACATGGAGGGTTTAGGGAGAAATGTCAATGTAGTGGTATTAAGAGATTGCTAGGGTAGGAGATGAACCAATAGATGGGGTGGTTGGTAAGTGTAGAGTTTCAGGAAAAAATCATAGTGGAGAGATGATGGTGATGTTTCTAGAGTTGATGATAGCAAAACAGTGTTTAGGAAGAATGTCAAACATAAATACACATGGGAGAAGGTGGTGGATGGAAGGGTGGTAAATAGGGCTTTAATAGATTATATAGTGGTAACCAGGAGAAGAGTAGGAAGAGTTTTGGATGTATATATTCTAAGGGGAGAGAGTTGGGAATATCAGATAATTTTTTGGGTGGAAAGTAAGTTGAGAGTGTACAATAGATGGAGAAAGAAGAAAAGGACAGAAGGTAGGAAGGTACTTAGAATAAACTGCTTAAATGAGAAAGAAAAGAAGGAGTACAAGGAGAAGCTGAGAGAGGAGTGGGAGGAAATGAAGGACAGAGTAAAACTAGGAGTGGAGGAGGAATGGAGATAGTTCAAGGAGGGAGTCACAAGGTGTGGAAAGATGGTGTGTGGAACAAGCAGGACAGGAAATACAAGGTAGGGTAGTGAATGGTGGAATGATAAAGCAAAGAAGGTTGTAGAAGAGAGGAAACAAGCATTTACAGATTGGTTAAAAAATAGAAAAGAGAAGAGAAGTAACGCATAAGACAAAAGAGGCAAAGAGGAGAGTAAATGTGAAATGGGGTAAGAGTATAACCAAAAATTTTGAAAGTAATACAAAGATGTTTTGGGAGGAAATTAAGAGAGGAAGGGGAAGCAAATCAAGTTGAGAAGAAAAGGTAAAAGGTGAAGATAGATGATAATGGAAGAGACGGTAGTAAGAGGAAGATAGGTAGAATAGTTTAGGGAGTTGCTAAATGTGAAGGAAGATAGGGAGGGAAAGGTAGTTGCAGTGGTAAGCACTAAGAAAATGACTGATGAATGAGGAAAATGGAGGAGAAATAAGGAAAGATGAGGTAAAAGCAGTTATAAAAATGATGAGAGCAGGTAAGGCACGTGGGTTGGATGGGTGTCATGTGGAGTGTCTAAAAAAGGGAGATACAGCGATGGTGGACAGTCTGGTGAAGTTGTTTAATGTTTGTCTAAAAGAGGGTAGAGTGCCGGAGGACTGGAGGAATGCCTGTATATTCCACTTTACAAGGGAAAAGGGGACAAGTGTGAGTGCAGTAGTTTCAGAGGGATCACTTTATTGAGTATAGTTGAGAAGGTTTATGGGAGGGTTTTGGGTGAGAGGATTAGGAGAGGAAAAGAGGAAATAATTGGTTAGGAACAGTGTGGGTTTAGGATAGGTCGGTGTTGCATGGATCAGATATTTGTGGTAAGGCAGATATATGAGAAAGCTTTAGGAAAAGGTAAAGATGTTTTTTGGGCCTTTATGAATTTGGAAAGGGCTTATGACAGGGCAAACAGGAAGGCACTGTGGGAGGTACATACATACATACATACATATACCAAGGCTTTTTCCCCCTTACAAGGGGGGTAGCCTAAAAGAAAAAAGGCACTGTGGGAGGTACTGCAGATATATGGGATAGGAGGAAAGCTGTTGAGAGCAGTCAAGAGTTTTTATGAGAGTAGCAGAGACTGAGTTACAATTAGAAATGGAGAGAGTGAGTGGTTTGAGGTAAAGGTGGGATTCTGCCAGGGATATACTGCCTTGGCTGTTCAATTTATACATGGATGGGGTGGTGCAAGAGGTAAACCCAAGGGTAATGGGCCGAGTATTAGAGATGGTTAAAGTAAATGGAGAAAAATGGGCAATAATCAGTTGTTGTTTGCTTATGAAACTGAACTTGTAGCAGGATCAGAGGAGGGATTAAGGAAGTTAATGACAGTTTGGTAAGGCGTGCAAGTCATATTCTTAAATGCAGTATTACACGTCACACATACATATAAAACGCTAGAATGAAAAGATCATGCGTAGGATGAAATATTTCAATATATGAAATTCAACTGCTGGTGTAGGATGAAAATTAAATTCAAAGTGTAAGACGACAACCTATAGACAAAATTCAAACATGATCACAAGAAAGAGTATGATGAAAATGGCAGACGAATTTTAGAATCTCTAGTCATATTCGCAAGTGCAGTATGGAATCTCACATATAAATTAAATACTAGATGATAATGGAAGAGAGGGCAGTAAGGGGAAGATGGGCAGAATATTTTAAGGGAGTTGCTTAATGTGAAGGAGGATAGGGAAGGAAAGATTGCTGCAGTGGGAAGTGCGAAGAAAATGAGAGTGATGAATGAGGAGAATGGAGGAGAAATAAGGAAGGATGAAGTGAAGGCAGTTGTTAAGATGATGAAAGCAGGTAAGGCACCTGGTCTGGATGGATGCCATGCGGAATGTCTGAAAAAGGGAGGTACAGTGATGGTGGACTGGTTGGTGAGGTTATTTGATGTTTGTTGGAGAGAGGGTAGAGTGCTGGAGGACTGGAGGAGTGCCTGTATAGTTCCTCTTTATATGGGAAAAGGGGACAAGTGTGAATGTAGCAGTTTCAGAGGGATTAGCTTGTTGAGTGTAGTTGGGAAGGCTTATGGGAGGATCTTGGTTGAGAGGATTAGGAGAGGAACAGAAGGAGTAATTGGTGAGGAACAGTGTGGATTTAGGACAGGTAGAGGTTGTGTAGATCAGATTTTTGTGGTAAGACAGATATGTGAGAAAGCTATAGGAAAGGGGAAGGATGTTTTTTGGGCTTTTATGGATCTGGAAAAGGCTTATGATAGGGTATACAGAAAGGCACTGTGGGAGGTTATGAAGATATACGGGATAGGAGGAAAGCTTCTGGGAGCTGTCAATAGTTTTTATGAGAATAGTAGAGCTTGTGTCAGGATTGGAAATGGAGAGAGTGAGTGGATCGAGGTAAAGGTGGGACTTCGTCAAGGATGCGTTATGTCACCCTGGCTGTTCAACTTATACATGGATAGGGTGGTGCGAGAGGTAAATGCAAGGGTAGTGGGCAAGGGATTGGAGATGGTTAAAGAAAATGGAGAAAAGTGGGAGGTGAGCCAGCTGTTGTTTGTGGACGACACTGCGCTTGTGGCAGGATCGGAGGAGGGATTGAGGAAGTTGGTGGCAGAGTTTGGGAGAGTATGTGATAGAAGAAAGCTAAAGATAAATGTGGGTAAAAGTAAGGTGATGAGATGTACAAGGGGTGAAAGTGGCAGTAGACTGGAAGTGAGCATTATGGGAGAGCGACTGGAGGAAGTGGATAGTTTTAGATACTTGGGTGCAAATGTGGCAGGGAAAGGTGGAGTGAAAGTGGAGGTAGAATGTAGATTGAGAGAAGCGAGTAAATGCCTTGGTGGATTAAAGAGTGTAATGAGGAATAGACATTTGGGAATGGATGTTAAGAGGAGACTGTTTGAAGGAGTGATTGTGCCAACAGCACTATATGGGGCAGAAACATGGAACATAAGAGAAGAAGAGAGAAGGAGTTTGAATGTGTTTGAGATGAGGTGTCTGAGAAGTATGATGGGGGTTACTAGGCTAGATAGAGTGAGAAATGAGGAGGTGAAGAGGAGAACGGGGGTGGAAAGGGAGTTGGGAGATAGGGTTGATAAAAGAGTATTAGGATGGTTTGGACACATGGAAAGAATGAGTGAAGAAAGACTAGTAAAAGAGGTGTGGAAGGCAGATGTGGAGGGAGTGAACATGAGGGGGCATCCTAGGATGAGGTGGATGGATGGGGTGAAGGGGGCTTTGGGGAAGAGGGGAATGTCTGTTGAGGAAGGACGGGAGAGGACAGAAGACAGGGGTGAATGGAGAGTGGTTGTATATGGATGATGTTGTGATAGCATAAGGTGGAATGAGCGGGTGGATGGGGGTGAGGTAGTATGTGTGAGCAAAATTTGACGCAGCTTGAAGGGATTTTTCCCCGTCCTCTCATTTTATGCAATGGGGGGACGGAGAGGGGGGGTCGCCGATTTAATGAAGCGGCCTTGCTGTGGATGTGCTGTGTCTTGCGACACTGCTTCTGACCCAGGGCAGTGGACAAGGTGCAGGGATGACCCTTCATTCAGGAGGTGCTAAGATAAGAGGGAGGGTGGAGGAGTGTGGAGTGTATTCAGGGATGAAATGGGTGGGAATGATTTTATGCCTTTTTCTTTTTGGCTACCCCCCTTGTAAGGGGGAAAAAGCCTTGGTATATGTATGTATGTACTAAGATTAATCAAACAGCAAGACTGAGTACTTCCATAGCATGGTCAAACAGCTGAAGATAGTTTACCCCTACCACTTCATTTACATGGTAACATACCCCATCTCCCTTAAGCTCAAGAAATTTACAGAGCAGCCTAGAAGGACCTTCAGGTAACATCATTTCCTTATCCATTCACAACCAATTTTCACTCACACCCATGTTTTGCTCTCTCCAGTCCCTGCCCCACCAAGTACATACGTGATAAATAATGTTGATGCTTCCTTGGTTGTCACCTTCCAAGAGGAACCAGAAAGAGAAACATAGAGCATCATTTCTCTCCAAAACTGGGCTGATAAGGATGGCCGTGTCTCCAGTTACATGTGGAGGCCCTGTCACTAATTGTAAGCGTTTTCCTGGAAAAAATACATATATGAAAAATTAGCATAACCATTAAAAATAATAATGATAATAATAATAAGTTTATTTGGCAATGAATCAATATACATGAAGTGCAGATAATGAAAAAAACCACATGTTTCGTAATAATAATTACAATCTGGTTCAAAGAGAAACAGTTGTATTCCACTAAGAATATAACAAGTATTTATATTACACATCAGGTTTCGCATAACTCAATACAAATTATTTGAAAATAACCTTTTGTTGTTCTGAAGGTGTGGTCAGGACCTTCTATAATGTCCCAATCACGTGAGTCCTGGTTGACATCATTAGACCAGCCACAGGTTGCGCCATGATCAAAGTGGCATTCCCCTGCACAAATGAAAGGAGGATAGAGTTACAACAGTCCTCTAACATACAGTACTTTTTCCTTGAACCACCTTTCACTTATTTGTTTACCTCAATCTTACATTCAATAGTATGTTTCAGTATTCTATCATTACACTCAATTAAATTTGTGATAGTATGTACAGTATGCATACCACCCACAAAACATACAAGTTACAGATATATGTAGAGAAGTGCACACAGACATACAATGTGGAAGTGAAGGATGGGGAAATGGAAAGGGTCCTTTAGTACATGTATATATATCTAGGTCTCTTAATCCAACACTCACCAACCACCACTTGTGCAGACATTTGGGCCTAGGACATAAACCCACTTTGGGAATTGGCCTAGGACATAAAACACCACCAATTACTAAAGTGGGTTTATCTCCTACCCCCAAACATCTGCATAAGTGGCAGTTGGTGCGTGTTGCATAAAGAGACCTAGGTGAATATGAAAAATTAGCAGGCAATTTTTGTGGTTTAATTGTGCACTCATTGTGCTCTAGGATTGGAAAAGGACTTAATGTGGTACCATTCCATAAGAAGAAGTAAGGTGAAACCTCTGAATTACAGACTGGTGTCTTTGACCCAGGGCAGTGGGTGGGATGAAGAGATGACCCCATCATCCATGAGGAGCTGAGATGAGAGATAGGAAAGAGTGGTGGATGGGAGTGGAATGGGTGGGGGTGAAATGAGTGAGGGTGAAATGGGTGGGAGTGGGTATATTCCTTAATCTTGGCTTCCTCCCTGGTATGGGGGAAAAAAAATTAGTATATAGATACAGTGTCTGACTGCCAATGATAGCCAAATTCTGTGAGAGAACTTTGAAAGTTGGGTTACTATCTAGAGATAAACATCATGGAAAACAATTAATTCAGTTTCAGCAAAAAAACATGTGTATCAAATATGTTAAGCTTCTATCAAGGGTAGTCAATGTGCTACAGAACAAGTACCACCTCCCAGGCCATTGCCCACAGAAGCTCAAGTGTCCAATACCTTCACAATGGGGGGGGGCAGTCATGAGGGGTCAGTACCCAGTCTCCACAATAGGCCCAAAGCTCTATAATATTGTTGGCATGAAAATTAAACAGACAATACCCCATCTAGCTTGTCTGAAGGCTGTGAGAAAATATAGTTTTACATACAGATTTACAAACTTATGGAATAGTACTGAGACCATACATTAATTTAAAATAAGTATGAAAGAGATTCTGTGATGCATGAGGGGGAGTGGGTGGGGGATGGGGGGTGAAGAAGCATGTATGAGAAATTTAACACAGCCCAAGGGGATTTCTCCCCGTCTTCTCCTTTTCTGCAGGAGGGGACAGAGAGGGGGGGTTGCCGAATTAATGAAGCGGCCTTGTTGTGGATGTGCTGTGTCTTGCAATACTGCTTCTGACCCAGGGCAGTGGACAGGATGCAGGGATGACCCATCATCCAGGAGGTGCCAAGATGAGAGGGAGGGAGGTGGGTGGAGGGGAGTGGAATATGTAGGGGATGGAATGGGTGGGAGTGGTTTCTATGCCTTTTTCTTTTTGGTTACCCCCCCCCCACATAAGGGGGAAAAAGCCTTTGGTATATGTATGTATGTATGTATGAAAGAGATTAAGAGATGGAATATCACAAGCATAGTTCCCCTCCTGTATAATACAATTAGGTAAATGCAGGCTTGGGAGAGAATAGCTCAGGCATTATTAGGTGCTGCAGACATTTCAGTATTTGTTGAATATCTATATATAAGCAGTAGTTTTTTAAGGCTCTAGTCATGAACACTTATAATTCAAATCAGAATACTTAACAAACACTCACCAGCAGTTCCACATGACTCCTCCATAACAGCAAAGTCATCAACTGCCACAAAAGAGTGATTATCACTCCTAAAGAAAGCTGTTTCAAAGATGAACTTGCCAAGGTCCATGTTAAGGTTGGCTCTACCCTCTCTCCACACTGGTGAGCCTCCCAAGAGTTTCCTCCATATCTCCACCTCCTCCTGGTCATAGAGAGGTCATATATATATATTAGGAAAAGATTATAGACAATACAGTCACAATATCTATAATTCAAACTTTCATTTTGGTGTCCAGATGTTTGGCATGTACTCACTGATTCTCCTGCATTTGGTTCTAAATCTTCCTCAACATACTTAAGTGCAAGATGTCCTACTGCACCACCATTACTTATATACCAAAACCTGAAACAAAAGATTTTCTGTAACACATGAAACTGATCAAAAGATTTATCACAAGATCTAAAATGTCACTACTGTGATACTGAACTCACTCCAAATCTCTGGGTAAAACATGGAATGAGAAGTAATCCACTAAGTTGGATTTAAATTGGTTGAACAATTATAAATAGCAAGTTGTTCTGAGTGGCAAATCTTCTAGCTGGAAAGGTGCTACAAGTGGAGTTCCTCTCGGTTTCATTCTTGGACCCCTTCTGTTCACATTATACATATATCAATGTCAAAGACCATGGACCAAAACCTTTTGTATCCAAATTTGCTGATGATATGAAGAAGAGCAAATGAGTACTAGAATTAACTGGTTATTCAAGCAGATTTAAGTAAAGATGAGCAATGGTGTGAAAAGTGACCAGTGAAATTTAACCCAAGTAAGGTATGTTAAGCACACAAATAAAAATAAAAATTAGTATGACTAAAAGTATTTGTAGCCATTGCAACTTGTAATGCTTGCTAGCCAAACAAATTCAAGTGTTACTATTTGGAGTTATGTGTAAATGATATTTTGAAACAGCCTGAAGGGATTTCTCCCTGCCATCAATGTGTCTGCATGAGGAGATGAAGATAGGGAGGTTGCCAATTAAATGAAGTGGCCTTGCTGCAGATGTTCTGTTTCTTGCTGCATTGCTTTTGACCCAGGGCAATGAGCGAGATGCAGGGCTGACCCGTCATCTAGGAGGAGCCAAGATGAGAGAGAGGGAGGGAGGGATGGTGAATGGGAGTGGAATAGGTGGGGATGAAATGGGTAGGAGTGGAATTATGCTTTTTAACTTCGGCTACCTCCCCTGTAAGGCGGAAAAAGCCCTTGGTCTATGTATGTATGTACTATTTGGGGCAGTGATCAGGAATGAAGACAGTTTGAGTTCTGCCTGGTGGCAAGCAATTTTGCAGTAAGGACATAATGCATTAAATTCCCTACACAAGGAGAAACTCTCCTAGCCCTCTCTGAGAAGGGGAGTTCATGATGCGAAATCAGATGATGACTACAAGTTATCTGAAAAACTTTAATGAGGCAAGTAAAAAGAATCTTAGTAATGAGATGTAGGAGGGGAGAATGTGATAGCAAATTGCAAGTGAGTATTAAGGGAGAGAAACTGGAAGAAGTGGACAGCTTTAGATACTTGGGTGCAAATGTGGCAGAAAAGGGAGGAGTGGAGGTGGAGGTAGAATGTAGATTGAGAGAAGCAGGTAAATGATTTGCGGGATTAAAAAGTGTAAAAAGAAATAAACATTTTGAAATAGACGCTAAGAGGAGATTGTATGGGGCAGAAACATGGAACATAAGAGAGGAAGAGAGTAGGAGTTTGAATGTGTTTGAGATGAAATGCCTGAAAAGTATAGTACAGGTTACAGGGTTAGATAGAGTGAGAAACAAGGAGGTGAGGAAGAGAGCAGGTGAGGAAAGGGAGTTGAGAGATAGGGTTGATGAAAGAATATTGGGATGGTTTAGACACATAGAAAGAGTGAGTGAAGAAAGATTAGTAAAAGAGGTGTGAAAGGCAGAGGTGGAAGGAGTGAACAGGAAGGGGCAACCAAGGATGAGATGGATAGATGGGGTAAAAGGGGCATTGGAAAAGAGGGAAGTGTCTGTTGAAAAAGGGGGAATACAGAAGATAGGAGTGAGTTGAGAATGGTTGTGTATGGAGGATGAGGCTGGGATGCATTAAAGGGAGTGGGTGGGGGATGTGGGACGGGGGAGGATTATGTCAGAATGACATTTTGATTCAGCCCAAAGCGATTTCTCTTGTCTTCTCTTTTTCTGCATGAAGGAATGGAGAGGGGGGTCACCAATTAAATGAAATGGCCCTGCTGTGGATGTGCTGTGTCTTGCTACCTTGCCTCTGACCCAAGGCAGTGGGCATAACACAGGGATATCCCGTCATCCGGGAGGAGCCAAGATAAGAGGGAGGGAGGGGGTGAATAGGAGTGGAGTATGTGGGAATGGAATGGATGGGAGGTGATTTTATGCCTTTATTTTTTGGCTACCTCCCTTGTAAAGAGGCAAAAGCTGCTGGTATATTAAATTATCAATAATGATCTTAAATCTTCTAAATATTGTATTTCTACCTCAAAAAAGACCAAATAAGATTCTAAGACTAACAGGACAACCTTTTGACTTCAAAAGTCCAACCATCATCAAGCAACTACACAGTTATTCAGTCCACCTATATTGGGAATAATGGTTCTGTATGGTACCTGAACTGTTGGAAAGTGTACACTGGCGGGCTACAAAACTGATAAATAAAAAAGGTATAAAAGCTTACTAAAATACTTAAACCTATTTTTTATAAAAAAAAAAAAATGTATGAATATTCAGAGTGGACTTAGTGAAGGTCTTTAAAACTGTGCATGGAATTGCTGCAACCAGCGGCTTTTGCCTGACAACATTTTCATATTTAATAATGATCAGACAAGAAATAATGGTCTCAAGTTGTTAGGATGTATATTTAATTGAATACTGAGTGCAAATAACATTGTCAACTGACCAGTCAATAATTGCAATAAACTTTCTGCAGAGCTGACGGAATGTTGCACATCTCAAAGTTTTATGATTCAGCTGGGTAAACAACTAAGCAATATGTTCCACTGTGTGTCAATTGGTTATATTGTTGTCTGTTATTTGCTTGATTATTGCTTTATTTTCTTCAGCATTCAACCTAATCATGGACTCCTGTCAGCATGCATTGGCATTGTTATATAATGTGATTATCCTGTATATAAAGAAAATAATTTGGAGGATGGGGTGAAAAAGACCCACCTAACACAGAATTGTCCATCAAGTCGAAAGAAGGAGCTCTTCATCTTTGTTAACACATGATCTCCATACCAAGTGTTATCTGCCTTCATAACATGACCATAGGTTGTACCCATGGTATGGTCTTGAATAATTGAGCCCTGGTACCAGCCCCAGAATGGTACAGTTATGTTGTCAGATCGTATTGCATTCCAACCACATTGCTTGCTGCTCTCAAAGTCACAAACATCCTCTATTAGTGAAATAGAAAAAGATAATTAGTCATTTTTAAGTGAGCAAAATCATATATGTATATATATGGGTAGAGACAACTTTGTCAACCATGTAGTTAATGAATGGAATAAAGTTCCTCCAGAGGCAGTGCAATACAGTTCAGTTCAAAGCTTTAAGATTCATTTAGATATACACCTAAGCAAGATAATGTAATGACTGCTATCTATTTTATATTATTTGTTTATTTGTTTGTTATTATTTGTCTATTTGTTTATTATCATTTGCTTAATTTTCATTTATTATTAGTTATATGTCAATTTATCATTATTTCCTATTTACCTGTTTGTTTATTATTTAACTATACATACATATACCAAAGGCTTTTTCCCCCTTACAAGGGAGGTAGCCAAAAAGAAAAAGGCATAAAATCACTCCCACCCATTCCATCCCTAAATACACTCCACTCCCCTCCACCCTCCCTCCCATCTTAGCACCTCCTGGATGACAGGTCATCCCTGCACCTTGTCCACTGCCCTGGGTCAGAGGCAGTGTCGCAAGGTACAGCACATCCACAGCAAGGCCGCTTCATTAAATCGGCAACCCCCCCATCTCCATCCCCCCATGCATAAAAGGAGAAGACGGGGAGAAATCCCTTCGGGCTGCATCACAATTTGCTCGCACATACTACCTCACCCCCATCCCCCACCCATTCCACCTCATGCATCACAGCATCATCCATATACAACCATTCTCCATTCACCCCTGTCTTCTGTCCTCTCCCGTCCTTCCTCAACAGACATTCCCCTCTTCCCCAAAGCCCCCTTCACCCCATCCATCCATCTCATCCTAGGACGTCCCCTCATGTTCACTCCCTCCACAACTACCTTCCATACCTCTTTTACTAGTCTTTCTTCACTCATTCTTTCCATGTGTCCAAACCATCCTAATATTCTTTCATCAACCCTATTTCCCAACTCCCTTTCCACCCCTGTTCTCCTCCTAACCTCCTCATTTCTCACTCTATCTAGCCTAGTAACCCCCCATCATACTTCTCAGACACCTCATCTAAAATACATTCAAACTCCTTCTCTCTTCCTCTCTTATGTTCCATGTTTCTGCCCCATACAGTGCTGTTGGCACAATCACTCCTTCAAACAGTCTCCTCTTAGCATCCATTCCCAAATGTTTATTCCTCATTACACTTAATCCACCAAGGCATTTACTCACTTCTCTCAATCTACATTCTACCTCCACCTCCACTCAACCTTTTCCTGCCACATTTACACACAAGTATCTAAAACTATCCACTTCCTCCAGTCGCTCTCCCTTAATGCTCACTTCCAGTCTGCTGCCATTTTCACCCCTTGTACATCTCATCACCTTACTTTTACCCACATTTTTCTTTAGCTTTCTTCTTTCACACACTTTCCCAAACTCTGTCACCAACTTCCTCAATCCCTCCTCCGATCCTGCCACAAGCGCAGTGTCGTACGCAAACAACAGCTGGCTCATCTCCCAATTTTCTCCATTTTCTTTAACCATCTCCAATCCCTGACCCACTACCCTTGCATTTACCTTTCGCACCACCCATCCATGTACAAGTTGAACAGCCAGGGCGACATAACACATCCCTGACGAAGTCCCACCTTTACTTCAAACCACTCTCTCCATTTCTAATCTTGACACATGCTCTACTACTCTCGTAAAAACTCTTGACATATCCTAGAAGCTTTCCTCCTATCCTGTATATCCGCAAAAACTCCAACAGTGCCTTCCTGTCTACCCTGTCATAAGCCTTTTCCAGATCCATAAAAGCCCAAAAAAATCCTTCCCCTTTCCTATAGCTTTCTCACATATCTGTCTTACCACAAAAATCTGATCTACACAACTTCTACCCATCCTAATCCACACTGTTCCTCACCAATTACTCCCTCTGTTCCTCTCCTAATCCTCTCAATTAAGATCCTCCCATAAGCCTTCCCAACTACACTCAACAAGCTAATCCCTCTGAAACTACTACACTCACCCTTGTCCCCTTTTCCCTTGTTAAGTGGAACTATACAGGCACTCCTCCAGTCCTCCGGCACTCTACCCTCTCTCCAGCAAACATTAAGTAACCTCACTAGCCAGTCCACCATCACTATCTCCTTTTTTAAGACATTCTGTAATATCAATATTCTTTTTGTACAGTCAAAGCCATGGCATTGTCTAAATCTTTATTTAGAATGCCTGTGCACCAAAGGTACTTAGACTATTGACAACTATTACTCTTTACTTACCAGCAAAAGCAACCTTAGTTTGTCAATATCATTACAACAATCGAATATTATGAAGAGAAAATTGTGAGAAGCCCTCTAATATATACCAAGACATCAGAAAAGGTCCTTACGTGATTCAGTAATACACTTGCTCCTGACAAGTTTTATATCATCAAGAGCAATAATGCCATATGTATCTTTCCCTCGAGAGCCAAGGAACCGTAGATAAAAGGAACGTTCAGTATATTTTACATCCACATAGCCACGATGCCACTGGTCACCCTGGTCTTTCAGAACTTGCCAAAGTACCTCATCAGTAACTTTATTCTGAAAAAGAAAAAAAAATTTGTTTACATGTGTACATGGATGGTGTAGTATCGAAAATAAATGCAAGGGTGATGGGCAGGGGATTGAAGATCATTAGTGAGAGTGGAGGGAAGTGGGAGATGAGCCAGAGGAGGGTCTAAGGCAGTTAGTGATTGAGTTTTGGATGACATTTGTTAGGAAGAAGTTGTTGTTGTTGTTGTCGTTCCCTAGACTGTCTGTCCGAGCAGTCCCGTCTCCCCAAGGAAGGCCACAGCCGAAACTGGGTTTTCCCACAAATCCTTTATAGAGTGTATGTTGTGTTGTTTGCGTGCATGATTGTGTATAATGCAGTCTTCCATTATGTGTTGTATGGTATGGGGTGAAGTGTTACATCCTGGGCAGCTGTTCACAACACGGTCGTCCAGCCTCTTCTGGTAGCTTAGAAGTGCTGGGTGGTGACCGCATCGCAGTCTGGCCAAGTGGACTCTGTCCTTTCGTGGGAGAGAGGATTCAGAAGGGTGGATATCAGGGGGTCTGGCATGCAGCAGTGTGTTGTCTTTCAGTGTGTTAATGGAGCGGTGAGTGATATGATTATGAATATGTTTCCGGAGGTTGAAAGTAAATGTACATAAGAACATAAGAATGAAAGGGACTGCAAGAGACCATATGGCCTACACTAGTCAGTTCCATATCTATTACCACCCTTCATCCCCATCCATAAAGTTGTCCAACCTCTTCTTAAAACAAGTGATAGTTTCAGTGATCACTAAAAGGTTACTAAGTCTATTCCATTTGTTGATCACCCTGTTGGTAAGACAGTTCTTGCCTATTTCCTTCTTAAATCTAAATTTTTTCAATTTAAATCCATTTCTGCGAATCCAGCCCTTTTGTCTTAAGATGATGACCTTGTTTGCATCACCCATATCAAAGCCTTTGATCCACTTGAACACCTCTATTTGATCACCCCACACTATGCATCTTTTCAGGGAATGTAAATTAAGGTGCCTAAGCCTATCCTCGCACAATAAGTTTCTGAGCCCATGTATCATTTTGATGATCATTCTCCTCTGTATGAGGAAAAAGCAGTTGATATGTATGTATGATATCCATTCTATAGGATCTAGACCAAACTGTTCTGCATAGTCAAGGATGGGCTTCACTAATGCCAGATAAAGTTTGATAATTACCTCTACACTTTTATTCATAACCATCGTAGCAATAACAACTAATGTTCTGTTAACTCTATTCCTGGCACTAATGCACTATTTCCTGGGTTTAAGGTCAGTAATCACTAGGGCTCCCAAGTCTCTCTAGCACTCAGTTTTCTCTAAAAAAGTGTTATCTAAACTATACCTGCTTTCTGGGTTGTGTAAACCTACATTTAATACTCTGCACTTTGAGATATTGAAGTCCATTTGCATTTTCACCAACCATGTGAACAATTTATTTAGATCCTCCTGCAGAATCTCAACATCTTTTCCTGACCTAATTAGGCATCATATTTTAATGTCATCCACAAACATACTAACATCACTATTAATCCCATGATTAATGAACAATAAGGGACCCAAAACTGAGCCCTGGGGAACTCCACTAGAAACACTCCATTTGGACTTTACACTGTTATTGGTGACCTACTGTTTTCTGTCACTGATCTAAGCTCTAATCCATTCAAACACTTTTCTTCCTATGCCATAGGCTCTGACTTTATTTAGTGGTCTCTGGTAGGGCACCTTGTCAAATGGTTTACTAAAGTCAAGGTAAATAACATCATAACTATCATTGTTATCTGATGCTTTGCAGACATTAGTGTAAAAAGATAGAAGATTAGTTATACATGACTCACCCTTGGTGAACCCATGCTGTGATCTCTGATTGTATTAGCTATTATTGATTCAAGCATTTTACATATAACTGATATCAAACTAATTGGCCTGTAATTGCATACAGATGATTTATCTCCCTTCTTGAAAAGAGGAACAACATTTGCCTGCCCCCAGGTGATAGGCACAAGACCAGTGTCTACCAACTTATTAAATATTCCTGTTAACTGGATGCAGATTTCAAATTTACACTCTTTAAGGACTCTCAGAAAAATTTCTTTGTAGCTAAGTCTATCAATCTGACTACTTCTACCTTACTAATGGTGATCCTTGATAGTCTATTTCCTTTATCCTCATTGAAAATCAATCACAGGCAGGTACCATATATAGCCTCTCCTTTGTAAACACAAGATATTTGTTAAATACCTTACTCATTTTCTCCTCTGAATCTATCATAACATCT
Organism: Oratosquilla oratoria; assembly: GCF_046742065.1. Taxonomy (NCBI): domain Eukaryota; kingdom Metazoa; phylum Arthropoda; class Malacostraca; order Stomatopoda; family Squillidae; genus Oratosquilla; species Oratosquilla oratoria. The sequence goes on from NC_134811.1 coordinate 14,728,750, forward strand.
TCATCATTTTCAGCTAGGCCTATCCCTTCCTTATTCTTTGTTATGAAAAGATGAAAAAAGTCCTTAGGGTTGGATCTCATTTGTCTGGCAACCTTAATTTCATAGTTATGTTTCACTGTGCATGTGTTCTTTTTAACCTGTTTTGCTATATTGTTATAGTGTGATCTAAGGTGAATTTCCCATGTTTTATTCTGGTGTAGGTAAAAGTAAGGTGATAAGATACACAAGGGGTGGGGATGGCAGTGAATTGGAAGAATGTCTTAAAGGAAGGAGGCAAGAGGTAGATTTTTTTTTCCATTTGAGCTCAAACAGTGGATGAAGGGGGCACAGCCCAATAACAAGCAGATAGAGTGATCATTACATTTGAAAATCTGGAATCCAGTGTACTTACCTGAAGGGTGAGGTAAAGCTGGTGTGGTCCCTGGACCCAGTAGTAGAAGGTAATACACATGTCTGCGGTGGATGACATCATTGGTGAGGTGAGGTAGGCCCCGCCACCATGAAATCCATTCTCAGCCCAAACCGGAAGATATGCATAGGCACCTGGTATGAAAATTCAGAGTTAACACCATAACCATGTACATACATACATACATACATATACCAAAGGCTTTTTCCCCCTTATAAAGGAGGTAGCCAAAACACAAAGGCATAAAAACCATTCCCACTCATTCTACCCTTAACCCCTTCACTCCGGGCCAAAATCTCGCGGGCAGCATTAACTGGCAGATGTGAGATGTTGCGTCATAATACTCGCATTATAAGAAATAAAGTCAACGCTGTATTTCTCGTTTTCTCTTTTACCCGTGAATTTTGATAACCATAGAAAATATGATGAAGCCAGTTTACAGAGTATGGGGGTCACGCAGGTACAACTACAATATGTATAATCAAGACGCTGACATCGGCATCCTCGTGTACCCACTTGCTCCTCATGACGCCTACATAGGCATCATCGTATCGAAGGGGTTAATACACTCCACTCCCCTCCACCCTCTACCCTCCCTCTTATCTTGGCACCTCCTGGATGACAGTTTATCCCTGCAACTTGTTCACTGGCCTGGGTCAGAGGCAGTGACTCAAGACACAGCACATCCACAGCAAGACCCCCCTCTCCGTCCCCTCATGCAGAAAAGGAGAAGACGGGGAGAAATCCCTTCGGGCTGTGTTAAATTTTTCTCATACATACTACCTCACCCCCCATACCCCCATCCATTCCACCTCATGCATCACAACATCATCCATATACAACCATTTTCCATTCAACCCTATCTTCTGTCCCTCCCATCCTTCCTCAACAGACATTCCCCTCTTCCCCAAAGCCCCTTTCACCCCATCCATCCACCTCATCCTAGGTCGCCCCCTCATGTTCCCTCCCTCCACATCTGCCTTCCATAGCTCATTTACTAGTCTTTCTTCACTCATTCTTTCCATGTGTCCAAACCATCCCAACACTCTTTTATCCATCCTATCTCCCAACTCCCACACCACCCCTGTTCTCCTCCTCATCTCCTCATTTCTCACTCTATCCAGCCTAGTAACTCCCACCATACTTCTCAGACACCTCACCCAGTACAAAAAAGAATATAAGAAAATTAGAAAGAATACAAAAAGCAATAGCAAAGTTGGTTCCAACATTTGCAAACCTAACATACAAACAAAGACTGGCTGAACTGGAATTACCAACCCTGGAACAAAGAAGAGAACGAGGGGACCTAATAACCATCTACAGAATTATGAAAGGAAAAGAATGCCTTGATAGTGAGGACCTATTAAAACAGGACAGAGGAAAAACAAGAGGACATACAATGAAACTCAAAAAGGATAACTACAGAAGAGACCTGAAAAAGAACAGCTTCCCACATAGAATGATAGATGTATGGAACAAATTGGATGAAGAAATAGTGTGTGCAAACACAATACAACAATTTAAGAACAAACTTTATCTTAAGAGATACAAAAACGGGTCACCATGAGCATAGCTCCCCTTCCCATATAACACAACTAGGTAAATACATTCAAACTCCTTCTCTCTTCATCTCTTATATTCCATGTTTCTGCCCCATACAGTGCTGTCAGCACAATCACTCCTTGATGCACTTCAACATCAAGAAATGTAGCATAATGGAATTTGGAAGAGGCAAAAATAGAGTTTCGGGAAAATATAATATTGGAAACAAAGAAGTAAAGAAAGTAAACTCAGAGAGGGACCTAGGAGTAATCATCTCAAGTGACTTGACACCTGACAAACATGTAAATAAATTATTCAGAGAGACTTACAACTTATTAAGTTCAATCAAAGTGGCCTTTGACTACATGGATGAAGAGATGGTTAAGAAAATAATTACTACATTGATAAGACCAAAACATACATTACCTCTTGATTCTCCAAACATCATGTAACATAGTATTACACCATGGATACAAGTGCTCAATATATATGATTCCTTATCTATTTCCTAAAATAAAAATAGCCCTACCATTCACACATATTGCCACTTCTATGGGGAGAATTTTGGTTTCAAATTATAATGTTTTATTGAAATTATTATAAGGGGCACTGTCCTAGCCTTCCGATGGGAGGAGTTTGTGACGTTAAACCATATCATATCATATCATATCATTTACATACAATCCATCATTATTTTCAAGGCTTTGATTTCTGCTATCTGTAAGCTTCTATGTCTTTTTAATTGGCTGTGTACAATACTGTGGTAGTATAGTTAAATGTTGCTCTTATAATTCATTTGTACACTGTGATGAGTGGGTTTTTTTTTTTGGTTGTTCAATCTTTACATGGATGGGGTGGTGCGAGAGGTGAATGCAAGGGTAGTGGGTCAGGGGTTGGAGATACAAACATACATATACCAAAGGCTTTTTCCCCCTACATGGGGGGTAGCCAAAAAGAAAAAGGCATAGAAACCACTACCACCCATTCCATTTCCTATATATTCCACTACCCTCCACCCTCCTCCCTCCTTCTTATCTTGGCACCTCCTGGATGATGGGTCATCCCTGCATCCTGTCCACTGCCCTGGGTTAGAAGCAGTGTCGCAAGACACAGCACATCCACAGCAAGGCCGCTTCATAAATTTAGCGACCCTCCCTCTCCGTCCCCTCATGCAGAAAAGGAGAAAATGGGGAGAAATCCCTTCGGGCTGCATCAAATTTTTTTTCTCATATATACTTCCTCATCCCCCATCCCCCACCCATTCCACTTCATGCATCACAGCATCATCTATACACAACCCCTCTCTATTCACCCCTATCTTCTGTCCTCTCCCATCCTTCCTCTACAGACATTCCTCTCTTTTGTAATGCCCCTTTCACCCCATCCATCCATCTCATCCTTGGATGCCCCCTCATATTCACTCCTTCCACCTCTGCCTTCCACACTTCTTTTACTAATCTTTCTTCACTCATTCTGTCCATGTGTCCAAACCATCCTAATACCCTTTCATCAACCCTATCTCCCAGTTCCCTTTCCACTCCTGTTCTCCTTCTCACCTCCTCATTTCTCACTCTATCTAGCCTAGTAACCCCTATCATACTTCTCAGACATTTCATCTCAAACACATTCAAACTCCTTCTCTCTTCCTCTCTAGTGTTCTATGTTTCTGCCCCGTGCAATGCTGTTGGCACAATCACTCCTTCATAGAGAGAGAGATGAGCAAAAATAGGACTCGGTGGGAAAATGAAATCATGGACTTAAGAAAAGAGGTCATTGGTTTAATTGATTGTTTATCTAAGACTAACCATGAAATTTCTGACCTGAAAAAAGCTAACTTGGATCTTACAAACGAAATTAAAGAAATGAAAAGAGACATAAATGAACTGAAGAATGATAATGAAAAGAAGAAAACTAATGATAATAATAGCGAAAATCTAAAGCAAGAAGTGAACAACAAATTCCAAGAATTGACACAAAAGATCGAAGAAAACTTAGGTGGGGACAGTATCCAGGAAATTAAGAAGTGGAAAGAAAATATTGAAAATAAAGAAATTGCTTTCAAAGAAATAGTCAAGCAGCAAATGCAAGATAATGCAAAAGACACAATCATTCAAGTGATTAACGAAAAAGCAAATTGGGTCAGGGACACAGTAGATAGGAAGAAATGTATTGTGGTTTATGGGCTTAAAGAAAAACAAGGATTGGCGAGGTACATGAGAGAAAAAGAAGAAAAAGAGACAGCAGTAGAAATCCTTAATGAAATTCAGGGGGGAGATAGTGATTCAGGCACAGACTTAGAAGAGACTTACAGAATTGGTCGCTATACTAAGGATAGGAATCGACCTCTAAAGATAAAACTAAGGTCACAAGTGGTAGTAGAAGACATATTTGAAAAAGTAGGTAACTTGGCAAAGAGTGTAAAATACAATAAGATATGGATAAAAAGAGAAATGAGTACTGAGGAATTAGAAAAAGAAAGGGCGCTAAGAGAAGAAGCAAAGGAAAAAAACTTGAAAAGATCGGAGACAGAATGCAAAGAATTCCAGTGGAGAGTAATAGACTTGAGATTAAGACAATGGCGCTTCAAAACGAACAAAACAAGGGAAGAAGAAACCAGGGAGAAGGAAGAAAATTAAAAGTGGCCTATACCAACATTGACGGACTAATTTCGGGACTGAACGAACTCAATGATTATCTGTTAGAAGCAAAACCAGACATAATGGGAATTGTAGAGACTAAACTAAGAGGAGAAATACCATCCACTGTTATCGGACAAGGTTTATACAACTACTGGATAAAAAACAGGGACAAGAAACAGGGAGGGGGAATCATGTTCTTGGCCAAGAAAGACCTAAAGGTGACAAAAATTGCAGAGGGCAAAGGTAATGCTGAATTGATCATGATAAAAGTCGAAGGCAAGAATATGAAAAGTAGAAAGTTTGTGGTGACTTATGTGCCTCCAAAAACAAGCGCTTGGAAAGAAATTGAGCATAAAAAAATGCTAGATGACACAAGAAAATCACTCAATGAGATACTAATGGGTAAGGGTAATCTGGTAGTTATGGGGGACTTCAATTGCAAAGAAATTTGTTGGGACAGCATGACAGTGCAAGGAGGAGATGACTCGTGGGGCAATGTACTGCTAGATATGACCATGGAGTACACAATGACCCAATGGGTCCATGAAAACACAAGGTACAGAAATAATGAAGAGCCATCGAAACTAGATCTAATATTTACAACAGAGCCTGAAATAGTGCATAAAGTCCAGTATGAGACACCAATTGGAAAGAGTGACCATGTACTCATCGAAACTATACTAAAGGAAGAAATAGACATAGAGAGGAACGAAAAGCATAGGAAAGGAAGACTGTGGTACAACAAAACAGACTTTACAAAACTAAAGACATTCTTCCGGAATGCAAACTGGGAAATATTTTACAGGGAAGAAACAGCAGTGGAAGAGAAATGGAATATATTGATGGAAAACTACAATGAAGGGGTAAACAGGCATGTACCAAGACAAAAGCGAGAGAGAGAGTACATTAAATGTTGGTTCAACAAAAGATGCAGTGAGGCAAAAGACAGAAGGGACAAAGCTTGGAAAAAGTGGAGAAAAGACAAAAAACAAAGCAAATGGCAAATTTATGTTAACTATAGAAATGAGTATGTTAATGTGAGAAGAGAGGAGAAAAGGAACCATGAGAAGGATATTATAGACAAATGCAAAGAGCAACCCAAACTATTCTATCGGTATGTGAATGGTAAACTTAAAAACAAACAGGAATTGGTGAAACTATGCCAAGGAAACATAGAATACACAGAAGATTTAGAGATGGCCGAAGTCATGAACAATCACTTTAAATCTGTTTTCACCAGAGAGAAAATACCGAATTGTGACATAGACAAAAACAAGAAATCTCCCCTCATGAATGAGTTTACAGCATCACTAAAGGAAATATCAGAACATTTATCAAGGCTGGATGTCAGAAAATCACATGGCCCGGACGGTATTGCAAATTGGATTCTAAAGGAGTGCAAAGAAGAACTAACAGACAAAATACACATCTTAATAAACAGCTCACTCAAAGAAGGAAAGATACCCGAGGACTGGAAAAACGCTAACATTGTACCAATACACAAAGGAGGAAACAAAGAAGAACCCACCAACTATAGGCCAGTATCACTAACAAGCACCATTGCCAAAATTTGTGAGAAAATAATCAAGAATAGATGGGTAAAACATCTGGAAGACAATGACATATTAAACCCAAGACAATTCGGATTCAGACAAGGAAGATCATGCTCCACAAACTTAATATGCTTTTACTCAAGACTAATAGACATAGTGCAAGAAAGAAATGGATGGGCTGATTGTGCATTCCTAGACTTGCAAAAAGCCTTTGACAAAGTACCACACAGAAAACTACTAAAAAAACTGGAACACATAGGAGGAATACAGGGAAACCTACTAAAATGGATAGAGGACTTTCTGACTGGTAGAAAGATGAGAGTAGTGCTCAGAGAAAAATATTCAGACTGGAAAGAGGTGATCAGTGGAGTACCGCAAGGATCTGTGCTGGCACCAATAATGTTTGCTATCTATATGAATGACATGGATGAGGACGTGAACTGCTACATGAGCTTCTTTGCCAATGACGCCAAACTGCTAAGGAAAATAGAAACTGATGAGGACTGTGAAGCACTGCAAGAAGACCTAAATAGGGTATGGAACTGGAGTCAGAAATGGGAAGTGGACTTTAATACGAAGAAGTGTAGCATAATGGAGTTTGGAAAAAGCAAAAACAGAATATCAGGAGAATATACAATTGGAACCAAAGAAGTAAAGAAAGTAGGATCCGAAAAAGATTTGGGAGTAATTATCACGAACGACTTGTCCTATGATATACAGATTAACAAAATTGTCGGGGAGACTTACAACTTGCTAAGATCAATAAAAGTGGCGTTTACATACTTGGACGAAGACATGATGAAAAAAATATTGGTTACATTGATAAGGCCTAGATTAGAGTATGCAGCGACATTGTGGTCCCCCAGTACCAAAAAGAATATAAAGAAAATAGAAAGAATCCAAAGAGCAGCTACAAAAATGGCACCTGCACTTGCAAACCTATCATACGAAGAGAGATTGGCTAAACTGGAGTTACCGACACTGGAGCAAAGAAGAGAGAGAGGTGACCTATTGACCATCTACAGAATCATGAAAGGCACAGAGGTACTCGATAGTGAGAACTTACTTAACTGGGACAAAAGAAACACAAGAGGACATGGAAAGAAAATAAAAAAACATAGCTATAGAAGAGAACTGAAGAAAAACAGTTTTCCTCATAGAGTTTTGGACACTTGGAACAAACTGGACAATGAAATAGTATGCGCAAAAACCATTCATGAGTTTAAAAACAAACTAGACACTGCAAGATACAAAGGCGGGACAACACGAGCATAGCTCCCCTTCCCGCAAAATACAACTAGGTAAATACAACTAGGTAGGTAAATATAACCTCCTCTTAGCATCCATTCCCAGATGTCTATTTCTCATTACACTTTTCAATCCACATAGGCATTTACTCGCTTCTCTCAATCTACATTCTACATTAAAGAAAAAGGAGAAAAGTGGGAGGTGAGCCAGCTGTTGTTTGCTGACGACACTGCACTTGTAGCAGGATCAGAGGAGGGATTGAGAAAGTTGGTGACAGAGTTTGAGAAGGTGTGTGAAAGAAGGAAGCTGAAGATAAATGTGGGTAAAAGTAAGGTGATGAGATGTACAAGGGGAGAGAGTGACAGCAGGCTGGAGGTGAGCATTAACCTCTTCAATACGGGCCTTAAATCTCGCGGGCAGCAGCCGATGCCAGCCGTACAACGTGTCGTAATAATACTCGCATCATAAAATATAGTCGCCGCTTATATTGATCGTTCTCTCTTTCACCCATGAATTTTGAAAACCATAGAGAATGTGATTAAGGGCAGTTGAGAGAGAATGTCAAAATGCAGGGGCGACTACAATAAATATAATCAAGGCGCCGATATGGCAGCCTCGCATATCCACTTGCTCCTCATGCCGCCTACGTATGCAGCACCGTATGGAAGGGGTTAAGGGTGAAAGGCTGAAGGAAGTGGATAGTTTTAGATACTTGGGTGCAAATGTGGCAGGAAAGGGAGGAGTGGGGGAGGAGGTAGAATGTAGATTGAGAGAAGTGAGGAAATGCCTTGGTGGATTGAAAAGTGTAATGAGAAATAGACATCTGGGAATGGATGCTAAGAGGAGGTTATATGAAGGAGTAATTGTGCCAACAGCATTGCACGGGGCAGAAACATGGAACATGAGAGAGGAAGAGAGAAGGAGTTTGAATGTGTTTGAGATGAAATGTCTGAGAAGTATGATAGGGGTTACTAGGCTAGATAGAGTGAGAAATTAGGTGAGAAGGAGAACAGGAGTGGAAAGGGAACTGGGAGATAGGGTTGATGAAAGGGTATTAGGATGGTTTGGACACATGGACAGAATGAGTGAAGAAAGATTAGTAAAAGAAGTGTGGAAGGCGGAGGTGGAAGTAGTGAATATGAGGGGGCGTCCTAGGATGAGATGGATGGATGGGGTGAAAGGGGCTTTACAAAAGAGAGGAATGTCTGTGGAAGAAGGAAGGGAGAGGACAGAAGATAGGAGTGAATGGAGAGGGGTTGTGTATAGATGATGCTGTGATGCATGAGGGGGATTGGGTGGGGGATGGAGGATGAGGAAGTGTGTATGAGAAAAAAATTGACTCAGCCCGAAGGGATTTCTCCCCGTCTTGTTTTCTGCATGAGGGGACGGAGAGGGGGGGTCACTGAATTTATGAAGCGGCCTTGCTGTGAATGTGCTGGGCCTTGTGACACTGCTTCTAACCCAGGGCAGTGGACAAGATGCAGGGATGACCCGTCATCCAGGAGGTGCCAAGATAAGAAGGAGGGAGGAGGGTGGAGGGTAGTGGAATATATAGGAAATGGAATGGGTGGTAGTGGTTTCTATGCCTTTTTCTTTTTGAATACCTCCCACGTAAGGGGAAAAAGCCTTTGGTATATGTATGTATGTATGTATGTATTTCTGTATCACCATTATTTCTTTCATTTTAGAGGATCTTTCCTGGTGACTATCATCCCACAATTGTGAGCTTTCAACTGTAAATACAGACTTTAAGTGTCTGGTCATTAATTCAGCAATTTCTACATCATCTGTGTATTCTTGATTTCCTTCACGCAGCTTCACTATTTCATGTTTGTCTTTTAGTTTGTCGTTTACATATCTGTAAAACAGTTTAGGTAGATCTTTGCATTTTGCTATTATATCTTTTTCATAGTTTCTTTTTCCTCTCTTCATATGTCTACATATTCATTTCTCAGTTTGATGTATGTTTGCCATTTAGTCTCTTTTTTGTCTTTTCCATCTTTTCCAAGCTTTGTCTCTTCTATCTTTAGCATCGCTACACTTTTTATTATACATACATACATACATATACCAAGGCTTTCTCCCCCTTACAAGGGAGGTAGCCAAAAAGGGAAAGGCATAAAAACACTCCCACCCATTTCATCCCTACATACACTCCACACCCCTCCCACCCTCCCTCTCATCTGAGCACCTCCTGGATGACGGGTCATCCCTGCACCCTGCCCACCACTTTTTATTATACAAGCACTTTATGTACTCCCTTTTCTATTTCTGCTTAGGCACATATTTGTTTGTTCCCTCTTTATAAATTTCCTTGAAAATGTTCCATTTGTCTTCTGTCTCTGTGTGGAAAGCTGTTTTTTTTCAGATCTCTTCTGTAACTTTCCTAAGTTTCTTCTCGTCTCCTCTTGTATTTCTTCTGACCCATTTTAGTAGGTCATCCCTATCAAGAATTTCCCTCCCTTTCATAATTCTGTAGATAGTTATCAAATCACCTCTTTCTCTTCTTTGTTCTAGGGTTAAGTTTAGTTTGTCCAGTCTTTGTTCATATGTCAACTTGCAAAATGTTGGTGCCATCTTAAAGTGTATTCGCCATTACATCTTTTAATGCTATCTTGTTTTATATTTCCCCACCCTCAAAAATTTCAATCAGGCTTTCTTGACCTTACCAGCATATGTGCCCAGTGTGTGGTCCCCTGGGGGCATAGGGTGTTCATCAGTCTCATTTCCATGGCCTATCTGCCACTCAAATCCCTACAATGAATACATAAAATTAGCAGAGGGTTCATGCAAAAGTTAGAAAATAAATGAATATAAAAGGGGTTATTACTTAGAAAAAATACATGCTTAGTTAAGACTCACACTTACATATGCAAGCACTATATTCAGGTAACTCTACACAATCCAATCAAGTACCATATTTTTCGGACCATAAGGCGCTTCATACCATAAGACACACCCATAATTTGCTATTCCCCGTCCTTACATAAGGCGCGCCTGACCATAAGGCACACCTGGTCTCGTCATCGGATAATCATGCATATGTGAGTACATTCAGAACTGGACATTTTCATTGTTGAATGAGAAAAATCAGTTGGGATTTAGCAAAATTACAAAAATAAACGATACATTTTTCATTTTGGTCAGTGAAATCAGACCACCTCCATTGACGGTCTGCCCTGCTAATACCCCTAAAAACAACATAAACATGTTAAGGGAATTGTGGGGAACAAAACCATCATTAGCAGTTTTATTCCTGGAATTCTCTATTCACTTAAAAACACAAGCTTTATTACCAATGTCGGTAAATTTTTAGTTTCGACCATGGGCGCAATATAGCAATAGAAAATTAACTATTAATTTTGTAAATTATAATGTATCAACATAATATGCAATTTTGTGAGCGGAAATAAAAAACAAAAAAGGTGCTAAACAGATTTCGTAAGTAACGAAGTCGTGTTGGACGAATGGTACGCCATGTTTGTTATGATAGATGCCGACGTCGAAGAAATGGAAGGATGATAAATTCGTCTTACCTAACCTAACCTGTGTTTTATAAATCATTACCTGCAAATTAAATGTCATCCGGCTCGTCCTCGTTGTCGTGAGAGATGTTGGCGGGCTTTTCAACCACTCTCTCAGCTTGCAGGGTATACAAAGTTCTTGCAGCTTGAAGGAATGCATGTATCTCCACTCCATAACATTCCTTCAAGAAAATGTACCTGGTAAGGTACTGTCGGAAGTACCGAGGCCGTCAATTGACAGACGACAAGATGGCATCCCAATCCTATGCTACCAACTTCGTTCATTAGCATATTTGCTTGTAGCAAGGTATTTTTTATTTTCATTTCTGCCCACAAAATGTAATTTTCGCAGGAAAATTAATTTTTCCCTGATACAAACCTGAGGTACTCCTTACACTAGGATACTCTCGCGTAGCGCGAATATTTCTACTGCGAAATTAAAATCCTCACTCTGGGTCTGGGCAACACTTATCCTCAGTAAGGGGCCCCATTGGGGCAAGGGGGGGGGCCCTTGCCCTCCACCACAAGTCTCGCACACTATAACCATTCTCTGAGCCAGGTATGATTTAAGCACAAGGTTGTCAGGCAAGGAGAAGGAACTGTTTAGAGGGGTGGTTGAGGAGGGCCATTAAAGGTAAGGAGTACCTCAGGTTTGTATCAGGGAAAAATTAATTTTCCTGCGAAAATTACATTTGTTCCGAAGAATACAAACTCTTCGGTACTCCTTACACTAGGAGACTCGGACTTAGGAGGGAAGGAAGTTGTTATCTAGCCTGGGAAACCGCTGTAAGGAAAATCTAGTGTGCTAAGACTATGTTGACCAGACCCCTATACATTCCCCTCACTTTGAAGTGCACCCCTTTCTGTTCCCTGGAGTGGAGACAGAAAGGTTATAATCACTTTTGTACCACTGAAGGGCTTGAATTGATTCCCTTGGAATGCTTGAGAGCCCGCGGGTGAGGTAAGGGAATGTAAGAGTATGAGAAGGATTTTAGAAAGTTATCCCTGCAGTTGCCGAGCCAGAACCTGGATGAGTTGTCAGGGTCGGCTGTGTGCTCTTGAGGAGGGGTATATCATTTTCAGGACTTCTTGGGCGGCCACTATGGGGCCCAAAGATAAGTTCCCTAAAGATTCCCGCATAACTTCTTTGAGGTAAAAGGAAGTGAACGTATTCTGGCTCTTCCATATACCTGCTTGAAGAACCTGGTTGACTGACCGATTCTTACTGATGACTAGGGAGGTCCCTACTGCCCTCAGGTCATGGGCAATCTGTGTGGTTCATGTCGCAGGCTCTGCGGATGACTTCCATTGTCCAGTAAGAAATGGAATTCTTAGTGATGGGCTACCTTTAGTAGAGATGAACAACCACTTTAATTCTGGTCGAAGATGTTCGGTTCTCTTGAGGTAGGTCCGGATGGCTTGTACCGCCGAGAGGGAGATCTTCCTGGACTTCCTGAGGACGTGGAAGGAGGCGATCTCAGGAATGGTGGCTCGAACTGGGACTAACTTCCTGGAGTGGCACCATTTTGCAAAGGCGCATTTCCCTTGATAAAGGTTAGCTGAGGAAGAGCAAATAGGAGCGGACATGTCCTCAACCACTTCTCTGGGAAAACCCTTCTTTAGGAGGATCTGGACTATAGTCTGAACGCGTGAAGATTGAGTGCTGAAGGGTTCTTGTGCCAAGGCCCGTTGATGGGTGGATACAGAAGATCTGGTCTTCCCTGAAGGGCCAGAGGCTCTTCTACTGCTAGCTAGAGGGCGTCCGGAACCATGGGGCTTCGGGCCACCAAGGAGCGATCAAAGTCATCCGAAGGTAGGATGCGTGTCTTGCTCTGAGGAGTACCTTCTGGAGCAAGGGAATGGTGGGAAAGCGTAGGAGTCCAGGTTGTCCCAACTTTGCAGAAGAGCGTTTTCTCCTGCTGTCAGAGGATCCAGGAAAGGGCTGAAATATATTGGGAGTTGGTGATTCCATCTCATTGCAAAAAGGTCCACTAGAGGGGAGCCCCATTTGCTGAGGATGAAGTTCGCTACCTCTCGATAGAGGGACCATCTGTGTTGATTATCTGATTCTTCCTGCCGAGGTGGTCCGCCCAGACACTCCTCTTCCCCGGGATGTAACGGGCTTTGAGTGACACCTGGAGATTCTTGGCTAGGTTGAGGATGTCCATCATCAGAAGGCATAGTTCCTGGGAGACTGTGCCCCCCTTGCTCGTTTAGGTAGGCTACTACCAAGGAATTGTCCGACATTATGCCCACTACTTTTCCTGAGACTTGATCCTTGAAGTGACGGAGAGCCAGGAGTACTGCTTTCAACTCAAGCCAATTGATATGGGCTGTCCGCTCGACTGTGGACCAGGAACCGCTGATGTGATCGTCGTTGAGGTGGGCTCCCCAGCCCTCCTTGGAGGCATCGGAGAACAGGAGGACTTCGGGGGGAGATGGGCCGAGGGGCATCCCCATGAGAAGGTTGCATGGGCCTTCCACCAGAGAAGAGAATCCTTGACTTCTTCGGTGAGGGAGATGTGTTGTAGGGGTTCTCCCTCTTGCGGGGCCCACTGAGACTTGAGGAGCCGCTGTAGCGGTCGCATTCTTTGTCTACTCCAGGGGATTAATTTCTCTATGGAGGCCATATGGCCCAGGAGGATTTGGCATTGTGTAGCCGTCAGGAACCTGGTCGATAGTGCCTGTGCAACTAGAGATGCGAGATTCGGGATCCCCTTTCCTACTGGGAAGGATTCCATTAGGGAGGAGTCCAGGACCATACCCAGGTACGTGACTCTCTGTTCTGGTAAGAAATCTGACTTTTCCGGGTTGACTACTGTGCCCAATTTCAGGACAAAGGTTAGGACCATTCTCAGGTGTTCTTGGCATAGCTGGGCGGAATGCATCTTGGAGGTCCAGCGACACCATGAAGTTCCCTTCCCTGATAGACGCCCTTACGGACTCTGGGGTGGCCATTCGGAACTTCGTCAGGGAAAAGGAACTTGTTGAGTGGAGACAAATAGATGACTGGTCTCCACACCCCTGTTGTCTTTTCTACTAGGAATAGCCGTGAGAAGAACCCTGGGTCCGGAGTCGAGACTTCCACTAAAGTTCCTGTCTGGAGCAGAACGGAGGATTCCTCCGCTAGGGCCCGCCCGCGAGCCGAGTCCGGGTGGAAGCTGCTGACTTGGATGGGATAGAGGGAGAGGTTTGGGACAGTGGAAAAGGGAAGACAATAGCCCGTCTTAATGACTTAGTAGGTCCAGTCTTCCGCCCCGGCCTCTTCCCATGCTCTCCAGTAGAGGGAGAGGCAACCCCCTATCTTGTGCGGAGGGGCTGGCGAATTCCTAGGAGTCCTGTGGGGGAGTCCGGAGCCTCGAGAATGTTTGCGTCGAGGATCTCGGAGTCCACCATATCCGGGGGAATCAGCGCGTGGGTGAGCATAAATCTCCCTGAGGAGGGGGTCACTGGGGTTCCCCGAGGATGGTGTCTCTCCTGTGGGACTCGAAGTTGGCTCAGGACGTTGAGAGACAGGAAACCTGATGCTTCAGGGCTCTGCTCGCGCTTGCCAAAAAGCCTGGAGGTCGCATTCTTCCTGGGGTTGTAGTGCGGGTAAGAACTCCCACGCCGAGGCAAGGAGGCGTTCTAGCCAGGAGTTCACCGCCAGGGACAGAGCCAGTGATTGAAGGTGGGAGCTGACTTCCCTGCCAGAGAGGAGGACGTTTCGCCTGCGCAGCGACTCGGCGTCCGCCTAACCAGCTCTGGTAACCTCGCCGGGATCGAGGCTGCTCCGAGGGTTGACCCCGATGGGGTGTAGAAGCGCTTCTGGTGTTCCAATGGGACCGGAAGCCAACGCGTCTTCTCGGTCGTCCTTGTTGCGAGAGCGTCGGAGGCCTGGGCCATGGCTCTCGCCGTCTGCGTACTCCATGGAAGGTGGAGGGGAGGAGGCTGGGCTTTCTGAGAGTTGGCCGTCATGAAGATGTCAGACTCGAATGTGGCTTCCTCTGCTTTCGGGTGGCCCAGTCGATTCGCCCTCCGAACCCTCGCGAGGACGTCCGAGAAGGAAGGAGGGACCACCATCGAGGATTCCGACTGGGAAACGGGAGGGGAAAGGGAGCGTGCCCCCCCCCCCCTACGGAGCTGTGGACATCGTCGTCGGCGTAGGAGGGGTCGGCACGGGCAGAGAGGAACCTCACGCTACCATCCCGGTCACTGATGGGTACAGAGGGGGGCCGAGCAAGTGGAAGATGGTCGAGGGGGGCCCTTGGGGGCGGTGACTCCTCACGAGCTTCCGTGCGGTGCACGAACCGCGCTTGAGAAGCGCGGAAAAATTCCCGTTGGGCCTCCATCTGTTCCTTCAACGTAGTGACGAGTGAACAGAGAGTGGGGAGGAGGTCCGGGGAATGTCCGGGGAATGTCCACTTGGTGAGTCCCGCCTGGGTGCGGATGGTCCGGGAGACGCCAAGGGGAGACTGCCTCCAATGGACGAAGCTGAGTCACCCACGACGAACGCGCGCGTGGGCACATCTCGGGCTTCCTGCCCACCGGGCATAGAAAGGGTTCCGGCGATGACCCGGCTCGTCTGACGACGGGTGGAAGGTGGATGTGGGGGACCACCTGAGGAGAAGAGGCCGACGCGCTCCGAATCTCCGAACTCGGCTCCTTTGTCCGTGGGGGGGCGGAGCCGCCGGACGCATCCGGGAAAAATCTCGTACCCGGGGGGGGGGGGGGGGGGTTCGCGGGGGCGGCTATGTACAACCATTCCGTTTACTACGCTTAGGAGGGGGGAGACAACTGTCCGCGTCCTCCGCCGACGTAGCATCCGGTCAGCGAGAAATACCGCGTCTGCAACCTCGTCCCTGATCTCTGTCCCTGTGAGCAAAGGGCATGGAAGGTCACCGTTGATCACCCGGCTCTTTGTGCGTACTGCGGGATTCCTGAGTAGAAGAGACTAAGGGGCTCTTTGCCCCCCCCCCCCTTTGTCCGTGCCGGCGTCGAGTTTCGGGGGCAGCCGCAAGCGACCACATCCGGGAAAAATGTCATACAGGAACGGTAGCTAGCGGTGGTGTTGACGCGCATGTCCGGCTACGCTAACCGTCCTGGTTTGAAGGAAGAGGACAACTTGGCCTGAGAATGACTCGAAGTGGCGTTGTACCACCTTCCTGGCGACTGTTGAGTTTCTGGGATGGGCGAGGGCAAGCCGCAAGCGACCACATCCGGGAAAAGCTCGTACAGGAACGGTAGCTAGAGGTGGCCTTAGGCGCATGTCCATCTACGCTAACCGTCCAAGTTTAAAGGAATAAAGGACAACTTGGCTTCCTGTCTACTACGCCGTGGAGGAGGGAGAGAATGCTCGTCTCCTCCGAAGCCGTAGGCCGCCTTCCCATGTTTTTGGGGGGGTGAAGAGGGAAGCCATTTTCTATGCGTGCGCACCTTTCCCTTTATCTCCCTGCGGCGAAACCACAACAATACTGGAACCAGATTCCATACAGGAACGGTAGCTAGCGGTGGCGTTGACGCGCATGTCCGGCTACGCTAACCGTCCTGGTTTGAAGGAAGAGGACAACTTGGCCTGAGAATGACTCGAAGTGGCGTTGTACCACCTTCCTGGCGACTGTTGAGTTTCTGGGATGGGCGAGGGCAAGCCGCAAGCGACCACATCCGGGAAAAGCTCGTACAGGAACGGTAGCTAGAGGTGGCCTTAGGCGCATGTCCATCTACGCTAACCGTCCAAGTTTAAAGGAATAAAGGACAACTTGGCTTCCTGTCTACTACGCCGTGGAGGAGGGAGAGAATGCTCGTCTCCTCCGAAGCCGTAGGCCGCCTTCCCATGTTTTTGGGGGGGTGAAGAGGGAAGCCATTTTCTATGCGTGCGCACCTTTCCCTTTATCTCCCTGCGGCGAAACCACAACAATACTGGAACCAGATTCCATACTTACAGTGAAGGGTAGGATACCCGGTGGCGGTTAAGGGAATAATACAGGGAATGGAGAAGCACTTAATAATGCCAGGACACAGGATGGCGTAGGGAAAACCCCGATGAAATTGAAGGACGACGAACTCCTTAGCGTCCTTAGAGTGAGCTGGCGACAATCGAAGCGGATTGCTTGATTTTCGGCACCGACGTAAACAGTGACTTGGATGCCACGCCAATAAAGGAATTTGACTGAGAATCGGCCCATTAAGGGGGAAACCGAAAAAAAAAACTAAACATGCAGTAGAGAGATGTTAACGCGGTCACTACTGCGAAGAGAATGGTTATAGTGTGCGAGACTTGTGGTGGAGGGCAAGGGCCCCCCCCCTTGCCCCAATGGGGCCCCTTACTGAGGATAAGTGTTGCCCAGACCCAGAGTGAGGATTTTAATTTCGCAGTAGAAATATTCGCGCTACGCGAGAGTATCCTAGTGTAAGGAGTACCGAAGAGTTTGTATTCTTCGGAACAAATTGAATATTACGTTGATACATTTTAATTTACAAAATTAATAATTAATTTTCTATTGCTATATTGTGCCCATGGTCAGAACGAAGAAACAGCCAAATGACTACAGTCGGCGTGGAGCGAGACTAGACCAATGCAAAATGGTTGTCTATGTTGTGAACACTATCATCTCATAGCCATGATAGCGTGAATAAATGCAATGGCATGGACTCGAAAACTGTCAAAGTTTTCACAATTTTCTTGTCAAGATACATGCATCTTGGTTATAACTTGGTTGTAACTTTTGCTAGGCCTATGCACTGTCGCCGTCGGCAGGCTACCTACGAAATGTGTCAAAATAGTACGTCACTGTCCAAGGTATTTTTTTGCACTGAAGCCACACATAAGGCACATCTCACAATAAGGCGCACCACCTGATTTTGGCCAATTTTAAGGATTTTGCCTGCACCTTATGGTCCGAAAAATACAGAAATATGATCATCATGATCATGGAGCAAATCAATTTGAAATACACATTAAGCATAACAGCACACACACATGAAATAATCCAGATGACATTAATCCACCTAAAACTATACACAAATTTAAAATAAGGTATAATAATTGGGGAATATGACAGAACTCTAGGAATTATTCACAATGATCTTGGATCATTTGTTGAACTTGTGATTCAAAGCTATAATTTTCTCACAGCTATCATTTCCTTACCTCATAACCAATGCTTTCCCAGTGACAGAATGTCATTGTATCAAAATTGCAGTCATTTAATCCTGGTTTGCTTGGTGTTGGTGGAGGTGTGGGTGGGACTGGGTCTGTGTAGTTAATACCCAATGCAGCCTCCTCGGGAAAGATGACACAGCCCCCAGCAGCAATCATGATGTCATCAACTGCCAGGTCACCCATGAAACCCTCACCCAACTCAGCTTCAACAATCACCTAAAATGAAAGGTAACAGGTAGAATCACACCAGTCATAATATAGGGGGTCTTCATTCAATCAATACTCACTGATATTTCCATATCTAAATTATCTCAGTATTCTCTGATCAACCCCATCTGTCAGTTCATATTCCACCCCCACATACTCTGCCTCACCTCCATATTTCTCATTCTATCCATTCTTGTAAGCCCAACCATAGTTCTTAAACACTTCATCTCATACATATTCTTCTTTGAAGAAGAAATTGAGGAGCCAGGAGGCATGTGGCTGTGGCCAAAACCATTACCTTTGCCCAATGCATTTGGGCTATTGGGACAAGCAACAGTCACTGCTAGGAATCAAAGAGAAGTGTAGGATTGCATCCCACAACTAAGTGAATGTAAGACCAGGACACTTACAATTATGCCACCAGCATAAGTCTCTGCTTCATACAGTGTCATGGGCACAATCACCCCTTCTATAGTTACCTCTTTGCATTTATCTCCAAATTGCTACTTCTCAGAGCACTCTTAACTCCTCCTGACATTTGCTTGCTTCCCTCATACTATAATTCATCTCTAACCCTACACCTCAGCTATATGTGATCCCAAATATTTAAATCTCTCCACCTCCACCAGCCTGACATTTAAAGTAGACTCTTTGGATAACATGGAAACTACCTGAAATGAGGCCACAGAAGACAATGGAGCTGAAGCATATCTCCAGCTAGTGTTCCAAGACAATTGTTCTTCTGTGATGTGTAAGTTGAAGATGGACATAATGAACCCTCCAGTTTCTTGGCGAACATAGGCTCTCAGACTGCTGCCCTCAGCACCATATCTGTGGTGCAATTCCATATAATAGAGTATAATTCATAGACCTGAACAGGTTTAATATTCTCTATAACCAGGCATTAAATACAGATTCTATGACAAACAACAAGTGATTTTATTCAGTTAGGCAGACCCTGGCATGACTATTATCTTACTAAAGTTATGCTCTGTCCCTCAGATGAATAAAACTCTGATAATTACTCTAGTGGTTATCCCAGACAAAATTTGCATATTGTATACTGTATTGGAGAGGTTAAAAAATTCAAACATTATTAGGCTACACAAAGAGGGAAAGGAACATTATTTAATCACGCAATCTTTTACAACATGTATAAATAAATGTTTTCCTCATTTGCTCAACAGATGAGTGAATGAGGATGGTTGTTGCTGCATAATGAACCAGTAAGGGTAAACTAGCCTTAGTTATCAGGTCCTGTTGTGAAGAAGTTTGCTTTGCTACAATGTATTAAACCTAAGCAGTGTGGCAAGGTGCTGTGATTGGAGAGGTGACTAAATGGGTTTTAAGATGTGGATGTACATGAGAAATTCGCTAGTAAACAGCGACATCAATCTGGGTCCAGATGCAGCGGGTTCGAATCCTCTGCGCGAATGTCAGTGAGATTGTCTGATGTGGATGTATACTATGACTCTAATATCCCCTTTATATGGAGGAGAAAGCCATAGGTATGTATGTATGCATGTATTTAACTAATTGTTGTATACAGGTATGTATGTATATATGTAGATAGGTAGATATGCATGTATGTATGTAGACAGGTAGGTAGGTAGATAGGTAAGTAGGTCAGTAAGTAGGTAGGTAGGTATGCATGTATTTATGTATATATGTATATTATTCACCACAGTCTTCAATCACATGTTGAGGTCATGATCAACAGCTATTACCATCCCAGATGAAAGCTCTGAGCCTATCTGTTGGTAATGCTGTGACCTCACAGACATACAACCTCCCAAATCATTGCCCACCAGAGTAGGAGTACTCCTTTGCAATATTGTGGTGCTTTTCAGCCCTAGGTGTGGGCTCAAACTCAGACTGCTGAATTAGCAGTCAAGAGTGGTACCACTACACCAACAAGCCATTATATTTGTATATAGTGTAATACCACTGAAAAGGTGTTTTGCTAATTTTATATAAAGTTTAAGCCTCTCCTCTCTCATACTAAGATTTGTAATTCTTCCTGTCTTCTCCTAGAATATTTCATCCCCCATATCTTTTTCATTTGAATCTGAGAAATATTATGGGCATTATCCTGGGAACTCCGAAAATAAATTATGTTATACAAACAGGGTATTGGAAAACTGGAGAGATACTGACATGTGGTACCAAAAGGTAAGACAGTTCTCTCGTGGGTGGATGGCTGGGAACACTTCACTCCTCAGCCATGCTCGGTGGCCTGCCAGCATGTCATCAGCAGACACATAAATCATCCCACCCTGCAACACAATAGAATACAATGAGATCTATACAATAGGATACACTGGAATAGAGTACAGGAGGATACAGTAAGATAGATCGTGGAATTAAATAGAATAGATTACATTGCAGTGCAAGTATGTTGGAATATTGCATTATGGTATATAAGACAATGGAATGCAGAGAAAGGCAACAAAATTTACTGAATTATAGTAAAACTCAAAACACCATCATACAAAAATTTCACTTTGGTGATCAGTTAAACAAAATGGTGCATAAGATTCACTATAAATTAAGGCATAGTCTAAGATTTTTACTTAGAATTCTGGTTTAGGCATATACTTGTACAAGTCAACCCAGTAACTAATATAATTTTTTTTTGTCAGAAATAGCATGTATTATACCCTACAGGAGAATTTTGGTTTCCATGTACAGGTGTTCTACTGGGATAGTTTTGATACATCCTTTTATCATTGTCAGTGCCTTATCTTGTATAATTTAAGTTTCTTTACCTATTGTTCTGATTGTTAGGTATTATGCTATGGAAATATAGTCAAGTATGGTTCTCAAGAACTGTTTGCAGACTGTGATTGGAGTTTCATTCTGCTGTCCAAAGCTATGCTTGTGATTCATTCTAGTAAGTTTAATTTCATGTTTATTTTCATACATACATACATACATATACCAAGGCTTTTTCCCCCTTTCAAGGGAGGTAGCCAAAAAGGGAAAGGCATAAAAACACTCCCACCCATTTCATCCCTAAATACACTCCACACCCCTCCCGCCCTCCCTCTCATCTGAGCACCTCCTGGATGACGGGTCATCCCTGCACCTTGCCCACCGCCCTGGGTCAGAAGTAGCGTCGCAAGACACAGCACATCCACAGCAAGGCCGCTTCATTTAATCGGCGACCCCCCCTCTCCGTCCCCCTTTGCATATATGTTTATTTTGCATATGTCCTAGCCTTGCATATGTTTATTTTCACTTTTAAATATTTCATAAGTGTTCTGAAGGTCATATGAGTATCAAAAGGAAGGCCTAGAATTTTGGGGTTCTTTTCTAATAAGAGATCTGGCCATTCAATTTTATTGCTGGACACTTCTTTGATTCATGGTTATCTAGAGTAAGTAATGTTACTGACAATTTCTGAGAAGAGACCTCCATTCTATTATTTCTAAACTACTGTTCTAGTTTGTCTAAGCAGGTCAAGTGTTCTTAGCTATTTTGTAGCTTCAATGCCAGGTTATTATTATCAACTCATCTGTATTGGTGAGTAATTTAGTGTAATGTTCTGGATCCAATATTGTGAGATCATTTGTGAAGAGGTTGAATAATACGGGCAAGAATGTTGATCCTTGGGGAACTCCACTATGTGGTCTTTTAATCCAAGAAATGTTGTTTGGAATATTCTGCAGTGTCTACTAGCCATACATACATACATTATAGTCTAAGTGAATTAAAGAGAAAAACAAAAGTAATATAACAACTTCTAACTAAATTTTCTATATAATCCTAGGATGATGCTGTCTTGCTGCATTGCTTCTAACCCAAACAGTAGTTGAGGGAAAAAGATGACTTTTCATTCACAAAGAATTAAGATGAACGGGACAACAAATGGGTATTGGATGTGTGTGGGACGGTTGATAGATGGGTACATGCCTTGACTACGCCACCCCTCTTACAAAGAGGAAAAGGTTTTTCAATATATCTATGTATATAATCCTGTAACACACAGCAAATGGTATTGCAGATATATGGGATAGGAGGAAAGCTGTTAAGAGCAGTCAAGAGTTTTTGTGAGAGTAGTAGAGCATGTATTAGAATTAGAGAGAGTGAGTGGTTTCAGGTGAAGGTGTGACTTCACCAGGGATGTCATGTCACCTGGGCTGTTCAATTTATACATGGATGGATTGGTGCAAGAGGTAAATGCAAGGATAATGGGCTGGGGATTGGAGATGGTTAAAGAAAATGAAGAAAAGTGGGAGATAAGCCAGTTGTTGCTTGATGATTACACTGCATTTAAAATAGGATCAGAGGAGGGATTAAGGAAGTTAGTGAAAGAGTTTGGGAAGGTGTGCAAAAGAAAGAAGTTGAAGATAAATATGAGTAAAAGGGTGATGAGATGTACAAGGGGAGAGGATGGCAACAAATTGCAAATGAGTATTAAGGGAGAGAGACTGGAGGAAGTGGATAGCTTTAGATACTTGTGTGTAAATGTGGTGGGAAAGGGAGGAGTGGAAATGGAGTGTAAATTGAGAGAAGCAAGTAAATGCCTTGGGGGATTAAAAAGTGTAATGAGAAATAGACATTTGGGAATGGATGCTAAGAGTAGATTGTATGAAGGGGTGATTAGGGCTGACAGCAATGTATGGGGTGGAAACATGGAACATAAGAGAGGAAGAGAAGAAGAGTTTAAATGTGTTTGAGATGAAATGTCTGAGAAGTATGGTAGGGGTTACTAGGCTGGATAGTGAGAAATGAGGAGGTAAGGAGGATAGCTGAGGTGGAAAGGGAGTTGGGAGATAGGGTTGATGAAAGAGTATTGGGATAGTTTGGACACATAGAAAGAATGAATGAAGAAAGACTAGTAAAAGAGGCATGGAAGGCAGAGATAGAGAGAGTGAACATGACGGGGCTACCAAGGATGAGATGGATAGATGGAGTAAAAGGGGAATTGAGAAAGAGGGGAATGTCTGTTGAGGAAAGAAAGGGAAAGACAGAAGATAGGGGTGAGTGGAGAATGGTTATGTATGGATGATGCTTTGATGCATGGAAGGGAGTGGATGGGGGATGGCGGGTAGAGGGAGTTTGTGTGAATGATATTTTGATGCACCTCGAAGGAATTTCTCCCTGTCTTCCCTTTTTCTGGATGAGGGGACGGAGAAGGGGGTTACCACCAATTAAATGAAGCTACCTTGCTGTGGATGTGCTGTGTCTTATAACAGTGCTTCTGACCCATGGCAGTGGGCAAGATGCAGGAATGACCTGTCATCCAGCAAGGGCTAAAAAAAAGAGGTAGGGAGGGGTGGTAAATGGGAGTGGAGTATGTGGGGATGAATTGGGTGGGAGTGGATTTATGCCTTTGACTTTGGCTACCTCCCTTGTAAGGGGGAAAAAGCCCTTGGTATATGTATGTATGTATATATGTAACACACAACTAGGCAAATATTTATATACTGTATATGGGAAACATGCATGAGAGTATGACTGCCTATTCTCACTAAAGAAAAAAACATATTTTTGCATGAATACAAATCTTTACCACTTCTGAAGGGTGGTCATTTTTTCATTGTGGCTATTGTCAGGATATTCTATTCATCTCTTGCACCCTTTCAGTAAAGATGGGGTTCACAACCAGTCTCAATTAACATTTTCCATAACAGATGGCACTCTTTCTATTATTGTGACTGCTGGCACCCTATCCCATTCATTTCCATCAGTAGTGATGAGGCTAGCACACACAATGAACTGGACAACTACAAACATAATCTCACTCACTGAATGATTCCTGAATGAGGCATCCTCAAAGGGTCTTGTGCTGTCAGTGAGGTCATCTTCAGACCCAAGCTGCCAATCAAGGGTGTCAAAGACATCACTATTGTACCAAGTACAGTGTCCTTTGTCAAAATGACAGTGACCAGGTGGACTACATTTGCCAGGCACAAGTTCAACATCATCAATGGCTAAAGTTGACTTCTCAGCTTCAGTCTTACGCACAGTACCCCTGAATGCTATGCGGATGGGTACAAAATTCATCTCCACATCAATCTGCATGAAAAATGATTTCTTAGTAATGATTAACTAGATGTCACATAAAGGAGTAAGATATGTGCAAGATGCATTGCTGCCAGTGCTCACGAAAGTGCCACTCTAGCACCTCTTATTTATTGCTTAGGTAAAATAACATTTTCTGTGTTTATAGGCATGATAAGGCAGTGATAAATAATTTCACCAGAATGATCAATATCAAATAAGAATACAAATACTTGGCATTACCAATAATGTAAGAGTACATTTCACACACCTTCAACCACTGAAATATTTTCCTAAGCAAATGATAAGAAAACTCTTTAAGCAGCTGTGCATATCATAAATTGGAAGTGTCCATACAGAAATAACTTGTTAACTCTACCTGAAATCTGGCCCAGTCTTCTCCAGTGTCATGATCTATTATATACAAGAGCTTCCCATTATCGATGTCACCTGCACCTACATTGAAGATCTCAAGAGTCCCTACTGTGGAGAAGTCTGCATGAAGGTGGATGAGGAAGTTGAGGCAATGATCCGTGGACAATCTGTATTCATTTGTGTACAACACTGCAGTGGACCCCTGTTCGAAAGGGACAGGACAAGATAAAATACAAGGATCAATCATTCTGTTGCCCCCAAGTCTCTCTTGCAGGAAATCCTCATCTCCCACAAAATATGAAGACTTAGTATCATCTTAAGTCATAAACCAGATGTCTTACTAGATAAAATCTAACTATACATACAAGTTTTGTCTTAAGGTCTTAAGAGGAATGATGCTTACATGGGTGAGGGTCATTAAGACAGATGATGTCTTACTGAAAAGGCCTACAATAGCAATTGGAGAACCTGGAAATGCAGTTCAACTCACCTCTGGTTTACTGGTGTCAACGTAGATATAAAAATTATGATATGTACTCTCCTCTGGAAGGAAAGGATCATCAGTACCTCCTCCATCATGCCACTGCCAGTTTGTGTCATCTTTATTTTCCTCATCTGTGAAACCACATATGCCAGTGTTAAAGGAGCAACCCATCATTCCAGGCTCTTGGCAACTGCCTTCAGTAATCTGGAAAAGAATATATGGTACAGTAATTTACAAAAGGTGCATATTCATGAAAGCATAGATTTGGAAGTTGCACATGGTTTCAGTGTATATCCAAGGTGTGTCAGAAAAGTTCCAAGACTGGTGTCACATGGGATTTATTTCAAACCCAAACTACAAACTATGAGTTTTCCCATTCAAAGTAATCCCCCTGGAGTATACAACTGTGATCTCAGCTCTCTGCAGCCACTGAACTTTTTTCCACACCTTTTTATATATCCTCTGTTTCAGGTCATCAAGCAATGAGAACAGAGTAACAAACAAACTTGGTTTTGGATCCGGTTGGGGAAAACTCCATCAGAAGCACTGGGATTACTGCAGTAAATATACAGAGATGAGACAATGTCATGCTCACTTGTTTTTGAGAGGTGCAAGAGGTTTAAAGAGGGATGTCAGGATGTGGAAGATGACCCCAGGATCAGAAGGCTTTCAACAAGCAAGAATGAGGTCAACATTGAGTGCATCAAGCAGATGGTGCATAGTACATCAGCTGACTGTTCAACTGATCGCAAATGAGCACAGCATGAATCAGGACAATATCTGGAAGATCATCACTGAAGATTTGGACATGCAGAAAGCCTGTGCAAAGATGGTGCTGAATCTGCTGAATGATGACAAGAAGGAATGACACATGCAATTGTGTCAGGTCATCCTCGATCATCTTGCAACTGAACCAGACTTGCTAGGGAGAGTTATCACTGGTGATGAGTCATGGATCTTCGAGTATGACCCAGAGACCAAATACCAGAGCCTCCAGTGAAAGAGTCCAACACTGCCAAGGCCAAAGAAAACAAAACAGTCTAAGTCCAAAGTCAAAGTCATGTTGATTGCATTCTTCGATGTGAGGGGCATTACCCACTGCGAATTCTTGCCACAGGATCAGATGATCAACCAGCATATCTACAAAGAGATACAGTGGTGTTTGCTTCATTCAGTGCATGAGAAGAGGTGAAAGTTGTGGCAGGACAACTTGTGGCTACTTCACCATGACAATGTGCCCTGAGAATCCAACAGTTCCTGGCCGAGAAAACACAGAGCACTGATGAAGAGCAAAGGAAGAGCAAGTGACCCTGGAGGAAAGAGGAGTGCATTTGTCTTGAAATTGGACAGCCTGTTTAACATAGCAAGCTCCAGATGCTGTCCAGGATGAAGAGAGCAATAGATTGTTATCCAGGGTGAAGAAAGATGAGGACATCAGGTTCTATCAGGACCACAGGACTTAAAGGAAATGTCACATGTCGGATCATGACAAGATCCCAGCAACAAGTAGGTCAGACTGAGAGACAACTGCAGAGGCAAGAACAAGGTAATCATACTTTCATACTTTTATTAATCATACTTTTGAATATCACAACAAGTTGGAAGTTTTACATGCTCACCACATTGTATTATTTTGCATATGATCTTCCCTGTCTGAATCCAAATTGTCTACTTATTATATTGTTTACTTCCAGGTGTTTTATCCATCTATTCTTAATAACTTTTTCACAAATTTTGGCTATAGTGCTTGTAAGGGAAACCAGTCTGTAATTTGTTGGATCTTTTTTTGGTTTCCTCCTTTATATATTGGCACAATGTTGGCATTTTCCCAGTCATTTGATATTTTCCTTCCTAGGGAAGCTTGCTGACGGAGCAGACTAGGGCATTGTTACTTGTGGCAAAGGTCGAGGGGATGGCAGTTCGAATCCTGCCTCCGGCAAAGTTGAACCAAGGGCATGGTTCCTTAAATTCCACACTACAAAGTCCTATGTAAGGGGCACCGTCTTAGCCTTCAAATGGGAGGAATTTGTGATGTTAAACGATATCAGTATCCAATTTGCTATTCTGTCTGGGCTATGTGATTTCCTGACATCAAGGTTCATTAACTGATCCATTATTTCTTTTTGTGTTATTTTTATTTCCCTCATGGGAGGGAGATCGCACTTTGCTCCCTTCATCCCAATATTGTACTTTTTCTCTAGTGAAAACCAATAAATGAGATATGGTTTGCCTATCATTGTGCTGCACCAATGGGAATAACACTGGCTTTAGAGAGTATATGCAATCAAGGGAAATGTAAAAATGTCATTAACTTTATTTATAGTTCATCATATAAAAAAATCACACTAAACAAATAAAGACTTAATAATATAATGAATCTATAACAAAACTCACTGTGATATCATCCAGGGATATGTCTCCATCAATGTTGGGATGGAGGATGGCATCCATTGTAATATAGAAGAAAGATGGCATAGTATATGCTTTGATTTCTCTCTCCACATATAGCCAAGTATCTCGCTGAGGGTCCCTACGGTCAACCAAGTGCAAAGACTCATTTCCAACTTCCACCTAGAAAAGTAATTGGACACAAGGTGAAATAGGAACCACTGGTTAGAGGTTGTCTGTATGAGGAAGGTGAGAAGATAATGTTATAGATGTTAAATTTTATAAAATACTTAAAAGACATGGAAACCTTTGACCAGTGTTCAGCAAAAGAAAAGTACAGAGAAGTATTCCTAGCCCCTCACTCCATCCCATTTAGCTGCCTTCTATGAAATACATGAAAACACAGTGACAGCATTCTTATCCACCACCATTGGGATGGGATGGCTAATACCGTTTTTTATTAAATTCTACCCTCCTACATTGCAATAATTTGTTTATAATATTTGTTAAAAGTTTTAACTCACTGCTGTATTATTTCTCACTAGTCAATATCTTTAATACAATTTGTAAACTATGTAGAACCAGAATATTCCAAATATGGGTGAACTAATGAGCTATATAACTGGTTCATGATGGTTGAACTTTCAAAGTCAAGAGATCATGCTATCATTCCTAATAATACAATGCTTAGATACTTTAAGGTTGTTACTGGTAATTACACCAAGATCTTTTTCAATCTCTACTTTCTTAAGCTTTTCCAAATAATGTGTAGTTGTACTTAAGATCCTTTCCACAATGGTGCATAACTACATTTACATAGGTTGAATTTCACTGAGAGAGAGAGAGAGAAAGAGAAAGAGAGAGAGAGAGAAAGAGAAAGAGAGAGAGAAAGAGAGAAGAGAGAGAGAGAAGAGAGAGAAGAGAGAGAGAGAGAGAGAGAGAGAGAGAGAGAGAGAGAGAGAGAGAGAGAGAGAGAGAGAGAGAGAGAGAGAGAGAGAGAGAGAGAGAGAGAGAGAGAGAGAGAGAGAGAGAGAGAGAACAAAGGAGAAGTAATGGAATAGGTAGACTGGTATACACTAATGTAGATAAAATTATATCAGCAAGACTAGAGATCAACAAGTATTTAAAGGAGAAAGAACCTGACATGGTGTGTTTTGCCAAGACCAAGCTTAATGGAAATACTGATGTTCAAGTAGGTGAAAGAAAATGCAACATATTTTGAAGGGAGAGAAGAGAGAAAATGATGAATGGGAGATGGAAATGGAAGGGGATAAGAATATGATAATGACTATGAAAGTTATGATGGTGGAAGGAGGTAAAAGACACTTTCCAGTGGCACACTTCCCATCAAAGCAGAATATAAAGAATTATCATTAGACACAGATGAGCATCTAGACAAAATTATTCAAAAGGAATAATATAACACAGGTAGGTGCCCAAAAAGAGGAAGAAGTTAAATAAAACATATCTGAATTAAAAACGAAGTTTGATTGATTGAGACAATGATATGGGATTGCAAGAACTTAGTTCTTTTATCTGTACATTACATCAGTCAAACACAATTAGATAAACCTATCTATATATCAAAAGGCTTCTTACCTATTAAGAAAGGTAACTGGCCAAGATATGCAAGCACCCACCACCCAAACACAAAAGTACTCACAGCAACTTCCTCATCCTCACCTTAGCACTGACCACAAGAACAGGAGGCTCAATTCCTGTATGGTGGTAGAATAGGGAGAAGCAGTAGTTTTTGTCATGATGAAGGCGAGGACTTCTAAGACTGGCAATTGTGTCAATCATGGTGTCACCACTCCACACAGGTGTTGCATAGTGTCCAGTCACTAGTGGAGTAATAGAAAGAAAAAAAATGCTGTCAGTGTTTTGCAAACATAAATGCCCCTTAATAAAAAAAAATATTCTTTATCTCTTTAATAAAAGTTTCTGCTGTCAAAATTTTCCATCAGAAGTGGCTCAATCTGATGGCTAAAATCCCTACTGCAGGAGAACTACAGCCCCATAATAGCTGGCCATGGCTACCATGACAGCTCATTGATTACTCAGAGTAAAGAGCTTACATAGTCAGAACTGAGTGAATACTGAGAAATGTAAGACAACACATTCTTTGCCTTTTCTGTGATGATTGTATTTAAGACATGTCTGTTTCCAAGCCAATCATGTGTTGTAAACCATTGTTCATAAAGACTTAAAAAATATGGATATACAAAGTCTTACACACATCCTCACTCCTTTTCTTCCACCTTCTGGGGTACTGGTTGCATGTTATCATGCAGTATAATTTGTGCATTAGCATACAGCCAATACTTTAGGGACTATATGGGGCACCCCTATGAACCAGAGTCAGGCATCATTTTGTTTATGTTAGAGGAAATCTCTACTTATAGAGTATTTGCACTACTTTATGTACTGTGACTGTCCCTCCATTATGCTGTCCACCTCCTCCCTCATAATATTGTCCTGTATCACTTCTTTGAGTATATATTTCCATTTTTGCCTCTGTCCCCTGTGGTAGGGGAAAGAAAGAATACTGCCACTTGGGTCATAACAACAGCTAAATCAAGATGGAGTGATGGGACTAGGCATCCTGCTCTCTGTAACCCTAAGGAATACATTCCTACTAGAATTCAAGGCAAAAGAGGGTCTAGGAGGAGTTGTCTAAACAGAACCCTAAGATTTGGGTCTTTTAATGTGAGGGTGTGGTACAGATGAGAGTAAAAGGGAAGAAATAGGTAGTATGTTTGTGAGAAGGAAGATAGAAGCGTTGGCATTAAGTGAAACTAAGTTGAAAGGGAGGGGTGTTTTTGAATTTGGGAGTGTAGTGGGGAGGGTGTCAGGAGTGAATAGAGGACATGGGAGAGTAGGGGTGGCTCTACGGTTAAGTGAAGAGATAGGAAAGCATGTGGTGAATTGGAAGGAGGTTTCTTCAAGGTTAATGTGGAGGAAGGTGAAACTGGGAAGGGAGATGTAGGGTCTTTGTAAATGCATATGGGCCTGGTAGTGAGAAGAGTGTAGAGGAAAAATGTAATTTTCGCAGGAAAATTAATTTTTCCCTGATACAAACCTGAGGTACTCCTTACACTAGGATACTCTCGCGTAGCGCGAATATTTCTACTGCGAAATTAAAATCCTCACTCTGGGTCTGGGCAACACTTATCCTCAGTAAGGGGCCCCATTGGGGCAAGGGGGGGGGGGCCCTTGCCCTCCACCACAAGTCTCGCACACTATAACCATTCTCTGAGCCAAGTATGATTTAAGCACAAGGTTGTCAGGCAAGGAGAAGGAACTGTTTAGAGGGGTGGTTGAGGAGGGCCATTAAAGGTAAGGAGTACCTCAGGTTTGTATCAGGGAAAAATTAATTTTCCTGCGAAAATTACATTTGTTCCGAAGAATACAAACTCTTCGGTACTCCTTACACTAGGAGACTCGGACTTAGGAGGGAAGGAAGTTGTTATCTAGCCTGGGAAACCGCTGTAAGGAAAATCTAGTGTGCTAAGACTATGTTGACCAGACCCCTATACATTCCCCTCACTTTGAAGTGCACCCCTTTCTGTTCCCTGGAGTGGAGACAGAAAGGTTATAATCACTTTTGTACCACTGAAGGGCTTGAATTGATTCCCTTGGAATGCTTGAGAGCCCGCGGGTGAGGTAAGGGAATGTAAGAGTATGAGAAGGATTTTAGAAAGTTATCCCTGCAGTTGCCGAGCCAGAACCTGGATGAGTTGTCAGGGTCGGCTGTGTGCTCTTGAGGAGGGGTATATCATTTTCAGGACTTCTTGGGCGGCCACTATGGGGCCCAAAGATAAGTTCCCTAAAGATTCCCGCATAACTTCTTTGAGGTAAAAGGAAGTGAACGTATTCTGGCTCTTCCATATACCTGCTTGAAGAACCTGGTTGACTGACCGATTCTTACTGATGACTAGGGAGGTCCCTACTGCCCTCAGGTCATGGGCAATCTGTGTGGTTCATGTCGCAGGCTCTGCGGATGACTTCCATTGTCCAGTAAGAAATGGAATTCTTAGTGATGGGCTACCTTTAGTAGAGATGAACAACCACTTTAATTCTGGTCGAAGATGTTCGGTTCTCTTGAGGTAGGTCCGGATGGCTTGTACCGGGCACAGAACTGTTTCAGTCTATTCTCCCCCTGCAAATTCGTCTAAGGATGGAACACTAAAGGACCAGAATCTAGGGTCGGATTTGGCAGGATCTTTGTTTTGGCAATGAATTGAGGCATGAAAGTGAAGGAGACCTCTTTCCATCCTTTGGAATGGGCGACTCTATAAGAGATGGCATGTAACTCCCCTACTCTCTTGGAAGATGCCAGGGCTAGCAGAAAAAACTGTCCTCTAGGAGAGGTCCTTCAGATGTGCCTCTCGGAGAGGTTCGTAGGGGGGACCCCTCAGAGAGTTCAGGACTAATGCCACATCCCGCGGAGGAGAACTGATTTCCCTGGGAGGGGCATGATCTTTGAAGTGCCTGAAGAGCATGGAAATTTCCTGTGAAAGGGCTAGGACCATGCCCTTCAGAGAAAACACCTGAGTTAGAGCTGCCCTATAGCTTTGTACTGCCGAGAGGGAGATCTTCCTGGACTTCCTGAGGACGTGGAAGGAGGCGATCTCAGGAATGGTGGCTCGAACTGGGACTAACTTCCTGGAGTGGCACCATTTTGCAAAGGCGCATTTCCCTTGATAAAGGTTAGCTGAGGAAGAGCAAATAGGAGCGGACATGTCCTCAACCACTTCTCTGGGAAAACCCTTCTTTAGGAGGATCTGGACTATAGTCTGAACGCGTGAAGATTGAGTGCTGAAGGGTTCTTGTGCCAAGGCCCGTTGATGGGTGGATACAGAAGATCTGGTCTTCCCTGAAGGGCCAGAGGCTCTTCTACTGCTAGCTAGAGGGCGTCCGGAAACCATGGGGCTTCGGGCCACCAAGGAGCGATCAAAGTCATCCGAAGGTAGGATGCGTGTCTTGCTCTGAGGAGTACCTTCTGGAGCAAGGGAAATGGAAAAGGAGTTTTTTTTGGGTAGATTTAAATGAGTACTTTGAGAGCTTTTGGAATGAATGTCATTGTAGTGGTATTGGAGGATCTCAATGCTAGGGTATGAAATGAACCAATAGAGTAGTTGGGAAGTTTGGAGTACATACATACATACATATACCAAAGGCTTTTTTTTCCCTTATAAGGAAGGTAGCCAAAAAACAAAGGCATAAAAACGACTCCCACCTACCCCATCTCTATCACACTCCACTCCCCTCCACCCTCTTCCCTCCCTCTTATCTTGGCACCTCCTGGATGACAGGACATCCCTGCATCTTGTTCACTGCCCTGGGTCAGAAGCAGTGTCGCAAGACACAGCACATCCACAGCGACACTGCTTCTGACCCAAGGCAGTGGAGTACATACATACATATACCAAGGCTTTTTCCCCCTTTCAAGGGAGGTAGCCAAAAAGAACAAGGCATAAAATCATTCCCACCCATTCCATCCCTGAATACACTCCACTCCCCTCCACCCTCCCTCTTATCTTAGCACCTCCTGGATGACGGGCATCCCTGCACCTTGTCCACTGCCCTGGGTCAGAGGCAGTGTTGCAAGTCACAGCACATCCACAGCAAGGCCGCTTCATTAAATCGCCGAACCCCCCTCCCCATCCCCTCATGCAGAAAAGGAGAAGACGGGGAGAAATCCTTTTGGGCTGCGTCAAATTTTGCTCACACATTCTACCTCACCACCCATCCCCCAACCCATTCCACCTCATGCATCACAACATCATCCATATACACCCATTCTCCATTTACCCGTCTTCTGTCCTTTCCCATCCTTCCTCAATAGACATTCCCCTCTTCCCCAAAGCCCCCTTCACCCCATCCATTCATCTCATCCTAGGACGTCCCCTCTCGTTCACTCCCTCCACATCCCCTCTCTCCATGTCCCCTCTTGTTCACTCCCTCCACATCACTCACTCCACCCTAATGGCAGTGGAGTACCAGGTAAAAATCATTGTGGAGAGTTAATGTTGATGTGTTTAGAGAGTTGATGATAGCTAAGACAGTGTTTAGGAAGAAAGTCAAGCATAAGTACACATGGGACAGGGTGGTGGATGGACGGGTGGTTGATAAGGCATTAATGGACTATTTAGTGGTATCCAGGAAAAGAGTAGGAGGAGTTCTGGATGTCCATATTCTTTGGGGAGAGAGTGGTGGGATATCAGATAATTTTTTGGTGAAAGGTAAGAACAGAAGGTAAAGAGGTGGTTAGAGTAATTGTTTAAATGAGAAGGAAAAGGAGCATGAGTACAAGAAGCCAAAAGAAGTGTGGGATGAGGTAATGGATAGAGTAGAGGTAGGAGTGGAGGAGGAATGGGGGTGTTTCAAGGACAGATGACAAGGTGGGAAAAGATGGTACAGTATGTGGAACAAAGAGATGGTGATGGAAGAGAAGGAAGGGAATTGAGTGGTGGAATGATGAAGTGAAGAAGGTAGTAGAAGAGAAGAAGCGAGCAATCTGGGACTGGTTGCAAAGTAGGATGAGAGAAACATATGAGAGTTACAAAGAAAAAAGAAGAAAAGCAAAACAAATTATAAAGGAGGCAAAAGGAGAGCAGATGTAAAAATGGGGTAGGAGTATGACACATTTTTTAAAGTAATAAAAGGATATTTTGAAAGGAAGATAAGGGAGGAAGGGGAGGCAAGTCAGCAGAGAAGAAAAGGTACAGATGGACAAATCTTAATGGAAGAGGAAGCAGCAAAGGGAAGATGGGGCAGAGTATCTTAGAGACCTGCTGAATGCAGAGGAGGATACAGAGGGTTTATAGTAGCGGCGGGAGGCACTAAGAAAATGATGGTCATGGGAGAGAGAAATGGTAGAGAAATAAGAAAATACGAGGTCCACATAGTTTTGAAAATTATGAGAGCAGGTAAGGCACCTGGGTTACATGGGTATCATGCTGAGTGTCTGAAGAAGGGAGGTACAGTAATAGTGGACTGGCTAGTGAGGTTGTTTAATGTGTGGCTAAGGGAGAGTATAGTGCTGGAGGAATGGAGGAATGCTTGTATAGTTCTGTTTTACAAGGGAAAAGGGTACAAATGTAAGTGTAGTATTTTCAGAGAGATCAGTTTATTGAGTGTAGTTGGGAAGTCTTATGGGAGGGTTTTAATAGGGAGGATTAGGTGAGGAACAGAGGGAATAATTGGTGTGGAACATTGTGGGTTTAGGACAGGTAGGGGTTGCATGTATTAGATTATTATGCTAAGGCAAATGAGAAAGCTTTAGGAAAAGGTAAGGATGTTTTTTGGACCTGTATGTAATTGGAAAAGGTTTATGACAAGGTTGACAGAAAGACAATATGGGAGGTTCTGCAAATAAATGGGATTGGGGAAAAGCTGTTAAGGGCAGTCAAGAGTTTTTACAAGAGTCGTAGAGCCTGTGTTAGAACTGGAAATAGAAAAAGCAAGTGATCTGAGGTAAAGATGGGACTGCTTCAGGGATATATTATGTTGTCATGGCTGTTCAACGTGTACATGGACGGGGAGCTGCAGGAGGTAAAGACGAAGGAAATCAGCAGGGGACTGGAGATGGTTGAAGAAAATGGAGAAAAGTGGGGGTGAGTCAGTTGTTGTTTGTTGATGACACTGAGTTTGGACACGTGGTTTGGACACGTGGAAAGAATTAGTGAAGAAAGATTAGTAAAAGAGGTGTGGAAGGAGTGAACTTGAGGGGACAACCAAGGATAAAATGGATGAGGTGAAAGGGTGCTGAGAAAGAGGGAAATGTCTGTTGAAAGAGGGAGAAGGCAGGAGATAGAGGTGAGTGGAGAATGGCTGTGTATAGATGATACTGTGATGCAAGGAAGGGAGGGGGTGGGGAATGGGGGGAGTAATTATATATGAATGATATTTTTCTGCAACCCACAAGGATTTCTCCCTGTCTTCTCTTTTTTCTGCATGAAGAGACAGAGAGGGTGGGGTCGTTAATCAAAAAAGCAGCTTTGCTGTGGATGTGCTGTCTTGATGTATTGCTTCTGACCCAGGGCAGTGGGCAGGATACAGGGATGACCCATCATCTATGAGGAGCTAAGATGAGAGGAAGGAAAGGGTGGTAGATGGGAATGAAATGGGTGGGAGTGAAATGGGTGGGAGTGGGTACTTGCCTTTTGACATGGTTACCTCCCTTGTAAGGGGATAGATAGAATTTTTTTCCACCATTGCTTTCACCTCTTTATCCAATCTAAGTCAATCATTCAATTGCCCCTGGTCTCTCTTGCAGAAGACCCATGGCCTCTAATCCCATCTATATATTATCTATTTCAGTCCCATCTGTATATATATTATAAAGTAAGAAACAATGTAGTTTGTGAATGAAATAGAGTACTGATGGTACATACATATACCAAAGGCTTTTTCCCCCTCATAAGGGAGGTACCTAAAAAACAAAGGTATAAAAACCACTCCCACCCATTCCATCCCTATCACACTCCACTTCCCTCCCTCTTATCTTGGCACCTCTTGGATGACGGGTCATCCCTGCATCTTGTCCACTGCCTTAGGTCAGAAGCAGTGTCGCAAGACACAGCACATCCATAGCAAGGCCGCTTCATTAAATCCGCAAAGAAAAAGAACAAGTCAACCCATGCTGGATTGGTCATATTACAAGAGTAGACAAAGTTCACAAAATCTCTTCCCTAAATTACCTACAGGGTTGGTTGTGGTCAGATTCCTTGGGGCCACTGTTATCCAACAAAAAAGATTCTGGGTAACAAACTGACTGATTGATTAGTGAGAATGTATGAGTATATGTTCTTTGAGGATGTCTGAATTTGAGTAACCGAACAGGGTAGAAAAAGGAAAAGGTGGACAGATGTGTAAATGAAACCAAAGGAGCTCTTGTATTTACCTACTTAATTGTATTAATTGTAACATAGGAAAGGAACTACATATGTGGAGCCCTCTTTTCTTCCATCTACAATGCCTAGCTTTCAATTCATTTATGGTTTTAACTTGAATTATGTCTTCTTTTAGCCTATTCCAGGAATTTATACACTGGGGTCTTGCAATATGACATGGTTAGGGCAGTTTTTGAGACATCAAAACACAATTTCTTGAAACACGATCACCTCCATCTCACCTGACAAATTAAGAAATTTGTACTTTTTTGTGCAGTTTGAATGTTGAATTTGTGAACTTAGTTGCTGAATTAAGGTTTAAGGGTAGGAATTTATTGAGGTTGAATCTGTGAGTTGTCAAAATGTGAGCCATCAAATTGCGTGACACCAGGCCACATCTGTACAGAAAACTGTTTCTTGATGTCTTTCAGGCATTTGACCTGTCTCAGTGTATTCCTATGATCACATGACGCCTTCTCATCCCAAACCAAATAATCTTCTCTTTTCAGTTTTATCTAATTCCTTTACTGAGCTAACCACAATCATGTCACTATTTTCTCATTTTTCTTATAGTGATGATGGGTCTAATGTGTCTAGTCTCTCCTCATATGTTTATCTGCTAGGCTGAGGATTAATTTGGTTGTTACAGCTCTTGTATTCTCTCACTTTTGTTAACATCCCTCACTTTGTGCAGAGTAGTCGAGATATCAAGCAAATGAAAATGTACATGGATGACAGAGGATGTTGGAGAGGATAGTACTGACTAAAGCAATGACCTGTTCCATGCAACAAGTGGAACAGGAATGACATGGCAATATTATTGGGGAAAATAAAGCACATTTTTCACCAAGCTTAAGCAGAAAGAAATTAAACAGGACAAGAATGATGGGGATGAAAGGGGCAAGGATGTTCTTCACCCATACCTAGCCATCTCATTTCACAAGCAACAGCACAAAGACTGAATAAAGATACTGGATAACTGAACTGAAAAAGACTACATTGCTTACCTGAATGGAAAGTATGATCTAGGAGAGGACTATACTCAGAGGGTGGCGAAGATCCATTCACCTTCCTCCATTCTGCCGCAAATTGGTTCTCTTGCTTGTAACCACAGAGATCATATAACGGGTTTTCAAAGTTGCAGTCATTGGCATTCGAAGTTGGTGGTGTTGTTGGGGCTGTAGTCATGGTTTGGTTGCCCTCTGACGAATCACCAGGTGAGGCAGCCTCAGGAGCAGCTGTGCCAGGTCAGTGGATATTAATATCAGAGCCTTAAGATTCCAACATGATTTCCAGTTATCTTAAGGGTAGACCCTAAACTATTATCCATATCAATCATTTCATCTGTCTCCCTTACAATATGCAGAGGAGAGAAGAGAGATGAAAGAGGAGAGAGCAAAGAGGAGAAAGAAGAGGAGGAGAGCAATGAGGAGAGAACAGAGATGAAATAATAAAAAGGGGACAGAAGATAGAGAAGAGACACAAGAAAAGGCAAAAGAGTGAGAGAACTGGAGAGTTCCATGGGTAATGTACTTAATTTTTTTTTTTTTTTTTTTGTGATATAAAATTCTTTAAGCTTTTTGTTTTTATTTCATCTCTAAACTATTCTTCTCTACTTAACCATCATAAGAACTGAAAGTTATAACAGATCAGTGTTTGTTTACATCACATGTCTCAAGACCTGAAACAAAAGTAATTTTTCTTTAGAATGAGACCAACACCAAAGGCTTACTATATGATGATTGTCTTCTGATGAAGCTGGACAAGCCTACATAAAGAGACTATGCTTTTATTTGATCATGAGCAGGTAGAAATCTAGCAGTTCATTAAAGAGGAGAGAATGATTAGCATTTTCCTATCTATGAGCAAGGTCACAATGGGACTAGAGTCCCCTATCCAACCAGAAGCACATAAATTCTTCACCGATTGTCATGTCATCTATTATGGTAAATATGCATGTCAATCCACCAATCACTGCAACATTACTTTATGCATATAACAATGACAAAATACCATAGGTAGTCATTCTTGCACCAGGTATTTTATTGTGTGTGTGCATGTCAGATAGTGAGCTGGGTTTGCTTAAGTGCAAGTAAAAGGTGGGCATATGCAGCTCAACATCCCCCCCCCCTGCCATAGATCTGCCCATACTGAGACCTGAATCACACAGGCTTCAAAAGAGAACTTAATTAAAAAGTGTCCAAACTCACTTTCACAATTCATAGGGTCTGATCCAATACTGCTGACGGCGATATAACCCTCACGTCCTGACCATGCCTTGGCTTCCAGAATAAACACAAAATTGGTTGGGACATTCTGAAAACACAAACAGGAGAGATTACAGTACATTAGTGTACCCACAGCTTCCAGGTAAAGCCAAAGTAGGGCAGCATAGGATAAGGTATTCAATGTCTTCTGTGTAGTGATTGCACCTGGGGCAACATGCTTTTGTGGCCTCATACTGGTATTGTTTTAAAGCTGGATGGTGGCCTGAAAACAGTCATCCTAGTTTGGTTCTTGTTTGTCATGGGAGGGATTTCTCTGTAACACTAATATCTACAGGCATTTGGTGGAGTATAATGTATGATGGCATTGAATAGGGAGCCTTACTGCAAAGCTGGAACTGCCTGGGAATCAAACTTGCCAGATAAATGTGTTTACCAATTACACCATGGTTCCCTCCAGTGACCATTCACACATCTCCCCTTTGGTCCCACCCAATGAGGGCTGGTCCAGGAGTGTGCACCACTTCAGGATCCTACTCACTGTGCCATGGATAAGGAACTTCACTGCAAAGCTGGCACTGCCCGGGAATCAAATCCGGGACCTCCCATTTGCCAGCCAAGTATTCTTACTGATTATATCACAGTTGCCTCCAGTGACTACTTGTACAGATGGTCAGTCTTCTAGTGCTTAGTCTGAGAGTGTATGTATTTATTTACTTTACTGTAGTATACATAAAAAGATCAATTATCATACTCAGCTTAAAGTTAATACATGGGTTCCTATCTGGGCTATATTATATCCCAAAGATCTCTCTGGGAAGGATTCCTGGATTGGTGTCTGCAATGTATTAGTGTGGGATTGTTTCTATGTCACTAAATGAAAGCAGTAGAAGGAAGAGAGTAGTCATCAATTGTTAGTTTAAATGTGTTTGAAACTGGAGGAAATACTGATGAATTTGACAAAGATATTAGACCCAGTCCAAAGACCAAATGTTAGCCTCCTGAGGCTACACCTTCAAATGAAAGTGAGATTAGCAAGGTAATGGTATCTCAAGCATTCACTGGATTCAAAGCTACCAATGGTTAGATTTTACATACCATACCAAGGGCTTTTTTTCCCCCCTTTACAAGGGAGGTAGCAAGAGTGAAAGGCATAAATCCACTCCCATCCATTTCATTCCCACATACTCCACTCCCATTCACCATCCCTCCATCCCTCTTTTCTTGGCTTCTCCTGGATGACAGGTTATCCCTACTTCTTGGCCACTGCCCTGGGTCAGAAGCAATGAAGCAAGACATAGCACATCCACAGCAAGGCTGAGCTTTATTTAATCGGTGACCCCCCCCTTTGTCCCCTCATACAGAAAAAGAGACGATGGGGAGAAATCCCTTCAGGCTGTGTCAAAATATCATTCACACATACTCCCTCACCCCCATCCCCCACCCACTCCCTTCCATGCTTCACAGGATTATTCATACACAACCATTCTCTACTCACCCCTATCTTCTGTTTTCTCTCTTCCTTCCTTAACAGACATCCCCCTTTTACCCCATCCATCCATCTCATCCTTGGTCAGCCCCTCACATTCACCTCTGCCACCTATGCCTTCCACACCTCTTTTACTAATCTTTCTTCACTCATTCTTTCCATGTGTCCAAACCATCCCAATACTCCTTCATCAACACCATCTCCCAACTCCCTTTCCATCCCCACTCTCCACCTCATTTCTCACTCTATCCAGCCTAGTAACCCCCACCACATTTATCAGGCACCTCATTTCAAACACACCCAAACTCTTTCTCTCTTATGTTCCACATTTCTACCCAATACAGTGCTAGTGGCACAACCACACCTTCATACAATCTCCTCTTAGCATCCATTCCCAAATGTCTATTTCTCATTACACTTTTTAATCCCTCAAGGCATTTACTTGCTTCTCTCAATCCACATTCCACCTCCAACCCTACTCCCCCCTCCCACCACATTCACCCCTAAGTATTTAAAGCTATCCACTTCCTCTAGTCTTTTTCCCTTAATGCTCACTTCCAATTTGCTGCCATCCTCTTTCCTTGTACATCTCATTACCTTACTTTTACCCACATTTATCTTCAACTTCCTTCTTTCACACACCTTCCCAAACTATGTCACCAACTTTTTTAATTCCTCCTCTGATCCTGCTACAAGTGCAGCATTATCAGCAAAAAACAACGGGCTTATCTCCCATTTTTCTCCATTTTCTTTAACCATCTCCAATCCCTGGCCCATCACCCTTGCATTCACCTCTCGCACAATCCCATCCATGTATAAATTGAACAGCCATGGCGACATAGACACATCCCAGGGAAAGTCCCACCCCCCACCTCAAACCACTCACCCTCCCCATTTCCAACTTTAACACAGGCTCTACTACTCTCATAAAAACTCGCTGCTCTCAATAACTTTGGTTAGATTTTAACACATGAAAAATGAAGAAATGGTATGTCAACTATGTCTCAATTAATATATACATACATATACATACATACACATACATATGTACATACATACATACATACATACATGCATGCATGCATGCATACATACCTGTACTTGAACATTGGCAGGTACAAAAACTCCTTGTTCAGGGATATTGCCTGGTGTAAAGGGAAGATGCCACATCAAAGTCCGGTTGTCAGTTAACAAATCAAGAAGATAAACAGAAAGAGTTCCCACATGGTCACCATAGGCCTGTTGTAATGAAAACAGAAAAAAATATATTCATTCATATAAGAACTCAGAATATTACACAGTCACAGAAAATAAAATGCAAAAAGCAACAGTAACCCAGTCTTCATTATTGTTTGCACATAAACATGAACCCTTGCAATGCAAACCCTGAATACTGCAATAACTGGTTGGCACAATTTTCTAATCATGCAATTTGTAGCTCCTCACAGATTCATTAATCCAATAGGAAAATATCACCTCTTGATATTTTTTCATCTCATACTAACAGATCCTCTCAATTATTCTTTTTTACATTTTTCAAGGTGCTAAAGACAGCAATCATGTCATCTCTTTTTTCATCTTCCACTGTAGGGAATCCCACTTTATCTAGTCTTTCCTCATACATCATGAAGTGTTTTTCTTAATACCGGTAATTTGAATATTTATCTAATTTCTATCTAACTGTAATATGAAGGAATGGAGCTATGCTTATGTGGTCCTGTATCTTTTTTCTCCAATCATCATACCTATCATCTTCTAAACTGTTCCAGGAGTTCATGCTGTCATATAAAAAACTGTTTCTCAGCATTCTTCAGACATGTGGGATTCTTCAATTGTTTACTACGTATACTGCACAAAGAATGCTTACCGTATATTGAAAATGCAGGCAGCAGAAAATATCCTCCTGTTTTTTGATGACTATTGGACTTACAAGGGATGCCTGAGCTCCTGGTAGATGGTGTGTTCCTGGTTCAAAGATCAGGTAGGAACCTGTGGCACAAAGGAGGGTAGTTTTCAATAAAACTAAATCATATTGGATATGTGTGCACATATTTCCCTATGCATACTATGTGTAAAATTACTCACTTATGATGAACAGAATTGAATTATTGCAATGTATAGAATATGACACAGACCACACCAGTGACAATGCTGTTCTCTAGTAGAGAATAGAGGAACACCATAGAACTGTGCAGGAAATAAATAATAGAGAGGAAAGGAAGATGCCATGTAATACATACATATATCAATGGCTTTTTCCCCCTTACAAGGGAGGTAGCCAAAAACAAAGGCATAAAATCCACTTTCACCCATTCCATCCCCAACAAACTCCACTCCCATTCACCCTCATCCCTCCCTCTTATGCTCCTCCTGGATGACAGGTCATCCCTGCATCTCACTCACTGCCCTGGTTCAGAAGCAATGCAGCAAGACACAGCACATGCACAGCAAAGCCGCTTCATTAAGCTGGCGACCCCCCCCCCCCATCTGTCCCCTCATGCAGAATAAGAGAAAACAGGGAGAAATCCCTGCAGGATGCAAAAAAATATCATTCACACACACTCCCCCATCCCCCACCCACTCCCTTCCATGCATACACAACCATTCTCCACTTACCCCTATCTTCTGTCTTCTCCTTTCCTTCCTCAACAGGCATCCCCCTTCTACCCCATCCATCCATCTCATCCTTGGTTGCCCCCTTATGTTCACTCCCTCCACCTCTGTCTTCCACACCTCTTTTATTAATCTTTCTTCACTCACTCTTTCCATGTGTCCACACCATCCCAATACTCTTTCACAGATTGGTTACAAAATATATGAGTACAAAGAAAAGAGATAAGAAGTAAAGCATGATATGATGGGGGCAAAAATAAGAGCAGATGTGAAATGGCATATG
This sequence comes from Oratosquilla oratoria, assembly GCF_046742065.1. NCBI lineage: Eukaryota > Metazoa > Arthropoda > Malacostraca > Stomatopoda > Squillidae > Oratosquilla > Oratosquilla oratoria. The sequence goes on from NC_134811.1 coordinate 14,771,779, forward strand.
AATATGACAGAAAATTTTGAAAGTAACAAGATTTTTGGAAGGAAATTATGAGAGGAAAGGAGGGGGGCAAATCAAGTAAAGAGGAAAAGATAAAAGGTCATGGACAGATGATAGTGGAAGAGACAACAGTAAGAGGAAGATAGGCAGAGTATTTTAGGATGTTGTTCCATGAGAAGAAGGACAAGGAGGAAAAGGTAGTTGTAGTGGGAGGCACTAAGAAAATGACAGTGATGAATGAGGAAAATAGAGGAGGAATGAGAAAAGATGAGATGAAAGTAGTTAAAATGATAAGGGCAGGTAAGGCACCTGAGTTTGATGGGTGTCATGCAGAGCATCTAAAAAAGGGAAATACAGTGATGGTGGCCTGGCTAGTGAGGTTGTTTAATGTTTGTCTAAAAGAGGGTAGAGTGATGGAGGAATGGAGGAGTGCCTGTATAGTTCTGCTTTACAAGGGAAAAGGGGACAAATGTAAGTGTAGTAGTTTTAGAGGGATCAGTTTGTTGAGTGTAGTTGGGAAGGCTTACCTTGTCACAGTTTTAGGTGACCTCACCACGGCCAGTCTGGGAGGGTTTTGGTTGAGAAGATTAAGAGAGGAACAGAGGGAGTAATTGATGAGGAACAGTGTGAGTTTACGACTGGGGTTATGATGTGAATCAGGTAATATAGAAGGTAAAAATGTTTAGGAAATTTTTTGGGCCTTTATGGATTTGAAAAGGACTTATGAAAGGGTAGACAAGAAGGCACTGTGGGAGGTATTGCCCATATATGGGATATGATGAAAGCTGTTAAAATCAGTTGAGAATTTTTATGAGAGTAGAAGTGCCTGTGTTAGAATTAGAAATGGAGAGAGCAAGTAGTTTGAGGTAAAGGTGGGACTTCGCCTGGGATGTGTCATGTCGCCATGGCTGTTCAATTTATACATGGATGGGGTGGTGCAAGATATAAATGCAAGGGTAATGGGCCAAGGATTGGAGATGGTTAAAGAAAATGGAGAAAAGTGGGAGATATGTGAGTTGTCGTTTGCTGATAACACTGTTCTTGTACCAGGATCACAGGAGGGGTTAAGGAAGTTAGTGACTGAGTTTGGGAAGGCGTTCAAAAGAAGGAAGTTGAAGATAAATGTGGGCAAAGGTAGGTGATGAGATGTACAAGGGGAGAGGATGGCCATAAATTGGAAGTGAGTATTAAGGGAGAGAGGTTGGAGGAAGTGGGTAGCTTTAGATACTTGGGGGTGCATGAGGCTGGAAAGGGAGGAGTGGAGGTGGAGGTAGAATGTAAATTAAGAGAGGCAAGTAAATGCCTTGAGAGATTAAAAAGTGTAATGAGAATTAGACATTTGGGAATGGAGGCAAAGAGGAGATTATATGAAAGGGTGATTGTGCCAATAGCTCTGTATGGGGCAGAAATATGGAACATAAGAGAGGACGAGTTTAAACGTGTTTGAGATGAAATATCTGAGATGTATGATGAGGGTTACTAGGATGAATAGAATGAGAAATGAGGTGGTGAGGATGACAGCAGGAGTGGAAAAGGAGTTGGGGGATATGGTTGATGAAAGAGTATAGGGATGGTTAGGACATATGGAAAGAATGATTGAAGAAAGTTTAGTAAAAGAAGTATAGAAGGCAGAGGTGGATGGAGTAAACATGAGGAGGTGACCATGGGTGGGATGGATAGATGTGGTAAAAGGGGCATTGGGAAAGAGGGGAATGACTGTTGAGGAAGGAAGGGAGAAGGGAAGATAAGGGTGAGTGGAGAATGGTTGTGTATGGATGATGGTGTGATGCATGGAAGGAGTGGGTTGGGGATGGGGGGTTGGAAGGATGTAGTAATATAAAAGGGTATATATGAAAAGCAGCAAGGATAACATTCTCAAGTGCAGTGGAAGGAATGCTACTAAAGTGAAAAGCAGTGAAGAAAAAAGAAGAGCGAACCAAAGCCATGATATCTAAAATACCCCTACCAATACCTGGAGTGGGTTTTTTCAGGGTAAGCAAGGAAGTGAAATAGTATTCATTGTGGAATGTATGGAAAATGGACTTTAAAATTTATTTGCCTGAATCATAGTACACAAACAACGAACACAAAAAATCAATATTCTTGTACTTCAGTAGTTTGGAAGTTTGACTACCTCCCCTTACAAGGGAGGTAACCAAAAAACAAAGGCATAAATTCAACTCCCACCCAGGCCAGGGGTAGTTGCCACAAACACATCACACCCGTTACACTACATAGCAGAACACCCACACACACCAAGAAACATTAAAACTACACCCAAAGACCTTTATTACACACAGATACTCTCTTCTCTTCCTCCACAACCACCAAATACCAGCCTCCGGAAACATATTCATAATCATATCACTCACCGCTCCATTAACACACTGAAAGACAACACACTGCTGCATGCCAGACCCCCTGATATCCACCCTTCTGAATCCTCTCTCCCACGTAAGGACAGAGTCCACTTGGCCAGACTGCGATGCGGTCACCACCCAGCACTTCTAAGCTACCAGAAGAGGCTGGACGACCGTGTTGTGAACAGCTGCCCAGGATGTAACACTTCACCCCATACCATACAACACATAATGGAAGACTGCATTATACACAATCATGCACGCAAACAACACGACATACACTCTATAAAGGATTTGTGGGAAAACCCAGTTTCGGCTGTGGCCTTCCTTGGGGAGACGGGACTGCTCGGACAGACAGTCTAGGGAACGACAACAACAACAACAACAACTCCCACCCATTCCATCCCCACATACTCCAGTCCCATCCACCACCCCCCCTCCCTCTTATCTTGGCTCCTCTTGGATGACAGGTTATCCCTGCATCTTGCCCAATGCCCTGGGTCAGAAGCAGTGTTGCACATACCACATTTAAACAACACCATTTAACATTTACAGATATGATACATTGTACAGATGCACATTTCCAGTCTCAGAACAATACAGCTCTGAAACTATTCCAGTTTTCTTTATTATGCCAGGAAAAGGAAGAATCTGTGACATATTTCATAGTATGACGGAAAGAGAAAGTAGCATTTTGCATGAAGAGGAAGAAAAGTAAAGATTTTAAAGAACCCATACTTAAACAATTGCATGACCCAAAATTACATAAAACATTTTGCTGAGAGAAACAAATCTTACACTGGAGAATGCAACTCCTACAGCCCTGACAACTAAGGAAATAGAGGGTGAATGTCTCTCTATAGACCAAGTTTTTTTTCCCTTTACCATGGAATGGATGGAATGGATGCGAAGAGGAGACTGTATGAAGGAGTGATTGTGCCAACAGCACTGTATGGGGCAGAAACGTGGAACATAAGAGAAGAAGAGAGAAGGAGTTTGAATGTGTTTGAGATGAGGTGTCTGAGAAGTATGGTGGGGGTTACTAGGCTAGGTAGAGTGAGAAATGAGGAGGTGAGGAGGAGAACAGGGGTGAAAAAGGATTTGGGAGAGAGGGTTGATGAAAGAATATTAGGATGGTTTGGACACATGGAAAGAATGAGTGAAGAAAGACTAGTAAAAGAGGTATGGAAGGCAGATGTGGAGGGAGTGAACATGAGGGGACGTCCTAGGATGAGGTGGATGGATGGAGTGAAGGGGGCTTTGGGGAAGAGGGGAATGTCTGTTGAGGAAGGAAGGGAGAGGACGGAAGACAGAGGTGAGTGGAGAATGGTTGTATATGGATGATGTTGTGACTGCATGGGGAGAAATGGGCGGGGGGGGGGGGGTGGGGTAGTGTGTGTGAGTGAGTTTTGATGCAGCCCGAAGGGATTTCTCCCCGTCCTCTCCTTATATGCAAGGGGGGACGGAGAGGGGGGGTCGCCGATTAAATGAAGCGGCCTTGCTGTGGATGTGCTGTGTCCTGCGACACTGCTTCTGACCCAGGGCGGTGGGCAGGGTGCAGGGATGACCCGTCATCCAGGAGGTGCTCAGATGAGAGGAAGGGTGGGAGGGGTGTGGAGTGTATTTAGGGATGAAATGGGTGGGAGTGTTTTTATGCCTTTCCCTTTTTGGCTACCTCCCTTGTAAGGGGGAAAATGCCTTGGTATATGTATGTATGTATGTATGGAAAAATAAGAAATATACCCATCCCCACCCGTTCTACTCCCATGCACCACCCTTTCCTCCCTCTCATCTTAGCTCCTCATGGATGATGGGTCATCCCTGTATCCTGCCCACTGCCCTGGGTCAGAAGCAATGCACCAAGGCACAGTACATCCACAGCAAGGCCACTTCACTTAATCAGCAACCCTCTCCTCTCCATCCCCTCAAGAAGAAAAATAGCAGACAGGGAGAAATCCCTTCAGACTGAATGTAGGGTGAATTAGAAAGCATAATGAGTTAAGTAATAATATGAGATGATTAGCACAAAGTTCAACAATACAATGGAGTGAGACCAAAGCTGTGTATGAGCTAGAATTTGTTTTTTAAGAAGGAATATGATTGTGATTGCTATCATAATGTGAGACCAGGTAATAAATTAGCTCATGAAGGACATAAAGTACTGTGTACGGTAATGAAAGGCTCAAGGAAAAAGTCCATTGAAAATAAATGAACAAATTCAAAGTGAAATTCAAGCAATGAAGACAAAGAAATGGATTCCATAAGTGTAGTAAGCTAGTAACTGAAACAATCATACACAAAAACAACAGATGACATTCTAATTCTTCCCAGAAAGATGAAAGGGAGGGTCCAAGGATCACTGAGAGCCTGTGTCAGGCTGCAGGTTTCCAGTCAACAAAACTCAAGTTGATAATTATCACTATCACAATTAGGCAATTAGAAACAGGTAAATAATCTACAAAGAAGAGAAAGAGGAGATCTACTGACCATCCACAGATTTATGAAAGGGATGGAAGTCCTCAATAAAGATTATTTAATAAAGTGGGATAAAAGAAAAACAAGAGGACATAATAAGAAACTTAAAAAGGATTGTTATAGAAGAGATCTGAAAAAGAATAGTTTTCCACACAGAGTGGTGGATATCTGGAATAAATTGGATGAGGAAACAGTGAGTGCAAAAACTATACAAGAATTTAAGAATGAACTTAATGCTGAAAGATACAAAGGTGGGTCACTACGAGCATAGCTCTCTTCCTGTAAAATACAACTAGGTAAATACAACTAGGTAAAGGTAAATACACCTAGAATAATCAATATAAGATGCAACTTTAAATCATAAGTGCCTTGGAACATACTTCATATACTAACAATTAATCTCCTTATATATTACACTTTAAGCTACTGAGATACCACAACAAGAGAAAAGGTTCTAAACTAACATTGAATGTTGCCATTACCTTGATTGTCCGGAGCTGAGGGTGGTCCATTGAGTCGGTGTGGTGTTGTTGAGTCAATAGTAAACCAGTTGAAATCACCAAATCCATCCCAGTTACAGGTATGGCCATCTTCAAACTTACAGTTGATAGATTGTTCTCCACAACCTTCTTTATGCAGACGGATATCATCTATAGCAATGAAGTTCTCCTCTCCTGCTGGCAGCACTCCATGGAACACAACCTGTGTAAATTTATCCAAATGCTGATACAGAATACATCCTATGACCACGAACAATAGTGCATCTACTTAGGTTGCCTGTTCCTTCCTTACTTCTAAAGTATTCAAATTGATTTCTCTGAAGTTAAAGTCTCCAAGTGGCACAAATTCTATATATTACCAAACTCCCCAGAAATCAACCCAAAAGAAAACTCACTTCCAAGACAACCAAGAATTGCACTGGCATGCCTATAATCATGCTAACACCCTGCACTAAAAAAAAAGTTTTAAACAGAATCAGCCAGCCAAAAAACTATAATTACCCCAAATGCAAACACTAAATACAAGACAAAGAGCACATTACATTACACTGTCCTACACTCACTCATTCCTTATAGTGACATAAAATTTCTTCATTATGTGACTTACAAACTTAACCAATGGACAATTTCCTTCTTCACTTCCAGATCTGGCATATTTTGAATATTGGACTCAGCATTAAAAGAAGTTCAGACAATATGGAATCAATGAATAAACAAAAATCAATTAAAACATGAATCTGTTTTCCCTGAAAAAGTGTAGATTCAGAGGTGACTTGATACAGGTCTTTAAGATTCTAAAGTGAATTGACATAAAAAATGACAAAATTTTCACACTGAATGAGAATGGTCTCAAACTGTCCAGGAATAGATTTAATTTGGAAGTGAGTTGGAACAACTTCGCCAACCATGTAGTTAATGAATAGAATAAATTTCCTGCAGAGGCAGTGCAATGTAGTTCAGTTCAAAGATTTAAGAATCATTTAGATAAACACCTAAGAAAGATGCTGTAATGAATATCACTTATTTAATATTATTTCTTTATTTGTTTTGTTATCATTTGTCCATTTGTTTATTATTATTTGCTTAACTCTTATTATTAGTTATATGTCAATTTATTATTATTCATTATTTACCTGTTTGTTTATTATTCAGCTATACCTATGCATTCATTTATGTATTTCATTTTTTATTTACATCATTATAGTTTTTATTTATTCATTTATTTATTCATCTTTATTATGATTTTTTTTCACATCCGACCTAGATATGGACCAAAAGGTCTCCTGTCAGCATGCTTTGCCTTTGTTATCCCTTGTCTCCTTGATCTGACAGTGAAATTACACAAATGTATGTGTACTCACCTTGATATCTTTTACTGCTGAATCCCAGAAGCGCATCAGGGTGAAATGGTAATTACGCCAAGTGGGTGTGTGCATGCGATGAAAATGGTGCACATATCCTTTGCCCACCTCTTTGTCATTTATGTCACGAGCTGATGAGTAAACTGTCAATTCACAAGATAATTGACATGAGTTTTTCACACAGGAGAGAAAGATTTGTCAATCAATTGACTGTGCATACATACATATCTCAAGGGCTTTTCTCCCTTACAAGGGAGGTAGCAAAAGTCAAAGGGATAAATCCACTCCCACCCACCTACCCATTTCATCCTTACATACTCCACTCCCATTCACCAGCCCTCCCTCCCTCTTTTCTTGGCTCCTCATGGATGATGGGTCATTCCTGCATCTCACCCATTGTCCTGGGTTAGAAGCAATACAGTAAGACACAGCACATCCATAGCAAAGCTGCTTCCCTTAATCAGCAACCCACCCTCTGCATTCCCTCATGCAGAAGAAAAGATGGGGAGAAATCCCTTCAGGCTGCATCAGAATATCATTCACGCATAACCACTCCCTAATCCAGCCAATCTCATCCATACACAACCATTCACCCCTATCTTCTGTCTTCTCCCTTCCTCAACAGACATCCCCCTCTTTCTCTACAGCCCTTTTACCCCATCCATCCATCCCATCCTTGGTCGGCCCCTTATGTTCACTCTATCCACCTCTGCCTTCCATATTTCTTTTACTTATCACTCTTCACTCATTCTTTCCATGAGTCCTAACCATCCTGATACTCTTTCATCAATCCTATCTCCCAACTCCTTTTCTACCTCTGCTCTCCTCCTCTTTGCCTTGTATCTCACTCTATCCAGCCTGGTAATTCCTACCATAGTTCTTAGACATTTCATCTCAAACTCATTTGAACTCTTACTCTCTTCCTCTCTTATATTCCATGATTCTGCCCCATCCAGTGATGTTGGCATAATCACCCCTTCATAGAATCTGCTCTTAGCATCCATTCCCTAATGTCTATTTCTCATTACACTTTTTAGTCTCCCAAGGTATTTACTTGCTTCTCTCAATCTACATTCTTCCTCCACATCCATTCCTCCCTTTCCCATTACATGCAGCCCCAAGTATCTAAAGCTATCCACTTCCTCCAGCCTCTTTCCCTTAATACTCACTTCCAATTTGTGGCCATCCTCTCCCCTTGTATATCTCATCACCTTACTTTTACCCATGTTTACATTCAGCTTCCTCCTTTCACACACCTTCCCAAACTCCGTCACTAACTTCCTTAATCCCTCCTCTGACCCTGCAACAAGGACAGTGTCATCAGCAAACAACAACTGGCTTATCTCCCTTTTTTCTCCATTTTCTTTAACCATCTTGAGTCCCCTGCCTAATACCTTGCATTTACCTCCAGCATCACCCCACCATGTATGCACTGAACAGCCATGGTGATATGACACATCTCTGGCAAAGTCCCACCTTTACCTCAAACCACTTGCTCTCCCCATTTCTAATTCTAACACAGGCTCAACCACTCTCATAAAAACTTTTGACTGCTCTTAACAGCTTTACTCCTATCCCATATATCTGCTATACCTCCCAAAATGCTTTCCTGTCTACCCTGTCATAAGCCTTTTCCAAGTCCAAAAAGGCCCAAAAAACATCCTTACCTTTTCCTAAAGTTTTCTCATATATCTGCCTTACCACAAAAATCTTATTCATGCAACCCCTACCAGTCCCAAATCCACACTATTCCTCACCAATTACTCCCTATGTTCTTCTCTTAACCTCTTCAGTACGGGCCTTAAATCTCGCGTGGAGCATTAGCTGCCAGCCGTACGACATGTCGTAATAATACTCGCATCATAAAATATAGTCACCGCTTATATCGATCGTTCTCTCTTTCACCCGTGAATTTTGATAACCATAGAAAATGTGATTAAAGACAGTTTAGAGAGTATGTCATTAGGCAGGGGCAACTACAATAAATATAATCAAGACGCCGATATGGCAGCCTCGCGTATCCACTTGCTCCTCATGCCACCTACGTATGCAGCACCGTATGGAAGGGGTTAATCTTCTCAATCAAAACCCTCACATAAGCCAAACTACACTCAACAAAATGATCCCTCTGAAACTACTACACTCACATTTGTTCCCTTTTCCCTTGTCAAGTGGGACTATACAGACACTCCTCCTGTCTTCCAGCATTCTATCCTCTTTAAGACAAACATTAAACAACCTCACAAGCCAGTCCACCATTGCTGTACTTCCCCTTTTTTGACACTGCATGACACCCATCTATCCCAGGTTCCTTACCTGTTCTCATCATTTTAATAACTGCTTTCACCTCATCTTTTCTTGTTTCTCCTCTATTTTCCTCATTCATCACTGTCTTTTTCTTAGCACCTCTCACTGCAACTACCTTTCCCTCTCTATCCTACTTCACATTTAGCAACTCCCTAAAATACTCTGCCCATCTTTCTCTTACCGCTGCCTCTTTCATTATCATCTCTCCATTTGCACCTTTTACCTTTTCTTCTCTACTTGATTCATCTCCCCTTCCTCTCTTAATTTCCTTCCAAAACTTCTTTTTATTACATTCAAATTTTCTCTCACACTTGTACCCCATTTCACATCTGCTCCCTTCCTACACCTATCAGAAACTCATTCATCATCTTTTCCATGTTAGGACCTTGTAGATGAAGGCTCATCCCTGTCACTGCTACACTGCTCAAGTCAAGGAGCTCCAAAATAGGACAGGAGACAAAGCTTATAAAACTAGAATAAATATTAGCCATATCAATCAATCAATCTCTTGCTAGTCTCCTTTGCAGAAGACCTGCAGCCTTTAGCTAACTGGTAACAGCCTCCAGGTGTGTCCACAAGTCACTCAGGAAGATATATTGTGTTGCTGTCCAGGAAATGTTAGTGTGGGGCATTGTAGTATGAGGTGTGGTAGCTACATCTGAGGCAGTTTGAATCTATGGCCAAGCCTATCTGTATTGGTACTGTCCAGTTATAGTTCTTACCAACAATATACTGGCCATATATATACTCCAGCAAAATGGTTAAATGAGACAATTTTAATAACAGCTTAACCCTTTTGTTACTGAAACGGTTTCCCTCAGCCAAATAAAACTGATTAGCAGCAGACAGAATAAACACGGAATTCATAAAATGCAGTGAGAGAGTCAAAGTATAAAATATGTGTATGTGTGTACACACACACATATATATATATATTCCTAACAGGTTTGGCATAAATTTTCTTCCAAGAAATGTCTCATATATGCTCAATCCAACCCCTTGTTCCCTACTCCCATTACAGGAAAAGGAAATATGGGTAGTAAGCCACAAGTGTATAATGAATGCTGTAATCTTATTATAACATGACATGTAAATGTTGTTATGACAATTCATACAGTGTATATATTTAAAATGTAAGGTGTACATAATAAGTAATGGTGTAAGGAATGTTGCAGAAGTCTAAATCTGTCACTGTGTACACTAAATACACTTCCCCTCTTTCTATCTGAAGGTGTGGTCCTGGAGAACCAGTACCTGGTGTCTAGACTGGGCCCAGAATCAGAGTGAGATACAGGATAACAAGAATATACTGGTACAAGGCACCACAGTTAACCCATCATGGAATTTTTGTCTTACCGTCAAGGTCTGCATCACCCTTGCTGCTGATGAAAAGCCGGAAGGATAAGCACCATTCTATATTCGGCAACCCTGTGGACATGATAACCTTCGAGTCCACACCAGTTGTCTCCTCAGCCTGCAACTCATAATAGTGGCCTGCAAAACAAATATCAATTAGTCTGAAAATAGATATATATAGACAGACCAGCAGTCTGCTATAGAAATGTCAGCATTTATCACTGGCTTCTCAAAAAATGTTATTGTTTATTAATGATACACAAAGATTATATATATATCCTAAACAAACCTCTATTTGTGTTTGTAGTAGCATCAGGAATGCGTCCTTGGCTGATCCGCCAACCTTCCTCCCAGCCATCTTGATGCAAATTACAGTCAGTTAACTGCTCAAAAGTGCAGATTTTTGTCTCAGCCAGATCACCATCATTCTCTGTAATAAGATAAATTGTACAATTAGGAATACTAAAAAATATCAAAGTACCTGACCAATATTAAACATTCCTTCAATGCTGCAATGCCCTGTAATCTATGTATTTTACTGCAGGAAATGCAAGATGACTTTACTTTGACAAATTTCTATTTACACATCATCACAGATTATTGATAATAAGTCAGTTTTTCCACTTGATCCTCCTGGGAGGATCTCCCCTTAAATAGTGTTTGCCAGAAGATTTATAATGCAGCCATTAGGCATTGATAGATTAAGCAATGATAACTGTTTTCCACAAAAAACATAACACTTCTGATACATGTTGTAGAAGCAATATGGCAATGAAAGTCAGTAAAAGTGGACTAATATATTCCTTGTCTCACAATCAAGTCACAGAGACCAAGGAATGGCAAACAATGGCTGCCAAAGCTACCCCATTCTCAACCACAACTTCTAGTTAGTCAACCAGCCAATCCTGGATTTTGCACACAGATCACTATACTGGAAGGGGACCACAGGATGACGTTCTCTCAAGCTTCTGCATGGTAGAGGTCATCCCAGGTTCTCCTCATATTCACTCTCACTTGCTACTCAGTTCTCATCTAAGATGTTCTTGGTGACTGGTACATAAGTCAATTCATCCTCACTGGCATTCCTTGCAATTCCATCTTTGTTGGACTATGCAACATTCATTGATGGCAGTGTGAGTAGTTGCAGATCACATACATGACAGGGCATGCCATCAGCTTCGACGTTCCAAGAGGACATGACTTTGGTTACCATACCAATGGAACTTAGAACATTGCATCATCTGCTGGGATGGTGTATCCATATTTGATGGTCAACCTTGAAGAGATGTTGCAAGTTCTCTGACCAGTCACTGTCATTCACGCCATCCATGCCAAGCAATCTGACCTTGTACTTGAAGATGCAGTTCACAAGAGCAGAAGGGTCATCTCTTTGCAGCATCACATTGTAGAGATATATAGCCTCTGCAACAGAGCAGTGTTTCCATGCTGCTATAGACTTTACTGACTGATAATAGTATTCTACTATCCCACTGTCTGCAGAAAATGTGCACAGCGATATTAGAAACAAGTGGCGATATCAGTTAGCAACTCTACTGGTGCAATGTGTTCAAAAAACACTGATTCTAACTGATCAATCACACCAGCCACATCTTGTTGCTTGAGTCTCCTCCAAAGGGCATAAAATGATGGGTCACATTCTATCAGGGTCTGGTAGTACTGGTCCTAAACATGGCAGATACCCACATTGATCCTATTCAGTCTACGATGCCTAATGTCCCCTTCTCTCTTTTTTATAAGCACTGGGTCTGATTGACAGGCCTCATATTTGCTCACATCATTACACAATTGCTGGTATGTGACCAATGAGAAGAGCCATATGCAAAAATACAAGGTGCATTTGATACCTGGATGCCAGCTGGTGCTGTGGACATCAACAATCTTATGGTCAGCTAAGGCAGAAACAGCCCCAAACACTATCTAGTTACAGAAGACAACTACTTCTCCGGCACCCTGGTCAGCACATCAGCTTTGTTTTTGGTAGACATCACAGATTTGACCTCGACTTGTAGATTGTACTCACTGATGACATCTTTTATTGTCTGCAGGCATCAGTGTATAAGTATCTTGCTGGTGGCCTTCATTTTCAGATGTGACCTCCCAGACAAAGCATCTATCATCCAGTGGTTCAGTCTTTGAGTCAGTCATGAGCACCAGCCTCTTCATTGCCCAAGAAACAGGAAGATTCACTTCACAAAGCACTGCATCTAGCTCAGCAAGGTTTATGTGTGAGCAATCCATTCTGTCATCACCAACAAGTCCTTGATGAGGTTACCATTTACCTCCAGCAAGATTAAGAGAATACAAAGGGCAGCAACCAAACTGGTCCCCAGCTTGGCAGATAAACCATTTGAGGAAAGACTAAAAGTACTGGGTCTGTCAACTTTGATAGATCGAAGAGAAAGAGGTGACATGATTACAGTGTTCAGGTTACTAAAAGAGATGGATTGCATTGATAGAAGAGATCTCCTGATTAAAGATGGGAGGGCTTTAAGAAGTCATGGAAGTAAATTCAGAGAGACCACATGTCAAAAGGATGTCAAGAGATACATTTTCCATAGATGTATAAATATGTGGAATAGCTTAGAAGATGAAAGAGTCCAAGCTCAAATAATACATGAGTTCCAATCTAGATATGATAATTGGAAATCAAAGATATAGATTAAGTTGGATCCATACATGAATTTGAGTCTGGGTGTGTTAGAAAATTCGGGAATAAGAGACAAGACTCAACAAGCATTGCTCCTTTCCTGTATACTACAATTAGGTAAATACATACATACATACATACATATACCAATGGCTATTTCCCCTTTACAAGGGAGGTAGCCAAAAAACAAAGGCATAAAATCCACTCCCACTCATTCCAACCCCACATACTCCACTCCCATTCACCACCCCTCCCTCCCTCTTATCTTGGCTCTTCCTGCAGGCAGTATCAGGTGGGCTAGTGACAAAAGTACAAGCAAACCTAGTTTCATGCAAGCCTCCAAAATGTTGCTAGATGACGCAAGTCAGCCAGATAGACATTCACAGACTTGCCATCACCTTGCCTTCAAGTGATAAACTGTTCATAAGCACAGAAGCAGTCCATGACAAATGCTGAGATAAGAACCTTTCTGATCTTGTACACCAACCTCTTGCCATTGCTCAGTTGCTGGTAGGCAGCAAACACACAAACAATCAATGGTACAATGTCCTGCAGCTTCAAGAAACCCTGCAACAAGCACACTAACTGAAGTTTGTCCAGCCACTCAAGCATGTCATGTGATAATCCAGTGAATTCTGGAATTAGGCATATGTCCACCATAGAGTCATTTACACTAGTCACCTGAATGCTGGTTTTCTTATGCGTAGACATGCCTAGGTAGTTTGTAGAGGCAATGTGACAATGAAAGTTGGTAAAAGTTTTAGAACCAAGTTACAGAGACAGAGGCATGGCGAACACTACCAGCCAAAGTTACCTTGTTCTCCATTACAACTTCTACTTAGCCAGCCAATCCTGGGCTTTACACGATGGACTGACTGGTGACATCACAAACTAGCAGAGAGCCAAAGTGCTTGTCAGCTTAAACAATCATATTCCCTCAGTCACACATCATAGCACCTACACACAAAGAGGTACATACAATACTATAACATACATAACACAATACATAATTTGTAACAATTAGCTGCAACATAAATACAACACAAGAGAATACAACATATACATCTGCGTAGAGCTGATGGCCAGGGGTGGTTGCTGCTGATTGGCCCCCAACTCTTGGGGTTGGGGGGTGGTCCCACGACGTAGACGTTGCAGCTCCAGGATATAACACTTCACCCCATACCATACAACACATAATGGAAGACTGCATTATACACAATCATGCACGCAAACAACACAACATACACTCTATAAAGGATTTGTGGGAAAACCCAGTTTCGGCTGTGGCCTTCCTTGGGGAGACGGGACTGCTCGGACAGACAGTCTAGGGAACGACAACAACAACAACAACAACATATACACAATAAATATATACAACACCATGAAGAACAAAAGACACCATACACAATACATATGTGTTTTGTGACATAATGTTTTGTTCCCTCATTATAAGTACAAGAACCTAGTTTAATCTTTAAAGGCTACTGATGATTGCCACTTCTCCTAGAAGTCCATATACTTGGGACAAAGGTGACTGTTTCAGCTGAAACTTGCTCATTTCACAACACTGCTGATGGTCCAGCTGACTTACCTTTACACAATCCTGGCAGCACTTCAATGTCATCCACAGCAATGTTGGCAAGGATAGCACCAGACTGCGTGGCAAAGAGTCGCAGGTGGAAGTCCTCTACCTCATTTAATCCAATGAAGGCCTCTTGCCAAAATTCATGCTAGATAGAATAAAAGATTAACATCCATGATAGCAAATGTAAAGATGGCAGTAAAAGTAGTTATGGGACTTGTTTCAAAAGTATGTAGGTTGTGGAGTGATTTTAATAGCTACTAGTGAATGCTAGTTGGGCTGGTTATCCAAGTATATAGGGCAAGTGTGACAGCTTTAGCCACAACTATATTTCTCATGACACACACTCATTTTGGGTGCTCACACAGATAGCAACAAAGTGGCTTCACTGCCTGCCCAGTTTGTAAGTTTATGATTTCTTAAGGTTTAAGTGGAAAATATAATTCCTTCCCTGAGAGAGGCCTAAAACACCAACCTTGAGATCAACTCATTATCATACCACCCCATTACACAAGTGTGGTTAAAGTCCATTTTGAGAATGGTTTTCCTATTTTGATCAAATTGTATAAAAAAGAACACAATAAAATAATGGTCTCAAACTGTTCAAAAACAGATTTAGTTTGGAAGTGGGTAGAAACAACTTCACCAACTGTGTAGTTAATAAATAGAATAAACTTCCTGCAGATGCAGTGCAATGTAGTTCAGTTCGAAGCTTTAAGATTCATTTAGATAAACATTTAAGCAAGATGCTGTAATGAGTGCCATTTATTTTATATCATTTGATTATGTTTGTTATTATTTGTCTGTTTATTTATTATTTGCTTGATTTCCATTTATTACTATTTATTTGTCAGTTTATTATCATTTACTATTTACCTGTTTGTTTATCATTTAACTATATCTACGTATTATTCATTTTATCTATTGTCATTTATATCATTATAATTTTTATTCTATTTTATCTCTTTTTTTTATCATTTATATATTTTTTGGCATCTGATCTATTCATGGACCAAACGGTCTTCTGTCAGCATGCTCCGCCTTCGTAATCCTTTGTAAATCCTTTGACAACTGCTCCCTTACAGATTATGTAACATGGAAGCAATTTTCACCATACTGTTAATGCAAAATACATATGATGTAAGCAAAGGAAAACAACTGCTACCCTCCCAAGTGGAAGTCTAAATATGGGTGATTGTATCTCAATGAGGCCATGGGTGTCCACAAGAGGGGGTATTTGCCCCCACTGAAATTCATGGAAAATAAAAAAAAATGCAAGAAAAATACAGTCTATGATTGGTGAAAGTCAAAATGTAACTCATGTAGATCATGAAAATATATGCCTATGAGGCTAATTTTAAGTATCTTGATATAACCTTACACCATTAACCATATATGTATAATATCTTTAATTTTGCCCCTGCCTACAAAAATTCCTGAGGACACCCCTGAATGAGGCTTGTTAATAACCTACCTGGAATCCAGAGGCTTGCCAGACCAAGTGTTCCTCAGAGTATGTCTTGACCATCACACTTAATGTACCACTGTCTGACCCACCCATGTGGTACCACCAGCGAAGACACATAGGCTGCTCCAATCCATGAAACAACCAGAAAGGAGAGTCTTATTTACAGTTATGGAAGAGGAACAATGAACCTATCTTAGTTAAAAATATAAATTCTTTCTACATAATACATTTACCTTCACAAGGTGATAGTTCTGTTAACATACATATACCAAAGGCTTTTTCCCCCTACACATTCAAACTCCTTCTCTCTTCCTCTCTCATGTTCCATGTTTCTGCCCCGTACAATGCTGTTGGCACAATCACTTCTTCATATAACCTCCTCTTAGCATTCATTCCCAGATGTCTATTTCTCATTACACTTTTTAATCCACCAAGGCATTTACTCACTTCTCTCAATCTACATTCCACCTCCACCCCCACTCCTCCCTTTCCTGCCGCATTCACACCCAAGTATCTAAAACTATCCACTTCCTCCAGTCTTTCATCCTTAATGCTCACTTCCAGCCTGCTGTCACTCTCTCCACTTGTACATCTCATCACCTTACTTTTGCCCATATTTATCTTCAGCTTCCTTCTTTCACACACCTTCTCAAACTCTGTCACTAACTTCCTCAATCCCTCCTCTGATCCTGCTACAAGCGCAGTGTTGTCAGCAAACAACAACTGGCTCTCATCTTGTAAACTACAACTAGGTAAATACAACTGGATAAATTATTTTTCTTTGCTGAGGGCCAACAATATTTGTTGTAATGGGGTTTGTACATACATATACCAAAGGCTTTTTCCCCCTTATAAGGGAGGTAGCCAAAAAAAAAAGATAAAAACCACTCCCACCCATTCCATCCCTAACATACTCCACTCCCCTCCACCCTCTTCCCTCCCTCTTATCTTGGCACCTCCTGGATGACGGGTCATGGGGTTTGTATCATCACAAAAACGAGTGTTGTCACATACTTCAAAACAGCTCAAGAATAACAACTGTTGAATTTCATATATTAAATGTTTAGAAATTAGTAACAAAATTTAGGTCCCCTGTTCAATACAACAGCTTCCTCACCTGATTACCACCGAGCTTGGGGCTGATCATTGTGGCTTTTCCCATCACATTGAGTGGTGCAGTGGTGGCAAACTTGCTATGAACACCTGTAATGGCTAAAGAGAGAGAAAAAAGGATTAACAAAAACAGAAAAGGAAGAAAATGCTAAGTAAGTGAAACATTGGAATGGCAGTACCAGCCCCTTCAGACCACACCTCACATCACATAATATGAACACAGCCCATCACACACAAAAAAAAAACAAGCAACATTTTACTCAAACATATACAACATCCTACCCCTACACCATATAATACAAGAAAGTCTATATAAAGGCACACTGATGTGCAGATAATGAAACAAGCACTCCTCAAATGAAGACCAATTCTTTAATTCACCAAACCCTACCCAGAAATCAACCCTATGGTGAAATTATTCCCAATAAAGGCAAGAATGAGTTTAGTATGTTTAACATTCAGGAAACAACCCTTTACAGTACCAATAAAGAATCATACTGACAAAAAAATACATTCTACTAAAAAGCAAACACATAATCTCCCCACTGAATGACATGGGATCAAATGGTAGCTGTTGCCAGCTTCCTAAAGTCTGCAGGTCTCCTACAAGAGAAAACAAGTGAAATGATGATTCATCCACTTTCCCCTCCTTATTCAACTTACTCATTTTCAGTACTTCTCTACCTTCATTTTTTATACCAGTTCCTCAGTCCCTGATTTAGAGCTTTCCAGAGGTGAAATACAACTTTTTCTCATTCATATCCTTGACTTCATTTGAAGATTCCTGTGTCTTTGCTCATCCATCCTCAGTAGCATCTCTCCAGACCTAAATGACTTAACTTGTCAATGCATGCTAATTTCCAAGACCTGCTAATTACCTCATTTGCTCATGACTTAAACCTGATGTAAACTATCCCTTTTGTACCACACTAGCCAAACATATCTTCAATCTGATCTGTCACATTCAAGATATTTCCCATAATTATGGAAGCAATATCTCTAAGATTTCACTACTCTTGTTCTCAACTTGTTCATTTGGATATGAAAGAACAAATTAACTTACTGGAAGTGTGGTCTGAAAGCGGTCCTACTCCATGGGTATGGTGAAGAGTGTCAAGGAGGATCCAGGTTACCTCACCCTCAAGAGAGACCCAACTGCAGAAGTCTGTTGTGAAGTCACATGAAGCACTTGCTGGGGATACTGAAAAGTAAAAAAAAATACTTTAGTCAATGTAAAGAACATATATACTATATGTGGGAAAACCCAGTTTCGGCTGTGGCCTTCCTTGGGGAGACGGGACTGCTCGGACAGACAGTCTAGGGAATGACAACAACAACAACAACAACATATATACTACAAAAACCTGGTGAAAGAGCAATGAATGAAAAATAAAAAAATACATGCAAAATTCATACATGAGACAGACCAAACCTTGACCACACACAAACATTGTTGCTCAAGAATATAAAGATAGATTTCAATTTATTTCAAACCTTGCTGATATGCCATATGAGGAGAGACTGGAAGCACTAGAATTCCCATTGTTAAAGGATTAAAGAAAAAGGACTTTATTGTGGCATGCAGATCATTGAAATGGTGGACAAATTTGACAAAAAAAAAATCTCAATTTGGGATAGGAGGGTATCTCAAGGGCATGGAAGCAAGTTGGAAAGACCACATGTCTGAAAAATGTGGAAAAATACATTTTTCAAATAGATGTATAAACTTCTGGAATACCCTATTAGATGATATAAGCCAAGCTGAAATCATACATGAATTTAAAATGAGGTACGACATCTGGAGAATAAAAGACAAAACCCCACAAGTATACTTCCTTTCCTGTATACAGTACTACATTTAAGTAAATACATGTGCAAACTTCAAATGTGTAAACCAAAACTTTTTTGATATATCTAGAATGTATTCACAGCTGTATGGCAATGGTGGTGCAACTAAAAGTTTGCAAGTCTTTTATTTTCCTAATTACAGGTCAGAGTCCCATGCTTCCCTACAGTTCCCAATAGCTACAAACCTCATATATATTCTACACCTACCCTGTATGGCACATATGCCACTCTCTCCTTTAACCCATTATCTTATATGACTTTCTTGAAATACAGCAAGCAACAGTAAGAGAACTGAAAAAAGTGTGCTCTTGAAAACTGAGAAAAGAATATATCAATTAGTGGAATGCTATGACAAGAAAATTGTATTAAAACTCTCTACCCAGATGTACACCCCCAAAGAACCAGTACCTAGGATCTGGAACATAAAACTAAAATACTGTTCTGCACTGCTAAAAAAAAAACACATTTGAATACAGTATATCTGGGACTCTATTTCCTGCATGAGGAAATGAAACTTACCTGTGCTGGATGGAAGGGGAGAGGTAGTAGGGGGAGGTACTGGAGACGAGCCTGAAGGAAGTTGAACACACATGCTGGGGTGTCCAGGGTTAATTTCATCGATAAAGATTAGTCCATTGTTTCCATCTGACCACTCTCCCATTAACCTCTCAGCTTCAAAGTTTATCTGGTCCAAGCAAAAGAAATTAAATAGAATTTTTTATATTTGTACATGCTTGTACAAACACACAATTATTCTAAATTGGACTAGTAAAAAATAAACAGAAAAGATTTCTTGGTATGTATTGGGGGTGGGGAGCAACAATAGGACATGGATAGACGCAGCAAAAGAAAAGGTATGTAAAGGACATATAGAAAATATATATATACTTTTCTGTACAGATGCATCAATCTGTGGAATAACCTGGATCCTATCTATCTATATGTATACAAAAAGCTTTTCCCCACTTTCAAGGGAGGTAGCCAAATCTATTATATCAACTCATAGAGAAATTATGCTACTTTATTGTAATGTGACTATTCTTATGTTATGCTGTCTCCCCACTCTTAATAATGTCCTGTACCATTTCTCTGAATATATATTTCCATTTTTGCCTACCCCTGCAGCAGGGAAGGAATTAATACTACCACTGAGTTTGGGTCATAACAGGCAACTAAATCAGGATTGAGGATGGGACTAGCCATTGTGCTTTCTGTAGCTCTAAAGGATAAATTCCTAAAAGAGGTCAAGTCAATAACCTGGATAAGGCACCAAAGGCCTTTTCCCCTATATAATGGGTGTGGCCATGTCAAAGCACTTGCCCACTCCATAAACAAATAATACCCATTCAACCACTTCTCTCATCTCAGTACCTTGGTTAAGAAGAATCACCCAGTAACCTGTCACACTGTTTGTATCAAGAACAATGCAGCATGACACAGTTCTTTTAAAGCAGAGTACAACAATCATAGCTGATTATGTCCACCACTTCATCATATGATGATACACCCTCTTCATCCACTCAATATAAATTATGAACCCGCTGAAAACATCACTTTAGGCTGGATCATCCCTTCATCCATTCACCATTTCCCTCCATTCAATCCTCACTCCAGTAAAGATGTAGAAAAGGGAATAAGGAAGTTGAAAAACTGACACACTGAAAGCCCAGACAAGATATCAAACTACCCTCTAAAATACCTGGGCCCTGTTGCAACACAGGCCTCAATTTCTCTTGAGTGCATAACAAAATTCCAGTAATCTGGAAAAGAGCACATATAATTCCCATAAAAAAAAATAACACAAACCACCTGTGGAGTGAGAATCATATGAACCTATCTCTCTCTTTTCCATCACATCCAAAATGATGGAAAGAACGTTCTCAGACAGAAATAAAACCCACCTCCCCAAATCAACATGGATTCAAAGAAGGGTTCTCCATCAGTGCACTATACATAAACATCACATTAAGTGCTAAGTTTCAAAAAGACAATGCCCCTAGAAAAAATATATATATGAGTAGACACAGACATAAACAAAGCTTTTGATACAGTCCCATTAGGCATGTAACATGTCAAAAAAGTCATTGTAAAAGACATCCATAACAAAGACAAGAAATGGCTGACAAAATTCTATCTGGTAAAGATTGTAGTGACTAAGAACAACCATATATCAGGGACCAAAAGATTGTTCAATGGGGTACTCCCTAGGAAACACACTATCATCAATATTGTTCAATCTATTCATGAGCAACCTTCCCACCCGCAACCCATATATACACACAATACTTTCACACATGCAGATGACCTACCCATCATAGCATAATACATAAACAACAGAACAGCTTCCAAGAACAAACATAATTGCCTAGATGACATAGCTGAGACTAACTCAAAACAGAATGACTCATCACCCCTAAAAAAAGGAGACTAAAAACAAGAGAAAAAATTACTAGACTAAAAATTTAAAACAAAATCTAATATCAGTAAATACTGTTTCATGCACAAGGGTGACATCCAGAAAGAAATAAAGGCAACATATAAGCAGGGAAATTAAAAATGTAGAATAGACACCAAAGTTTGACTAAATCATACATTTAAAGAACATGGTCAGCAGAGCATATGCATGGTGGCAAAGCATGAAAAACTGGCAACCAGACAAAAGATTCTTTACTTAGGTACACAAAATTCGTAATCAACATACATACATATACCAAAGGCTTTTTCACCCTTACAGGGGAGGTAGCCAAAATACAAAGACATAAAAACCACTCCCACCCATTCCATCCCCAACATACTCCACTTCCACTATAATCAACATACATCAGATATATAAATTCTATGAAACTTACCACAAAGAAATCCATCTCTGTAGACAAAGGGAACTGG
Source organism: Oratosquilla oratoria (assembly GCF_046742065.1). Classification (NCBI taxonomy): domain Eukaryota; kingdom Metazoa; phylum Arthropoda; class Malacostraca; order Stomatopoda; family Squillidae; genus Oratosquilla; species Oratosquilla oratoria. The sequence continues at coordinate 14,793,700 of NC_134811.1, forward strand.
CCTACATCCCATTCATCATTTATGTCTGGAGGTATCTCCCACAAGAATCGAATCATGGAGTCACTCAAGGAAGTAAAGACTGAAATCTGGTATGCTTTCAAGGATACAGGTGCATTGGCAATTTTCTTGAACCTATGAGAATGAAAATAAATATCTGCAAAACACTGTCTTAAAACAGAGAATTCTTGGATATTTCATTTAGCCATATTGTTGGTTTACTTTTCCACCACATTTCCTCTATATTTTCCACTGAAAGATAATGTAATACTACTTGACATCCTTAAACTGTCATCTGTTAAGGTCTTACCAGAAAAGTATGCAATTAGAGCTGGTCGGGTTGAGGACAGGTGAAACAAGTTTTGCTTTGGCCCCTTCCATTTCTGGCCGAACAGTAGTGAACATGAGGTGTGTAAAAGTAAGAGGGGCTGAACCCCCAGTGTCCGGTTTGCTGAAGACCCATGATACACCACCTTTATTGGTCCAACCACAAAAGTCCTTTTCAAAGGTACATGAGCCTGCAGAAAGTAAAGGTTATGAAAAAATCTATCCTTCAGATGAGTTTGAATTATGGCAATACAGTACTACCTCTCATTAATGGACTAAAAGAGGAGTAACGGTGTCCGTTGATGTGAATAATCCGTTGATTTGGAGTGGTTTTTGGGTGGCATAATGACTGCACGCACTAATCAACAGCACCAAAAACACCAAAAACACAGCGAAAACACCGCAAACACAGCTAATTAACGTCCGTTAATGAGAGGTTTCACTATATAATCTTTTTTCTCTTGTTGTTTCTCTTTTCCTTTCTTACCCTCCTTCTATCTCTCACAACCAGATTCTCTGTCTTTTGCTCATTCTTTCTTTTTCTTGTTTTCATTCTTACTCTCTATACCTCTCTCTAGATCTCTCCCACTATCCTCTCCTTCTCTCTCTCTCTCTCTTTCTCTCTCTCCCACTATCCTCCCCTCTCTCTCTCTCTCTCTCTCTCTCTCTCTCTCTCTCTCTCTCTCTCTCTCTCTCTCTCTCTCTCTTTCTCCTCCTACTATCTCTCTCCTCCTACTCTCTCCTTCTACTCTCTTTTCATTTTCTCTCTCTCCTCCCTCTCTCTCTGTCTCTCTATTAACTTCCAAATCTAAGCCATTTATATGTTCTATTTTCAACAGATGTACTTACCCTCAACTGGACAGCCAATGACAGAATCTTCAAGAGTGATATCATCAAGGATGAGGAAACCTAAGCGGGAAGGGGAAGGGCTGACCTTGAAAACAAGCCTTGAAATCTGATCACTACTTTCCTTCTGGATCTCTGCAGCCCCAAGTGTCCAGATCTCCCCCATGGCAGCTACATCAAAAGAATACAGAGAATTAATTTCAAACTGACCAAGTTATGATCCACATGGACAGAAGTTTTTTGTATCATAGTATTATGTGCCAGTCTGTTCACTTTAATCTGGTGAGAATTTATCAAGGAACAAAAATTTCTTCAGCTGTTAGATTAAAAACCTTGGCAGAATTTATTCATTAATACATACACATGCACATATATATAACAAGGGCTTTTTCCACCTTGCAAGTGAGGTAGATAAAATCAAAGGCATAAAACCACTCTCACCCATTTCATCCCCATATACTCCTTTCCAATTCACCACCCCACACCTCCCTCTTTTCTTGGGTCCTCCTGGATGACAGGTCATCCCTGCATCTCACCCACTGACCTAGGTCAGAAGCAATGTAGCAAGACACAGAACATTCACAGCAAGGCTTTTTCATTTAATTGGTGACCCCCATCTCCATCCTCTCATGCAGAAATGGAGAAGAAAGGGAGAAATCCCTTTAGGCTGCATTAAAATATCATTCACACTTACTCCCTCACCCCCCATCGTCCACCCACTCCCTTGTATGCATCATAGCATCATCCATACACAACCATTTTCCACTCACCCCTATCTTCTGTCTTCCCCCTTCCTTCCTTAACAGACATTCCCCTCTTTCCCAATGCCTCTTTTACCCCATCCATCCATCTCATCCTTGGTTGTCCCCTCATGTTCACTACATTCACCTCTGCCTTCCACACTTCTATTATTAATCTTTCTTCAGTCATTCTTTCCATGTGTCTAAACTATTCCAAAACTTTTTCAACAACCCTGTCTCCCAACTCCTTTTCCACCCCTGCTCTCCTCCTCACCTCCTCATTTCTCACTCTATCCAGCCTAGTAACCCCTACCATACTTCTCAGGCATTTTATCTCAAACACATTTAAACTCTTCCTCTATTTAAGTTCCCTGTTTCTGCCCCATACAGTGCTGTCAGCACAATCACTCCTTCATATGATTTCCTCTTAGCATCCATTCCCAAATGTCTATTTCTCATTACACTTGCAGAAAAGGAGAAGGCGGGGAGAAATCCCTTTCGGCTGCGTCAATTTTTTTTTTCATACATACTTCCTCACCCCCTATCCCTCACCCACTCCCCCTCATGCACTACAGCCTCATCTATACACAACCCCTCTCCATTCACCTCTATCTTCTGTCCTCTCCCGTTCTTCCTCCACAGACATTCCTTTCTTTCATAAAGCCCCTTTCACCCCATCCATCCATCTCATCCTAGGACGCCCCCTCATATTCACTCCTTCCACCTCCGCCTTCCACACTTCTTTTACTAATCTTTCTTCACTCATTCTTTCCATGTGTCCAAACCATCCTAATACTCTTTCATCAACCCTATCTCCCAACTCCCTTTCCACCCCTGTTCTCCTCCTCACCTCCTCATTTCTCACTCTATCTAGCCTAGTAACCCCCATCATACTTCTCAGATATTTCATCTCAAGCACATTCAAACTCCTTCTCTCTTTCTCTCTCATGTTCCATGTTTCTGCCCCGTACATTGCTATTGGCACAATCACTCCTTCATACAAAGAAATTTGTTGGGACAGCATGACAGTGCAAGGAGGAGATGACTCGTGGGGCAATGTACTGCTAGATATGACCATGGAGTACACAATGACCCAATGGGTCCATGAAAACACAAGGTACAGAAATAATGAAGAGCCATCGAAACTAGATCTAATATTTACAACAGAGCCTGAAATAGTGCATAAAGTCCAGTATGAGACACCAATTGGAAAGAGTGACCATGTACTCATCGAAACTATACTAAAGGAAGAAATAGACATAGAGAGGAACGAAAAGCATAGGAAAGGAAGACTGAGGTACAACAAAACAGACTTTACAAAACTAAAGACATTCTTCCGGAATGCAAACTGGGAAATATTTTACAGGGAAGAAACAGCAGTGGAAGAGAAATGGAATATATTGATGGAAAACTACAATGAAGGGGTAAACAGGCATGTACCAAGACAAAAGCGAGAGAGAGAGTACATTAAATGTTGGTTCAACAAAAGATGCAGTGAGGCAAAAGACAGAAGGGACAAAGCTTGGAAAAAGTGGAGAAAAGACAAAAAACAAAGCAAATGGCAAATTTATGTTAACTATAGAAATGAGTATGTTAATGTGAGAAGAGAGGAGAAAAGGAACCATGAGAAGGATATTATAGACAAATGCAAAGAGCAACCCAAACTATTCTATCGGTATGTGAATGGTAAACTTAAAAACAAACAGGAATTGGTGAAACTATGCCAAGGAAACATAGAATACACAGAAGATTTAGAGATGGCCGAAGTCATGAACAATCACTTTAAATCTGTTTTCACCAGAGAGAAAATACCGAATTGTGACATAGACAAAAACAAGAAATCTCCCCTCATGAATGAGTTTACAGCATCACTAAAGGAAATATCAGAACATTTATCAAGGCTGGATGTCAGAAAATCACATGGCCCGGACGGTATTGCAAATTGGATTCTAAAGGAGTGCAAAGAAGAACTAACAGACAAAATACACATCTTAATAAACAGCTCACTCAAAGAAGGAAAGATACCCGAGGACTGGAAAAACGCTAACATTGTACCAATACACAAAGGAGGAAACAAAGAAGAACCCACCAACTATAGGCCAGTATCACTAACAAGCACCATTGCCAAAATTTGTGAGAAAATAATCAAGAATAGATGGGTAAAACATCTGGAAGACAATGACATATTAAACCCAAGACAATTCGGATTCAGACAAGGAAGATCATGCTCCACAAACTTAATATGCTTTTACTCAAGACTAATAGACATAGTGCAAGAAAGAAATGGATGGGCTGATTGTGCATTCCTAGACTTGCAAAAAGCCTTTGACAAAGTACCACACAGAAAACTACTAAAAAAACTGGAACACATAGGAGGAATACAGGGAAACCTACTAAAATGGATAGAGGACTTTCTGACTGGTAGAAAGATGAGAGTAGTGCTCAGAGAAAAATATTCAGACTGGAAAGAGGTGATCAGTGGAGTACCGCAAGGATCTGTGCTGGCACCAATAATGTTTGCTATCTATATGAATGACATGGATGAGGACGTGAACTGCTACATGAGCTTCTTTGCCGATGACGCCAAACTGCTAAGGAAAATAGAAACTGATGAGGACTGTGAAGCACTGCAAGAAGACCTAAATAGGGTATGGAACTGGAGTCAGAAATGGGAAGTGGACTTTAATACGAAGAAGTGTAGCATAATGGAGTTTGGAAAAAGCAAAAACAGAATATCAGGAAAATATACAATTGGAACCAAAGAAGTAAAGAAAGTAGGATCCGAAAAAGATTTGGGAGTAATTATCACGAACGACTTGTCCTATGATATACAGATTAACAAAATTGTCGGGGAGACTTACAACTTGCTAAGATCAATAAAAGTGGCGTTTACATACTTGGACGAAGACATGATGAAAAAAATATTGGTTACATTGATAAGGCCTAGATTAGAGTATGCAGCGACATTGTGGTCCCCCAGTACCAAAAAGAATATAAAGAAAATAGAAAGAATCCAAAGAGCAGCTACAAAAATGGCACCTGCACTTGCAAACCTATCATACGAAGAGAGATTGGCTAAACTGGAGTTACCGACACTGGAGCAAAGAAGAGAGAGAGGTGACCTATTGACCATCTACAGAATCATGAAAGGCACAGAGGTACTCGATAGTGAGAATTTACTTAACTGGGACAAAAGAAACACAAGAGGACATGGAAAGAAAATAAAAAAACATAGCTATAGAAGAGAACTGAAGAAAAACAGTTTTCCTCATAGAGTTTTGGACACTTGGAACAAACTGGACAATGAAATAGTATGCGCAAAAACCATTCATGAGTTTAAAAACAAACTAGACACTGCAAGATACAAAGGCGGGACAACACGAGCATAGCTCCCCTTCCCGCAAAATACAACTAGGTAAATACAACTAGGTAAATATAACCTCCTCTTAGCATCCATTCCCAGATGTCTATTTCTCATTACACTTTTTAATCCACCAAGGCATTTACTCACTTCTCTCAATCTACATTCTACCTCCACCCCCACTCCTCCCTTTCCTGTCACATTCGCACCCAAGTATCTAAAAATATCCACTTCCTCCAGTTTCTCACCCTTAATGCTCACTTCCAGCTTACTGTCACTCTCTCCCCTTGTACATCTCATCACCTTACTTTTGCCCACATTTATCTTCAGCTTCCTTCTTTCACACACCTTCTCAAACTCTGTCACTAACTTCCTCAATCCCTCCTCTGATCCTGCTACAAGTGCAGTGTCATCAGCAAACAACAGTTGGCTCACCTCCCACTTTTCTCCATTTTCTTTAATCATCTCCAACCCCTGACCCACTACCCTTGCATTCACCTCTCGCACCACCCCATCCATGTAAAGATTGAACAGCCAGGACGACATAACACATCCCTGACAAAGTCCCACCTTTACCTCAAACCATTCACTCTCTCCATTTCTAATCCTAACACAAGCTCTACTACTCTCATAAAAACTCTTGACTGCTCTTAACAGCTTTCCTCCTGTCACATATATTTGTAAAACCTCCCACAGTGCCTTCCTGTCTACCCTGTCATAAGCCTTTTCCAGATCCATAAAAGCCCAAAAAACATCCTTATCTTTTCCTATAGCTTTCTCACATATCTGCCTTACCACAAAAATCTGATCTACACAACCCCTACCTGTCCTAAAACCACACTGTTCCTCACCAATTACTCCCTCTGTTCCTCTCCTAATCCTCTCAATCAAGACCCTCCCATTAGCCTTCCCAACTATACTCAGCAAACTGATCCCTCTGTAACTACTACACTCACACTTGTCCCCCTTTCCTTTGTAAAGTGGAACTATAAAAGCACTCCTCCAGTCCTCCGGCACTCTACCCTCTCTTAAACAAACATTAAATAACCTCACCAGCCAGTCTACAATAACTGTACCTCCTTTCTTCAGACATTCTGCATGGCATCCATCTAACCCAGGTGCCTTACCTGCTCTCATCATCTTAATGGCTGCTTTCACTTCATCCTTCCCTATTTCTCCTCCATTTTCCTCACTCATCACGGTCATTTTCTTGGCGCTTCCCACTGCATCTACCTTTCCCTCCCTATCCTCCTTCACATTTAGCAACTCCCTAAAATACTCTGCCCACCTTCCTCTCACTGCCTTCTCTTCCATTATCATCTCTCCATCTGCATCTTTTACCTTTTCTTCTCTACTTGATTCGCCTCCTCTTCCTTTTTTAATTTCCTTCCAAAACATCTTTTTATTACTTTCAAAATTTTCTGTCATACTCTTTCCCCATTTCACATCTGCTCTCCTCTTTGCTTCCTTTACTCTCTCCCACTCTTCTCTCAACTTCTTATACTCATTCTCCTTTTTTCCTCATTTAAGCAGTTCACTCTAAGTACCTCCCTACCTTATATATATATATATATATATATATATATATATATATATATATATATATATATATATAATATATATATATATATATATAGATATAGATATATATATATATATATAACACAACTCATCCCACAACCATCCAAAACACACTTATTGTCCCTCCCATCTTAGCTCTTCATAGATGAAGGGTCATCTCTGTACCCCACCCACAGGTTGGGTCAAGGGCAATGCAACAAAACACAGCACCTTCACATCAGGGCCCAACAGCCAAAGTTGGTTTATCCCTACCACTTCATTATGTGGCAGCACCCTCATCATTCCTTTGTAAGTAGAGATTTTACTCTAACATATATGAATAATGTGTGGCTCTGGTTCAAAAGGGCACCCCAAAAATAGTCCCTGAAGTACTGATCTCATGTCACCATGTGGTCAATACCCCAATACATCCATTGATTCTACATAATAGAGAGATGGAAGAGATACTAAGAAATATGATACCTGTATATTAACCCTATTCCAGAACAACTTCACCCTCCCTACTTCCATTCATTACCTTCTGTGCTGAAGAAGACGGACTCTGAAGAATTAGAACCAATAATAAACATGGCAGGGTCAGGACTGTCCAGTTGGTACCAGAAGGTGAGGCACATCTTGGAGGCACTGCTACTGATCAGGGGGCCCAGCATTGTGGCCATATCATCTCCAGACTTGGCCTCTGAGAAGTCTACCTGGACAAAATGTCCTGTGAAGGGAAAACAAAGGATCTTGTTTAAAAAGGAATGAAATGGCTTCAGTAATTCTACTGCAAAAGCAAAAGCTCCACAGTGTAGAATATAAAGCAAGTGGATGCGTGACAATAGTAAACTTCAATGGACACAGTTTATTCAGCACAGTAAATTTCAGTTAATATATTTCATTCAGAATATGGATATTGTATCTGCCTGGAGGCAAGGAAAATGACTAAGGAGTCTGCCTGAGAGTTATCGCAGTAATGGAGGAAAAGGGTGAATGTGGTTATGTGTTGCCAACCCATCTGCCCTGATGACTGAATGGGTGGTAAAAATAGATTTTCAGGTTACCTTAAATCAATCTTCTTACAAACAGATATATGGGCACAATGTTAATATCACTGTCAATGTTGGACAGCCTACCTGAGACAGTTGTTGAGTGCCAAAGGTAAATAAATTGGTCACCAACATTTGTTAAACTACTATCAGTCGAGATAATAGTATACATATGGTATTTAACCTCTTTGATAAAATGACATCTACAAAGGCAAATGAGGGAATGATTTTATGCCTTTTCCTTTTTGGCTTCCTCCCTAGTAAGGGGGAAAAAGCCTTGGTATATGTATGTATGTATGTACAAAGGCAACATGAGGCATGAGTGGAAGGAAGGAAGGAAGGAAGGAAGATGGAAAGGGAGGACGGGAGGGAGGGAGGGAGGGAGGGAGGGAGGGAGGGAGGAATGAAGGGAGGAAGGGAGGAAGGGAGGAAGGGAGGAAGAGAGGAAGGGAAAGGAAGGGAAATGGAGGAGAGAGAGAGAGAGAGAGAGAGAGAGAGAGAGAGAGAGAGAGAGAGAGAGAGAGAGAGAGAGAGAGAGAGAGAGAGTGAGAGAGAGAGAGAGAGAGAGAGAGACAGAGAGAGAGAGAGAGAGAGAGAGAGAGAGAGAGAGAGAGAGAGAGAGAGAGAGAGAGAGAGAGAGAGAGAGAGAGAGAGAGAGAGACAGAGAGAGAGAGAGAGAGAGAGAGAGAGAGAGAGAGAGAGAGAGAGAGAGAGAGAGAGAGAGAGAGAGAGAGAGAGAGAGAGAGAGAGAGAGAGAATATACTAACCTAAGCTGGACTGTAAGGTGTGATCCTCCTCAGTAAGAGCATGGGAATTCTCAGCAGAAGAAGTACGGTAGAATGAAAATCCATCACGTGAGTCTGAATACCCTGATGGACATAAATTCAAAGGTTACAGAATGAAGCTGATATATTTGTGGATGGACACTTGCTAAAGACTGGATGACAGGCTCATCTCTCTTAGCACTAAGGTGTACTTTAAAGACAAAAAATTGCAACAAAAATTGTGCAATTTTTCAGAACCGTAGTGGAGAAATACCTCGACTTGAATGGAGTTTTGTTTACTCAAACTCAACTCAGAATTAGGTTTTTCTCTTCAGCCGAATGATAATAGCCTGATATAAAGAGTCCCCAAGCTATATACATTTAACTTACAATTTTTTTTTCAATATAGACCTTTTCTTGAATCTACTTTAAGCTAATGAAATCATTTGATATCAGTCAAACCAAAAGCTGTAAGTCATTTTAATGTATTATAAAAATCAGTTCCACATACCTCCACAGACAGGATCCTGGTCATCTCCATAGTCAAAGTCACAATGATTGCTGGAAACTTGGCAGTGGTCTGTCTTGATCTCAATATTGTCTAACAGGATGAGGTTGTCCTTACCACGCACTACCATTTCCCACAGCAACTGTGACAGAAATTTATCATAATGAGCAAAAGTAAAATGGTATTACAATTTTTCTTTTTAAACCAGTAATAACATTTATATATTGTTCCAGTTAATGCTAGATGCCTTTACTTTGGTGAAAAAGATTGGATTTTGATCAACTAAAACTCCATTATGATTACAGTCTACCTCCTCAGATGAATACATTCATATGGCATTACCCAAACCAAAATATGCAAAGAGTGTCACTGAGTTAATGAGGTGTATTCTTGAAAATGGTATAAGAGTTAGAATGTTTTATTCAAGTTAATACCAGGGGATTTTAGTCAAATGAGGGGTGGGTGTGCTCTAGACCAAAGAGAGGCCTTGCTTAAGAGGTCTTGCTTAACTGACCTCTCTAGATTTCCTGTGCCTTTAACCTGAACAATGTTGACAGATTATAATCACAATAAAATCTGTCAGTTTACCACCATGCTGAAATACTCAAACCTGAGTGACAATGTTTCACTTTAATGAATTAGTGAAACCCTATCCTGAAGGGTTTAGAGCTTAGGAGAAGCTCTGTCAGACTATATTTCAATACACTTGACCTGCCTTTCTGTCCTAGATTTAGTCCCCATCCCATTCACATATATCACAGATTAGATTCAGTTCTGGCCAACATCGAATATTAGGTTAATCTAAAAGATAAACTCTGGTCCAAATGGGTTGGAATAATTTTGTTCAACTATTTCAAAATGGTTGGGGTTGCACCCTTGCCTGAGTCTAAAATAATTGACTCCTCAGACACATTTTTTATACTGTGAAATAATTTATACATATTCTTAGACTGAGAATAGGTATGCCAGATTCAGGTCTGAACAGTGTATCAATCAGTCAAAACCCTTGAACTTGAATCCACCAAACATCTCCAAACACTCTTCTACCCTTAGCCAGAACAAAATCTATTACTACTTAATTGCAAACATGGTTTAAGATTCCACTGAAACCAAAGTTATACTCCTTAGATATGGACCAAAAGGTCTCCTGTCAGCATGCTCCACCTTTGTAATCCTTTGTAAAATCATCTGACATTTGAAACATCTATAAAGTGCTTCCTAATGTGGAAGGTATTAGGGTCTAACCTACCCACCTCATATACAGAAGTTGCCATAATGTTGATGTAAGCACGGGACCATTCACGGATGGTTGTCTCCTCACGTTTCCACAAAACTGTCCTTTTATTTCCTGGTGAACTTTGGTACAAGTTGAATCGACCAGGCTCACTCCCAATAATGCGGTAACTTGTAAAAAGAATGCATAATGTTTTATATAACAACTTCCACAAACAATTTCTCACACACTCTCTCTTTTACTAGGACTGAGATATGAAACTAAACTGAATCTATATCTATCAGGGAGGGGGCAGGAGATAGGGGTGAGTGGAGAATGGCTGTGTATAGATGATACTATGATACAAGGAAGGGAGGGGATGGAGGATGGGGGGTTAGGGAATGGTTATGTGTGAATGATATTTTGGCACTGCCCAAAGGGATTGCTCCGTCTCTTCTATTTTTCTGCATGAGGGGATGGAAAAGGGAGGCACCAATTAAGTGAAGTGGCCTTACTGTAGATATGATGTCTTGCTGCATTGCTTCTGACCCAAAAAGGATGGTGGATAGGAATGGAACGGTTGGGGGTAAAGTGGGTGGGAGTGGGTATATCCCTTTGACTTTGGCTACCTCCTTGATTTGGTGGAAAAAGTCCTTGGTATATAAATAGATGGATGTCTATCAGTTCATATAACATTTTGCTGTCTCCATCAGCAATGCTCTGATATCTCTCAAAGAAGCTCAGAGAAAATCCTGGTAATGCTTCATTCATAAAAAGAGGTGTAAACATAGAAGGGGTAACAAATTGGTTTTTGATTGGGTATGGGATGGGTGTAGGATGATGTATGCTTTGACATGGGCACCCCACTTATAGAAGAGAAAAGGTATTTTGGTTTATTCTAAAAACAGAAAATGGAAAAAATATCCTATAAATGTATATGTAATATGTACGGAGCTTAAAGTTGAAGAGCAAAACTTTAGAACCCTATCATTATACTTAGGTAAGGTGTTTACACAATGAGGCATTTAATTATGATTGAGCTTGTCATTTTTGTACTCATGTCCCAGATCAAGTAGCATATACCTGTGTTTGTTGGATTTAGATTATGACCCACAGTATATATATATATACATACATATACCAAAGGCTTTTTCCCCCTTAGAAGGGAGGTAGCCAAAAAGAAAAAGGCATAAAAACCTAAAAACCATTCCCATCCTTTCCATCCCTAAATACACTCCACTCCCCTCCACCCTCTACCCTCCTTCTTATCTTGGCACCTCCTGGATGACAGGTCATCAGCATATGAGGAAGGAATAGTTGCAGTGTCCTACTTGGCACAACACAGTTATATTTTGACCATCTTGATTCCAATAAACAGTTATGTCCAGTAAGATCCTCAACTTCCTTTCTTGTTCTTAAATGTCTCATGTTATGTTTTCTTTTTAAAAGGTAGCCTAAAGGGAGAAATTTTACTTTACAGAGGCTCCTTGAGTGAGAATCATCTCCAGTCAATCAACCTGTTAGCCCTGGTCTTTCTTGCAGAAGACCTGTGGCCTCTGTATCCACCTCACCATCCCCCAACTTTCTTTTAAGGCTATGTTGAAATTCGCCCATCAAACATATACTCATTTGACTAGTCCACTCATTAGATTCCATACTCTTAGTTACTGTTACCATTAGTCTTCTTTTTACAATGTACTGAGCACCCCTTTTACTACAAATTATGTCCCTCTGCAGGAAAAAGATAGACTACAGGCAGATCTTTACTGATGGAAAGAAGGGAGGGGAACAATATGATTATCCTCTACAAGTGCACCCATAGAATAAAAATTCTATACAATTTTGGGTGTCAAGTTGTCAACCTGTAAATGCATGGAAACAGTTTCAATCTCCTAAAGATAAAAAAGATAGAGAAAATATGACTTATCAAACAGTAAAAAAGTACAGCTCCTCAAATAATGCAACATACAAAACGAACAATCTTAATGAAAGTGTAGTGAGCCCAAACTAGAAATTGTTTGTTAAAAGTTTTGATGATCTTCAAAGATAGAAAACTAAAAATACATGTATGCAATATCAGTCACTGTACATATATACACAAACTCCACATACATACACATATTTTATGTGAATATGAACTTCCTGCAGCTCTTCAGAGTTCAACAGTTATCATAATGTTGAAATACACTTAATAAAATCAAAAGGTATTGAATGACATTAATGTTTGTCTAGGTCCTATAGATCCCTAATAGGTAATAGGTCATCACATACACACACACAGTATATATTAAGTCAAACCAGTTACTTATCCTTACTCAAACTGTAAACACTGTTTGCCAAGATAAGTAATCTTTGGTAAGATGATATAAGCTGACTCAAGTTCCATGTGTTCTGATGCATCTGAGACTAGGTATCCTCCCGAAGGCAGTATGGAGTCCTCCAAGTTGTGTTGAAGGTTCCAATCAAATGTGTCTGTAGTAGACTGTATAAGACCACAGAGGTCTTCTTCAAAATCACATTTGAAAATTGTTGAACCTGGAAGAGGATTTAAATTTGATCATGAATACTGTAAATGATGTTTCTAGTTTAAAAATTCTAATAATGTTAGGTTAAACAAAGATTATGTGCAATAGCATGGTAATACCTGGAATTTTGAAAGTTAATTATAGACTATAATTATATAGTACATACACATACCAAGGGGTTTTTCCCTTTTACAAGGGAAGTAGCCAAGGTCAATAGCATAAATCCACTCCCAACCATTCCCTCCCCACATACTTCACTCCCGTTTACCATCCCTCCTTCCTTCTTTTCTTGGCTCCTCCTGGAAGAGGGGTCATCCCTGTATCTCACACACTGCCCTGGGTCAGAAACAATGTAGCAAAACACAGCACATCCAAAGCAAGGCTGCTTCATTTAATCAGCAGCCTCCCCCTCTCCATCCCCTCATACAGAAAAAGAGAAGACAGCGAGAAATCCCTTCAGGCTGCGTCAAAAATCCATTCACACATATTCCCTCACCCCCTCAACCCCCACCCACTCCCTTCCATGCATCACAGCTTCATCCATACACAACCATTCTCCACAAACCCCTATCTTCTGTCTTCTCCCTTCCTTCCTTAACAGACATCCTTTTCTTTCCCAATGCCCCTTATACCCCATCCATCCATCTCATCTTTGAGTGCCCCTCATGTTCACTCCCTCCACCTCTGCCTTCCACACTTCTTTTACTAATCTTCCTTCACTCATTCTTTCCATGTGCCCAAACCATCCCAATACTCTTTCATCAACCCTATCTCCCAACTCCCTTTCCACCCCTGCTCTCCTCCTCATTTCTCACTCTATCCAGCCTAGTAACCCCTACCATACTTCTCAGGCATTTCATCTCAAACACATTTAAACTCTTCCTCTCTTATGTTCCATGTTTCTGCCCATGCAGTGCTGTTGGCACAATCACCCCTTCATACAATCTCTTCTTAGCATCCATTCCCAAATGTCTATTTCTCATTACACTTTTTAATCCCACAAGGAATTTACTTGCTTCTCTCATTCTACATTCTACCTTCACCTCCACTCCTTTTCCCACCACATTTGCCCCCAAGTATCTAAAGCTATCCACTTCCTCCAGTCTTTCTCCCTTAATATTCACCTCCAATTTACTGCCATTCTCTCCCCTTGTTCATCTCATCACTGTACTTTTATCTACATTTATCTTCCCCTTCCTTCTTTCACACACCTTCCCAAACTCCATCACTAACTTCCTTAATCCTTCCTCTGATCCTGCCACAAGTGCAGTGTCATCTGCAAACAAAAATTGGCCCTTGCATTTACATCTTGCACCACCCCCATCCATGTATAAATTGAACAGCCAAGGTGACATGATACATCCCTGGTGAAGTCCTAGCTTTACTTCAAACCACTCACTCTCTCCATTTCTAATTCTAACACAGGCTCTATTACTCTTATAAAAACTCTTGACTGTTCTTAACAACTTTCCTCCTATCACATATATCTACAATACCTCCCACAATGCCTTCCTGTCTATCCTGTCATAAGCCTTTTCTAAATCCACAAAGGCCCAAAAAATATCCTTACCTTTTCCTAAAGCTTTCTCACATATATACCTTACCACAAAAATCTGATCCACACAACCCCTACCTATCCTAAACCCACACTGCTCCTCACTAATTACTCCCTTTGTTCCTCTCCTAATCCTCTCAATCAAAACCTTCTCATAAACCTTTCCAACTACACTCAACAAACTAATCCCTCTAAAACTACTACACTAACACTTGTCCCCTTTTTCCTTGTAAAGCAGAACTACATGTACACTCCTCCAGTCTTCTGGCATTCTACCCTCTTTAAGACAAACATTAAATACCCTCACCGGCCAGTCCATCATCACTGTATCTCCCTCTTTTAAGACACTCCACATGACATCCATTTAACCCAGATGCCTTACCTGCTCTCATCATTTTAATAACTGCTTTCACCTCATCTTTTCTTATCTTTCCTCCATTTTTCTCATTCATCACTGTCACTGTATTAGTACTTCCTACTGCAACTACCTTTCCCTCCCTATTCTCTTTTACATTTAACGACTCCCTAAAATACTCTACTCATCTTCTTCTTACTGCCATCTCTTCCATTATCATCTCTCCATTTGCACCTTTTACCTTTTCTTCTCTACTTGATTCACTTCCCCTTCCTCTCTTAATTTCCTTCCAAAATATATTTTTATTACTTTAAAAATTTGCACTTTCTAGACACATCTCCACCATCAACTCTCCACTACAATCTTTTCTTGACACTCCCCACTTCCCAACACATTCCATCTATTGGTTATCTCCTACTCTAGCATTGAGATCTCCCAATACCACTACATTGACATTTCTCCCTAAACCATCTATACACTCACTTCAATCTATCCAAAAAGCCACCCTTTCCTCTATACTCTTCTCACTACCATGACAATATGCACTTACAAAGACTCACATCTCCCTTCCCAGTTTCATTTTCATTCACATTAACCTTGAAGAAATCTCCTTCCACTCCACTACACATCCCATTTTTGTCACCTTTTATGACTCAAGTGGGATCACTCGGTGGCAGTATTCTTTCTCCCCTATCACAGGATTCAGCAAAAAAAAGAAATGTATATTCAGAGAAGTGGAACAGGACAGTATTAAGAGTGGGGAGACAGCACAACAGAAGGACAATTGCAGTATAATAAAATAGCATCATTTCTCTATGAATAGAGATTTCCCCTATCACAGACAAAATTATATGTGACTCTGGTCCATAGGCATACCCCATATAGACCCTAAAGTATCAGCTGCATGAGTAATTTGAACCTCACAATGATATGCAGCCAATACCCCAGATGGGGTATATACACACATACATATATCAAAGGCTTTTTTCCCCCTTATAAGGGAGGTAGCCAAAAAAGAAAAAAAAAAAAAAAACACTCCCATCCATTCCAACCCTATCACACTCCACTCCCCTCCACCCTCTTCCATCCTTCTTATCTTGGCACCTTCTGGATCACGAGTCACCCCTGCATCTTGTCCAATGCTCTGGTCATAAGTAGTGTCGCAAGACACAGCACATCCACAGCAAGGTCACTTCATTAAATCGGTGATCCCCCCTCTCCGTCCCCTCGTGCAGAGAGAAGACGGGGAGAAATCCCTTCAGGCTGAGTAAAATTTTTCTCACACATACTCCCTCATCCCCCATCCCCCATCCATTCCATCTCATACATCACCACACCATCCATATACAACCATTCTACTCACCCCTGTCTTCTGTCCTCTCCCGTCCTTCCTCAACAGTCATTCCCCTCTTTCCCAATGCCCCTTTTACCCCATCCATCCATCTCATCCTAGGTTGCCCCCTCATGTTCACTCCCTCCACACCTCTTTCAATAGTCTTTCTTCACTCATTCTTTTCATGTGTCCAAACCATTCCAATACTCTTTCATCAACCCTATCTCCCAAATCCCTTTCCACCACCGTTCTCCTCCTCACCTCCTCATTTCTCACTCTATCCAGCCTAGTAACCCCTATCATACTTCTCAGACACCTCATCTCAAACACATTCAAACTCCTTCTCTCTTCCTCTCTTATGTTCCATGTTTCTACCCCATACAGTGCTGTTGGCACAATCACTCCTTCATACAATCTCCTCTCAGCATCCATTCCCAAATGTCTATTTTTCATTACATTTTTTAATCCACCAAAGCACTTACTTGCTTCTCTCAATCTACATTCTACCTCCACCTCCAGTCCTCCCTTTCCTGCCACATTCGTTCCCAAGTATCTAAAACCATCCATTTCCTCCAGTCTCTCTCCCTTCACACTCACTTTCAGTCTGCTGCCACTTTCACCCCTTGTACATCTTATAACCTTACTTTTACCCACATTTATCTTCAACTTCTTTCTTTCACACACTTTCCCAAACTCTGTTATTAACTTCCTCAATACCTCCTCTGATCCTGCTACAAGCAGTGTTGTCCACAAACAACAGCTGGCTTACCTCCCACTTTTCTCCATTTTCTTTGACCATCACCAATCCCTGACCCCCCACCACTCTTGCATTTACCTCTCACACCACCCCATCCATGTATAAATTAAACAGTCACAGGGTATATAAAATAAATATTAATATACATTATATCATTATTGTATAGTCTGGCACAGTACTCCAAATAGCAATGCTGGGAAAAATCTTACGGTGTAATATTTATGGAAATGAACACATGTGATGGGAGTGAAAGGGGTGAGGATTTGCTCTCTTATGTCTGACCACTTTACTTTACAGATAATAACTGATCAGACAAAAAAAAAAAAATGAAAATATCTTAACTGTTACTATAGCCTTTGTATGCCTCCCTTTCATTTATCATACACCTCTTCACTGCTGGAGGATTCTACTGATTCCAAAGTAAAAAATTTAGAGCATTAATCTTAACTCCTTATTTTTTAATTAAAGTTTTTTATTTAATTGTGGGTGGGAGGGATTAGGAAGTGCATGTGAATAATATTTTGACACAGCCTAAAGGGATTTCTCCCCATCTTCTCTTTTTCTGCATGAGGGGACGGAGAGGGGGTTGCAGATTAAATGAAACAAACTGTGGATGTGCTGTGTCTTGCTGTATTGCTTCTAACCCAGGGCAATGGACAAGATGCAGGGATGACCCTTCATCCAGTAGGTGACAAGAAAAGAGGGAGGGGTAGTGAATGGGAGTGGAGTATGTTGGGATAAAATAGGTGGGAGTGGATTTATGCCTTCTGACTTTGGCTACCTCCCTTGTAAGGGGAAAAAAACCCTTGGTGTGTATATATATATATATATATATATATATATATATATATATATATATATATATATATATATATATATATATATATATATATATATATATATGTATTACCTAGTTGTATTTTACGGGAAGGGGAGCTATGCTCGTGGGGTCCCGTCTTCATATCTCATTTTATCTAAACTATTTTTAAATTCATGTATTGTTTTTGCACACACCACTTTCTCATCTAACTTGTTCCAACTGTCTATTGCTCTGTGAGGAAAGCTGTTCTTTTTCAAATCTCTTCTATAGCTGTCTTTTTTTATTTTCTTTCCGTGTCCTCTTGTATTTCTGTCATCCCATTTTATCAGATTCTCTCTATCAGTAATTTCTATGCCTTTCATGATTCTGTAAATAGCTATCAAATCTCCTCTCTCTCTTCTTTGCTCTAGTGTCTGTAGTTTAAGTTTTTGTAGTCTCTCTTCATATGATAGTTTTGAGAGTGTTGGTGCCAATTTTGTAATTGCTCTTTGTATTCTTTCAAGTTTTTTTATACATTTTTTTGTACTTGGTGACCATATCGTTGCTGCATATTCCAATCTTGGTCTTATCAGGGTGATTAGGATTTTCCTCACCATTTCTTCATCCAGGTATGTAAATGCCACTTTGATTGTTCTTATTAAATTATAAGTTTCTCCAAAAATCTTATTTATATGTTTCTCAGGTGACATATTATTCATAACAATGACTCCCAGGTCCTTCTCATTTTCCACTCTTTTTATTCCTTCTTCTCCCAAATTATATGATCCTGTTATTCTGTTTTTGCTTTTTCCAAATTCCATTATACTACACTTTTTTGTATTGAACTCCATCTCCCACTTCCTACTCCATTCTTGTACTTTATTTAGATCTCTCTGTAGTGATTCACAATCTTCTTCAGTTTTCACTCTTTTCAGTAATTTTGCATCATCTGCAAAGAAGCTCATATAGCTTTCAATTCCTTCATCCATATCATTAATATATATAGCAAACATTATTGGGGCCAGAACTGTTCCCTGCGGGACACCGCTTATTACTTCATTCCATTTTGAGTGCTGATCTCTTATCACTACTCTCATTTTTCTTTCTTGCAAAAAGTCTTCCATCCAATTTAGCAATTTACCTTGTATTCCTCCTTCATATTCTAATTTCTTAAGCAACTTCTTATGTGGTACTTTGTCAAAAGCTTTTTTTAGGTCTAGAAATGCACAATCAGCCCATCCATCTCTTTCTTGTATTATATCTATTAGCCTTGAATAGAAACATATTAAATTGGTGACGCATGATCGTCCTTGTCTGAATCCAAATTGCCTTGGATTTAGTACGTTGTTTTTTTCCAAATATTTTACCCATCTACTCTTGATAATTCTTTCACATATTTTTGCTATTGTACTTGTTAGAGAGACTGGTCTATAGTTGGTAGGTTCTTCTTTATTTCCTCCTTTATATATAGGTACTATATTTGCTTTTTTCCAATCTTCTGGAACTTTTCCTTCTTTTAAGGAACTGCTTATTATGCTATGTATTTTGTCTGCCAGTTCATTCCTGCATTCTTTCAGAATCCAGTTTGCTATTTCATCTGGCCCATGCGATTTTCTGACATCAAAATTACCCAAGTGTGTCAATATTTCATTCTTTGTTACTTCTATTTCTTCCATAGGGGGGACTTTTTCCTTCCACTCAATCTCTTCAGGTTGTATATTTTCCCTTGTAAACACTGATTTAAAATGTTTGTTCATAATTTCTGCCATTTCCATTTCCTCAGTGTATTCAACTCCTCCTTGTCTTAATTTCTCCAAGTCTTGTTTGTTTTTCAGTTTATTGTTTACAAATCTGTAGAATAGTTTTGGTTGATCTTTACACTTTTCTATAACATCTTTTTCATATTTTCTTTTTTCCTCTCTGCACTTTTGTACATATTCATTTCTATAACCAGTATATATTTTCCATTTTTCAGGTCTTCTGTCTTTTTTCCATCTGGTCCAGGCTTTGTCTCTTTTGTCTTTTAACTCCCTACAACTTTTGTTGTACCAGCATTTTACATATTCTTTTTCTTGTTTTTGTCTTGGGACATACTTTTCCACTCCTTTTTTGTAATTTTTTGTCAAAATATTCCATTTCTCTTCCACTGATGTTTCTTCTTTGTATATTTCTTCCCAGTTTTCTTGTTGGAAGAATTCTCTTATTTTATCAAAGTTTGTTTTTTCATACATCATTCTTCCTTTTCTATATTGTTCATTTCTTTTCATATATTTTTCTTCATTAAGTTCCAGTTCAATCAATATGTGGTCACTTTTACCTATTGGTGTTTTATATTCAATCTTGTCCACTATTCTAGGTTCAGATGTAATTATTAAGTCTAGCCTCGATGGTTCTTCTTCATTAATATACATACTGTTCTCTTGTATCCATTGTGTCATTGAATGGTCAGTAATCATCTCAAGTAGAGCATTTCCCCATGAGTCATCACCACTCTTTACTGTCATTTCTTCCCAGCAGATTTCTTTGCAATTAAAGTTGCCCATCATAACTATTCTTCCTCCGTCTTCCATTATTTTAGTTAATGCTATCTTTGTGTCCTCTAACATACTTTTATGTTCACTCTCCTCCCATGAGGCTGTTTTCGGAGGCACATAATTGATCACAAATTTTCTGCTCTTCTTATCTCGGTCTTCCACTTCTATCATAATCATCTCTACTGTATTCTTTCCATATATGACACCTTTCACGTTTATATCCTTCTTAGTCAGGAACATAACTCCACCCCCTTGTTTTTTCTCTCTGTTTCTAATCCAATAATTGTATGTATCATGTCCTACACTGTTGGGTGGTAGTGGGCCTTTTAATTTTGTTTCTACAATTCCCATTATGTCCGGTTCTTTTTCTTTCAAATAATCATTCAGTTCATTCAATCCTGTTATCAATCCATCTATATTTGTGTAAGACACTCTTAGTTTTCTGCCACTTCCATTGTGTTCTCTGTTTCCCTTATGTTTTTCTTTAGTATGTCGAACTGCTTTATTTTCATGTTCACTACTCTCCAATAGAATCTCTCTTTCTCTGACTCCGTTCTTTCCTCGTTTTTTGCCTTAGCTTCAATTCTTTTCTGCTTTTCTGCCTCTCTTTCCTCCTTATTCATTTCTCTTTTTATCCATACCTTTTTATATTGATCATTTGTTGCTAGTTTCCCTGTCTTGGATAGAATTTTCTCTGCCGTTGTTTGTGACCTGAATTTAATCTTAATTGGTCTGGTCTTATCTGTACTATATTTTCCGAGTCTGAATTTTTCCTCAATTTCCTTTATAATTTCTGGTTCATCTTCCTGGACTAATTTTAATAAACTGCTTACTCTTTCATTTTCCTCCTTGATTCTTGCGGTTCTATCTGGGTTATGTTTCTCTTCCATTCCTAATATAATTATACATTTCTTTTTGTCAGCTAATTCTCTTACTATATTCTCCTTCTGTCTCATCACTTTAATAACTGAGTCTTCATTATGTTCTTTCAATTGTTGTTTGACTATGTTAGTGAATGAAACCTTATTCCCTTCTTGAGTTATTCTCCAATTTTTAGCTTCTGTAGCTATTTTCTCTCTGTTTTCATTACTATTCTTCTTCAATTTCTCATTCTCCTCCTTTACATTTCCTAACTGTCTTTTTAGGTCCTCTACTTCTTCAGTTAAGTTTCTGTTAGCCTTCTCTAGTTGTTCCAACCTTTCAATTCTCTGGAAAATGGAGTCTACATTACCTAACTTACGTTCCAAGTCCTCGATCACCTTATCAACTCTCTCCTCTAGTCTTATCAGTCGGGGGGGGGGGTTGTGTCCCCCCCACCCTCTTTAAATCCCTGGAACATATTCTCGTCACTTTCTACTATATTGCTCCTCTCTATACTTCTAATCTTTACATTTTTATTTGCCATTTCGTCATCACTGAGCTGGTCCGGTGGTCGTTTCATGTTGACCTTACGCCCGTCTGCCTGGGCCAAGTCCTCCACATCCTCATTTCCTTCCATTTCCCCAGCAATCCCTCCCCTTCTCCTCTTTTCCTACTTACCTACTGCCCCACGAGCAATTTCCCCCCACCCTGCAAATACAAAAAGGTACTTCTCTTTGCGTTGGGATCCACAATCGGCACTTTTCTTCAGAACGTTCTTCAAGCCGTCCGTTCGTTGAAAGTGTGTGTGTGTGTGTGTGTGTATTTAATTGTTCACTTTTATGAGTTTATCTACCTTAATACTACTGATCATATACATTAAGTATTGTTAATCATTTTCACCTGGTGGCATCGGAGTGGTTGTTGGCAAAGGATAGGGAGTTGCAACAGGTGGAAGAATGCTACACTTTCCCACATAGGTAAAAAGATCATCCAAAGCAACCCAACCAACATTTCCTTCATCAGTAACAGCTCTGATTGCAATCTGAAACTCCCCATACTGTCGTCCTTCTATGGGTGCCTATACAAAAACAATGGAGAAAAAAATGAGACAGAAAATTAATTTTTTCTTCTTCTTCTTCTTGTGACTTATACTTCCTGAAGTATTACATATAAAGCATCTTGTCACTGAATTAACATGTTCTACCTGAGCGTAGTTCCATCCTTCATTATCAGGTCCTAACAACAACCAAATGTGTTCTTCTTCATCATCAAGTTGAATAAAAATACTAAGAGATGTTACTGATGATCCTGTGTATGAGTAGAAGAAGGTGAAGCAGTATCCAGCAACTTCATTTGGAAGTCTTGAGCTCACAAGAGATGCCTGTAGACCTGGCACTTTTGCACCTTCTACAACCACATAACCACCTGTAGAAATATTGTAAGTTTTAAGATATCCTTGTTTGTTTCATTTCCAGATCTTTGAAGTATTTTCACTACAGTGATTATGTGCCAAGCACTTACCTAATGTAGTACCCAAAGTATGATCAGTAGGAGGCCCATGGTTAGCACTGTCCACTCCATTGGAGAGCCACCATCCAATGTCAGAACCCTTATCCACTTGCCACATACACATATGAGCATCTTCAAAGGTGCAGCTACCCGGCTAAAATAGACAGATATATGAGTGAGGTGTATTTCTAAGAAGCCAGACTTTTTTCAGAGAACAAAAACATTTAATTTAATAAAATCTATCTAATGAAAATTCAATTAACAGGCAGAGATCTTGTTCCCATCTAGCTCTTTAGTCATACATCTAACCTGGGATGCTTAAAACCCTATTTCCTCTATAGATCTAATATTCAATCTTGCAACTTTTTCCCTTATATTTTGACACCATGCATGCTTCCTTCCACCTCCCTATTGCAACATGTTCATCACATTTACTGACCACTCTTACTGCCTCAGCACCTCACATATTTCAACTATGCCACCATATAAGCAAATTCTTTTACACTAATTTGTGCCCACCAAAATCTCTGCTTCTCATTCCACCTCTCCCCAACATTGACATTTCAACTTTTCTACCCTCACTCACATTTAGCAGTATTCTTTCCACATTTCCACAACCTCAACTTCCTCTTGAGAACCATAATTGACTACACCTCTGCAGCATGTTTCTTAACAACCAAGAACACATAGACACCCAACAAACTATACAAAATAAAGTACTGAGAATAATAGCAAGATTGGCTTACCACAGGGCATGGCCCTCTTGACAGTGAGTAGTCATCAAAGGCTACCACACTCGCACTATGTCTATCATTTTGTCCAACCTCACCCTCAAAAAGGAAAACTAGTGTAGCTTTATCAATAATGTTGGTGTAAGTTTTCTGCACCAGTGTCCATTCAGGTACACCTTCATCATCATCTAGAGTGATGAAATTATCAGCCATTCCTCCTAATAAGGCCTGAAATATTCAGCAAAAGATAAAAATTAGATTATAAAAGATCAGAATTAGATTAAGTTACAGGTATTCTTCATAAAACTCATATCCAGAATAAATTTGAGTATCCAAACAAAACAGAACACTTATTTCATCAGTAAAACTCACCTTGACCATTAAGGCACCAGTTCGACTGCCCCCATGACGGATGTAATACATTTGGAAACAGAAGTCTTCAGGTCTATCAAGTTGATATTTAGCAGAATACATTTGAGCAATAAAGCCTTCATCATAATCATCACCAAGGACTTGGAAGTAGTGACCATATTTGGTGTTTAATGTATGGTCAGTTTCATAGCCTAAACAAAGAGATTGAATTGAATTAGAATTTTTTTTTCTCTTTATTGCTATCACATACAAAGACTATAACAAAAAGTAATTTTGTAAATATTAGTAAATCAGTCACTTGCTTCAGTTCTCTATTGCAGCAGAACCATGGCTCCATGATATCTGGTCACAGCCCCCAGATAGATTGAATTTAATTTAATTTAGAATTTCAATTTCTCTCCATTGCTATCACATACACAAAGACTATAACAAATAATTATTTTGTATATATCAGTCAATCTGTCACTTGTTTCAGTTCTCTCTTGTAGCAGAACCATGGCCCCATATCTGGTAACAGCCTCCAGACCATACTACAGATCACTCAAACTCACAAAAGAAATTATTTAAAACTGTCTATGAAAGAGCTAAGATATAAGGGGAAATAAATGGATATTGGATGAAAGCGGGATGGGTGGAGGCTGGGTGCATAGCTTTACTAGTTAACTCCCTTATAAACAGAAGCCTTTCACTATATAGACACACAGTCAGGGGTGCATGGCCAATTTTATAGGTAAAGGTGTGGTTGGGGTAGTCTTAAGCCATAGATGTGAGGGACATGCTTAATTTCATATATTTTTCAGACCACTTGTAGAAGTGCCAGAGCAGTGCACTGGCAAGCTCTGGCAGTACTGCACCCCTGTAGGCAGTCTATATTGTGTTACTGCTGGAGAGATGTAAGGTGTCTATAAGGAGCTATGATGGGATGGTATAAGGTGGATGTATGCTCTGACTCAGCTACTCACACCCTCATAAGGGGGAGAGGGCCTTTTGGTATGTATATATGAATGTTTTCAAAGTAAAGTTTGCATCTTGGGAGGACAGAGTCCATTTTAGGGCTGATTCTGTGTTGTCAATATTTCAGTGTTAGTAACCTAAACAGAGACATGCTAGTTTAACTCCTGTGTGTTCAAGAAAAGAGGGAGGGAGAGAGGGGTGGTGGATGGGAGTGGAGAGGGTGGGGATAAAATGGGTGGGAGTGGAATTACGCCTTTTGACTTTAGCTATCCCTCCTGTAAGGGGGAAAAAGCCCTTGGTATATGTATGTATGTATGTATGTATGTACCTGTGTCAGGATGAATTTCTTTGGTTTCTCATATAATATTTCTTTGAAAGAGCTATGTTCTAGGACTAATGTCAGCTGTTGAATGCTGAAGGTCTGCAGGTTTTCATTTTTCATTTAGTGAAACTAAGCAAGCCAAGGAGCCAAGAAAAGAGGGAGGGAGGGGTGGTGAATGGGAGTGGAGCAGGTGGGGATGAAATGGATGGAAGTGGATTTATGCCTTTTGACTTTGTCTACTTCCCTTGTAAAGGGGAAAACCTTTGATATATGTATGTATGAAACCAAGCAACTACTGACTGATGACTGACATAAATATTACTTACAGCTTACAGAACTATCAATGTAAGATAACAACAATAAAGGAGTGTAAAAGAAGATATATTTTGTATTATGATCTGCAGTGATACGTATATGCAGTTGGGTGGTACACATTTGATCCATACTTTATTCATTCATTTCATAAACAAATGGCACAAATGCCCAAGTGATAAGTCTGGTGTACTTAATCTTTATCACTATCTTCATCAATTATCATTGCTACAAAATTTCTAAATCCCACTAAGCTTTCTTCCTTTTTGATTATGTGATGTAAATCAGCAATATATTCTTGAATGGAGTTCACAATTCAAATCTTGCTACAATAAATAAATATTCTTTATTCATTTTGTGAAACATACTAACATGTAACTTGACTACTGTGTATGTATATTTTGACACTACCCAAAGGAATTTCTCCCTGTCTTCTCTATTTTCTGCATAAGGGGATGAGAAGGGAGGGTCGCTGTGTGAGTGAAATGGCGCTACTGTGGATGTACTATGTCTTGTTGCATTGCTTCTGACCCAGTCAGTGGGTAGCAGACAGGGATAACCCTTTATCCAAGAGGAACTAAAATAAGAGGAAAACATGGGTGGTGGATAGGAATGGAATGGGTGGGAGTGGGTGTGTACCTTGACTTGTTACCTCCTTTATATAGGGGAAGAAGCTCTTGTTATAGAGATAGATAGACTGACTACTGACCTCCCTGGAAACCAGTGACCCAATCCCAGTCTGCGTCATCTCCTTCACCTTCCTGTTTAAAACCACAGGCGTCTTCCTCCTCAAAGTCACACTGGTACTCCACTGTTGGAATCATCTAAGAAAATAAAAGAATATATGATGAGAAAGAATTAAAAATCAGTAGACTGCAGTTCTGAGCCAGATGAGATCTGAAAAGAATGAGCTAGAAATCGAGAGCATAAGTAGAGGCCTTCTTTCTTACAATCACAAAGGTAATTATAGGGGTCTCAAGCTGGATACTTAGGGACTACAAGGAACAACTGGCAGACAAGATTCACAAACTAACTGTGCATTCATCATAGGGAGGGATTGTGCCCTGTGCTTGAATCTTTTTAATGTGGTAGCAAATCATAAAAACGAAAGTATGGAGAAATATCTGAACTGAAGACTAATGTCTCTAACCAGCAAAACAGTTGAAATGTGTGAGAACATTGTGAAAGACAGGCAAGTTATATATCTAGAAAAGATGGACATCTTAGCAAACAAATAGTTCAGTTTCAGAAATACAAGATCATATGTATTGAATCTGCTAGCTTTTTACTCAAGATCAGTTGATGTGATACAAGCCTGCATGGATGCTGGAATGGTACCTGAATTATAATTTTACTTCACCTATGTTTTCAACTGCAATATAAATGGTGAAACAGTATTCTGAAGAATACACTCCTATTGAATTATTATGGGTAATGGGTAATACATCCAACTGTTTCATAATACATTTGAGTCAGACAATACAATGAAGTGGAAATAAAATATAGTAGTTTAACAACCATTACTGTAGACAAAAAACACACCGTTATATCTTCACAGGATATATTGTACACTCTCAGGTCATCAAGTGCCACAAATGTATCACGTTCATTCTTCTCAAGTATGGCTTGGAACTCAATGGAAAATTCAGCATCCACTTTGACCATCAACAAGGTGGGTTTCCAACGGTTACCCTGGGTATTTTTCTCATCCCAAAGGATTTCTTTAAAGAGGTTACCATTACGTTGCTCTTTCAGAACTACCTATGGAAGAGAAAAGAGAGCAATGTGAGCAAAAAATTACTGGATGTGTATAAGAATTTTGTTATTTACATCCATTTCAAATTTTTTGGTTCTCATTTGCATCCTTTCTCAGTAGTTCCTGTGTGAATTTAATTTGTGAACCCTAGCATGACTAAAATATCTAAATATTCTACCTTTTTAGCAAGGTGATAATATTATTTACAGATTTCATTTTAGATAATACAGGACAATATCATTCAACTGAAGAGTAAACTCATTAGAAAATAATGGGATATCAATCATTTGAGATCCCATTCCTATTCCTAGACATACTTCTCAGCTAAATCAAATCATCGGGTAACACTGAGAATAGAGTATGTAAAAAGCATCTTTATATCAAAGGGGTTCAGTGACAGGCATTAAATGCTAGATGAACACAAACAACAAAAGAGTCTAAATTACATACAGTAAACCTCAAAATTAATTTATTGGAATTATGGATAAGTTGTAATGGATAGCAAATATTTGCACAAAAATAATTCTAAATCTAAAAAAAAAAATCAAAGAAACTGAGTCAGAAAATAGGTAATATTATTAAGTATAGTTTTTACGTTGTTCAACTTAAGGAGTTTTACTGTAATAAAGAACTACAAACAATACAACATTGATTACGCTGAACATAATATAAGCCAACACTCCAACACTATTACATAATACTATATCCCCTCGCTAGATAAAAATGTGCATAAATAATAATACTTTACCTGAAGTTCAACAGACTCTCCCCACAAGAAGTACCAGAAAGTAAAGCAGAAAGATTCTATAAACGGGGACAACTTGGGGCTTGAGAGAGTTGGACGGTAAGTGGGCAGCCCTGGGACATCAGAGGAGATACTGCTCAGTAAGTAATAACCTCGACCTGAGGTGTGATCAGTCGTAGGCCCCTGACCCGCAACACCTGCGGAGCCCTAAAAAGAAAAATGATCCAGTCTGAGTTTCCTAGGCTATCAATCACACAAATAATATTTTCTTTCCAACTTGTTCACTCAGGAAAGACCCAATAGGGATAGAAATTCTAATGAGGGACTGTGAAGGGCAGAGAGACATGATAAAGATGATTAAGAGTCCTCATAGGCCTACAGAATTAAGTGACTAATTGAGTGACTGAATTTTTCACTTCCTTATTTCTAATTCTAATTCTAAGCTTTTTGGGCTTTTATGGATCTGGAAAAGGCTTATGACAGGGTTGACAGGAAGGCACTGTGGGAGGTCTTGCAGATATATGGGATAGGAGGAAAGTTTCTAGGAGCTGTCAAGAATTTTTACGAGAGTAGTAGAGCATGTGTCAGGATTAGAAGTGGAGAGAGTGAGTGGTTCGAGGTAAAGGTGGGACTTTGTCAGGGATGCATTATGTTGCCCTGGCTGTTCAACTTATACATGGATGGGGTGGTACAAGAGGTAAATGCAAGGGTAGTGGGTCAGGGATTGGAGATGTTTAAAGGAAATGGAGAAAAGTGGGAGGTGAGCCAGTTGCTGTTTGCAGACAACACTGTGCTTGTAGCAGGATCAGAGGAGGGATTGAGGAAGTTGATGACAGAGTTTGGGAGAGTGTTTGAAAGAAGAAAGTTGAAGATAAATGTGGGTAAAAGTAAGGTGATGAGATGTACAAGGGGTGAAAGTGGCAGCAGATTGGAAGTGAGCATTAACCACTTCACTCCAGGCCAAAATTTCATGGGCAGCATTAGCTGCCAGACGTACAATGTTGCATCATAATACTCGCATTATAAAAATGTAATTTTCGCAGGAAAATTAATTTTTCCCTGATACAAACCTGAGGTACTCCTTACCCAAGGATACGCGGCGCGTTTCTACCGCTAACACTGTGTGTGCTTGAAAACACCTCACTCCGAGGGTCTGGGCAACCATTATCCTCAGTAAGGGGCCCTCCTGGGGCAAGGGGGGCCCCCCCTCCCCCCGCAAGGGTAGGAGGGTAGAAGCTCCATTGTCTGAACCAGGTATGAAATTAGTCACGAGGGTTGACAGGCCAGGGAGAAGGAACTACTAGCGGGGTGGATGAGGAGGGCCATTAGAGGTAAGGAGTACCTCAGGTTTGTATCAGGGAAAAATTAATTTTCCTGCGAAAATTACATTTGTTCCGAAGAATACAAACTCTTCGGTACTCCTTACCCAAGGAGACTTGGACTTAGGGGGGAAGGAAGTATTTATCTAGCCTGGGAAACCCTCGTAAGGAGAAAATGTAGAGTGCTAAGATCTACGTTGACCAGACCCTTATACATTCCCCGAAACTGTGAAGGGCACCTGGATCTGTTCCCAGAGTGGAGACAGACAGGGCATACTCACTTTGTACCCCTTGTAGGGCTCGAACTGATTCCCTTGGAATGCTTGAGAGCCCTCGGTGAGGTAAGGGAATGTAGGAGTATGAGAAGGACTTGAGATAGGTATCCCCGTGGTTGCCGATCCAGAACTTGGATGAGGCTTCAGGGTTGGCTGTGTGCCATTGGTACGGGGTATGTTATCTCAGGACTTCTTGGGCAGCCACTATGGGGCCTAGAGAGAAGGTCCCTAAGGATTCCCACATGACATCTTTGAGGTAAAAGGAAGTGAACGTAGTCTGGGACTTCCATATACCTGCTTGAAGGACCTGGTTGACTGACCGATTCTTTCGGAAGACTAGGGAGGGTCCTATTGCCCTGAGGTCATGAGCTTTTGCTCCAGGGTAATCCGTGGGGCTCGAGGCGTAGGCCCTGCGGATGACTTCCTTGATCCAGTAAGAAATGGAAGTCTTAGTGACGGGCTTGGGTGTACCCCTGGTAGAGACGAACAGTCTTGGCAAGTCTGGTCTAAGATGCTTCGTCCTCTTGAGGTAGGTCCGGATAGCACGTACCGGGCATAGGACCATTTCTGCATGTTCGCCCCCTACAAAGTCGTCCAAGGAAGGAATACTAAAGGACCAGAATCTAGGGTCGGCTTTGGCCGGATCCTGGTTTTTGGC
Organism: Oratosquilla oratoria; assembly: GCF_046742065.1. Taxonomy (NCBI): domain Eukaryota; kingdom Metazoa; phylum Arthropoda; class Malacostraca; order Stomatopoda; family Squillidae; genus Oratosquilla; species Oratosquilla oratoria. The sequence goes on from NC_134811.1 coordinate 14,823,737, forward strand.
AACGAATTGGGGCAGAAAAGTGAAGGAGACCTTTTGCCATCCTTTCGAGTGGGCGACTCGATAAGAGATGGCATGCAACTCCCCGACCCTCTTGGAAGACGCCAGGGCCAAGAGAAAGACTGTCTTCAAGGTGAGGTCCTTGAAATTAGCATCTCGGAGGGGTTCGTAAGGGGGGCCCCGCAGAGCGTTGAGGACTAATGCCACATCCCATGGAGGAGAAGTGATCTCCCTGGGGGGGCATGATTTTCTGAAATGTCTGAAGAGCATGGAAATTTCTGGAGACAGGGCTAGATCCATGCCCTTCAGAGAAAACACCTGATTAAGAGCTGCCCTATAGCCCTGCACTGCCGAGAGGGAGATCTTCTTGGACTTCCAGAGGAAGTGGAAGAAGGAGGCAATCAGAGGAATGGTGGCTTGCTCTGGGGCTATTGCTCGGGAGTGGCACCATTCTGCAAAAGCATTCCACTTCCCTTGATAAAGGGCAGCTGAGGAAGAGCGAATAGGGGAGGACATGTCTTCTGCCACTTCTTTGGGGAAACCCTTCTCTAGGAGGATCCGGACCATAGTCTGAACGCGTGAAGTGCCAGGGCTGACGGGTTCTTGTGCCAGGCCCCGTTGACTGGTTGATGTAGAAGGTCGGGTCTTCCCTGAAGGGCCAGGGGCTCCTCCACTGCTAGCTCGAGGGCGTCTGGAAACCATGGGGCTTCCGGCCACCAGGGAGCGATCAAAGTCATCCGAAGGTTGGATGCGGTTCGTACTCTCTGGAGCACCTTTTGGAGCAAGGGAAACGGTGGGAAAGCGTAGGTGTCGAGGTTGTCCCAGCTTTGCAGAAGAGCATCCTCTCCCGCTGCCAGCGGATCCGGGAGAGGGCTGAAATACACCGGGAGCTGGTGGTTCCATCTGGTGGCGAAAAGGTCCACCAGAGGGGAGCCCCATTTGTTGATGAGGAAGGTCGCCACTTCCGGATGGAGGGACCACTCCGTGCTGATTACCTGACTCCTTCTGCTGAGGTGGTCCGCCCAGACATTCTTTTTCCCTGGGATGTAGCGAGCTCTGAGTGTCACTTGGAGGTTCTCGGCTAATAGGAGGATCTCCATAGTGAGATGGCAGAGGTCCTGGGAGACTGTGCCCCCCTGCTTGTTCAGGTAGGCTACTACCGAGGAATTGTCCGACATGATGCCCACAACTTTCCCCGAGATTTGACCCGAGAAGTGACGGAGAGCCAGCAGTACCGCTTTCAATTCTAGCCAGTTGATATGGGCTGTCCGCTCGACCGTGGACCAGGAACCGCTGACGTGATCGTCGTTGAGGTGGGCCCCCCAGCCCTCCTTGGAGGCATCGGAGAAGAGGAGGACTTCGGGGGGAGATGGGCCGAGGGGCATCCCCACGAGCAGGTTGCACGGGTCCTTCCACCAGAGAAGAGAATGCTTGACCTCTCCGGTAAGGGTGATGTGTTGACGGGTGTCTCCCCTTAGCGGGGACCACTGGGACTTGAGGAGCCACTGTAGGGGTCGCATTCTCAGTCTGCTCCTGGGTATTAACCTCTCGACGGAGGCCATGTGGCCCAGGAGGACTTGGCACTGTTTGGCCGTGAGGAACCCGGTCGATAGTGCCTGCACGACGAGGGAAGAGAGATTCTGGATTCGCTTCTCTACTGGGAATGCCTGCATGAGGGAAGAGTCCAGAACCATACCCAGGTACGTGACTCTCTGTCTTGGAATGAAATCTGACTTCGTCCGGTTGACCGTGGAGCCCAATTTGCGGATGAAAGCTAGGACTCCCCAGGTGGTCGCGGCATAGCTGGGCGGAGTGTGCCAGGATCAGCCAATCGTCCAGGTAACGGAGTAGGCGAATCCCTCTGGAGTGGGACCACGCTGAGACGAGTTTGAACACTCTGGTGAAGACTTGGGGTGCTGTGGAGAGGCCGAAGCATAGGCAGGTGAATTGAAAAGTGGTCCCCTTGTGGACGAAGCGGAGGAATTTTCGGGATGAGGGATGGACAGGTATTTGGAAATAGGCGTCCTGGAGGTCCAGGGACACCATGAAGTCCCCTTCCCTGATAGACGCCCTCACGGCCTCTGGGGTGTCCATCCGGAACTTCGTCAGGGAAAGGAACTTGTTGAGAGGAGACAGATTGATGACAGGTCTCCACCCCCCTGTAGCCTTTGGTACTAGGAATAGCCTCGAGTAGAACCCCGGGTCCGGAGTTGAGACTTCCTCGAGTGCTCCTTTCTGGAGCAGAGTGGAGATTTCCTCCACTAGGGCCCGCCCGCGATCCGAGTCCGGATGGTAGTTGCTGACTTGGATGGGATAGGGGGAGAGGCTGGGGATGGTGTGAAAAGGAAGACGATAGCCTGCCTTGATAACCTGGATGGTCCAGTCCTCCGCCCCGGCAGCCTCCCATTCTCTCCAGTAGAGAGAGAGGCAACCTCCTATCCTGTGCGGGAGGGCAGGCGAGTTCCTAGAATTTCCTGCGTTGGGGTCCAGAGCCTCTATGATGTTTGCGCCCCTGTTCTCTATTGGGGAAGGGGCGGGGCTTTCCTGTCTGGGCTTTGGACTTCGAATGGGGAGGGGGCCCGTCTTCCCGCTTAGGGAGACGAAAAGGCTGCCTCTGCGTCTGAAAGGACCGAGGGGTCGATGGGGGGGTGGTCCTTGGCCTCGAGCTAGAGACGGCTGTTCTCTCGATGGCTCTGTTTGTGTAGCAACTGGTTGGTGCTAGTGATTGCCGAGTCCACCACATCCGGGGGAATCAGCGTGTGGGTGAGCAGGGGGGCCCTCCTCAAAGGAGCATAAATCTCCCTGAGGAGGGGGTCACTGGGGTCCCCGAGGATGGTGTCTCTCCTGCGGGACTCGAAGTTGGCCCAGGACGTTGAGAGACAGGAAGCCTGATGCTTCAGGGCTCTGCTTGCGCTTGCCAAAAAAGCCTGGAGGTCGCATTCTTCCTGGGGTTGTAGTTCGGGTAAGAACTCCCTCGCCGAGGCAAGGAGGCGTTCTAGCCAGGAGTTCACCGCCAGGGACAGAGCCAGTGAATGAATGTGGTCGCTGACTTCCCTGCCGGAGAGGAGGACGTTTCGTCTGCGCAGCGACTCGGCGTCCGCCTTAACCAGCTCTGGTAACCTCGCCGGGATCGAGGCTGCTCTGAGGGTTGACCCCGATGGGGTGTAGAAGCGCTTCTGGTGTTCCAATGGGACCGGATGCCAACGCGCCTTCTCGGTCGTCCTTGTTGCGAGAGCGTCGGAGGCCTGGGCCATGGCTCTCGCCGTCTGCGTACTCCATGGAAGGTGGAGGGGAGTAGGCTGGGCTTTGTGAGAGTTGGCCGTCATGAAGATGTCAGACTCGAATGTGGCTTCCTCTTCTTTCGGGGGGCCCAGTCGATTCGCCCTCCGAACCCTCGCGAGGACGTCCGAGAAGGAAGGTGGGACCACCATCGAGGATTCCGACTGGGAAACGGGAGGGGAAAGGGAGCGTGACCCCCCCCCTACGGCGCTGTGGACATCGTCGTCGGCGTAGGAGGGGTCGGCACGGGCAGAGAGGAACCGCACGCTACCATCCTCGTCACTGATGGGTTCAGGGGGGGGCTGAGCAAGTGGAAGCTGGTCGAGGGGGGCCCTTGGGGGCGGAGACTCCTCACGAGCTTCCGTGCGGTGCACGAACCGCGCTTGAGAAGCGCGGAAAAATTCCCGTTGGGCCTCCATCTGTTCCTTCAACGTAGTGACGAGTGAACAGAGAGTGGGGAGGAGGTCCGGGGAATGTCCTCTTGGAGGGTCCCGCCTGGGTGCGGATGGTCCGGGAGACGCCAGGGGGAGACTGCCTCCTCCGGACGAAGCTGAGTCACCTACGACGAACGCGCGTGTGGGTACACCTCGGGCTTCCTGCCCACCGGGCATAGAAAGGGTTCCGGTGATGACCCGGCTCGTCTGACGAGAGGTGGAAGGGGTGGGACTGGGGGTCACCCGAGAAGGAGAAGAGGCTGACGCGCTCCGAATCTCCGAACTCGGTTCCTTTGTCCGTGGGGGGGTGGAGCTGCCGGGTAGCATCGCGGAGCCAGCGGACGCAACCGGGAAAAAGCTCATACCCCGGGGGTAGTTCGCGGGGGCTAATGGCGCGTGCCCGTCGAAACTAGCCCCCCTTTCGGCAGGAACAGGAGACAATTTAGCCTGAGACTGACTCGGGGCGGCTATTGTACAACCTTTCCGTTTACTACGCTTAGGAGGGGGGAGACAACTGCCCGCGTCCTCCGCCGACGTAGCATGCCTTCTCTTTGTGTCGGGTGAGGGGGGAAGCCATTTGCCTCGCCCGCGTATGTGGAACCGTGGCTGCACCTTCCGGTGAGCATGAAAATACGCGGACCACTGCTTATCACCCCATTGAGCGCACGTAGTACACGGGGATGAAGGGGAACATTCCAGATTCCGACAATGGATACACCAAGAGTGTGGGTCCACAGTTGTCGGTGGGAGAAGAGCCCGGCAGCGAAATTCACCACGGGCGAAGGCACACATGCTATCGCGAACAACAACACTAGGACCAGATTCCATACTTACAGAGAAGCGGAGAATACCCGGTGGAGATTAAAGAGAGGGATAAAGGGGACTCAAGCGCTTCCAAGCAGGGGGAAGGCGGCGATGCAGGACGTTCCACACAAAGGACGCCGTTGGAAGGGTGTAGAAGGCCGATGCCGATTGCGTTCGAGATAATCGAACGATCCAAGCAGGGGGAAGGCGGCGATGCAGGACGTTCCACACAAAGGACGCCGTTGGAAGGGTGTAGAAGGCCGATGCCGATTGCGTTCGAGATAATCGAACGATGCGGGATTGGCGCAGGAAATTAATTTCCTGATACAAGCACGGGAGCGGGGAAACGGTCCCCGAACTGGACTTCAGTGTTAGCCGGACTGTGAGAGATGTTGACTCGATCGCTACCGCTTAGACAATGGAGCTTCTACCCTCCTACCCTTGCGGGGGGAAGGGGGCCCCCCTTGCCCCAGGAGGGCCCCTTACTGAGGATAATGGTTGCCCAGACCCTCGGAGTGAGGTGTTTTCAAGCACACAGTGTTAGCGGTAGAAACGCGCCGCGTATCCTTGGGTAAGGAGTACCGAAGAGTTTGTATTCTTCGGAACAAAATAAAGTCACCACTGTATCGATCATTCTCTCTTTCACCCGTGAATTTTGATAACAATAGAAAATATGATGAAGCCAGTTTACAGAGTATGGGGGTCATGCAGGTACAACTACAATAAATATAATCAAGACGCCGACATCGGCATCCTCGCATACCCACTTGCTCCTCATGATGCCTACGTAGGCGTCACCATATAGAAGGGGTTAAGGGAGAGCAACTGGAGGAAGTGGATAGATACTTGGGTGCGAATGTGGCAGAAAAGGGTGGAGTTGAGGTGGAGGTAGAATGTAGATTGAGAGAAGCAAGTAAATGCCTCGGTGCATTAAAAATTGTAATGAGGAATAGACATTTGGGAATGGATACTAAGAAGAGATTGTATGAAGGCGTGATTGTGCCAACAGCACTGTATGGGGCAGAAACATGGAACATAAGAGAGGAAGAGAGAAGGAGTTTGAATGTGTTTGAGATGAGGTGTCTGAGAAGTATGATAGGGGTTACTAGGCTGGATAGAGTGAGAAATATGGAGGTGAGGAGGAGAACAGGGGTGGTAAGGGAGTTGGGAGATAGGGTGAATAAAAGAGTATTGGGATGGTTTGGACACATGGAAAGAATGAGTGAAGAAAGACTAGTAAAAGAGGTATGGAAGGCAGATGTGGAGGGAGCGAACATGAGGGGGCGACCTAGGATGAGATGGATGGATGGGGTGAAAAGGGCTTTGGGGAAGAGGGGAATGTCTGTTGAGGAAGGACGAGAGAGGACAGAAGATAGGGGTGAATGGAGAATAGTTGTATATGGATGATATTGTGATGCATGAGGTGGAATAGGTGGGGGGATGGGGGGTGAGGTAGTATGTGTGAGCAAAATTTGATGCAGTCTTAACCACTTCACTACGGGACTTAAATCTCGCGGGCAGCAGCCAATGCCAGCCGTATGACGTCACGTAATAATATTCGCATCATAAAATATAGTCGGCGCTTATATCGATCGTTCTCTCTTTCACCCGCGAATTTTGAAAACCACAGAGAATGGGATTCAGGGCGCATTTGGGAGAATGTAAAAACACAGGGGCGACTACAATAAATATAATCAAGACGCCGATATGGCAGCGTCGCGAATCCACTTGCTCCTCATGACGCCTACGTGTGCGGCACCGTATGGAAGGGGTTAAGGGATTTCTCCCCGTTTTCTCCTTTTATGCATGAGGGGACGGAGAGGGGGTTCGCCAATTTAATGAAGCGGCCTTGCTGTGGATGTGCTGTGTCTTGCGACACTGCCTCTGACCCAGGGCAGTGGACAAGATGCAGGGATGACCCGTCATCCAGGAGGTGCCAAGATAAGAGGGAGGGTGGAGGGGAGTGGAGTGTATTAGGGATGGAATGGGTGGGAATGGTTTTTAGACCTTTTTCTTTTTGGCTACCTCCCTTGTAAAGGGGAAAAAGCCTTTGGTATATGTATGTATGTATATTTCTAATTAACCTTTACTACAACTCTTCATATTGTTTTTCCTCTAACATTACCTTTCAACATTGCTATCTTTTCATCTTCTCTCCTTCCCACTCCTTCATTCCTCTTTTCCTCATTTCCCTCTTTATCACCTTCCTCCCCAGTTTCTTTTCTTCTTTGTCTTCTACTATCCATTTATTACTCTTTTCCCATTCCCTTTCTTTGATTCCATCTATTTTCTTCTATCATTTTCCTCCTCTTTTGTTTCATCTACCTATCGATGTATATGTACAACAACATATCTACTGAGTGCTAATCTCCTGTATTATATTTCAAAAATTATATTGCTAAATATCCATTTGGAACTCTTTCTTTTTCTCTTATTTTCTTTCTCTCATTCCATGATTTCTTGTTTTGTTCTTTCCTTATTTCCTTCTTTTACTCTCTATTCTTTATCTACCCATTCATGTATCTATTAACATAAAGCTCTGTATCTATCTCACGTGATTCTCCATACCAAGAGCATTACCATGCACAATTATTGCTAGCCAATGTGAAATATGACAAATGTTTTAGTACCATGGTACACTGTACATTTTCTTTCTTTTTCCAACTAAATAAAGTTACCCAGTTTTTACCATTATCAAATCTAGTACAACAATATTGAAGGGTTTATTCTTTAACATATCCGTTTGAAGCATCTCACCTTTACATGTTTCCATTTGCTTTCTTCATCTTCAGACTTATCATACCAACCACAGAGGAAATCATTCTGGTTTTCAAAAGTGCATTCATATATGCTTCCTGCTGGAAGAATAGGAGGTACTGTTGAGGTCGGGGGTGGAGTTGCAACCCCAGCTCCTGCAGGTTCATAGGAACAGACTCCCTCTTTCAAAAGAATGTCATCTACAGCTATAATACCAGCAGCTTTTGATGAATGACCTGAAGATGTTGCCTCAATTGTAAGCTGAAATGAGAAATATGAAATTATAATATGTCATTAAAAACTAAGTAACTATAATAGTAATAGGCAAATATGTGAATGTGGTCAATAAAATATTGTAAATATTTATTTTTTGACAATCTTTCAATATTTCTTGGACAACCAATGATCCATCGCATCTTGCATATTACCAATATTGAATTTATAAAGTCATCATCAACAATGCAGTATTTATTGTCAGTAAATTTTAATTATGTAAGAGTTCCTTTAAATCTATTAGCCAAAATAGGATGACAAAACTGTGACAATTATCCCAGGAAATAGCATTAATGAGAATCAACAAGTTAAATTTTATACATGAGGATAAATCATTCATGTATTGAGGAAAAGTCAAACATTCTACCATAAAAAGCTCATTTTGATTGACGTACATAAAAATCAGTGGTGCCTGGATAGATGGGAAGACTTCCATATTGCCACTGTGTAGAATCTGTGGATTGTTGCCCCTCAAGTCGCCACAACTCATAAATTGAAGGGAATAAATTTCGATTTACAGAGAGTGAGTCAATTCCCCCTCCATACATATGATACCTGCAGAAAAAAATTAAATAAGGGGGTTATAAAACAGTAAAATAATAGTATACAATGTATAAATCTACGACAAGGGAAAAATAAATCCCTCATAACTCTAAAGGGCCACTCTTTTCAAGTATAACACATCCATAAAAAAAAAAAACACTCAATCACAAAACAAGCACTCCAAGACTGACCCCCAAACACCTTTTACATTAAACCTTCCACGAACTTGGACAACCTAGAAAAGACTGGAGGAGATACATTGAAGAAGACGTGCAGATATGCAGAATAAAACCAAGAGAATGGAAGGAGGTGGTACAAGACAGAAAGACATGGCAAGATATTTCAAAAGTGGTTATGGACCACCAAGTGGCCCAAAGACAAGCAGAGTAAGAGTAAGAGTAAGATATTAGCTCCAAGAAAAATCCCTCTCAAGAGAAACAAGAACCACACTTGCACAACCACATTCAGATCACCATTCAGCACTAAAGCATTACCAACATAAAACAGGCCTGGCCACAGAAGTAAACTACCTCAGATACAACTATCACACAAAAGACAAACCACCTCATCATACACCAGTGGCAGCTCATAGCTAATATTAGTGGGGGTGCTGCTTCAGAAAATTGTTAACCATTGATTTAGTACATACGTACATATACCAAAGGCTTTTTCCCCCTTACAATGGAGGTAGCCAAAAGACAAAGGCAAAGAAACCACTCCCACCCATTCCATCCCCAACATACTACACTCCCCTCTACCCTCTTCACTTTCCTCTAATCTTGGCATCCCCTGTATGACAGGTCATCCCTGCTTCTTTTCCACTGCCCTGGGTCAGAAATTGTCTTAGTATTGTGTAAAACAAAACAAATATACAGAGTTCTTATACACCTAAGTGTCACCCCAGGGTAAAGTTCTCAGTAGTCCCACCCCCCCATCACCACTTCCCACCTCATCCCTTACTGCCTATGAGCCTAATTTGTGTAGTGTGATTATAAGATACTGGTATACATAATAAGAGATACATTTGCTGTGAGTGTCATATAATTAAGAGAAAATCAAAAAGCAATTTTTTCATAATACAATAAAAGCATTTTTCTGACTGCAATATGGTTGATATATACATATACCATGGACTTTTTCCCCCTTACAAGGGAGGTAGCCAAAAAAACAAAGGCACAAAATCCACTCCAACCCATTCCATCCCCACATACTTCACTCCCATTCACCCCTCTCCCTCCCTCTTATCTTGGCTCTTCCTAGATAACAGGTCATCCCTGCATCTATTCCCAAATATCTATTTCTCATCACACTTTTTAATTTCCCAAGGCATTTACTTGCTTCTCTCAATCTACATTCTACCTCCACTTCCAATCTTCCCTTTCCCACCACATTTACACCCAAGTATCTGAAACTATCCACTTCCTCCAGTCTCTTTTCCTTAATACTCACTTCCAGTCTGCTGCCACATTCTCCCCTTGTACATCTCATCACCTTACTTTTACCCACATTTATCTTCAACTTCCTTCTTTTGCACACCTTCCAAAACTCTGTCACTAACTTACTCAATCCTTCCTCTGATCATGCCATAAGTGCAGTGTTGTCAGCAAACAACAACTGTCTTATCTCTTATTTTTCTCCATTTTCTTTAACCATCACCAATCCCCGACCTATTACCCTTGCATTTACCTCTCACACCATCCCATCCATGTATAAATTGAACAGCCAAGGTGACATAACACAACTATGGCAAAGTCCCACTTTTACTTCAAACAACTCTCTCTCCATTTCTAATTCTAACACAGGCTCTATTACTCATATCTTGTAAAAACTCTTGACTGTTCTTAACTGCTTTCCTCCTATCCCATATATTTGCAATACCTCCCATAATGCCTTCCTGTCTACCCTGTCATAAGCCTATCCAAATCCATAGAGGCCAAAAACATATCCTTACTTTTTCCTAAAGCTTTCTCACATATCTGTCTTACCACAAAAATCTGATCCACACAACCCCTACCTGTCCTAAACCCACAATATGATTGATAACGGAAAATATTTAATATTTTGTTAATTCTAATGTAGAAATCATTGATCACAGTAAAATATTTAGGGCTTCTTTGACCATTATTTTATTATCATTATTTTGTAAGCCTTGTGGGCAGCAAGTCCAAGCTAGAATTGCTGCCTCCCTAAAAGTGCCACCCCTGGACATATGCTGCCCTCCCCCATGTGAGAGCCCTGAAACTATATAAAAATAAAACTTACACATACATACATACATACATATACCAAGGCTTTTTCCCCCTTACAAGGGAGGTAGCCAAAAAGAAAAAGGCATGAAGACATTCCCACCCATTTCATCCCTAAATATACTCCACCCCCCTCTGCCCTCCCTCTTATCTTAGCACCTCTTGGATGATGGATCATCCCTGCACCTTGTCCACTGCCCTTACACATAACTTACACATAAACTTGATAAAATCTTAAACAAAAACAAAAAAATTACTCACTACTAACCTAAATTATTACAGTTCGAGCTTGATCTGTTAATTTGAAAATGTAATCCATTCTTCTTGCTATACTTTCCACAAAAAATTAATAATTTTCTCTCACAGCACATGCCAAGTCAAAAAGAAACACTATCTTACTCTTACACAACAGGGTTAGCACTACATGTCTACAGTGGTCTCTCTCTAGCATGTAGTTTCTTATCTTGGGCATGTGAAAATGTACACAACAGCTAAACAACACATCGCAGGAACTGTGAAATGCACAGTTCCGTACACAGATTTTTGTAATTTTCTTATGAACTAGGGGATATCTCCTGACAAACAAATATGTGCAAGCATCAGAATATATATAACTATATCTACAAGCAATTAATGAACACACAAAGATGATGTCTGACCAAAAGGAAAAGCAGTGAGTCTCATAGAGCTCTAGTGACTCAGACTGTAGAGCTGCAGTACCCTTTCCAAGAGTAGGTCCCACTTCAGCAAATAAGAATCGCCCTTTTTCAGTACCTATAAAGAAAGAAAATAAAACAAAGCAAGTCAAAATTTGGAGTTCCCAAACTCTTATTAATATGAACTAGTGTAGAAATAAATTTGTGGACAATGAAAGACAATCTTCTTTTATTTTAAAGAAAATGGAGAAAAGTAGGAGGTGAGCCAGTTGTTATTTGTTGACAACACTGTCCTTGTGGTATGGTCAGTGAGGGATTACTAGAGTTAGTGATGGAGTTTGGGAAGGTATACAATAGATGGTTGAAGGTAAATGTAGGTAAAAGTAAGGTGAAGAGATGACAAAGGGAGAGGATGGTAGCAATTTGGAAGCAACTTTTAAAGGAGAGAGGATGGTAGAAATTTGGAAGTAAGTTTTAAAGGAGAGAGGCTGGAGATGGTAGATAACTTTAGGTACTTAGGTATGTGGCAGGACTAGGGGTGGAGGTAGAGGTAAAATGTAGACTGAGAGAAGCAAGTAAATGCTTTGGGGGATTAAAAAGTGTCATTAGAAACAGACATTTGGATGCAAAGAGGAGATTATATGAAAGGATGATTGTGCTAAAAGTACTGTATGGGGCAGTCATGGAATTTAAGAAAAGCTGAGAGGAAAAGTATGTGTTTGAGATGAAATGTCTGAGAAATATGGTAAGGGTTACTAGGTTGGATAAAGTGAGAAATGAGGAGGTGAGGAAGAGAGCAGGGGTGGAAAAGGAGATGGTAGATAAAATTGATGAAAGAGTATTGGGATGGTTCGGACACATGGAAAGAATGAGCGAAGAAAGATTAGTAAATGAAGTGTGGAAGGCAGAGGTGAATGGAGTGAACATGAGGGGATGACCAAGGATGAGATGGATGGATGGGGTAAAAAGGGTGTTGAGCAAGAGGGGGATGTCTATTGAGCAAGGGAGAAGGCAGGAGATAGGGAATAGTGGAGAATGGCTGTGTATAGATGATACTGTTATGCAAGGAAGGGAGGAGGTGAGGGATGGGGGTTGGGATTGGGAGTGACTTAGCCCAAAGAGATTTTTTCCTGTCTTCTATTTCTCTGCATGAGGGGACAGAGAGGGGGGATCACAGATTAAGTGAAGCAGCTATGCTATGGATGTGCTGTGTCTTGCTGCATTGCTTCTATCCAGGGTGCTGGGCAGGATACAGGGATGACCCATCATCCATGAGGAGCTAAGATGAGAGGGAGGAAAGGGTGATGGATAGGAATAGAATGGGTGAGAATGAAATGGATGGGAGTGGGTATATGCCTTTTGACTTTGGCTATCTCCCTGGTAAGATGGAAAAAGTCCTTGGTATATAGATAGACAAAAAGAGGAAGTGAGATGATTCCAAGAATGTAGTTTCTTTCCTGTACACCCTATACAGTTTTCCATACACATGCACTGATTCCCCAAATTGCCTAGATGATATCTCTTTATTCATCTATATACCAATGGCCTTATTGCCCTTATAAGGGAGGTAGCCTGACAAGGCAGGCATCTGCTCCCACCCATGCTGCTGAAAGATACAAAGACAGGTCACTATGAACATAGCTCCCTTCTCATATAATACAACTAGGCAAATAGACAAAAATATAACAGAACTACCCACCTACAGTGTGGTCAGTGAGATCACCAACACCTGCACTGACCTCCCAGTTGAATTGGTCCTGATGTGACTGGCTCCAAAGGCAGAGGCCCTCTTCAAATGTACATGAGCCTGGTTCAAGGCATGAGCCACTGTTTATGTATATGTCATCAATAGCCACTTTACCTGTATTGGCAGAGCCTGTTTTGCCTTCAATTAAAATCTGAAAGTAGGGGAAATGACTCACTACAAGGTGGGTGAAGATGAGGAGTCTACACCAGGAGGCATATAGTTGTAGCCAAAGCTGTCACATTAGCCCTATGTGCTTGAACAACTGGGGTAGGTAACATCCAATGATGGGAATTAGAGAGAAGGGTGGAACTTGAACTTGCAACTAGGAAGAGGTGAGACCCATGCACTTCTGATTGTGACCCTAGCACACTTATTCACTCATTACAAGGGTATGGGAGAGTGAAAGACAAAGTGAGAGAGAGAGAGAGAGAGAGAGAGAGAGAGAGAGAGAGAGAGAGAGAGAGAGAGAGAGAGAGAGAGAGAGAGAGAGAGAGAGAGAGAGAGAGAGAGAGAGAGAGAGAGAGAGAGAGAGAGAGAGAGAGAGGGGGGGGAGAGAGATGAGAGAGGGGAGAAGGAAACAGAGAGACAGAGAGAGAGAGAGAGAAAGGGAAAAAGAGAGAAAGATAGAAAAAGAGAGTGAGAGAGAGAGAGAGAGTGAGAGAGAGAGAGAGAGAGAGATAGAGAGATAGAGAGATAGAGAGAGAGAGGAGAGAGAAAGAGAGAGAGAGAGAGAGAGAGAGAGAGAGAGAGAGAGAGAGAGAGAGAGAGAGAGAGAGAGAGAGAGAGAGAGAGAGAGAGAGAGAGAGAGAGAGAGAGAGAGAGAGAGAGAGAGAGAGAAAGAGAGAAAGAGAGAGAGAGAGAGAGAGAGAGAGAGAGAGAGAGAGAGAGAGAGAGAGAGAGAGAGAGAGAGAGAGAGAGAGAGAGAGAGAGAGTGAAAGATAAAGAGAGAAGGATAGAGAAAGAGAAAGAGTGAAGGATAAAGAGAGAAGGATAGAGAAAGAGAAAGAGTGAAGGATAAAGAGAGAAGGATAGAGAAAGAGAGAGAGAGAGAGAGAGAGAGAGAGAGAGAGAGAGAGAGAGAGAGAGAGAGAGAGAGAGAGAGAGAGAGAGAGAGAGAGAGAGCAAATGAGAGAGAGCAAATGAGAGAGAGAGAGAGAGAGAGAGAGAGAGAGAGAGAGAGAGAGAGAGAGAGAGAGAGAGAGATGAGAAGGGAGATAGGAGAGGAGAGAGATGAGAGTAAGGAGAGAGATGAGAGAGAGAAGAGAGACAGAGAAGAGAGAGAGAAGAGAAAGTAATTGTCATGAAATAACAAGAGAACAGGTGGGTACAAATTATCATACATCCTCCCTTGAATCAATTAATCCATTACCCTTGTTCTCTCCTGCAGGAGGAATCCAGTTACTTTAACACACTTTATAAGATTTGCTATGGAAAAAAATATATCAGTCTGAGGTACAGTTTTCAATGTCTATCACAACAAGTTCTATACAATGCTGTACCCATGTAGGACTACATGTTATGAGGATCATTGGGATTTACCAAAACCTGATGTAAAAAACCAGTCTTATTTTACATTTGTTCAAGGACAATGAGGTCTTGGCATGGCAGACAGGTACCTCAATCTCTTCCAAGAGCCCCAACGGCCACACCACATAGAAAGCAATGTCCAACTCTTGTGGCCTTTGACACTCAGTACCACAGCAGCCCATGCCATGCAAACAAGCACTTAGTCAGGAGTTATTTGGCAATGAGGTTCCTTTAGACACAAGAACATCCCATCCAAATACAGGAAGGGCAGTTACGAGTCTCATGATGTGAACAACATGCTAGACACATGGATGCAATGCATCATCTTCCCAGTAGAGGTTGACTGTGTTCATATTATATACCAGCCACCCAACAGGGAAAGAATAATGATCATTGTAAATTCAATAATTTATCTCTTTCCTCTATTTCATTTGGTCCCTTCAAGACTAGGCCATACTGAATCATGGCTACACTTAAATGTAGCACTATAACATAACCAAGATCTACACCATTTGGCTATAGAAATGAATGGATTCATTCCTTCTTCCAAGCAGTCAGGGACCTTGTGAACCCCTGGTTCTGGAAAGAGTTGATATGACGGCACTGAGTAGTGGTTATACTCGGGCAACTCCAGGCAGACCCCATCCCAATGGCATCCTGATTTTGAAGGGAACATGGGCAATGGTTGAAACCTGTAAGTCTGACTAGGAGTTATGAAACCTGAAAAGACAAGTATTACATGTCATTTGTTATGACTTACCTTGAATCTGGGTAGAGATTTATCGATGATGGTAGAGGCTGTGGCACCCATCCAGTTACGGTTGCCAAAACTGTTATCACGTGACCAAAGGGGAACACTAACACCTATCTCAGTGACCAGGTATAACTGCCATGAAAAAAAAGGCAAATTGTAAATTCCCATTCATTCACATGTGAACAGCATAAATATGAAAATGAGTGCAAAATGACAGTTGACATCTTCAAAGCCTGCATTATCAGAATTGCCACTATTCTTCAATCAATCAATCAATTGCTGCCTCAAGTTTCACTAAGTGAAAATGTACAATCCCGCACTGGCTGGTAATGGTCCTCAGAACCTCCCACTGGGAGGAAACTTTGGCCTGTTGTCTGTGTTGTATCAATGTGGGACTGTTTCTATGTCACCATCTCAAAGTGGTATGGAATGTAGAGCAGTTGTTGGTTGTCAACTCTCCATGTGTGAAAAAAAGAGTAAGAAATACAATTGAAGTTGATGGAAAGATCTTGGGCTCAGTCCAGGGACCAAGTACCAACCCCTCAGGGATGCACTTCCTGATGGAGGTGAGGAGGTTGACGGGCTTTGAAAATGTGCAGTTTCCCTGTCCATCTTGCAGAACTACCACATGCAGTTACCCATCACTGGTTTCACACCATTCTTCAAAATAGTTGAGAGCTACTTCAATGTTTACCCACCAAACAAATGTTCTCCCAACTATGATGTTTATAATCTTTAGGATTGAGGTTTTTGTTGATATTTACAGTACTCCATTTTTTTTTCTTTCATTCTTTCTTTCTTTCTTTTTCTTGAAGTGAGATGAATGTGATGACTCATAAGCTTTGGTCTCAAACATATGTTCCTTCTCATATTCATATGCTGTTAAATTGAAGGAACATGGTCTCTGCATTTCTAGACATTTTAGTAAAAAAATACTTTTGTTTATTGTGTTTTGTATTGGAATGTTTGTATTTTTCCAATATGTGTTGCAAGACACAGCACATTCACAGCAAGGGTGC
>NC_134811.1:14844772-14884772 GCF_046742065.1 Oratosquilla oratoria
GATAACTTAGTGCTATATATTTTCTTGCTTTATCACTACAGATATTATAATGAATTTTACTGATTAAGAATTCTTCCTTCCATAGGACACATGAAATTGAAATATTGATTCTTTTATTTCAAAATGACATCAGCCTTTGAACACTTAAAAAACAGGTGTCTCCTCCGTGCAGAGGCACTTGCTTTCTGTGTATGTAATTCTAATTTCATATATGCAAAAGTATTTGTATTCTTCAATTTTTCCAACCTATATGCCATTTAATGCAATATGCAATGTGCAGTAGCTAGGCACGGGAGAAAGAAATCCTCACCCATTTTATTCCCACCTCATCCATCTGCCTCACTCCTTCACACTATATTCATGAGAAAACTGTATTGCATCACTTTCCCCAGTTCATCTTTGGTGGTGCATCCCCTCATGGAACAGGCCATTTATTATAACACTCGTACCTTCGTTAAGTGTGTGGTCACTGTGTGCTCCATGTTCATCATCTTCACCAAAAGTAAGCTTCCACTTCATCTCATTCTCCCCATACTCAGTCCAGCCACATGTGTCCCAAGTGAAGTCACAAGAAATTGAAGCACTCTGGAAAGTGAGAGAGAGGTTGTAATGGATCTGATGTTGGGAGATCATTTGTGAACAGGTATAACATATGTGAGAGTATTGCTCCCTGGGGGACTTCATTGTACAGTTTTTTTTTTCCACAATTTTTTTTTATTTTGGATTACTCTGCACTGTCTACCTGCCAAGAAGTTTATCAGCCATTTCTTGTCACTCATGGATATCTGATTAAATGATTGAATGATCAATCAGACTTACCCATTATGAAAAGAGGGCAAAAAAAAAAAAAAAAAAAAAAAAAATCCTGAAGCTCTTCACTTATTCCACCTCCAAGTTAAAAGCTGTATAACGAGATATCTAGAATACAACACAACAACACTGAAGGGGTTATGTATATCCTGACTCCCTTCCCAAGGTCCTTACTCACCCCTGGGTGTGGTGTAGTTGACGGGGCTGCAGTGGTTCTCTGTGATGGCTCATGTAGACATTCAAGCTTCCTCTCAAGTGTGAAGTCATCTAGAGCAATTCGAGCACCTTCAGTAGATCTATTCCCAAAGATTAAAATCTGGTAAGCCACAGAGACTAACCACAGGTCTGTGGGCTTAACCTTGACACGACCTCTGAGCCAGACTCCTTTGGCCCCTTGGCCTTCCTCATTCCACACCTGGACACGTTCACCAGACTCCTTCTGGAACTCAATGAGGATCTGTTCTGTAGAACCACCCTAGAAGAAGTGAAGCAAGTAGATTTTCATAAGGAGAGAATATAATAGTAAACTGTGATAGTACATGATAGAATTTGAAAAGTTAATTTGGACCAACAAGAATCTATGTATACTCAAGGTTCTCTCAGGCATAACTAATTGTCTTTCTATAGATAGAGAGCCTGCCCGTGGTGATCCCTGCAATCTTCCTGGGAAGATATGAATCTCTAAACCACACAAAGTCACTGATGCAATAAAATATGAATGAGTGAATGAATGAATCTATCTATATACCAAGGGCCTCTTCCCATTTATAAGAAAGGTAGCCATAACTGTCTATCTATCCATATACTAAAGGCACTTTCCCCCTTATAAGGGAGGTAGCCAAGTTAAAAAACACATGCCCACTACCACCCAATTCACTCCCATTCCACTCTAACTAATAACTAAAGAACTAATAATTTTCACCTAATTTAATATATCTAGTGGCATTTTGTCTGCAATAATCAGGGCTTCCATCCTAAGGGACAATATCACACCAAAGTGGTGGAGTTAGAGAAATGATAAAGGAGAGATTTAAGGCAGGTAGTAGAATGGAGGTATATTGTAGTATATAGGAAAGGGGCTAACCCATGCTTAGTCGTGGACAACCACCTAATTTTTCCCCAAGCCTGCTCATCACTCAAATAAGACTTTTCAGCATTGAGTGTCATTGACTACTGTCGTTCTTCAATATACATTGAATCTTATTTATCCTTAAATACAATAGTCATGAAGATATTTACAGCTTCATTACTGTGACACACTGTGCATATTTTGTTATGGTAAACATAACAAATATATCTTACTGTTGTGTGCACCCTCCCACAAATAAGGTTTTGATTAATAGTGACCCTATTCAGACTGAGGTCTAGCTACCCTCCATCCTTTTGGCAAGTGCTTATAACAAAATATTTAGTGAGCCATAGTAATGAAGGGGTCAAAATTTAGTAACAGTAACTCCATAAAGCACCTCAATCAGATACCAAAATGAGAAGCAATGATTGTTCTGTTGTTCAACTGTAAAGATCTGACTCTCCAGCCAGGCCCCTCCCTTGGCATTTTTAGAGGCATCCAGATACAAGTATTTCCCTGGAAAGAAAAGAAAACATTATAAACTCAAGTTGAAGTTTCATTCAAAATATGTGAAATAGTTGAAAAATACTCCAGTAAACTTGGACTAACTCCTTTCAAACTCACCAGTTGAAGAATTTTTATAATCTAATGGTGGTCCATAGTTGCCAAGATTGTCATCACCAGAACCAAGGGTCCAATCAACATCATGTTCTTCTTCTCCCTCCAAAATGTTTTGCCATCCACATGTACCTTTCTCGAAGTTGCAAGAACCTTGAAGAATGTGACAAGGAGAAGAATGTGACATTATTCTATTGTGCAACCATAGTTATGTGTGTATATATATATATATATATATATATATATATATATATATATCTATATATATATATATATATATATATATATATATATATATTATATACATATATACATATATATACATATATATACATATATACATATATATACATATATATATATATATATATATATATATATATATATATATATATATATATACATATATATATTATATATATATATATATATACAGTATTCATAAAAAGTATACAGCACCTACCCCTTGGGGCCACCTATTTATGACAAAAAGAGGAAGGCATTTTCTGAGGTGAAATTATGTAGATAGCATGTATCTGGCAACCCCCTGCTGTCACGCTGGGCCAACAGAGTGGAACACAAGGGAGAACCTAGCCAGTCACTCATACACTGCCATGGGAAGAGCATTTACAGGTAACCCCCTTTTCAGGACCTTGCCCTTTTTCACACTGGTCTTCTTCATTTCCCTAGGGTCTATATTGTTACCATAGCCCCAACAAAGGAATTAACAAAAGATACAATTGCATAAATCATTGGACTCAAAAAGGTAGGCCATGGAACTAAAGAAACCAGTGAAATGTTGAAGGTGGCTTGGTCCAAAGTCAAGAGACACATGGTGGAATTTCAGGAGGGAGGGGGGCTGGAGATACCATCCCAAAAACCTAGGACAGGTCTCCTCCTCCCTCCCAATATTGCATCATGTGTCTCTTGAGTTTGGACTTGGCCACCTTCAACATTTCACTGATTTCTTAAGTTCCATGGCCTGACTTCTTTAGTCCAATGATTTGTACAATCATATCTCTAGTTAATTCCTTTGTAGGGGCCATGGTAATGATACAGACTCTAGGGAAATGAAAGAACTAGTGTGAAAAAGGCAAGGTCACAAAAAGAGGGGTTACCTGTAAATGCTCTTCTCACAGCAGTGTGGGAGTGACTGGCTGGGTTCTCCCTCACATTCCACTCCATTATCCCAGCATGATGGTAGGGGGTTGCCAGATACATTCTATCTACATAATTTCACCTCAGAAAATACCTTCCTCTTTTCATCATAAATAGGTGACTGCAAGGGGTACACACTGCATACTTTTGACAAGTACTGTATATATATGTATATATATATATATATATATATATATATATATATGTATATATATAAGTAAAGATCAAGTGTCTGTATTGCATGTGTATAGAGCAGGAGAGATGATCTATGTTTTCCCTAAATTCTTGTATCAAGTTCTCACCATTAATACAGTCCTTCTAGAAATCACAGACTTTTCACATGTATATCCTGTTGTTGTTCCATCTAAGTTATATTGCAGTCATTCACTACATATCTACTATTTCAATGCAACACTTCTTACCAACATCTGGGCATGGCCTTGAAGAGAGGATGACATCATCAATACCCATGCTGGAGTTGGTCTTTCGTTCACCTTGAACAGCCTCAAATACAAATTGGAAAGTCTTCTTTCCAGAAGGCACAGGTACAGATGCTGACAACCAATGGCTGACATATGATGCTGTGAAATAAAATCAAAGAAAGTTTTCATTTTATAATGAAACCATTGTGGGCAAAGTGTCCCTTATCCTTTCTACTACTTTACCCAGTGATTGGCACTCAGGATAGTGCTCTTATGAAAAATATTGCAGCATCTAATAAGCACTAAACACTTCTACATATAAACATGCATATACCAAGGACTTTTTTCCCCCTTACAAAAGAAAATGGCCAAAGTTAAAGGCATAAATCCACTCCCACCCATTTCATTCCCATATACTCCACTCCCATTCACCAGCTCTCCCTCCCTCTTTTCTTGTCTCCTTCTGGATGACAGATCACCCCTGCATCTTGCCCACTGCCCTAGGTCAGAAGCAATGCAGCAACACGCAGCACAGCCACAGCAAGGCCACTTCGTTTAATTGGCAACCCCCCTATCCGTCCCCTCATGCAAAAAAAGAAAAGACGGGGAGAAGTACCAATGGGCTATATCAAATTATCATTCACACATACTCCCTAACATCCCCCCCATCCTCCACCCTCTCCCTTCTATG
Source organism: Oratosquilla oratoria (assembly GCF_046742065.1). NCBI lineage: Eukaryota > Metazoa > Arthropoda > Malacostraca > Stomatopoda > Squillidae > Oratosquilla > Oratosquilla oratoria. The sequence goes on from NC_134811.1 coordinate 14,849,541, forward strand.
TATCACATTATCATCCATACACAACCATTCTACCCTCACCCTTATCTTCTGTCTTCTCCCTTCCTTCCTCAACAGACATTTCCCTTTTTCCTAATGCCTCTTTTATCACATCTATCCATCTCATCTTTGGTCACCCTCTCATGTTCACTTCTTCCACCTCTGCTTTCCACACCTCTTTTACTAATTTTTCTCCACTCATTCTTTCCATGTATACAAACCATTCCAATACTCTTTCATCAACCCTATCTCCCAACTCCCTTTCCAAACCCACTCTCCTCTTCACCTCCTCATTTCTCATTCTATCCATACTAGTAACCCTTACCATATTTCTCCGACATTTCATCTCAAACACAATTAAACTCTTCCTCTCTTATATTACATGTTTGTGCCCCATACAGTGCTGTTGGCACAATCGTCCATTCAAACAATTTCTTCTTAGCATAACAGAAAACAGTTCTAATTGTAGGAAATATATATTCACCATGAGGCAAACAAGAACCACAATGCACCACAACTGCACACAAACTGCTACCAATATATTCTCTTTTTCAAACCAAAGTACAAATAATTTTTTTCCTTAATCTAACCACTATATCCCAGTTGGAATTTCCCTTACTACCACCAACTCACCTCGCTCTTTCCAGACAATATCACCTAATTTGTTGTCAATTTTGAAGCGGACTAGAAGCTCATCCTTTTTGGTGTTGCCTGCATGGTAATACCAGAAGTAGAGACACTGTTTACCTTCCTCATGCTGGTAGAAGGAGGGGGACACCAGGCGGGCAACAATACCTTGTTCGCCTGCTTGTAGAGGTGCTTTCATGTAATGACCTGCAAATTATATCATCTATCTTAATGTTTCAAGTCAATGGCCATATGATGGCACATATACTGCAGAAGTGGTCCACAAAAAATATAGTAATTTGTTTGAGCATTGTGCCTTTTTTCCATACCTGCCAGTACAATCTCTAATATGGATTCTTATATCAACCCACCTATGGTGGTCAAATAAACTGCATAACTTATTTCTATCTTTATGACAGTGTACCAGCAAGCCATGCTTACTGGATGAGTCTGGAATCATAATGAACTCATGACTAACCATAAGGAGTGTAGTATGTATGATCAATACCCAAGGACATCTTCCAAGTACCCATCTCCTCTTCCACAGTAAAGTTGCAGTCACCAACCTCAAAACCACACCTCTCTGAAAAATATTTTTCATATTATATTATATAAATATATATATATATATATATATATATATATATATATATATATATCTATATATATATATATATATATATATATATATATATATATATATATATATATACATATATATATACATACATATATATATACCAAGGATTTTTCCTCCTTACAAGGGAGGTAGCCAAAAAGAAAAAGGCATAAAATGATTCCAACCCATTCCATCCCTATATACACTCCACTCCCCTCCACCCTCCCTCTTATCTTAGCACCTCCTGGATTAACTGTCATCCCTGCACCTTGTCCACTGCCCTGAGTCAGAGGCAGTGTCGCAAGGCACAGCACATCCACAGCAAGGCAGCTTCATTAAATCGGCAACTCCCCTTCTCCAGATATATATATATATATATATATATATATATATATATATATATATATATATATATATATATATATATATTATATATATATATATATATATATATATATATATATATATATATTTTTTTTTTTTTTTTTTTTTTTTTTTTTTAGCAGTTTCAGAGGGATCAGTTTGTTGAGTGTAGTTGGAAAGGCTTATGGGAGGGTTTTGATTGAGAGGATTAGGGGTTTGGGAGGCTGTGTGAGGGGGACCTTGAAGATGGGTGTGGGTAAGGTGGTGAGATGTACAAGGGGAGAGGATGGCAGCAAACTGGAGGTAAGTATTGGGGGAGGGGGGCTGGAGGAGGTGGATGGTTTTGGATGCTTGGATGCAAATGTGGCAGGAAAGGGAGGAGTGGAGGTGAAAGTAGGGTGTGGATTGGGGAAAGCTGGTGGGTACCTTGGGGGACTGGGAGTGAATGCTGGGAGGAGATTGTGTGGTGGGGTGGTTGTGCCAACGATGCTGTGTGGGGCAGAAGTGTGGAACATGAGAGAGGAAGAGTTTTGGTATGTTTGAGGTGGAATGCCTGAGAGGTATGGTGGGGGTTGCTGGGCTGGATGGAATGAGAAACAAGAAGGTGAGAAGGAAAGCAGAGGTGGAAAGGAAATTGGGGGGTGGGGTTGTTGGGGTGGTTTGGGAACATGGAGGGAATGAGTGAAGAAAGATTGGTGGGGGAGGTGTGGAGGGCAGGAGTGAAGAGAGTAAACATGAGTGGGCAACCAAGGATGGGATGGATGGATGGGGATGGAGGGCCATTGGGAGGGACTGGAATGTCTGTTGAGGAGTGAGGAAAGAAGGCAGAATATGGGGGTGGGTGGATGGTGGTTGTGTGTGGATGCTGTGGTGCTTGGAAGGGAGTGGGTGGGGGATGTGGGGGTGAGGGAGTGTGTGTGAATGATATTTTGAAGCAGCCCAAAGGGATTTCTCCCTTTCTTCTCTTTTTCTGGATGGGGGGGTTAGAAAGGGGGGTCATCAATTAGTGAAGCAGCCTTGATGTGGATGTGCTGTGTCTTGCTGCATTGCTTCTGACCCAGAGCAGTGGGCAAGATGCAGGGATGACCCATTATCCAGGAGGGGAAGGAGGGAGAAGTGGTGAATGGGAGTGGAGTGTGTGGGGATAAAGTGGGTGACTTTGGCTACCTCCCTTGTAAGGGGGGAAAAAGCCATTGGTATATGTATGTATGTATCTTTCTAATAGTCTGGCAGTGGAATGGAAGTGCTTTTATCTGTAAAGATACCTCCCACAAAAGGCAGAGTTTTGCTCATTTGTACACAAAGGCCATACCTTGAAAATTTGTTTGTCATTTGGATTCATACTTTATGCAACTGTTCCCCAATTTTCATTAAATCTAATAAAAAATCAATTGTCTTTTAAGGTTGAATAATTCTTATCAAATATAATGCAATACTGACAGTAGACATTCATTCAAACTGAACACCTCTAATTTAAATACTCAGGGCTCACTTTTTATAAAGCAACCCAAAGTCTGTTCTCAACCATTTGCTTTTGTCACTGTATGTGGGAGAAGAATGGTGCCACTGTAATTCCATGTGTATCACAGAAAGCAATTAAATGGGATGGAGTGAGGGGACTAGGGATCAGGAAAAATTAAGGCATGAGAGTCTGCAAGGAGGACTCCAAACAGAACCCTAGTAATTAGGATATCAAATGTGTGTGGATGTGGTACATATGAGAGTAAATGAGAAGAGATTAGTAGTATGTTTGTGAAAGGAAAGTTGAAGATGGATGTATTAGTACTGAGTTAAAGTACATTGAAAGGGAGGAGTAAATTTGAATTGTACCCATATCTAGTGTGTATAATACTTCATGTCTCTTCATTTATTCAGCTGAATTTTCAATATTAATAGATCTGTGCAAGTAAGTGGTAAAGTCTTACCTTTGACATGTGGCTGCTCTATTTCTATGATATGATCACAAGGTGAAGTGAACACAGTAATATCATTAAGGGCTTGCTTTGCAGAAGAGTCCTGCCCTTTGAATCCCAGGAAGGTAACCTGCATATTGAATAATACATAATTAACCTGTAACCATGAAAACAGCAAGTGAAACTGCCATAATTTTCTCACAGGCGGACAAGGTTACCTGTGCAATAAAAGTTTTTAGCTCCTATACTCACTTTGAGTATTAATGAGTATCCACTCATTTCCAAACAATAGGCTAACATACAGAAACACAGGTCCAGTGTGGCGACAAGTAAGAATTAGAACCCAGTACCATACTAGTGACATGTGTATACATACCTTTGAATTAGCCTTGTCCTGTCTGGGTGCCACTTAGTATACAATTTATTCTAACAGTGAATGATTTTATTCAGCTAAAGGTATAAGTACTGAATAAGATAACCCATACACAATATCAGTGAATTAAAAAAAATTAGATGTTTATGATAAGAGGCATTTAGCCATCACAAACGACGTGAATTTTGATCCACATATCAAGGAATTCTGAATAATTACATTTACAAGTTGTCACTAGGACTTGGCCACAGCCTTCATACTTGTATTCATCTAATTTCATTTACCTTAATGTAATGTACAGGAAAAAAGCTTCAATGATATATACGAGATCTGAAAAATACAAAGAGCAGCAACGAAAACTATTCCTAGCCTTACAGATAAAACATACAGTGTGAGACTAGACGCTCTACACCTGACATTATCAAAGGATTGAAAAGCAAGAGAAAACTTGATTGTAGTGTTCAGGTCACTGAAGGAGGTCAACAAAACAAGACAGAAAATTGATTGATTTGAGATAGGGGGCATCAGGAAGTCATGGGAACAAATTGATATTGACTACATATCTGAAGGATGTGAAAAAGTTTCCATAACAATTTGTAAATTTTTGGAAAGGCCTAGAAGATGATATATCTCAGGTATGATAATTGGAGAATAATTAACAAGACCCTATGAGTGCAGCTCCCTTCCTGCATACTAAATACATACATAATCCTAAAGACCTTTCCTCCTTTATAAGGGGGTAGCCAAGACAAAATATACACCCATTATACACCCATTCCATATCCATCCACAATTTCATTTGTTGTTCCTCCTATCTTAGCATCTCATGGATGAAGGGTCATCCCCATCCACTGTTGTATAATGTTTACTACAATTAGCAAAATAATTATGGTGTCCTCTTTCATTGATTCAAGTGATCAAACAGCCTTGAATTTGTTTATTGGTTTAAACTTTACTATTCCTTCTTTTAGATTTCCTCAAGTTGACACATTGGAGGGTGTTGCTAAAGTCTGTGTCCTCCAAAGAGTCTGTTCATGGTGTGACATACTTCATGATTTTCCACTAGCCATTTTACCAAATCAACCTTAGTACGTGCCTCTCACTCTCTTATTTCCCATCTATGTATGTGCTCTCTGATTTTTTTTTTTTTTTTTTTTTTTGTATACAGTAAAAGAAGCTGTATAGTACAATGAGTATCACTTTTTAGGAATATAACAACAATTTGAATGGACTCTGTGACATATGGCAACAGCCCTTTTTCCCAATGCTACCACAACGAGGTGTCACAGGTGAGATAGGATGGGGATAGGTAGGGTGACAGTGACGATCCATTAATTGGTGGTCAAACTGGTAGAGTCACACTCAAAGAAATTCTCATTTCTACCCCACCCTCAACAGACTCCTTGGAGTGCACAGATTTGATTTACCTGAAGGATATGTCTCTTGCATGAGCAACTTGGGGCAATAGATTGACACATCTGTGTAGAAAACTGTTTTTTTTTAGTATCCTTCTCAAATATAGTCTTTTTAATTTTCAAATCAATCAAGATATATTCCTTTTTTATTTTATCCCCTCCTTTCAATGATCTAAATAAAGCAGAAACATCACCTATCTCTTTTCCTTCTTTTATTAAAGGCAAAACCAATATTTTCAACCTTTCCTTAAATGATTTGTCATCTAGGCTGGGAATTATTTTGGTTGTTGCTCTTCATATCATCTAAATCTTATCTACAAATATATTTTTCATTTTGTGTGAGGACCACACCACTCCTACACATTCTAATCTAGAGACATAATTATATCAAATGTGCCACAATGGACGATAACAAAAAATATCTTTGACTTAAATCTATAAACAAGTAATCTTATTCAGTCCAAGGGACTTCCCTACAACAAAATAGAGTTACTGGTTTTATGTAAAATAAAACCATTTAAGTGGCTACTGAGCAACAAAGGATTAATACAATCTTTTTTTATTTCATGGCCACACTAATGATGGGTTTAGTAACAGACACAAAACCTAAATCAAGGAAGACTGTCTTTTAAAGCAATGCTGGCAACTGACCTCTAAGGATTGGGGAACTTCAAAGTCAATCATGGCATAGTTAAATTGGTCGCCCTGGTCAGTGTCTCGTATCCATACAACTCTGGTAGATGTGATGTTATTATTTATTCTGTGTGCAAAAAAGGCCAAATAACTTCAGTGAGTGTAAAAATTTCTGACATATTCTATAAAATGCAAGTAAAGTCTTGTCATGAGAAGTCTTGCACAAATCTATAGATTAATACATATATATGCATATAAACAGGTAGACCATTGATTTACAGATATTCACTAGTCCAGAACCTCTTCTCATATAGACAAAATTACAACCAAATCTTTAGAATTTCCACTGCCTCTAGACTATTTTATTAGGTGAGTGACAGATGGTGCTGAGTGTTCCAGCATTCATTCTTTTTCTTTACTTTGTTAATGCTGGTGATGATTGTCAAATATTGTTATATTATTTGCAACTGAAAGACTTACTTATGATACCTTAATTGTATTGATGGATCAATTAAAGAACTGGAGCAGCATTCAGCCTTTGGTGAATATGAATCAATGAAAACACACATACATATATATACCAAGGGCTTTTTCCACCATACAAGGGTGGAAACCAAAGTCAAAGGCATAAATTCACTCCCTCCCATTTCATCCCCACATATTCCACTCCCATTCTCCACTCCTCCCTCCCTCTTTTCTTGGCTCCTACTGCATCTCACCCACTGCCCTGGGTCAGAAACACTGCAACAAGACACAGCTTATCCATAGCAAGGCTGTTTCACTTAATCGGTGACCCCCATCTCTGTCCCTTCATGCAGATAAAGAGAAGACAGGGAGAAATCCCTTCAGACTGCATCAAAATACCATTCACACTTCCTCCCTCACCATCTCCCATCCCTAACCCACTCCCCCTCATGCATCACAGCATCATCCATACACAACCATTCTCCACTCATCCCTATATTTTGTTTTCTCTCTTTCTTCCTCAACAGACATTTCCCTCTTTCCTAATGCCCCTTTTACCCCATCCATCCATCTCATCCTTGGTTGCCCCCTTATGTTCACTCCCCCCACCTCTGCCTTCCACACCTCTTTTATTAATCTTTCTTCACTCATTTTTTCCATGTGTCCAAATCATTCCAATACTCTTTCATCAACCCTATCTCCCAACTCCTTTTCCACCCCCGCTCTTCTCCTCACCCCCTCATTTTTCACTCTATCCAGCCTATTAACCCTTACCATACTTTTCAGGCATTTCATCTCAAACACCTTTAAACTTTTACTCTCTTATGTTCATTTTCTGCCCCATAAAGAACTGTCAGCACAATCACTCCTTCATATAATCTCCTCTTAGCATCCATTCCCAAATGTTTATTCTTCATTACACTTTTTAATCCTCCAAGGCATTTACTTGCTTCTCTCAATCTACTTTCTACCTCCAACTCCACTCCTACCTTTCCCACCACATTTGCTCCCATATATCTAAAGCTATCCACTTCCTCCAGTCTCTCTCCCTTCATATTCACTTCGAATCTGCAGCCATATTTTCCCCTTGTACATCTCATCACTTTATTTTTACCCACATTATCTTTAACTTCCTTCTTTTGCACACCTTCCCAAACTCTGTCACTAACTTCCTTAATCCCTCTTCTGACCCTGCCACATGTGCAGTGTCATTAGCAAACAAAATCTAGTTTATCTTCCACTTTACTCCATCTTTTTTTAACTATCTCCAATGCCCAGCCTATTACCTTTGCATTTGTCTCTTACACCACCCCATCCATGTATAAACTGAACAGCCAAGGTGACATAACATCCTGGCAAAGTCTTACCTTTAACTCTAACAACTCACTCTCTCCATTTCTAATTCTAACACAGGCTCTACTACTATTGCGAAAACTCTTGACTGCTCTTAACAGCTTTCCTCCAACCCAAACCTCCCACAGTGCCCTCCTGTCTATCCTGTCATAAGCTTTTTCCAAATCCATAAAGGCCCAAAAAACATCCTTACCTTTTCCTAAAGCTTTCTTACATACCTGCCTTACCACAAAAATCTGATCCATAAAATCCCTACCTGTCCTAAACTTATACTGTTCCTCACCAATTACTCCCTGTTACTCTCCTAATCCTCTCAATCAAAACCTTCCCAAAAGCCTTTCCAACAACATTCAACAAATTGATCCCTCTAAAACTACTACACGCACACTTGTCCCCTTTTCCCCTGTAAAGTGGAACTATACAGACACTCCTCCAGTCCTCTGGCACCATATCCTCTTTTAAACAAACATTAAACAACTTCACCATCCAGTCCACCATCACTGTCCCTCCCTTTCTTAAACACTTCACATGACACCCATTTAACACTGGTGCCTTACCTGCTTTCATCATTTTTATAACTGCTTTCTCCTCATCTTTCCTTATTTCTCTTCCATTTTCCTCATTCATCACTGTCATTTTCTTAGCACTTCCCACTGCAACCACCTTTCTCTCCCTATCCTCCTTCACATTTAGCAACTCCCTAAAATACTCTGTCCATATTCCTCTTACTACCATCTCTTCCATTGTGTCCAAACCATCCTAATACTCTTTCATCAACCCTATCTCCCAACTCCCTTTCCACCCCTGTTCTCCTCCTCACCTCCTCATTTCTCACTCTATCTAGCCTAGTAACCCCCATCATACTTCTCAGACACCTCATCCCAAACTCATTCAAACTCCTTCTCTTTTCCTCTCTTATGTTCCATGTTTTTGCCCCATACAGTGCTGTTGGCACAATCACTCCTTCATACAGTCTCCTCTTAGCATCCATTCCCAAATGTCTATTCCTCATTACACTTTTTAATCCACCAAGGCATTTACTCACTTCTCTCAATATACATTCTACCTCCACCTTCACTCCACCTTTTCCTGGCTATTTCGCACCCAAGTATCTAAAACTATCCACTTCCTACAGTCGCTCTCCCTTAATGCTCACTTCCAGTCTACTGCCACTTCACCCCTTGTACATCTCATCACCTTACTTTTACCCACATTTATCTTCAGCTTTCTTCTATCACACACTCTCCTAAACTCTGTCACCAACTTCCTCAATCCCTCCTCCAATCCTGCCACAAGCGCAGTGTCATCCACAAACAACAGCTGGCTCACCTCCCACTTTTCTCCATTTTCTTGAACCATCTTCAATCCCTGACCCACTACCCTTGCATTTACCTCTCACACTACCCCCATCCATGTATAAGTTGAACAGCCAGGGCGACATAACGCATCCTTGACGAAGTCCCACCTTTACCTCGAACCACTCACTCTCTCCATTTCCAATCCTGACACAAGCTCTACTACCCTCATAAAAACTCTTGACAGCTCCTAGGGAGCTTTCCTCCTATCCCATATATCCGCAAAACCTCCCACAGTGCCTTTCTGTCTACCCTGTCGTAAGCCTTTTCCAGGTCCATAAAAGTCCGAAAAACATTCTTCCCCTTTCCTATAGCTTTCTCACATATCTGTCTTACCACAAAGATCTGATCTACACAACCTCTACCCGTCCTAAATCCACACTGTTCCTCTCCTAATCCTCTCAATCAAGATCCTCCCTCTACACTTAACAAGCTAATCCCTCTGAAACTACTACATTCACACTTGTCCCCTTTTCCCTTGTAAAGAGGAACTATACAGGCACTCCTCCAGTCCTCCGGTACTCTACCCTCTCTCCAGCAAACATTAAATAACCTCACCAGCCAGTCCACCATCACTGTACCTCCTTTTTTTAGACATTCTACATGGCATCCATCCAGACCAGGTGCCTTACCTGCTTTCATCATCTTAACAACTGCCTTCACTTCTTCCTTCCTTATTTCTCCTCCATTTTCCTCACTCATCATTCTCATTTTCTTAGCATTTCCCACTGCAGCTATCTTTCCCTCCCTATCCTCCTTCACATTTAGCAACTCCCTAAAATATTCTGCCCATCTTCCCCTTACTTCTCTTCCATTAATATCTCTCCATCTGCACCTTTTACCTTTTCTTCTCTACTTGATTCACCTCCTCTTCCTTTCTTAACTTCTTTCCAAAACATCTTTTTATTACTTTCAAAATTTTCTGTCATACTCTTACCCCATTTCACATCTGCTCTCCTCTTTGCCTCCTATACTTTTTGCTTTACTTCTCTTTTCTTTTCTTTGTACCTCTCATATGACTCCCTCGTCCTATTTTGTAACCAATCTGTGAAAACTCGCTTCTTCTCTTCTACAACCTTCTTTGTTTCCTCATCCCACCATTCACTACCCTTCCTTCTATTTCCTCCTGTCTTTGTACCCTCTCATATATATATAAGTATATACAATTAATAAATACTATTCTTCCTTATAAGGGAGATAGCCAGCTAAGACATCCAATCATCCTCCACTCATCATCCCATACCCATCCAAAACCCATTTGTTTCCCTCTTATCTTAGCTCCTTGTAGATGAAGAGGCATCTCTGCCCCCCACCCACTTTAACTTTCTATCTGCTCCATCCTCTCCCCATGCAACTCTATATCAATCTTGTGCACTCCACTCTTGGATATCACCATTACCTTATTCTCTGATACATGTGAGAATAGTGACTGCAGAAGAATATGAATACATGAAAACAAATACAGTACTACATGAAAAACCTTACGTGTACTTCAAGTGGAAGAACCCAGGATTTGGACCATAAAGTAAGTAACGGAACTCCAGACACCACTGGGAACCATCATTCTCTCCCCTCTTCAGTGAAGGTAAGGAAGCTACTGAAGCAGGGAATCCACTAACACCCTCAAGATTAAGGTACCATGGGTCTGAAGAGGAAAGACTTATTATACATATGATCAAGGCATTGCAATTCTATTATCATATGGTCCTGCATACCTATCAAAAATAGATATATAACATACAAATACAAGGGGTTTAAAGGAAGGGTGATAGTGTTAAAGCATATTCTTCATGGGAAAAAAATACAAAAACATGATATTCCTCATTCCTTCACACTGCCTCAGTTAGATGTCTATCATGACATAAGAGAACACAGTGACAGCAACCTTGTCCCCCACCATAGAATGATACCAATATATGACTGCCTCAAAGTAATATAACACATTGAATCTACTCACACATAACATAAAGTAATAAAATCAGTAAAATGTAGTTTAAGATTTCTATATAGATGGATAGTCTGGACTGAGTGAGACAGTACAGTATACTATAAGGTACTCTGTGGAGCAGAGACTTGAAATTTAAAGGAGACAGAAAAGAAGAACCTAAATATGTTTGAGATCATGGTGGGGAATTACAAGGATGGATTCAGTTAGAAATGTGGTGAGGCGGAGCTGGGGTGGAAAGAGAGATGGTAGATCAGGCTGATGAAAAAATACTGGGATGGTGTGGGCATATGGAAAAAAAATTAATAAAGACTGGCAAAAGAGTGTGGGAGATAGAGGTGGATGGGGGTAAACATAAGGGGAAGACTGATGTTGATGTTGATGTTGATGTTGATGTTGTTGTTGTTGCTGTTGTTGTTCCCTAGACTGTTGGGCCAAGCAGTCCCGTCTCCCTAAAGAATGCCACAGCTGAAACAGTGTTTTCCCAGAAATCCTTTACAGAGTGTATATTGTGTTGTTTGTGTGCATAATTGTGTACAATGTAGTCTTCCATAATGTGTTGAATAGTATGGGGTGAAGTGTTGCATCCTGGACAGTTATATGCAATGCAATCATCTACCCTCTTCTGGTAGCTTGGAGGGGCTGGATGGTGGCTGCATCACTGTCTGGTCAGGTGGACTCTTTTCTTTCGGAGGAGAGAGAATTCAGAGGGATGGATATCAAGGGGTCTGACATGCAGCAATGTGTTGTCTTTAAGTTTGTCGATGGAGCAGTGAGTGATATCATTATGAATATCTTCCTGGGGGGGCTGGTGTCTGGTGGTTGTGGAGGAAGAGAGGAGAGTATTTGTGTATGACATAGGTATTAGAATGTTGTTTTAATGTTTCTTGTTGTGTGTGGATGTTCTGCTATGTAGTGTAGTGGGTATGTTGTGTTTGTAGAGGCTGCAGCAAGTGTTTGTGTACCTCTCATGTCAAGGTGATCCTTGACTTTGAGGACTTTGTTTCATAGTGTAGATGGTTTGTAGGTGTTGTATTTGTACAGCCTGTAATTGTCTTCCAGGCTTTGTTTTTTATGGTCTGAAGGGTGTTGAGGTATGTCTCAGTGAGATTAAGGGCCTATGCAGGGCATGCATAATTCATCATTGAGTATATGCATTGTTTGTATATTGTATTATTAGTTTCTTTACTTTGTCCAATTGTTGTACATGTACCTGATTGCAGTGCATTAAGTCTAGGTGTGCATTTAGTCTTTATGTTTGTGAAAAGTTGTTTGAATTATATGGATGTATTATATGTTATGGCAAGAATATTGGCTGTGTGTATGTGTGGCATGAGAGTGTTGCTGATATTAAGGTGTAGTATGTATTTGTGTTCAGTTGTCCAGTTGGTGAAAAGTGTGGCTGTAGATTTGGTTGGGGCTATTTTGAGTATACTTGTAGTGAACCTGGTATTGAGTGTGTTTCTGCAGCTTTGTCTGCTTTACAGTGTGCATGTAATTGTTATATCATCTGCATAGGAGGAGATTTGTATTTCTGAGGTACTGGGTGTAGGTATATTGTGCATGTATAGATTAAAGAGTGTGGGGAATAGAACTGAGCCATGTGGTACTCCATTTCTAATGTTACTGGTATGCGATGATTGGCCATTATATGACAGGCATTTCTAACTGCCAGATAATTGGCCAGCCATCTTTTGACATTATTGTGCATTTTTGTGTTATATATTTCATTTGTAAAGTTGTGAGCATGAGTTGGCTGCATGGGATGGAAAGAGCTTTAGGTGCAAGGGGAATTCCTGTTAAGCAGGAATGGAGAAGGCAAGTAGTTGTAAATGGATAGGAAACTGATGCAGTACAAAGATATGTCTTCTTGTCTGCTTTGTAAATTCTCAAGTGGATAGGGTGGGAGGGGTGGTTTCCACCACATAATGAAGTGATGGGGGTAAACCTGCTATGGAGGTGCTGTGTCTTGCTACACTGCCTCTGACCTGAGCAGTGAGCTGGGATGGAAGGGACAAGAAATGGTTCTTCAGATAGGTGTGGGATGGGTGACAGGTGGATATATGCTTTGACTTGACTGGCTTACCTTATATGAGGGAAAGGGATTTTTGGTATATGTATGTATGTATGTACATATGTATGTATGTATGTATGTATGTATGTATGTATGTATGTATGTATGTATGTATGTATGTATGTATGTATGTATGTATATGTCTTCAGTATGGTAACTGCATCTTAGAAATTTGGTGTCTGTTGCCAGTGTTGGCAGTTTTAGTGGTAACCTGAACACAGATGCACCAGTGCCAAGTTTAGGGTTCTTAGGTCAGTGGTAAATGCAAGGGTAGTGGGTCAGGGATTGGAGATGGTTAAAGAAAATGGAGAAAAGTGGGAGGTAAGCCAGCTGTTGTTTGCGGATGACACTGCGCTTGTGGCAGGATCAGAGGAGGGATTGAGAAAGTTGGTGACAGAGTTTGGGAGAGTATGTGATAGAAGAAAGCTAAAGATAAATGTGAGTAAAAGTAAGGTGATGAGATGTACAAGGGGTGAAAGTGGCAGTAGACTGGAAGTGAGCATTATGGGAGAGCGACTGGAGGAAGTGGATAGTTTTAGATACTTGGGTGCAAATGTGGCAGGAAAAGGTGGAGTGAAGGTGGAGGTAGAATGTAGATTGAGAGAAGCGAGTAAAGGCCTTGGTGGATTAAAGAGTGTAATGAGGAATAGACATTTAGGAATGGATGCTAAGAGGAGACTGTATGAAGGAGTGATTGTGCCAACAGCACTATATGGGGCAGAAACATGGAACATAAGAGAGGAAAAGAGAAGGAGCTTGAATGTGTTTGAGATGAGGTGTCTGAGAAGTATGATGGGGGTTACTAGGCTAGACAGAGTGAGAAATGAGGAGGTGAGGAGGAGAACAGGGGTGGAAAGGGAGTTGGGAGATAGGGTTGATGAAAGAGTATTAGGATGGTTTGGACACATGGAAAGAATGAGTGAAGAAAGACTGGTAAAAGAGGTATGGAAGGCAGATGTGGAGGAAGTGAACATGAGGGGACGTCCTAGGATGAGGTGGATGGATGGGGTGAAGGGGGCTTTGGGGAAAAGGGGAATGTCTGTTGAGGAAGGACAGGAGAGGACAGAAGACAGGGGTGAATGGAGAATGGTTGTATATGGATGATGTTGTGATGCATGAGGTGGAATGGGTGGGGGGATGGGGGGTGAGTTAGTATGTGTGAGCAAAATTTGATGCAGCCTGAAGGGATTTCTCCCCGTCTTCTCCTTTTATGCAATGGGGGGAAGGAGAAGGGGGGGTCGCCAATTTAATGAAGCAGCCTTGCTGTGGATGTGCTGTGTCTTGCGACACTGCTCCTGACCCAGGGCAGTGGACAAGGTGCAGGGATGACCCGTCATCCAGGAGGTGCTAAGATAAGAGGGAGGGTGGAGGGGTGTGGAGTGTATTCAGGGATGGAATGGGTGGGAATGATTTTTATGCCTTTTCCTTTTTGGCTACCTCCCTTGTAAGGGGGAAAAAGCCTTGGTATATGTATGTATGTATGAATGTAGGTCATTGGTATAGGTTGACCATCTGGTCTGAGTACAGGAGATGTTTCTTAGATTCATGGTAGTCAGAAGAACTCTGAAAGGATGCAGACATTCTATTTCATTCTATTTTGTGTCAGCCACAGTTCTCCTTGTTAAGGTATGTTTGAGTGTTTTTGGCTGCTGTTTTGTAGCTACAGTGCTGGGCTTTTAATGTTAAGTCATTGTGCATGTCAGTACTTTTGTATAGACTGTATTGATTAGTAGTTTCCATCGCAACTGTATATACATACAAATATACATATACCAATAGCTTTTTCCCCCTAACAAGGGAGATAACCAAAAACAAAGGCATAAAATTCACTCCCATCCATCCCATCCCCCCAACTGTAAGTTCCATAATTATTACTTTTAGATTTCATTTATCTTTTAGTTTCAATATTTCTATCATGAAAATTTCTTTGGGGAGTATCACAGCTACTTTTATATTTATTCTGTCTTTATTCCAAATGTACACAGTGGAATACGAATGGAATGAGTGGGAGTGGTTTTTATGCCTTTGTTTTTTGGCTACCTCCTTTATAAGGGGGAAAAAAGCCTTTGGTATATGTATGTATGCATGTACACCCATGTCACTTTCAATATACTCTAACTGTTATTGTCAACCACATGTTAAGTTCTTTATTTGTAACCTGATTTCTCAATTCTAGTCACTATGAAATCAACCTATCTACATTCCTGCACATTATTATTATTATTATTTCTCCCCGTCTTCTCCTTTATGCATGGGGGGACGGAGAGGGGAGGGTCGCCGATTTAATGAAGCGGCCTTGCTGTGGATGTGCTGTGTCTTGCGACACTGCTTCTGACCCAGGGCAGTGGACAAGGTGCAGGGATGACCCGTCATCCAAGGGGGGGCTAAGATAAGAGGGAGGGTGGAGGGGTGTAGAGTGTATTCAGGGATGGAATGGGTGGGAATGATTTTATGCCTTTTCCTTTTTGGCTACCTCCCTTGTAAGGGGGAAAAAGCCTTGGTATATGTATGTATGTATGTATGTATGTATGTATGTATGTATGTATTATTATTATTATTATTATTATTATTATTATCATTATTATTATCATTATTATCATTATTATATATATATATATATATTTTTTAAGGCACAACTTTATTTTGTGTTTTCCCACAGGAATGGACTTCTAAACTTATATGATAGAAAAGTTAAACATGTATACAAAAAAATAATCAAATGTCCTACTTAGCAATAAACCAGCAGAGAAATAGTTTACTTACCACTAAGGGTGCTGGGTGTATTACTTAAGCTTCTCCGGACCCATTTTGCTTTCCCATCTTTCAGTGACATGTCACAGATGTTTTCAGTGAAGTCACATTTCCATTTAACCAGTGAGGGAGAAAGGGTGGGCACAGGTGTTGTCATTGGCCCCTCTGGTAGAATGGGACACTCAAACTTACGCTCAAAGATAAAATCATCCAGCGCAATGATGCTGTCCTTAGACTTACGATCCCCATGAATGTAGAGCTGTGAATGATGGAGGAGGTGGCATACATCATGAGTAAAGCATATAAAATAAAACACAATTCTGCAGTAACTCAATTAGATGATACATGTAACCATTTTAAACTCACCTGGTATGTCTTTGCGGAAAGCAGGCCACCTGATTTGACTTTGACCTGCCCCTGGCGCCACTCCTCTTGCTCATGGCCAAATTCAAACCATAATTCTGTAGTTTGACCTTCCTCATTCTCTAACTGAATGGAAATCTGGTTTCCGATACTACCCTATTGAGTACAAAAAATAAAGATAAAAACAAAAAGTCTCAATATAGACTGAAGCAATTAGTAGCAGAGTTTGGAGGGATATGTGAGAGGAGAAAGCTGCAAAATATAGGCAAAAGTAAAGTGATGAGATGTACAAGCAATGATGGAGGAGGTGGGTAGGAAGTGATTCTGAAGGATGAGGCTGGAGGAAGTGGAGAATTCTGAGTATTTGGGGTCATTTGTAGCAGCAAATGGAGGGGTGAAGGTAGAGGTGAATTACAGAGTGAGAGAAGCAAGTAAATGTCTGGGGGAAATAAATATGTCATGAAAATAGGTGTCTGGAGATGAATGCAAAGAGAAGAGCACCTGAGGGAGTAAATGAGCCCATAATATTGTATGGAGTACACTTGGAATTTGAAGGAGACAAAAAATATGAATGTATACAAGATGAAGTGTTTAAGATGTATGGTGTGGGTTACAAGGATGGATTGTGAGATATGTGAGGTGAGATGAAGAGCAGGTGTAGAGAGAGCAATAGCTAATAGGGTTGTTCAAAGAATGCTGAGATGGTTTGGACATATGGAAAGAATGAGTGAAGACAGACTGGCAAATACATGAGTGTGGACGACAGAAGTGGATGGAGGAGATATGAGAAGACAGTCAACAATGGGGTAGATAGATGGGGTAAAGGTGGCATTGGATGCAAGAGGTATGTTAATCAAGCAAGGAAAGGAAAGGGTAAAAGATGGGAGTGAATGGAGAATGGTTGTAAATGGATGAGGAGATGACATTTCACTAAAGTGATGTTCTTGTCTGCTCCATAAATTTTTCAAGTGGATGATTGTGGGGGGGGATTTTGCCATATGGAGAACGAATGCTATGGAAGTGTTGCATCTTACTGCACTGCCTCTGAAACCAACACAGTGTGGCATAGAACAAGGATGACCCTTCATCTATGAGGTCCTAAAATCAATCAATCAATCTATTGCACCAGGTATCTCTTGTAGTAGACCCATGACTCCTAGGTAACCAGCAACAGCCATTAGATTGCCACAGAAGTCAATCCAGGAAGAAATATTGTGTTGTTGTCTGGGTATAGCTTGGGTGGGGCAGTATGATATGAGATGTTCTGTGTCTTCTGTGTGATACTCTATCCATTCTCTGTTTTCTTCCTTGTTGCCAGAGTGATATTTTGCAGAGACAACAAATAGGTCTTTTGGATGGGTGTAAGATAGGTGTATGCTTTCACTCAACCATTTCCCTTATAAGGGGGAAAAAACCATCTGGTGTATGTCTATCTATCTACATACCAAGAGCTTTTTCCCTCTTATGAGGGAGGTAGCCAAGTCAGAGGCATGTACCTACTACCACCCATTCCACTCCCATCCACCACCATTTTCCCTCTCTCCTCTTAGCTCCTCATGGATGATGGGTCATGCCTATATCCTACCAACTGTCTGGGTCAAGAGCAATGCAGTAAGACAGTAGATTCACAGCAAGGCTGCCTCACTTAATCAGCAACCCACCCTCTCCATCCCCTCATGCAGAAAAAGAGAAGACAGGGAGAAATCCCTTCAGGCAGCATCAGTCTCATCTATACACAGTCACTCTCCACTCATCCCTATCTCCTGCCTTCTCCCTACCTTGCTCAATGCACATATCCCTCTTGGTTAACGCCCCCTTCACCTCACTAACAGTATTTAGAGTATGTCATTAAATATGAAGCATATATTTCATTCCTACAAATTAAACAACTTGACAGCTGACCTGTATGAAGAACCAGAAGGAGAAACAAAGATTGTTGTGTTGTTCTGTGACAAAGAGCTGACTGATGAGTGTGGCTCTTCCTAAGATGCCTTCCATGTAGCCAAGGTATAGGTAACTACCTGCAGGATTATAAATATGATTATATCAATATGTCCAGATCTATGATTTCTGGTAGCATTTGAATGTGCTAAGTGCAAAGACTATTTTGTATATTTGTTCTGTCTGGGATACAGATTGTAGTTTTGTACTGTCAATAATTTTTTTAGAATTTTTTGCATTCGACCTCATTATGCACCAAAAAGTCTCTGGCTGGCATGTTCTATCATTGTAACTCATAGTGACAACTGTACAGACCAGAGTCACAAAGCATTTTCTTACACTTGGAGACCAACTTCCACTACAAAAAAATGCCAAATTACTTTTAACTTCTACTATCCTTCCTATAGTATATCAGCATATAAAGATTCAAAGAGATCATAGTAGCAACAGTGCTATGGCCAAATGGAGAATGTAGGAACCCTGTAGGCCTGAACCTACAGGTACCTGCATGTGGTGGTCCTGCAAGACTGACAATAAAATAGACTATTTTCAAAATCCATCAACCTCTTCATCTCCATATGTATATATATACATAAACATCTTTTTCAACCACAATTCATTTTTAATTCCGTGCCATTGCACTTGAGACTGAGAAGGCTGAAGGAGGTACATATTGGAAATTGAAATGTGGTTGAGCCGAGGACTTGAACTCAGTTCGGACGTGACAAAGTGTCAGTGACTAAACTCGTTATGCTATCAAGAGAGAGATCTCTTGATAGCATAATGAGTTTAGTCACCAGCATTTTGTCACGTCTGAGCTGAGTTCGAGTCCTCGGCTCAACCATGTTTCAATTTCCAATATGTACCTCCTTTGAGCTTCTCACTCTCGAGTGGGATGGCACAGAATTAAAAGTGGATTGTGGTTCAAAAGATGTTAATCTGTTCACTGGGAACCATTCAGTGTGTGCATATATATATATATATATATATATATATATATATATATATATATATATATATATATATATATATATATATATTTTTATATATATACATATATATATATATATATATATATATATATATATGTATATATATATATATGTATATATATATATATATATACGAATATACATAAATATATATATATATATATATATATATATATATATATATATATATAAATACATCTTCCATATCAAAAGTTATCAGGCACACTTTATGAAGAGATCGTATATCCCAATGTTTTCATTTTCTTTTCTTTTTCTTTACATATAAATAATACTACAATTAAATTAGTCTGCAAATCTGCCAATATGTCCAAAAAATAATTCCTACCTATTTCAGAGCCCATATGGTCAACTGCAGGCCCCTGGTGATTGGCCTCCTTGCCAGTCCCAAGAAGCCAGTTGAGATCATCTGTTTGTTGATCACCTGGAATGCTGTTTTGCCAGCCGCATGTTGTCAACTCAAAGTCACAATTCCCTGTTGGATTCAAGGGTATGGATCACCATTTATTGGAAGACTGAATACGAGGGAAAGAAGAGTATGTGTATTATCTAATTCTATCATTTCTCATCATTATCAGTGCATCAGTATGTCTCTATGATCAATGCTATTCTCATTGGTATTACTGTATCTTTCTTGCAAGGACCACTGATGGGCACCTGTATAGGGTGGTCCTTTATAATGGATATCAGGAAAAATAATATTTTTGATAACCATCTCAAATCCCATCAACACCCCTGACATCAATCTGATGGTGCAGTCCTTCACTCAACATACAGACCAGACTGAAAATCTCTATCTGGTTTACTTTTTCATTATACTTCACTTTTCTCCTTCATCCACTTACAACTACTTTCCCTTCACACCTATCTTTTGTACTCTCTTCCTTGATTGACAGAGGGTGCATAAATTGGAGTGAAAGGGGAGTAGTTGTAAATGGATGTAGAAATGACAGGTAAAAAGAATCTTTTATCTTGTCTGCTCCATTAATGTTTCAAGTAAATGGGGGGTAGGTCCCCACATAATGAAAGAGTGGGAGTAAATCATCCTGTTGTCAGGCTATGATGTATTGCTTTTTATCCAAGTGGTGTAGTGGGGAACAGGCATGACCTTCTGTCCATGAGATGCTAAGAGAGAGGGGTAAAGAATAGGATTTGGATGGGTGTGGAATGGACAGATGTTATGACTTGGACACTTCCTTTATAAAGGAGAAAAGACTTTTTTTTATGACATACATTCAAGGGTGGAAAGAAATATATGGGGGCTGAAAATTGAAAATTTTCCACTCCAAGAAGAATAAACTAGATAATACACCAATATATATTCTATCTCCAGAATACACACAATACACATGGGTGTCTCACCTATATGGGGGCACTCATGATATTCAAGAAGTACATCATCAATGGCCATGAAACCAATATCATCCCGCTCCATCTGCTTTGCCTCCCATATGACATTAAAGTTATGCCTTCCAGATGCAATAGGAATACCAGCTGAGGTCCAACTCGACACAAAGTTAGCTGTTAAGATAAGAACAGTGACGACAGTGTTGTTGCTATTGGTGAAGTTAGTGGTGGCCTTACGAATATAGTGATCTTAGTTGTATCTATTCACAAGTACTGTAACAACAATTAAACATTTGCAATAACGGACCAAACAAAGTATAACATGTGCTAAAGCTAGGGTGGAATGTTTTACTGACAAGGATAATCTAATTCAAACACACCTTTCTCACTCCACACAGCCTTTAACTGGGTACTGTCCTTCACATAGGCTGTCAAAGAATCTTTGTTAGAGTTACCACCATGAATGTACCAAAATGTCAAACACAGTTTCTCAGTGCTTTCCTCGGTGAACTTGGGGCTTACAACACGACCCACGATGCCAGCTTTCTTATCTCGAAGGGGTGCTACAAGAGCATGGCCTGGAACCCAAGCAAAAAAGAAGAAAAATATAAGAACATATATGAAGTCTTATCAATTTCATTAGAAACCTATAACAAAGGGGAAATTAAAACCATCCATATGGGGGTGTAGACAGCATAAGTTTAACCGAACAATACTTTAGGGACTTTGGTGACAACCTTATGGCTCAAAGGTCCATCCATCCATATACCAAGGGCTTTTCCCCCTTTGCAAGGGAGGAGGCCAAAGTCAAAAGGCATATACCCACTCCCATCCACCACCCTTTCCTCCCACTCATCCTGGCTCCTCATGGATGACAGGTCATCCCTGTATCCCACCCACTACCTTGGGTCAGAAGCAATGCAGCAAGACACAGCACATCCACAGCAAGACCACTTCACTTAATCGGGGAGAAATCCCTTTGGACTGCATCAAAATATCATTCACACATAACCACTCTCCAAACCCCCCATCCCCCACCCACTCCCTTCCTTGCATCACAGTATCACCTATACACAGCCATTCTCTACTCAGCCCTATCTCCTGCCTTCTCCCTTCTGTCCTCAATAGACATCCCCCTCTTGCTCAATGCCCCTTTCACCCCATCCATCCATCTCATCCTCAGTCACTCCCTCATGTTCACTCCATCTACCTCTGCCTTCCACACTTCTTTTACTAATCTATCTTTACTCATTCTTTTCATGTATCCAAACCATCCCAATATCTTTCATCAATCCTATCTTGCACCTCTTTTTCCACCCCCACTCTCCTCCTTGTTTCTCACTTTATTCAACCTTTTAACCCCTACCATAGTTCTCAGACATTTCATCTGAAATGCATTTAACCTCTTCAATGCAAGTCAAATTCTCACACACAGCATCAGATGCCTGATGTATAATGATTCAGTGATGCATCACAATACTCACATTATAAAATATAAAATCAGAGCTTTATTATTTATTCTCTTTCACTCTAAATATATTAATAATCACAGAAAATGCAATCACAAACTAGTTCACAGAATACAGGGATCTTTCAGCTACAGCTACAAAATAAATATAATCAAGACGCTGATGCCGGCATCCTCATCTACCCACTTGCATCTCATGATGCCTATGTTGGCATCATCATATACACATACCATACATACATATACCAACAGGTTTTTCCCCCTCACAAGGGAGGTAGCCAAAAAAACAAAGGCACAAAGTCCACTCCCACCCATTCCATCCCCACATACTCCACTCCCATTTACCTCCCTCCCTCCTTCTTATCTTGGCTCTTCCTGGATGACAGGTCATCCCTGCATCTTGCCCACTGCCCTGGGTCAGAAGCAATGTAGCAAGACACAGCACATCCACAGCAAGGCCACTTCATTTAATCAGCAACCCCCCTCTCCATCTCCTCATGCAGAAAAAGAGAAGACAGGGAGAAATCCCTTCAGGTTGCATCAAAATATCATTCACACTTACTCCCTCACCCCCTATCCATTCCCTTCCATACATCACAGCATCATCCATACACAACCATTCTCCACTCAACCCTATCTTCTGTCTTCTCCCTTCCTTCCTCAACAGACATTCCCCTCTTTCCCAATGCCCCTTTTACCCCATCCATCCATCTCATCCTTGGTCACTCCCTCATGTTCCCTCCTTCCTCCTCTGCCTTCCACACCTCTTTTACTAGTCTTTCTTCACTCATTCTTTCCATGTGTCCAAACCATCCCAATACTCTTTCATCAATCCTATCTCCCAACTCCCTTTCCATCCCCAACTCTCCTCCTCACCTCTTCATTTCTCACTCTATCCATCATATGGAAAAGGTTAAATTTTTCCTCCCTGTCCCTCTTAAATTCCATGTCTGTCTCATACTGTGTTCAAAGGTACACAGCATATTTTCATGACTGGAGACAAGGCTGCATAGTAACTTTGTCCTTTACTATCCCTCCTTTCTTCTACCCTCCTGAAAGGAACCTGCCCTTCAGAACTTCAGTGATTCCACCTCTTCATTTGCCCTTAAATCTACTGTAAGGGCCACACCTCCTAGATGTAACCACTGCACAGAAGTCCCTGAGCACCTCATCCTACACTGCCACAAACTATCTCTAGACAAGAACACAATATTTCTTTCCTGAGTGACCTGTGGGCCCGTCTGGTGGCTGTGTGATCCTGGATGTATCATCCTGAGAAAAAGAAACCTACCATAACCACTGTTGTAGGTGTGATCTTTCTTTGGGTGGGGGAAGTCAAGATTATCTTGTTCTGGATATATCCACTGCCAGCTACCCTGCTCATCCTCAAAACTGAACCCACACATGTCTTCCTCTTCAAAGTCACACATCACTGAAAGAAACAGAAAAAGAATTATCTTAAGTTATCAAGAGAGATTCAACTGAGAGGTCTTCACTCAAATTTCCTCTCTGTGAAATAACATCTCTTTCTCAAACCTTATTTTCTTTTCCACTGACATCTAGACATCTAGGCATACAAATAGCAATCTGTATTCTGTCTCTTCTTACTTCATTCAAATTTCTGATCCTGTGCCAGATGGTGCACATATGTGGATAATGATTTTACTTTTTGTGTTCCCAAGCTTGAATTTCATAAACTTTCACCTATCTCAAAGTAAATTTTCATACTTCTACTAAATAACTATGTGCTATAAATGAACAAATAAATAAATATGTAAGTGAATGTTATATATATACACATATATATGTATGTATGTATATACATATATATATATATATATATATATATATATATATATATATATACATATATATATATATATATATATATATATATATATATATATATATATATATATATATATATATATATATATATATATATATATACATACATACATATACCAATATATATATATATTAGTGAATGGAGGGAGCAGGTTTTTATCTATACATTTTCTATCAAAAATCACAGTATACTCTGCATTGGTGATCTTCTTCTTTAGACTTTCTATTCTCCTGAGTATTTTCTTCTCTGAAGCAGAGAAAAAAATATATTATTTCTAAACAAGTCCATGTTTGGAAATAAAAAAAACAACAGTTAATGATGTTTTGCCTACGCATTATGCATCTTTTGGTAATTTCATTGAATACATTCCTTACAAGATTATAGATACAGAAATGAGGACATTAAGGAGAGATCAATGGTTACATGAGTTATGTTCTATGAGTGACACAGGATGCTCCGAAGAGTTCTACACTACCACACATATTTTGTTGAATGTTAATTATTGGCATATAGTCTCTAATAAAAAGGGCCTCTAAACATTTCAGTTTCTTCCTGTTATTATTCTTAACTAAAATTTAAATGCTTTTATTTAGTTGGTCTCATGTAATGCTGGTATTGTGGGACTTTGTTAAGTGGGATTTTATGGCGCCATTTTGCATGTGTTGTTGTTGTTGTTGTCATTCCCTAGACTGTCTGTCCGAGCAGTCCCGTCTCCCCAAGGAAGGCCACAGCCGAAACTGGGTTTTCCCACAAATCCTTTATAGAGTGTATGTTGTGTTGTTTGCGTGCATGATTGTGTATAATGCAGTCTTCCATTATGTGTTGTATGGTATGGGGTGAAGTGTTACATCCTGGGCAGCTGTTCACAACACGGTCGTCCAGCCTCTTCTGGTAGCTTAGAAGTGCTGGGTGGTGACCGCATCGCAGTCTGGCCAAGTGGACTCTGTCCTTTCGTGGGAGAGAGGATTCAGAAGGGTGGATATCAGGGGGTCTGGCATGCAGCAGTGTGTTGTCTTTCAGTGTGTTAATGGAGCGGTGAGTGATATGATTATGAATATGTTTCCGGAGGCTGGTATTTGGTGGTTGTGGAGGAAGAGAAGAGAGTATCTGTGCGTAATAAAGGTCTTTGGGTGTAGTTTTGATGTTTCTTGGTGTGTGTGGGTGTTCTGCTATGTAGTGTAGCGGGTGTGATGTGTTTGTGGTGGCTGCAGCAAGTGTTTGTGTGCCTCTCATGTCGAGGTGGTCCTTGACTTTGAGGACTTTTGTTTCATGGTGTAAATGGTCTGTAGGTGATGTATTTGTGCAGCCTGTAATTGTTTTTAGGGCTTTGTTTTGTATGATTTGAAGGGTGTTGTGGTGTTTTGCATGTGTTGTGTGAGCCTCTGAATTAAAGTTTGTGTGGTATGGCCTATATACTCTTCTTTGCAAAGCACACTGTCTTTGTATAAATTACATGAGTATCTATAAACCACTTTATTTTTCTTAAGTTTATCCATGGTAGCTGCCATATTGTTTATCATCACCAGCAATGATTTTCTTGGGTTACGGTAATAAATTATAAAGTATATTTTGTCCTCTTCATTTTTGTGCTTACAATTTTTATAGATAATGTCTTTTAAAACTTGTAGGGAATGTATTCAATAAAATTACCAGAAGATGCCTAATGTGTAGGTGAAACATTGTTAACTGTTGATTTTTTATTTCCAAACATGGACTCGTTCGGAAATATTGTATTTTCTCTCCATGCTTCAGAGAAGAAAATACTCAGGAGAATAGAAAGTCTAAAGAAGATTACCAATGCAGAGTATGCTGTGATTTCTAATAGAGTATATATATATATATATATATATATATATATAAATGGTTCTTTACATCTTAGCAGCTCCTCTTTTTTTCAGTCTTCTTTTAAGGTTTCCTTCTGAAAAAATAAAATAAAATAAAATTAAATAAAAATCTCTCACCTTTGCTCCCTGTAGATGCAGTGGGAAAAAGGGCTTCACAGGTCTGGGCATTAAGACTGACATCATCAAGGGCCATAACACTGTTTTCATCTCCTTTAATTCCCACAAAAATGACCTGTATCAGGATAAAGTTGAAGAGTTTATGCATGTAGACATGGCAGTTTAGCACTAGAAGTGCCACATTTTTGTCAGTTACAATTATCCCTTTTTCTTCTAAATATTAAAAAATAATCAATCGGTTGCCCAAGGTTTCTCTTGTAGGAGACCCATAAGTCGCTCAAGGAAGAAATACTGAATTGTTGTCTGGGTATGGCAAGAATGGGACAGTGTAGGATATGTTTGGTGTCTTCTGTGTGAGTCATATCTGGAGCAGTTTGTTTCCGTGGCCAGGCCTATTCTGTGTTGGTTCTGTAGGGCTAATATCTGGAGAGGTTAGATGGAATATGGAGTTTGTTTGTTGTCTCTGAATTGCTTGCTCTGCAATTTCACTTCAAGGTGAAGTCTGATCAACAGAAACAAAAATACAGGACTCCAAGTGTGTAGCTTTATTTTTTCCAGTACATTACAAGGGAGCACTTAGTAAAAGGGGAATGTCTGCTGAGCAGAGGAGGCAGAGGACAAGAGATAGATGTGAGTGGAAAATGGTTGTAAATAGATAATAAATTGACTTCACTCAAAGAGATTTTTCCACATATTCTCTAATCACTTCTGAGTGGACAAGAAGGGAGGGTTGCCATGTAGATGAAGCAGTGGGTATTGATCAGCTTCAATTGTAAGGCCCTGCTGTAGAGGTGCTGTGTGTTTTACTGCATTGCTTTTGACCTAGGCAATGGGCAGGAGTAGGGATAGCCCTTTATCCACAAGGACCTAAGATAAATGGAAACTCAAATGGGTGTTGGATGGGTGTGGGAGATATATACCCTTTACCTTCTATAATGAGATAAAAACATACCATCTAGACTCTAGAGCAGTGGTTCCCAAACTGGGTTCCACGAAACCCTACGATTCCGTGAAGACCCTTCAAGGGTTCCGTGGCAAAAAATTATAATCATTTATCTATTTGAACAGGAATGAATGAAATGAAATATAAAAGTGATGAAATCTTTTTGCATTTGAGGAGAGAGAGGGAGAGGGACTACGACTGTACGACTATATACTGTGTTTGTTGGTGACGGTTAGCCTTAAATATTTTTAAGTCTGTCAAAATATTTTCCGTTGGGGGGGTTCCGTCGAGTACCAGCAAATGGGAAAGGGTTCCATTAGATGGAAAAGTTTGAGAACCACTGCTCTAGAGGATACTTATGTGAACTTAGTTCTCATTATCATTACAACACTGAGTACCAACATCATTCCTTACAGCAGTAGAATAAAGAACATAACTGGTCAGCCATACCTGTAGCTCTGTTGTAAGATCAAGCTCCACAGTGGCTGTGTTCCACTGGGGCCCCTCAGGTTGTCCACGAGTCCAAATTGCTTTGGTCGTGTCAAGTCCAGTTCTGTAGCAGAAATGATGTGAAATTTGATAAAAAAAAGAATAATAATAACAAAATAAAATAATATATCACACCATTATCATGCATCACACTATGTATAAAGAAATAAAATAAAATCAACAACTCTAAACTATGCCAAACTATATAGATCTTGCAAATATTCCATAACAATATAATTTGAGGTATCATCACCCAATTGTCAAGTGTCACAAAAGAACTTGAAAAAAGTGTTTCATGGTTTTATAAGGGAGGATTGGTGTCACACTGGAACATCTGTAAGCTATGTGTCAAGTGCTGTGAACTGTAC
The DNA here is from genome assembly GCF_046742065.1 of Oratosquilla oratoria. Lineage (NCBI taxonomy): Eukaryota > Metazoa > Arthropoda > Malacostraca > Stomatopoda > Squillidae > Oratosquilla > Oratosquilla oratoria. The sequence goes on from NC_134811.1 coordinate 14,877,163, forward strand.
TACTATTTAACATTAATATAGAAAAAGAACACAGAACCACCTTAAAGACACTAACATTTGTTGACTGGATTAAAGGTTAAAAAATTAATAGCTCACTTGATGTTAACTGAAATCTCTCCTGGATCTGCACCATTGATGTAGTACCAGAAGGTGAGGCAATGTGGGGTTCCATTTGGGTATGCCTTTATCTTTGGAGATATCATCTTTGCTGTGGCTCCTTCAGGGGCAGTTTTAGGAAGTGCCAGATAGTAGTTATCTGAAGAAAGGAATAGGCATATCTTTACACATAAATGAGAACTACATGGCAAATTCATTCAGTATTTAGAGTTCAGGTCCCTCCCTCAGCTAAATGAAACCTTTGAAGTTAAAAAACTCTTTATTTTATCTTAGCTAATTTCACATACACCTCAGTCTTAGCCACTTGGGCACACTGAACCCTGACTCTACCTTATAACTATGAAAGCACTGGTTTGATCCCTCAATGAATACTGGTAAACTGCCACTTGCCCTGGTTGTCCAAACATACATGACAGAGGTGATGGTTTCAGCTCCTTATCTCATTTCCTAACTCCAGATGATTTTTTTCTTCAGCTGGTTAAAGGACTGACAGCTTTATAGTTAATAAAAGCATATGATATCACTAAAAACACATGTGCCTACCTTTACTATGATCAGCTGTACTAAGGTCTGAGACCTTAGTCCATTCTATATCACTGCCATCAAGTGCTGTCAGGTTACACAGGCCATTAGAAAAGTCACAGAACCATGGGTCCATTCTTGAAGGTGTGATGTGAGTTGGGAGGTCAGAGATGACAATGCCATTGTCAGGAACCACTGCAAAGGAAAAAAGTTTATATCAGCAGCTTTATCCAACTCCATTTTTTGTTTCAAGTACATACATACATACATACATATACCAAGGCTTTTTCCCCTTTACAAGGGAGGTAGCCAAAAAGGAAAAGGCATAAAATCATTCCCACCCATTCCATCCCTGAATACACTCCACACCCCTCCACCCTCCCTCCCAGCTTAGCACCTCCTGGATGATGGGTCATCCCTGTACCTTGTCCGCTGCCCTGGGTCAGAAGCAGTGTCACAAGACACAGCACATCCACAGCAAGGCCGCTTCATTAAATCAGCGACACCCTCTCTCCATCCCCCCATGCATAAAGGAGAAGACGGGGAGAAATCCCTTCGGGCTGAGTCAAAATTTGCTCACACATACTACCTCACCCCCCATCCACCTGCCCATTCCACCTCATGCATCACAACATCATCTATATACAACTATTCCCCATTCACCCCTGTCTTTTGTCCTCTCCCGTCCTTCCTCAACAGACATTCCCCTCTTCCCTAAAGCCCCCTTCACCCCATCCATCCACCTCATCCTAGGATGTCCCTTCATGTTCACTCCCTCCACATCTGCCTTCCATACCTCTTTTACTAGTCTTTCTTCACTCATTCTTTCCATGTGTCCAAACCATCCTAAAACTCTTTCATCAATTTGTTTCATGTACAGTGATAATAATAATTCATACTTTGAATTTCACTGACTGGAAACATGCAATCAATAAATCTGTTACCCCAGGAAACCTTCCACTTCCACTAAAGCCCAATAGTCACTCAGTACAGATATTTTGTGGAAATGTATGGATTGAGTATATAACAGTGAAGTGCAATGTTGTTCTGTGCCTTCTTTGGGGTGGTTGCATCTTGGGCATTTAGTGTCTGTTGCCAGCCTGTTTCTGTACTGGTACTGTTTCATTGTAGAGTAAAAAACCTGAACATGCTCGAAGATATTCCAGTGTAATTCTTGCTCATCTTGGGAATAATTTCTCTGCTGGGTTAATCTCTGAGGGTGTCTGGTAAATTATAAAATTTCATGGTCTATCAAAGAATTTCTGTTCTCTTATCTGTGTATGAGTTTTTGAATGGAAATGTCGACAGGTAGTGAGGGTGGGTTAAGATGTTTGAGTAGAATGCTATTAGTTATTTTCATGTTGCATATTGTGGGCTGTATTTATGTGGTGTGATGTGATGTGAAGAGTGAGTGAATAGCAAACCACAAAGTTGGTAGTTTGTCACAGTTGGACAAACTACCAAGATGTGGATAATCTCAATGCATTGTAAAGAGTAAGCAATGTCAACATGCAACCCATTTCCAAAAGTTTTATTGTTAGAGGACAATGTCCCAAGGGCCAGGTTAGACAATCAATGTATTGACAGTTATTCCAACATTCAACTGAAACATTGGTTGGAGTGTCGAGGACTAAAAACTGTGGAAACAAGGTCGAAAGGTACGCTCTCCGTCATGACCACATCTGGTAGCCTCATTGATTGGACAAGAAGCCACACTCAATATTTCATAGAGTTGTTGAAACAGCATCGCTACTTATAAAACATCAAGAGCAAGGGACATAAGTGCAACCCTTGATTATATAAAGAAAAAGTTATTCTGAAGCATGACATTAAAAATGAGAGTTAGGTTGGGTGCAGCTGTGCTATTTTCCAGGGCAGGCATCAAAAATATGCTATTTAAAAATCACTACCAATGTTACTATTAATTTTCAGTACTTATCTATGGAGTTCAAAATACTCAGAATGATAAGAGCTATCCAACAATATGGAAAAAAGTTGCATCTGTGAGACTGGCAAACAACTTTATATTTACCAATTTACCCTTAATAAAAATAAACCAACAAAAAAAATTGTAGGCACCTGCAGACAACATATTTTTAATGCTTTCCTTATTCCCTGCACTGGCAACAATTTTGCTAGAGTTTTTAGGTTAGGTTAGGTGCAGTTGTGCTATTCTCTACCACAGCCCTCACCAAAAAAACACCATTTAAAAATTGCTACTGACATCACTATTAATTTGCGGTATTTATGGGATTCAAAATGCTGATACTCAGAATGATAGAAGCTATCCAGTGATATAGATCCATCTGTAAAACTAGTATTTCTTCCAAGCCTACTCAGTGTGGACACTTAGCTCAGCTTTCAACGCAGCCACCTGCTACATACAGATCTGCATGAGATACAGTGTGGACCTGCCTCAAGCCTCTGAGGCTCTGTACTTAACAATGAATGAATAAACCATATTTGAATTGGGCAACACTACTGTTTCAGTGCTTGGTGAACTACCTTGCTCAGGACTTGAGAGGGCAGGATTGGGTGTGGGTGGTCATCAGTAGACCCAGATTCACCTATGAAGTATTTGCTGCATATATCTTTTTTTACATTCTCAGTGATAAAATCCTCCTTTCCACACACTCGTACCCATCACTGATATTTTTCAGAATCCAAGTGTGGCTTGGAAAAATGGATCCAAGTAACATCCTTCATATGCAGTCTAAACCTCATAATGTGAGTCACTATAATATAATCTATAGCAGCAGTGTTTAGTGGATGGCATTTTGAAAAGTCATATTAAGTCAGATCCTGTCAACATAGCCAATAAATGTGGATATCATTTACGAGAAAATGAATAGTGTTATGAGGCATACAAATTCGTTTGTTCACATGTATTTACCTAGTTGTATTATACGGGAAGGGAGCTATGCTTGTGGTGACCCGTCTTTGTATCTTTCAGCATCAAGTTTGTTCTTAAAATCTTCATCAGTGTTTGCACACAGTTTCCTTGTCTAATAAATTCCAGGCATCAACCACTCTGTGTGGGAAGCTATTCTTTTTCAGATCTCTTCTATAATTATCTCTTTGATGTCCTCTTGTTTTTCCATTGTCCCATTTTAATAAATCATCTCTATCTTGGATTTCCATTCCTTTCATGATTCTATAAATAGTCAATAGATCTCCTCTTTCTCTTCTCTGTTCCAGAGTTGGTAGTTCCAATTTGGACAATCTTTGTTTGTATGTTAATTTGGAGTGTTGGTGCCATCTTTGTCATTGCTCTTTGTATTCTAATTTCTTTATATTCTTTTTAGTACTGGGTGTCCATGGTGTTGTAGCGTACTCCAGTTTTGGTCTTATTAGTGTAACTAAAATTTTTTTTATCATTTCCTCATCCAAATAGTCAAATGCCACTTTCATTGACCTTAATAGGTTGAAGGTTTCTCTATTTTACTGATATGTTTGTCCTGTGACATGTCCTTGCTAATTATTACTCCTAGGTCTCTTTCTGAGTTAACTTTTTTGACTTCACCAATTTTATAATTTCTCGATATTATATTCTTACTTTTTCCAAACTCCATTATACTACACTTCTTGATATTAAAGTTCACTTCCCACTTTTGACTCCATTTCCAGATTTTGTCTAGGTCTATCTGTAATGATTCACAATCTTCTTTTGTACTTTCTTTAGTATTTTTGTGTCAACTGAGAAGTTCATATAACATTCCACTCCTTCATCCATGTCATTTATATGTATGGCAAACATAATTGGAGCCAATACTGAACCTTGCAGGACACCATTTATCATAGCAACGTTTCTTTCTATTTCTAGGAACTGTATGGATTGCTATTTAAGGGCTCTTACATAGAGTTATGTGCCTATCATTCTCACATACTAGGCTACTCTAAGATTTTGGGTTTCAATATAATTGTGCTACTGTTGTTTTAGTGCAGGACACATGCTAGTATCAGAGGAATGAATTGTATTTATTGGAAATTGAAGAGTACCGTCTTTTGAAGAACTGTGGTCATCATCTAATATTTTTTATACAGATTTGTGCTCATCAAATGTTTGGAATGATTTCATTCTTACCTCTCTTGATTTCCCTTCCTAGCATTCACTTGGACTCGTAGACTTATGCATTGCAAAATATTTCGGATCACTTGAAGAACTGTCAACCCAGAACATCCACCTGAAGAATCATCACCCCAGGAAAGCCTACTTGAAGTATTGTCACCCAAACCAACAACACCTGAAGAATCATCACCCTAGATAGGTTAGGTTAGATAAGGTTAGGTTAGGTAAGGGGGTGGTAAGGTTAGGTTAAGTCATGTTAGGTTGGGTTGGGTTTGGTTATGCTAGGTTAGGTTAAGTTAGGTTAGATTTAGGTTAGGCTAAGTTAGGAATTGTCACCCTAGGATAGCCCACCTGAAGAATTATCACCCTGATGAAGTCTGGTGTGACAATTCTTCAGGTGATCCATGATCCAATATTTCTGCACAATGATAATAATAATAAAAAGAGAATATGGCCTTTCCCCCTTTACAATGGAGGTAGCCAAAGTCAAAAGATATAATTACACTCCCACCCATTCCACTCCCATTCACCACCTCTCCCTCCCTCTTTCCTTGGCTCCTCCTGCATCTCACCCATTACCCTGGGTCAGAAGCAATGTAACAAGACATAGCACATCCACATCAAGGCCGCTTCATTCAATCAGCAGACCCCTTTCTTTCTCCGCACCCTTGTGCAGAAAAAGAGAAAAGGGGAGAAATCCCTTTGGGTTGTGTCAAAATATCATTCACACAGCAATGGAATAAAGCAATGCAACAAGAAAACTATTCATTGTTCTCAACAATACTTTGATGCTAAATGGTGTTAAAATATTGATACTGATAATATATTCACAATTTCCGACCATATAAGGCATATGAACATGCAAGACGCACTCCAACTTTAGAAGCCTATTTCGAGGTGGGGAAATGCATCTTCAGACCTTCTAGCCATTTAGGTACGATGACGCCTACGTAGGCGTCATATGGCGAGAGTGCACGAGGATGCCGGCGTCTTGACTACAATCTTACTTATAGTTGTACATGAGTTTCCAGGATTCTGTGAACTGGGTTGATCATATTTTCTGTTTGTAATCAGAGTAAAAGAGAATGAGTAATACAGTAGTGATTTTATATTTTACAATGCGAGTAGTAATGCAAATTACACATGGCAGCCAATGCTGCGCGCAAGAATACGAGTCGTACTGAAGTGGCTATAGTAGCATCAGAGTGATATGGGTTGTAAGTAAAATTACAGGTGACAAATGTATTTTTTAAAAGTGCATGCATACGCGATACAGCATCAGAAAATTAGAATACATCAATGCAATAAACATTTTTCTTGGCGGAAATAAATAACAACACGTTGCTAAAAGCTATACACAAACGAACAAAGTCGCGTCGATTCCTTTAGACACAATCTGTGTTTTAATGGATTCGAAGGTCGAAGACGACGACGACCCTAAAAACCTCTAGAATTACAGGTACTGCATCACTAAATTCAGGTTGTGTTAGGTAGGTAGGTTAGGTTAGAACAGATGAATTTATCATAATTTAATTTCTTCGACCCCCGCATCTACCACAACAAAGATGACGTCTCAAGCAGTCGTAGCGGCTACCTTAATATGAGTATCATTTTTAGCAATTTTTTCTGTTATTGATTTCCGCCAAGAGTAAAAGTACGTTACGATGATGTATTATGATTTACATAATAAATACTTAATTTTCTATTACTATATCGCGTAGGAGTGCACATCTAAAAAGTTACCATGACGACTACTGTTGAATATTTACTGTACGAACTAATATTCTATTTTATTTTTCAGGACTACAATAATATTACATTAACCTGGTTGTCCTTTTCGGCTTCATAAACACAAACAATTTAATAAACTGCATTGATTTTTTCATCTAAAGCCTGCATACATGTCACCACAAGTTTGCTTATTATAAGTTGGTGAAGTACAAGTATACATTACAATTGCGTTTAATAATTAATTTGTAATCTTTAATACTTTCTACTACATTTTAAGAAATTCAGGGAAAATGAGAGTAAGGTGTTTGTAGTTCCTTTTAAGTACTGGTAGACTGTTTCTACATGCAAACATGTAGACATGTACTACATAAAACAAAATATAAATATAATGCATGAATTGTAATGACCATGTGAATGCATATGCGCCAGACTATCAGCACTTCAGTGCGTGATTGCGTAAATGGTGATGCTGAAATTTTTCTAACAGGTGGATTATTTTCAAGTTATATTAAAACCAATATAATTACACAGCAAACAATCAACGGAGTAGCCTATGCCTACAAACATATAATTCTGAGAAAATATAATAAGGACAAAATGGTTTTTTTTTAGGTGTCAGGAAAAAAACGTTTCGTAAACTGAAGCCAAAGAGATATTTTGTTTGATACCATTACTGTACCACAATATACAGCTACCTCCCGCTATATCGTTTATGATGACATAATTTTAAAAAGACTATGTACCAAAATATTGTAACTCAAACACTGAAAAGTTTGACAAAATCTACGGTTTTCCCACACGGAAAACAATGAAACCTACGGTGCGTGCTTGTACCGCGTGCAGACGAAACGGTCAGAGCGTTAAAAAATTACGATTCTTGCTGAAGCATTTTATAGTATCAAAAATTAATAGATTAATAGATAAGAATGGATGAATGAATGAAAAATTTATCAATACACCTTTAGGGAGGATTTTGATTCCGGGTGTAGATACGTTACTCATGTTTTACTGCAATCAAATACTAATAATAACAATAATAATGATAATAGTAGTAATGATAATAATAATGATAATAATAATAATAATAATAATAATAATAATAATAATAATAATAATGATAATAATAATAATAATAATAATAATAATAATAATAATAATAATAATAATAATG
>NC_134811.1:14897272-14899772 GCF_046742065.1 Oratosquilla oratoria
TTTGCGAACACATTGTAGTCCGCATGAAAGAAAGGTCTTTGTTCCCGGGGCCTTGATTCGTAAACAAAATCGGAAAAGCGTGGAAACATGCATATCATCATCGTCCATGCCCCGCACAATTCATATATCTTATTTATTCACTTATTTATCTAATTACATATCTATTTATTCACCTATCTATCTACCTGTCTATCTATCTATTTATCTATCTGTCAACCTATCTATCTGCCTATCTACCTATCTATTTATATATTAATTTATCTATTCATCTACCGCCTGGCGATTTTGTTCATACTCGAAGGAACCTCTCGGTAGCACTAGGACTACAAATGTATAACTCTGATAATTCTAGCTTCTTGATAGATATCAGCAGATTATTATATCTAAGCTCTTGCTACAAGATATCGTCCTAGAGATTGGCAAGGGTGGGATGTCGCGAGCAAACCTTGATTTTTTTTTTATCATAAATTTTGAAAGGAAGAGCCCGAAGATTTCAGAACAGTCTCAAAATGTAACCAAGGAAGCCATGCTTCAGAAATTAATATGAAGTTTGATGAAATATACAATTACGTATTGTTCAGTGCTTAATAATATTACATGAATTATTAGAAATTATAGTTAATAGTAATGGGATGGAACTGAGAGAAGGTAAGGTTAAAGTAAGCAATATGAAAACTGCATATGAAGGAAGCAAGAGGAGGGACCTTGCAGTGTGATATAATGATGACCCGCCGAAGACAAGAACGTGCGCTCGCACTCGTATGTATGTATGTGTGTGTGTGTGTGTGTGTGTGTGTGTGTGTGTGTGTGTGTGTGTGTGTGTGTGTGTGTGTGTGTGTGTGTGTGTGTGTGTGTGTGTGTGTGTGTGTGTGTGTGTGTGTGTGTGTGTGTGTGTGTGTACTTGCAGGCGCGCGCAGTCTACATGCGTGTTTGTGTTCGTTTATGTGCGTTTCTGTGCAAGACCGGAAAACCAATCCGGTAGTTACAAGTCCCGGTCGCTCCTCCTCTTCCCATAACTTAATCAAGGTCCTGTACATTGACAAGAGTGTGGCCGCTACAAAACTACAGCAGAAGGCCTCAGAGCTCCCAGGAGAGGCCTGGTCGCCACTGCGATACCACTCTCTACACGGTCCTCCTCTTCCTCCTCATCCTCGTCCTCGTCCTCGTCCTCTTCTTCCTCCTTCATTTTGGTCTCCAACGCATCGCGTCGCGAAACATCAGTCACCGTGCCATCGTTTTGTGATTCCAGACAGACAATATTGGTAAGCCTTTTACAGCTGAAGAGATACGGGTTTTGTTTAAGATATAAATGTTCATATACTTGGAGGAGGGTTCTCCTGAATGAAATACGGGACTCGATGGAAGTAGACTACAATACTTGCACCACGGGAATCTCATGTCGGGGACTAGTGGCCTCTTTTGTGCATCCCTCTGTGGTGTGATTGGTAGCGCTCTAAACTTGCGTTGGACAAGGCTCGAATCCAGTGAGCGGAGCCGATTGATCAAACTGTGGATGCAAGTATGCACACACAAACACACACACACACACACACACACACACACACACACACACACACACACACACACACACACACATATGTATATCTATATATATATATATGTATATATATAATGTGTGCGTGCGTTTCCCGAATTGTAATATACAGACAAATATATATACATGTTCGTTAGAGCCCATATGTATCCGTATGTCAAACTTATCTTTAAGTTGTTTTTATTCCATTTTTTCAAGTTATTTAAAAAGTCATGTATTTATATGAAAGCCTAGGGTTCTTGGTATCCTTCAGGCTGTGCATTGTCTTTTTATTTGTTTTTTTCATCGCGTCATTTTCTTAACACAGAGATCTTCTCTGTCAATTCTGTCTACTCCATTCGTTGCTTTGAACAGAGGAGTCTCATCGCCTCTCTTTCATCTTTCTTCTGATCAAAAGTGTTCCAGCTTTTCTAACTTTTCCTTTTACAGTGTCTTTATGTAGGTACCATACCACTGCTGCATACCCCAGTCTGGGATGGATCAGACTTTATATGAGTTTCTTTTTCATAAACGCTCCATTATATAACAATCTAGTTGTTGCCAGGGAAGGGAATGTGTATACACACACACACACACACACACACACACACACACACACACACACACACACACACACACACACACACACACACACACACACACACACACACACACACACACACACACACACACACACACACACACACACACACACACACACACACACATATATATATATATATATATATATATATATATATATATATATATATACATATATATATATATATATATATATATATATATATATATACATATATATATACATATATATATATGTATATATATATACATATATATATATATATATATATATATATATATATATATATATATATATATACCTATCTATATATACATATACCCAGATATTCAGCTGAGGCTAACCCCTCGACAAGTGTTAGC
>NC_134811.1:14904772-14907272 GCF_046742065.1 Oratosquilla oratoria
CCGGAGGACGGTCGAGGTGATGCTGCTCCTCGAGCACGGCGCCGATCCGAACACGCAGGACTACTTCGGGAACACTCCACTGCACTTCGGCGATTTCGGAGACGTCCGGGCCCCCGCCAGCCTCCGACCCCTGCTGGAGGCTGGTGCGGACCCCAACGCCGTTGGGGGTTCACAGTGGACGCCTCTCCACCTGGCTGCACGCCGTGGTTGCCGCGTCTCCGTGTCTCTTCTCCTACAATACGGAGCTGATGTGACAGCGAGGACGAGTGACGGAGTGACGGCCTTGAGGTTCATCGTAGACTACATTCCAGAAGCTCTGGCTCTACTGAACGAACATCTGGACAACGCCGTCACATTCAGCAGGCGACTGCAGGAGACGCAAACGGAGGTGAGAACTTTCAATTCATTCCAGTTCAATCTATCGTGCAGTCGTCTCTACTTCCGCGTGGTTTGTCTTGGTGTCGTTTGGGTGATCTGGCAATAGAGCGACTGTTTACATCTAAAAAATATATAGATAAAGGATAACTTGAATAAAGTAAGGGTTAGGTAATTGAATATATAGATAGATAAATAAACGAACAAATAAATAGATAAATAAATATATAAACAAATAAATACATAAATAAATGAATAGATAAATAGATAAGTAAATAGATAAATAAGTAAATAAACACATAAACAAATATATGAATAAATTTGTAAATAAATCCATTAATCAATAGTTGAAATAAAATATATTTCCTTTGAGATAAATCAATCACTTAATCAATAAGTAAAATAAAACATATTTCCTTTGAATTCCTTGTGCACTACAAATTTGATTAAAGCTGGTTTTTGCTGGTGTAAAATTTACCAAATCACATAATCGACACCAAACTAAGCTCCATGCGGAAATGTAGACAACTGCACATCCTAAAACCTTAAACCTTTCCCTGCAGAGTCTGATGTTATAATATGTTATCATAATTTACTGGTGTTATTCATAACCTACAGTAAGCAAATGTCACTTGTGGCTTCAGCAGGGTGAGTGAACGGCGGGTTTGTACAGACACAAGCAAAAGTTTTGACCTATACCACAGTTATCACAACGTACGTGATATAATTTCCTATGTAATATTTAGCTTACAGTTAGATAATTTTCTTGAATAGATCAAATACAAGTTGTGAAACAAAGAATTTTAAATTTTGTATCATGAAAAACACTGGGTAGTTCGAAACTTTTGCTTGTGATTGTACATGTACAGGTGGGTGAGGATCTTACGCCAGGAGGCGCTGAGTGTCTTCTGCGGCCGAAGCCGCCACCTTTGCCTATTATGCGCTTTGGGGACTGTTAGGGCAGGTAACACACAGTCACTGTTGAGAACCGGAGAGGAGTGCAGGATTCGAGCCCATAATTACGCAAATGTGAGACCAGCACGCTTCCGACTACGCCATCAGGACAGATATGATTGGTAGTCAGAATGGAGCTCATTTGGCTTCCAGGGTTGAATGAAATTACCTGGCGACAGCGCAATTAAAAGGGAGTGTGCCACCAAGTACGGAAGGGGGTTAACCGAGTCGGCAACAAAGAGGTGCCACAAAAGGGATTAAGATAAATCGCCTGGAGGCATCCAGAATTAAAAAAAAAAAAAAAAATGTCAACCTATAAGGAAGGGGTTAGTGAGGCGGGATGCATGAAAGAATATATATATCTATATATATATATATGTATATATATATACATATATATACATATATATATGTATATATATATGTATATATATATATATATATATGTATGTGTGTGTGTGTGTGTGTGTATGTGTGTGTTTGTGTGTGTATAGTTATATATATATATATATATATATATATATATATGTATATATATTACAAAGGATTACAAAGGCAAAGCATGCCGACAGGAGACCTTTTGATCCATATCTAGGTCGGATGCAAAAAAAAAATCATATTAATAATAAATTAAAACTATAACAATGTAAATAACCATTAAAATACATAAATAAATGCATTGGTATAGTTGAATAACAAACAAACAGGTAAATAGTAAATGATAATAAATTGACATATAACTAATAATAAATGAAAATCAGACAGACAAATTATAACAAAACAAAAACAAATAATATAACATAAATTATAATAATTATAGCATCTTACTTAGGTATTTATCTAAATGATTCTTAAAGCTTCGAACTGAACTACATTGCACTACCTGTGCAGGAAGTTTATTCCATTCATTAACTACACGGTTGACAAAGTTGTTTCTACCTACTTCCAAATTGAATCTATTTCCGGACAGTTTGAGACCATTGTTTCTTGTCTGATTCTCATTCAATGTGAAAATTTGGTCACTTTTGATGTTGTCAATTCCCTTTAAAATCTTAAAGACCTGTATCAAGTCACCTCTGAGTCTACGCTTTTTTAGGGAAAACAGATTCATGTGCTTAAGTCGATTTTCGTATGATTTATTTTTGATATTTGGAATCAGTTTTGTGGCTCG
>NC_134811.1:14909772-14912272 GCF_046742065.1 Oratosquilla oratoria
ATATACTTATATATATATATATATACACACGAGTATATATATATATATATATATATATATATGTATATATATATATATATATATATTAACTATCAAAAGCCATAGCATATCGCTTATATCTAAATAATTATCTAAAATTAGAAATACTATCATTTACATTCCGAGCCGAATGAATGTCATTATCTGTTATCACTTCTGAGCAAAGAGGGTTTTCCACTTCAGTTTTTTGTTTCGTGAATTGAAAACAATCACCACTACCGCCCACATCTATCTTATCATTACCTGGTACATACAGCCCTATCAATGAAGTCATCAGGTGTTATTAATCGTAAAATGGATAACATCTTTACTGCCGTATCACGTAGTTAGAAAAACTCGTTTCTTCTAAGCCAGAACGAAATGTTATTTCAAGTGTAAGTGGTGGTTTTATTGTGTGGGAGATATTACTAACCGTCAACTTAGCCACTTGTACAGTTGCTAATAATTCCGCGTGATTTCGTGTGTTGTAGATGATTGCCAGGAGAGTGGTGTTTGCGTGTCGCTGTATAATATACATATTTAAAAGAAAAATTCAACAGTGTTTATATATTCCATTTCTTGAATACAGAAGTACTATTGTCATACACCTCACTACTCGTATGGGTGTCAACCTCGAAAAAAAGTAAATAAATATATAAATAAATAGATAAATAGAAATATAAAACAAATTAATAAAATGGTAAATAAACTTAGGTAGATAACTAAAAAAAATCGTATAAAGTCAGTTGGATAAGATTAACTTTGTCGCTATAGTTACGTTCTTCGCAAATTTTATTTTGTTTGGCAGCAAGGGTAGCGGAGGTTTAAAACTTTACAAATGATTTGTCAAACCTTCAACAAGGGCTATGTTCTTATCTACAATCATTATCTACGATGCTTTGTACTTTGGCTTAATTGTTGATTTGATATTCTACAATTATACTCATCAACCAGACCGATGGATGTCGTCTAAAGCGGAATCGATTTTTTTTTTTTTTTTTTTTTTTTTTTTTTTTTTTGGTTTTCGGGCAAGAAAAATAAAGTTACGTCTTTATCTAGTGTATCTTTTAGTGAGTAACGCCATGCAGTTTTGTACAGTCACGTACTAAAATACACTGTTTTTGCTGGAGCACACCTTAGTTTAGTGGAAGGAGAAAATTAGTTACAGATATAGTATTCAGCTAAGGCCAGTAGTATCACTTGCCTCGTTTCAGTAATCAGAAGCGTGCTGGTCTCGCATTCGCTTAGTTAAGGGTTCGAATCCCGCATTCCTTTCCGATTCCCAGCAACGAGTGTTACCGGCCTCAACAGTCCAAGAAATACATAGGGCAAAGCTGGCGGTTTCTGCCGCAGCCACTAGGCGCCTCCTGGCGTACGCTCCTCACCTTCACCTTGTTTTCACAATGGACGACTTTTTAGACATTGGATTTTATTTCAATCCAACTGACTGGTTTCTATGTCATCAATTTGTTAAATAAACACTCATGCCATGCTTCACTATTCATACTGATAAATCCATCTTGCTATAAATGCTGATTGATCATCTGAATCACCATCAAAACCTTAGTTTTCATTAAGGTTGTCTGATGAAAGACTTATAAGGTCTCTTTCTATGCCCATCCATACAGGTAAATCTTAACTACAAGGTACTTGTCCCCGGCGGTGAAGACCTCCCAGAAACTCGACTGCTGGCGTGCTTGGTGGCCGAAGACCTCAACGCCGTTCTTCGGCACCCTCTGTGCCGCAGCTTCATCCATCTCAAGTGGCAGCACGTTCAGAATTTCTTCATCGTGGGGTGCGCACTCCACTCACTGCTGGTGGTGTTGATAACTGTCTTCGTCCTCCAGAGTTCTCCGTTGCCGATGCAGTCAGCTGTTTCGTGGGGTGTCTGGGTCATGCTCCCACCTCTTGCTCTCATTGAAGTGCTAAGGTTGGTCAATTGTCCGTACACGTATGTCGTATCGCCCGAAAACTTGGTTCAGTGGTTTGTGATAACGATGGTCACTGTTCTCAACGCGACGAACTTGAACCGCCACGACTCTCTAGCTTGGCAATGTCGACTTGACACTCTGGTTCTTCTACTGTCCTGGGTCGGACATTTCCTCCACTTAGGACGTTTCCCATGCATTGGCATTTACGTCAAAATGTTTCTGAGAGTATCGAAGAAAATAACGAAATTCGTTGTCGTTTACTTCTGCCTCATCAACGGGTTTGCTCTGAGCTCTGACCTCTTGTTTCGTGGCGGAGACTTCGGGGAAGTCGAAGAATACCCCGTCCGCTTCATCCAGACGATGGTCATGCTGACGGGGCAGATCACTGAGGAGAGATGGGCGAGGAAGGAAGGGGAGGACACGTTCTCCTTCCGAACTCCAGTGGAACTCTTCCACATGTTCTCCTTCTCCATCACCGCATTAGCCCTTATGAACCTCCTCGTCTGCGTGGCCATCTCGGACACCAAGGACCTCCTCCAGAACGCAATACA
>NC_134811.1:14922272-14944772 GCF_046742065.1 Oratosquilla oratoria
TGTCTGTTTATTTGTATGCTTATTCATTCATTCATTCGATCATTTATTTATTTATTCATTAATTTGTTTATATATCTATTTGTTTGTATTAAATCATTATATCTAATTACTCGTTTATATATCATTATCTTCAATTAATATGTTTTATATATGTCTATAAGAATATGAGTGTATTTGGCGTGGGAAAATTCAGAATGATGGCAGAGGTACTTTATTCTCTTACGTTTCGGCTGTATACCTTCCTCAGAGAGGATGACAGACATAGATACATCTTCGTCTTATGTACACATGCTTCCGGGGATTCCGTCTCACGGGGGATTTTGGTTAGTAGGATGTCTTGTGGGATTATGTCTCGCTGGTTGTCTCAGACAACCCACACCGTGACCCGGGCTTGTCTATCTCGTTTTCTTTGTTGGTTTTGTTTCCGCTATTATAACATTCCCGGTTGTTTTGGCTAGGTTGACGAATCCTTTGCTATGATTGGTAGCTCAAAACGAAACCAACAAAGAAAGCGAAATAGAAAGAGTAGAACTAAACAAGCTTATCGACAAAAGGCAGAGATCAGAGAAAAGAAAGACAAACATGGATGAGAGGAAACTATTCGGAAAGATAAATGTATTAAAGGGACCGAGCGTAGACATGCTTTAGGAAGAGAGCAAAATATATGTTTGGAAGATAGAAATGGACAGATTATTAAATGCAGAGACAGAATGGTAAAAAGAATAGAAGAATTTTATCAAGCGCTTTACTCGTCGAAGACCATAGTTGAATCAGTAAATTCATCTGTAGACGTTAGTAGTGTACCAGAGATGACAAAGAAAAAAAATAAAATTTGCTTTAAAAAATATGAAGCTAGGAAAAGCACCTGGGGAAGATGGTATATTGATAGATCTTTTGAAAGACGCAGGGAAAGAAGTTCATATCAAGTTAGCTCAGTTGTACACCCAGTGCTTACGTCAAGGAAGCGTTCCTAAATCGTGGTGCAATGCTATAGGGATTTTGATTCATAAAAAAGAGACCAGAGGGACCTTAGCAACTACCGACCGATTAGCCTGCTATGAAACAGATCCTTACAAATAGACTTATTCAAGTTTTAGATTTAAACCAACCGAGAAAACTGGCAGGCTTTAGAATCGAATATTCTACTCAAACACATTTACAGGCAATGAAACAACTAATCGAGAAAACGACAGGATACAATATACCTCTTTATTTAGCTTTTGTAGATTACGAGAAGGTCTTTGACTCGGTAGAACAAATAGCATTACTAAATTCGCTAGCAAGCAGGGTACAAACGAACAGATCGTAAGGATTCTAGAAAATATTTATGCGAAAGATACCGCTGTAATTCGAATACATAAAGATACAGAAAAAATCAAGATCGAGAAAGAAGTACGGCAAGGAGATACAATTTCATCCAAATTATTTACAGCTTTCTTGGAAGAGATTTTCAGAAGGTTGAGTTGGGAAGAGAAAAGTTTGAAGATTAATGGCGAATATTTGAACCACCTAAGATTTGCGGATGACATTATTCTTATTTCAGAAAGAGCAGAAGATTTCCAAGATATGTTATGTGATCTGAACAAGGAAAGTCTCAAAGTAAGTTTAAAAATGAATAAGAGTAAAACCAAAGTAATGTTCAACACGAAAGTTCAAAGTAAAGAGATTATAATTGATGGTGAATCTTGAAGAAGGTTAAGAGTATAACTATCTAGGCCAGATGGTGAAAGTGACCAAAGATCATAATAATGAAACAAAATGACGTATTACAATTGGTTGGAAAGTGTTTTGTAAGTACAATAAAATCCTAAGAGGATCTCTACCTTTATGTTTGAAACGTATAGTTTACAATCAATGCATTCTCCCAGCAATAATCTACGGATGTGAGACTTGAAAACTGACAAAGGCGATGGAAATAAAGCTAAGGACTACACAGAGGAGAATGGAGAGATTAATGATGGGAATAACGCTGAGAGACCGAATGAGAGCAAGTTGGGTGAGAGAGCAGACTAGAGTGAAAGATATTGTGGAGGCGGTAAAAGAGAGGAAGTGGAATTAGACAGGTTAGTGCGAACGACTGATGAGCGACGGAGCAAGTGTGTTACTGAGTGGACGCCGAGAGATGGGAAGTGTGGTAGAGGGAGACCAAACAGAAGGTCTGAGACGAGATAGAGAAGTTTACAGGAGTGACGTGGCAAATGTTGGCGCGATCGTATGAATCATGGAATGCTATGAAAAAGACCTTTGTTCAGCAGTGGACTCAGGATGGGTGATTTAATTGATTGATTGATATGTATGTATGTATGTATGTATGTATGTATGTATGTATGTATGTATGTATGTATGTATGCATGTATGTATATATATATATATATATATATATATATATATATATATATATATACTGTATATGGATACAGTATACACACCCACTCATCTATATATATATATATATATATATATATGTATATATATATACATACATATATATATATACATATATATATACATGCATAGAGTATATATATATATATATATATATATATATATATGTGTGTGTGTGTGTGTGTGTGTGTGTGTGTGTGTGTGTGTGGTGTGTGTGTGTGTGGTGTGTGTGTGTGTGTGTGTGTGTGTGTGTGTGTGTGTGTGTGTGTGTGTGTGTGTGTGTGTGTGTGTGTGTACATACATATACCAACGGCTTTTTCCTCTTTACAAGGCAGGTAGCCAAATTCAAAGGGATAAATCCACCCCTACCCATTTCATCCCCACATACTCCACTCCCAATCACCACCCCTCCCTTCCTCTTTTCTTGGCTTCTCCTGGATGACGGGTCCTCCCTGCAACTCGCCCATTGCCCTGGGTCAGAGGCAATGTAGCACAGAACATCCATAGCATGGCCGCTTCACTTAATCGGCGACTCCCCCTCTCCACCCCTCACGCAGAAAAAGAAATGGGGAGAAATCCCTTCGGACTGTGTCAAAATATTATTTACACATATTCCCTCACTTGTGTCAGGATTAGAAATGGAGAGAGTGAGTGGTTCGAGGTAAAGGTGGGACTTCGTCAAGGATGCGTTATGTCGCCCTGGCTGTTCAACTTATACATGGATGGGGTGGTGCGAGAGGTAAATGCAAGGGTAGTGGGTCAGGGATTGGAGATGGTTAAAGAAAATGGAGAAAAGTGGGAGGTGAGCCAGCTGTTGTTTGCGGACGACACTGCGCTTGTGGCAGGATCGGAGGAGGGACTGAGGAAGTTGGTGACAGAGTTTGGGAGAGTATGTGATAGAAGAAAGCTAAAGATAAATGTGGGTAAAAGTAAAGTGATGAGATGTACAAGGGGTGAAAGTGGCAGTAGACTGGAAGTGAGCATTAAGGGAGAGCGACTGTAGGAAGTGGATAGTTTTAGATACTTGGGTGCAAATGTGGCAGGAAAAGGTGGAGTGAAGGTGGAGGTAGAATGTAGATTGAGAGAAGCGAGTAAATGCCTTGGTGGATTAAAAAGTGTAATGAGGAATAGACATTTGGGAATGGATGCTAAGGGGAGACTGTATGAAGGAGTGATTGTGCCAACAGCACTGTATGGGGCAGAAACATGGAACATAAGAGAGGAAGAGAGAAGGAGTTTGAATGTGTTTGAGATGAGGTGTCTGAGAAGTATGATGGGGGTTACTAGGCTAGATAGAGTGAGAAATGAGGAGGTGAGGAGGAGAACAGGGGTGGAAAGGGAGTTGGGAGATAGGGTTGATGAAAGAGTATTAGGATGGTTTGGACACATGGAAAGAATGAGTGAAGAAAGACTAGTAAAAGAGGTATGGAAGGCAGATGTGGAGGGAGTGAACATGAGGGGACGTCCAAGGATGAGGTGGATGGATGGGGTGCAGGGGGCTTTGGGGAAGAGGGGAATATCTGTTGACTGTTGAGGAAGGACGGGAGAGGACAGAAGATAGGGGTGAATGGAGAATGGTTGTATATGGATGATGTTGTGATGCATGAGGTGGAATGGGTGGGGGGATGGGGGGTGAGGTAGTATGTGTGAGCAAAATTTGACGCAGCCCGAAGGGATTTCTCCCCATCTTCTCCTTTTATGCATGGGGGGACGGAGAGGGGGGTCGCCGATTTAATGAAGCGGCCTTGCTGTGGATGTGCTGTGTCTTGCGACACTGCTTCTGACCCAGGGCAGTGGACAAGGTGCAGGGATGACCCGTCATCCAGGAGGTGCTAAGATAAGAGGGAGGGTGGAGGGGTGTGGAGTGTATTCAGGGATGGAATGGGTGGGAATGATTTTATGCCTTTTCCTTTTTGGCTACCTCCCTTGTAAGGGGGAAAAAGCCTTGGTATATGTATGTATGTATTCCCTCACGGCCATCCCCCATCCACTCCCTTCCATACATCACAGCATCATCCATACACAACCATTCTCCATTCATCTCTATCTTCTGTCTTCTCCCATCCTTCCTCCCATCCCCTTTTATCCTATCCATCCATCTCATCCTTGGTCGACCCCTCATGTTTACTCCTTCCACCTCTGCCTTCCACACCTGTTTTACTGATATTTCTTCACCATTTTTTCCATGTGTCCAAACCATCCCAATACTCTTTCATCAACCCTATTTCCCAACTCCCTTTCCACCCCCAGTCTCCTCCTCACTTCCTCGTTTCTCACTCTATCCAGCCTAGTAACCCTTATCATACTTCTCAGGCATATCATCTTAAACACATTTAAACTCTTCCTCTCTTACGTTCCATGTTTCTGTCCCATGCAGTGCTGTCGGCACAATCACTCTTTCATACAATCTCCTCTTAATTTCCATTCCCAAATGTCTATTTCTCATTACACTTTTAATCCCGTAAGGCATTTAATTGCTTCTCTCAATCTACATTCTATCTCCATCTTCAACCCTCCCTTTCCCACCACATTCGCACTCAATTATCTAAAACTATCCATTTCCTCCAGTCTATGTTCTTAATATTCACTTCCAATTTATTACCATCCTCTCCCCTTGTACATCTCATCACCTTACTTTTACCCACATTTATCTTCAACTTCCTTCTTTCGCGCACCTTCCCATACTCTGTCACTAACTTCCTTAATACCTCTTCTGATTCTGCTACGAGGGAAGTGTCATCAGCAAACAGCAACTGGCTTATCTCCAACTTTTCTCCGTTTTCTTTAAATATCTCCAGTCTCCGGCCCATTGCCCTTGCGTTTAACCTTTCGCACCACCTCATCCATGTATAGATTGAACAGCTAAATTGACATAATACATCCCTGGGGAAGTCCCACCTTTACCTCAAACCACTCACTCTTTCCATTTCTAATAATAACATAGGCTCTGCTACTCTCGTAAAAATTCTTGACTGCTCTTTACAGCTTTCTTCTTATCCCACATATCTGCAATACCTCCCACAGTGGCTTCCTGGCTACCATGTCATAAACCTTTTGCAAATTTATATAGGCCCAATAAACATCCTTACCTTTTCCTATAGCTTTCTTACATATCTGCCTTACCACAAAAATCTATTCCACGCAACCCCTACCTGCTCCTCACCAATTACTCCCTCTCTTCCTCTCCTAATCCTCTCAATCAAAACACTTCCATAAGTCCTCCCAACTGCACTCAACAAACTGATTCCTCTGAAACTACTACATTCACACTTGTCCCCTTTTTCTTTGTGGAGTGGAACTATATAAGCACTCCTCCAGTCCTCCGGGATTCTATCCTCTTTTAGATAAACATTAAATAACCTCACCAGCCAGCCCACCATCAATGTACCTCCCTTTTTTAGACACCTCCGCATGACGCCCATCCAACCCAACCTGCTCTCATCATTTTAATATCTGCTTTCACCTCATCTTTCCTTGTTTCCCCTCCATTTTCCTCATTCATCACTCATTTTCTTTGCGCTTCTCACCGCAACCACCTTTCCCTCCCTATCCTCCTTCACATTTAACAACTCCCTAAAATACTCTGCCCATCTTCCTCTTACTGCCGTCTCTTTTATTATCATCTCTCCATCTGCACCTTTTACCTTTTCTTCTCTACATGATTCGCCTTCTCTTTCTCTCTTAATTTCCTTCCAAAACATCTTTTTATTACTTTCAGAATTTTCTGTCATACTCTTACCCCATTTCATATCTGCTCTCTTCTTTGCCTCCTTTACCTTATGCTTTATTTCTCTTCTCATTTCTTTGTACCTCTCATATACTTCTGTTGTCCTATTTTGTAATCAATCCATTAATGCTCATTTCTTCTCTTCTACAACCTTCAGTGCTTTATCAATCCACCACTCACTACGGTTCGAATAAGATCAGAAGAATGCGACTGATAAATTCACACCAGGAGGCGCCTTATATATATATATATATATATATATATATATATATATATGTATATATATATATATATATATATATATATATATATATATATATATGGTTATAGAAACCTCTTATAACCAATTTTAAGCAATTTGCATATGGAGTTCTTTGAAAGGGAATTGTTACCTTGTATTCTCACCCGTAAAGTCATCTGGTATCGATATTTCGATGACGTTTTATGCATTTGGCCTACTGATCTTAATTTGGAAAATTTTCTTATTAAATTAGATTATTTGGTGCCTTCTATTAGATTTAAAACTGAGATAGAACAAAATAACAAATTGCCCATTTTTTATGTTTCTGTTATTAGAAAAGATAGATGTTTTAGGTTTGACATCTTAGGAGGCCAACAAATGATTTGTCATATGTTCATTTCTATTCTGCACATCACATTAATACTAAGATTTCTGTTTTTTCATCCATGTATTTAAGAGCTTATAGGATTTGCAGTCCGGAATTTTTAGACTTGGAAATAAGAGGAATATATGACATTGCATCGGGCTTGAAATATCCTAAATATGTTATAGATAAATCACAATATAGGGCCAGGAAGTGTTATTTTAATACATCCCAAAAAGATAATACTTTTTGCCAGAAAATCTTTTAGCTCTACCTTTCATGAAAATCTTATAAGACTTCCTCGCATCCTGAAGGAGTTCAATATCTATGTTATTTTCAAAAACGGTACCATCAAAGAACTCATAAAAAAATTTCCTTGCAATAATGTAGGATGCGTCTACAGTATTCCCTGTAAACACTGTAGCTCCTGTTACATTGGCCAAACTGGTAAAGAATTACATATAAGGATGAATCAACATAGATATAGTATAAGGACGGGCCAAATGTCTAGTGGGGTTTTTGTCCATGTGAGAGACACAAACCATAGCATTGACTGGGATAATGTTAAAAAAAATTGTTGTTTGTAATTCTATTTTAAAAAGGAACATAATTGAATGCAGTTTTATAAAAAACAATTTTAACAATAATGTCAATTTGAGTTTAGGTTTATTGAAACTAGACAATCTCATAATTAACAGGATAATAAAACAGTACCATGACTCTTAATTGTGCCAAATGTCCCTGTGGACTTTTAGGTCACATGTTTGTTTTTATTATATTATTATTATTACTGTTTTATTGTTTTATTATTACTTTTATTGTTTTATTATTACTACTATTATTTTCACGTGTATATGTATGTGTGTGTATGTATATATTCTGAAGGTTTTATGTGGCTGTAACCTTCTCCAGTTTTCTTATTTCTGTATAAATATTGTATTCTATTTCTCTTCCTTGTACTCTTATGATGTCGTAATAGACGAAAACGTTTAGTATCCCGAACTTTTATTTCCCTGTGGTTTCTGCATGATCATTTAATCACGCGTTTGTGTGATTATTTTTGCATGTATAATATATGTATATATATATATATATATATATATAATATATATATATATATATTTATTCATGTATATATATTTATATACTATACATCTACACTGAATGGTTCCCAGCGATCAATTGATATCTTTATTCAACCACAAACAACTTTTAATTCCATGCCATCGCAATCGAGACTGAAGAATCGCTCGATGGAGACATTTTTTTGTAAATTGAAACGTGGACGAGCTCGTCCACATTTCAATTTCCAACAAAATGTCTCCATCGAGCGACTCTTCAGTCTCGATTGCGATGGCATGGAATTAAAAGTTGTTTGTGGTTGAATAAAGATATATATATATACATATATATATACATATATATATATATGTATATATATATGTATATATATGCATATATATACATATATATACATATATATGTATATATATATATATATATACATATATATATACTCATATATATACATAAATACATACATATATATATATATATATACATATATATATATATATATATATATGTTATAGGGTGTCCTTGGTTCGAATAAGAACAAAAGAAAGTGACTAATGAATTCACACCAGGAGGTCCTTTCTGCTATAAATGAGGTCGTCACCACCTTTCCCCTATGAGCTCGGACATCAGGAGGAAGTGGAAGAAGTGAGCGGTCGGTGAGAGATTCAAAAGATGATCGTCAAAGCGGAGTTATTGCGCTTCTGAGGCACCGCCCCGGGCCGAAGTGAGTCAGTCGATATCAGCGAGAGAAAGACAATGACAGACAAGTGTTTCCAGCCAGAGATCGGCCTGTGGTTGACCAAGATAGCTTCGATCTAATCCCTTCATCACGGTAACGCATTCCAAAGAGTTCTCTACTGAAGATGATCTGGTCTAGGTATGTGGATGATATTTTCTGTTTCTGTGAAGAAAATTGGGGTCCCTTTGATTTGATTTTAAACTGGACCACTTAGCTCTCACTTTCAAATTCAAGGTTGAATGGGAGGCAGAGGGTAATTTTTTTTTTTTTTTTTTTTTTTTTTTTTTAGATATTATTATGGGGAATGAGGATAGACTTGATTTCACGGTTTATAGGAAAAATACCCAAGTAGGTAGTTATCTTAATTTTTTTCAGTCAACATCCAGATAACGTCAAAAGAAATATAGCTTTGGGACTTTTTCTCCGAGGATTTAAGATTTGAAGCCCCCATTTTTTTTTTTTTTTTTATTATCAATAATAATCAAAATCCATCAGGCCCCAACTTACTAATGTAGCTTAACCTTCTTTGTTCCTGGACAAAGCCTTCAACCAGGCTAGAACTATTACTTTCTTTCACCCCCTCCAATACTGCCAAATATTCTACCCATAGAAGTTCTCTTGTTTCCCTTTTCTGAATCATTTAACCACTTGACCAAATTTCTTCCCAAAGAAAAGTGACATTTAATTCATAATTACCCGAATCTACTATGATAAAGTAGTAGCTTCTGTCTGTCTGTCTGTTTGTTTGTTTCTTTGTTCACGAACTCCTCCTAGGTTCTTGGAGATAGTCCCCCATAACCATATATATTCTGATACCCTATCACTCCAGGAACTTGGATAATTATATTTCATTTCCAAAAAAAATATTATTTTGGCTTGAGTTAAGGGTTAAAGGGGTATGGCGTGTTAACACGCCACTACTCTAGTGTCCCCTTAACAAAATTGATATTTTTGTGACAAAAATTACTATGATTAGACAAACCATTGTATGTGTTCATAAATATTATTTATATTTGTGAAATTAATGTTCCCACAAACTATGATAGCCTTTGTAAGGAGAAAGTATGTAAATGTAAAATGATTGTATATTTTTACCAAATGTTGAAATATTGGTTATTTTTATTCTACTTTTTGGCGGGCGGTAATATAATCGAGTTCAAAGATAATGAAAGGTTGGTTCAATTCTTCTCTTACGGCCGAATATATTTTATTTCCAAAGGGCGTCTCCCTCCTCAAATTGATTTTTTTCTTACTTCCTTAACATTTTATTTGTGTTACCTTTTCCATTGGGTTATATTGATACGTGTAACTCTTCTGCACAAATTCTATCAAAATTAAAATGATCATCATTTGCCCGCAGCAACGCGCGGGTAATTTGCCTAGTACCATCAATAAATAGTAGTTAACACTCATCAAAGATTGAAAGAAGAACACAATCTATACTACTTAAGAGGACTATAGTTCACAGTCGAAATAAGCTTCACCGTTTCCAGTTTTTTCTTCTGCACACACACACGCACACACACACACACACACACACACACACACACACACACACACACACACACACACACACTCCTCTCGTGGGCGGGGAGTTGGGGGTGTGTGTGTGTGCAAGGTCATAGCATTACCCATAGATCGGACCTACGAGCTCTGAGCTCTCTTCCAGGAGGGAAATAGCTGTCGATCACGAGTCCAACACGTGATCCAAAGACCAAGTGAATACACACACACATACACACACACACACACACACACACACACACACACACACACACACACACACACACGCACGCACACACACACACACACACACACACACACACACACACACACACACACACACACACACACACACACACACACACACACACACACACACACACACACACACACACATACACACACACACACACATATATATATTCTCTTGTAAACATACGAGGTTGAAGGCTAAAGAGGATTCACTGTTGATTATTTTATTACGTGTAGCTTCGATACAACGTACAATCTTTTTGTCTTCAAATTTGACGTATCTTAGTAGTTGTCCTATTGTGGCCGACGTTTCGGAACTTCCTGGTTCCATCTTCTGGGCGATCTGATGTGCAGTGTCTGTGGATGTCGTATTTATTCATGGAGTTGGGATCATAAGGCTTCTTGCAGGAAGAGGTCTCCTCTGATTGGTTGCCTAGGACCAACAGTGAATCCTCTTTAGCCTTCAACCTCGTATGTTTACAAGAGAATATACTACCTGGCTACACCAATATAAAACTTCATGACGAGAGCGCCAGAAACGAAGACAGCACTCGCCAGTTCCGGAAGGAATTGGTTGAGCGCCAAACAGAGGAAAAGAAGAAAGTCATCTATTCCCTAAAAGAAGAGTTAAGATCCATCGAGAAAAAATGGAAAGAAACCCCTATCCCCGTCAACACAAAGGAGCAGATCAATAAGAAACTAAAAGAACTAGAAGAACGACACCGGAAAGGAGTAGAAAGCAGAACCGTGAAAAAGTTAACCAAACTTTATGGCGGTAACATCAAGCTGCCCCGCCCTCCCGCAGGGTATGTGAACCTCTCAGACCATGTTCTTACCAAGGACCAAGAAGAACTTCTGAACATGGGCCTTAATTGCCACTATCTTACAAAACCACGACCCCATCGTAAGCGGCTAGAAATTGAGGTTCTCCTTGATGACATCCAACATCTGGAAAAAGCAGGACAAGTACAAACTACACCAGACCTGCAACCAGCGCTTCTTGCAGAAGCCAACAAGACAAGAGGATCATATCATAGTAAATATGTTAACGGAAACCACCTTCTCGCCGCAAAAGAACTCAGGAATAACCCTGACATCACCATCAGACGTGCTGACAAAACAGCCGCCTTTGTCATCATTAATAGGGAAGATTATACCCACAAAATAGACTCCATACTCAGCGACACCACAAAGTTCACAAAGATAACAAGAAATCCAACTGATTCCATCAAGAAGAAGTTGAACAAAATCATCACATCCATCAACGCCAACATGGACAGTCCAAAATTCCCCAAGCTTACAGGCGAATACTCTCTTGGGTATGCTTTTGGAAACATCAAGACACATAAACCTGGCAACCCCATCAGGCCCATCATTTCCCAAATACCTACAGCAACATACCCCATAGCCAAGAAACTTAACGCGCTTCTCACTCCATATGTCCCCAGCACCTACACCATTGCCTCCGCGCCCGATTTTCTCGAAATCCTCCGAGATTCTCCATCTAACGAGGATGCCATCATCGCTTCGTTGGACGTAGAAAATTTATTTACGAACGTCAACGTAGACCGAACCATCGAATTCATTCTCAAGAGAGTGTACCACTGCGACGATACCACACCTCTCAACATCCCCGAGAAAAGCTTAAGATCACTACTGGAGATATGCACCAAAGAAGCTCCCTTTACTTGCCCTAATGGAAGAATGTATAAACAAATCGATGGGGTGGTAATGGGTAGCCCCCTTGGAGTTTTGTTTGCTAATTTCTTCATGGGTACCATTGAGACAGAACTCCTGGCAGAGGCCCGTCCCTCCATTTACTGCCGTTACGTAGATGATATCTTCGTACGAGTAAGAGACGAGAGGGAACTTCAAGACCTGAAAACCCGCTTCATCAAAGCCTCAGGACTTAATTTCACCTACGAAGAAGCTAACAATGGACACCTCCCTTTCCTTGACATCCTCGTCACAGCACAGCAGACAGGCTTCCTAACAACAGTTTACACAAAACCGACAGACCCTGGACTTTGCCTGAATGGAAAAAGTGAGTGCCCTTCCAGGTACTTACACACCACTATCGGCGCATATGTCAGAAGAGCACTTTCACACTGCTCCACATGGAGAAATACACACCAAGAACTGGAAAGACTAACTCAGGTCCTGGTTAACAATGGATACATAAATTCAGACGTAACACACATCACAAAAAAGATCCTAGACAAATGGTACACAAAAGAAGATAACCCGACACCTAACAACAAAAACTCCATCAAGTTATATTACAAGAATCACATGTCAACAGAATACAAAACAGATGAAAAGATTTTAAAAGAAATCATTAACAAGAACATACAGACAACAGACCCCGAAAAACAAATCCAACTCATCATTTATTACAATACTAAGAAAACAGCCCAATTGATTATCCGTAACCAACCCACCACCACAAAAACAACACTACAACAAGACCACGTTGTATATCAATATAAATGCAATAGTGAGGCGTGTGGATCTCACACTTACATTGGTATGACAACAACACAATTAACACGACGCCTAACATGCCACCTGTCCAACGGATCAATCAAGTCACACTATACCTCTTCCCACAACAAAACACTAACAAGAAAAGACCTAGACAATAACACGACAATCATAGACAGGGAATCGGATCCCCGACGGCTACTGTTCCTGGAAGCCATATACATACAAGATAACCATCCTAACATCAACATCCAGACCGAAGACCTGCGCGTCTTACCATCCATGAAGAGACTGAACACAGACAGAATCACTACACGCACTGGGAGAGGTCTCTCAGATCTCCAGTAACCCGGCTCCCCTATTGGTCCTAGGCAACCAATCAGAGGAGACCTCTTCCTGCAAGAAGCCTTATGATCCCAACTCCATGAATAAATACGACATCCACAGACACTGCACATCAGAATCACTACACATTTAGCTGTGCCTGCATCTAGATTACAGTTAACACAAGTGCTTAATATCCATTGATACTTAGTACTTTACATACACAACACTTCCGAAGTCACGTAATCGCTCTCTGTTTTCAGAGTCTTGCCTTCGTAGAAAAGAGAAAAGAGAAATAACACTACACATTTAGTCTTCGACTTGGTTATAACCAGTACACATCGACATTGCCCGCCTTCTGTATCCTCTTTTAGCGCCTTAAGGAAATTCGTGTCTTGACCGTCTTCTTCGTAGGTGCTTCTGCTCTTCCTCTTTCTCTCCTTCCCTGACGTGTCTAACTCTCGTAGAACTTACCGTCAAGCGCCCTCATCATGAGAACCAACTATCAAGTGGTTTTTGTGAGAGGCAACTCACGCCCGGATGGCATCTCGCTTGTGGACGATGCCAACCAATTAAGCGGTGTGATAGGCAGTGCTCCTGTGCGCTTTGCCCAGACGGAAGGGGCAAATGTCCTGTTCCACTTGATGGATCAGGATAGTCTCGATGCCTGCTTCGATAAGAGGACTGTGATCAGGCTGGAGAAGCTGGGTTTCTCTCCCCGTAGGGTCACACCCACCTACGCTCATGTCAGAGCGTCCATGTACGTGGGTAGGATGGTCCTTGACAAGCTCGGGGATAAGGAAGCCATTCTGTGTGACCTAAGGGAGAGGAACTCGGATGTTGACTTTGTCGATGCCTTCCGGCCTCCGGGCACTGATTTCGTCAGGATTTCCCTTAAATCTAGGTCCGACCTTGAGAAGATTCTCGGGGTAGGACTCAAGATTAGTTTCCTATATCTGCCCCCATCCTCTATTAGAGAATTCAAAAACCTAATAGTCAGGCAATGCCTGATATGTTACTCCCTGCAACATGAATCCCGATCCTGTCCTCAACCCAATCTGACTAGATGCTCCAAGTGTGCTACCGACGGACATCGGTATAGAGAATGCGAGGCAGCGAGACTCAAGTGTCTCCTATGTGGGGGAACCCACAGCGCCATCTCCAATTCCTGCCCGGAAAGGAGAAAGGCGGCTGACACAGCGCAGCCTGCTCAACCGGTGGCTAGGTCAGCTCCCAACACCCGCCCCCAACCTGCGCAACCCTCTAATCCTCGTCCTAAAACCAAAACCCCCTCCTCCTCCCCCTCCTCCTCCTCCTCCTCCTCCTCCTCCTCCTCCTCCTCCTCCTCCTCCTCCCCCTCCTCCTCCTCCTCCACCCCCACTCCCTCCTCCCCATCCCAAGGCAAAATCCCTCAACCCCCCACCCCCAAACCCAGAACCCACCCAGGTGTAAAGAGGAGGGCTAGCTCCCCAGCTGCCGCCCCTGACCAGGAGCCTTCTTGCGCCCCCAAGGAGCAGCGGACGCAGAGGACGAAGTCCAAGCGTTCTCGCCAGGATGCGAGCAGGCCCTCCACCTGTACCGAAGTCCCTAGCATGGTTGCATCAATTATCGGCAGCACCCTGGAAAGGGAGGCAGCTGGTAATCTCCAGTGTCCTTCTGGAGACGAAAGGTGCAACCAGGCGAGGGACGCTCAAGTACTTGCTCTGAGTATTGTCTATTCGGCAATGCTCATGTCCAAGAGCAAGGAGCAGGTGCAGGAAGTGCTGTCCACAGCACTCACTCACCTGGGCTTACCTGCCTTCCCCATTCCACCTCACGTCCTAGAGGCTATTCCCTTTGGTCCCAACAACCCATCCTATCCTCACCCAGCCCCTACCCCTCCCACCACCGCTCCCTCTGTTTCCACACCCCCTCCCTCTGTTTCCACACCCCCTCCCTCCTCCTCCTCCTCCTCCTCCTCCTCCTCCTCCTCCCCCACCTCCTCCTCTTCCTCCTCCTCCTCCTCCACCTGCCCCAAGAAGGCTGCGCAAGAACCTAAACCTAACCCCAGGCTATCACGCCCCAAGTCCAGGGCATACAGACATGAATCCTACCAACGTAGCAACCGTTCACGCTCCCCAATCCTAAGCCCCCGCTCCTCCTCGTCAGGGGCAAACAAATCCTCCTCCGAGCTCCCGCGCCGTGTGGCCATACCACGAGCCAGCTCGACTGGGAGGCCTAAGTTGAACCTGACGAAACTCACAAAGGAGACGCTGCGGGACATAATCCCCTTCACCAGCACTATAACAGACACTGTCCAGTCTAGTGGTAGTGCATCCTCCTCCTCCTTCGACAGCGACGTGCTAACACGCCAAGCCCCTAAGTCTAACTAAGCTTCCTCTTAAAACTCCCTCCAACTAGTAGAGCTCACTAAAGACAACTATTCCTATGGATAGATTGGATTTACGTGTGTTCTACCAGAACGTCCGTCACTGGGCCCCACAAAGGACCAGCACCTTGTTAGAAATTGCCAGACACGGTCCTGATGTCATTTGTTTGACTTCGATGGGTGATCCAGCCCCCGACTCTCTTCCCAAGATTCAAGGCTTCAATACTTGGAGTCGGGGTCTTGCTTTGCACTCGGGCGTCTGTATCTTGGCCAGGAAGTCCCTCCAGGCAACTATACTTGATCAATTTCATTATGAGCAGATGCTCGCGATCAAGTTAAGCACCACTCGCGGTCCCATCCTCCTCTGTACCCTCTACCGCCCTCCCCGTATCCCCTTCCTCCCCTTTGTTGACATTGCCAAGGTGATGTCATACAAAATCCCAACCTTCTTCATTGGCGATTTCAACTGCAGTCATGCTGCTTGGAGCCCTGGAACGCACAACAGCAGCTCAGTGAGTCGACAACTACACTCTCTTACTATACTTCACCGGCTGAAGTTCCTAGGTCCGGACTTTCCCACATTCATAGGTCATGGATTGCAGGGTAAGCCCGACCTGGTGTTCTCCAACAGCCGAGCTTTCTTCCTCAACTCCACTATCTCACCCGGTGCCCCCACCCTCTCAGACCACATACCCTTAATCCTTCGCATCTCCACCTCACCCATCCTTATCCCCAGTGAGCCTCGGTTACGTTACAGTCAGGCCGACTGGGAAGGCTTCAAAAACACTCTCACGACATACACCAACACAAACATGGACAACACTCCACAAGCGGCGATAGAGCAGGAATGGCGCTCACTTACAAAGTTTGTCAAAAACGCTGTAAAAAAGCACATTCCTAGAACAAAGCACCGAAAGATTGCCACGTTCACCGCTTCTATGCGCACTAACAGACTACGCATTGCACTACAAAACAGATCTACAGATCTATTACAAGCACCCCTAGAGGCCCGTGTAGCCATCCTAAGAGACATGCACTGGCTACAGAGTAGCCTGAGGAAGTCCCTCTACATCGATTCACATCGAGAAGAGGAGCAACTGATGGCCTCGCTCTCCGGCGCCTGTGAGAAGGACCCTTCCAAGTTCTGGAGGACCCTCAAACGTGAGCTGGAGGAGTGCTCTGTGCCACCACCCAAGGTCATCAACCATCTTAACCACTCTGCACACTCCCCCCAACACCAAGCTGACCTTCTGGCGTCAGCATGGAGTGAGGTCTTTAAGCCCCATCCTGTGCAAGGACCACATTGCTTTAGCACCTTGCACAGTGTTAACTCATTTATGAACAGCTGTAGTGACCTCATTCCCGACGAGACTGTTGATCTCTCTCAGTTAGATGAAGATGATCCCCTTATCTGCCCCATAGTTTTGGAGGAGGTAAAGGGGGTTATCTCGGCACTAAAACTAAAATCCCCTGGCCCTTCAGGCATCGATGCACACATACTCAAACGTATGCCAGACAACATAATCTCACACATGACGACACTATATAACAGCTCACTAGCCTCTGGGTACTTCCCACAACTATTCAAGGCCTCCCATACCATCCTCATTCCTAAACCCCAGAAACCCGCCTCCGCCCCCCTTTCATATCGGCCCATCTCCCTTCTGGAGTACTTTGGAAAGGTGTTCGAGCACGTCTTAAGCCGCCGCCTGACCGTGTACCTAGAGACGGAGAATGTGCTGAGGGACTGCCAGTTTGGTTTTCGGCCGGGGCGCGGTGCAGAAGACGTAATATCCATAATCACTCAATGGGTTCAAAGACCGCCAGACGGTCGCCCTGGTAAGGCCATTTTGGTTTGTAGGGATGTGGAGAAGGCATTCGATACTGTCTGGCACGAAGGCCTGAAGTACAAATTGTACCACAACTTCGACTTTGCCCTGCCGTTCACAAGGTTGCTCTGCAACTACCTGGACGACAGGTCAATTAGAATAAAGTGGCGGGGCTGTCTGTCCCAACCTTTTGTGCCGAAGGCTGGAGTGCCGCAAGGGTCAGTCCTTGCCCCCACTCTGTACAATCTATATACGAATGACCTGCCAGAGCCGGCTTATCCTCGCAACCAGGCTCTAACTCTCTCGTATGCGGACGACACTAACCACATAAGCAGACACAAAACGCTGCAGGGAGCGTTACACGTAATGCAAAACATCCTAGACGGGGCACACGCGTGGGAGCAACAGTGGCGCATTAAGACCAACGCGTCGAAATGCAATGCTGTACACTTCCGCTGCAAACGAACCAACAGAACAATCACAAACACTCCTCTTAAAATAAACAACACAAACATCCCAGCGAAGGACCATACCCGTGTGCTGGGTAGCACACTTGATAGTGGCCTTACCTGGACCCCACACTTCCGCAAGCAGGGAGCGAAGGCTAGGGCTGTGCTGGGTAGGCTCAGACGCTTCAAAACTGCAACACTGAGAACCAAACGTCGATTGTACCTAGCCCTCGTCAGACCGATTCTGTGCCAGTCCCCGGGACTAAGCCAGCTGACATGTGCCACCAATAACTACGAGCATCAGAAGGTTCAGAATGCCGCTGTCCAGTTCATCACGGGCTCGCGATGGAGCGACTTCAGAACCACTGAGTCTCTACACCAAATTTCCAACATCCGTCCACTCAACCAACACAAACACAAACTTCACTCAAGACACCTAGAAAAACTGCACGCCAAACACAAACATCTGATACAACATATTACACCTAGACCACACCGTACAGACTATCTGTCAGCTGCGCCCGTCCCACGTGCGGTGTACACGATAAAACGTGTATAACCGCACCAACAAGTAACACACCCCTTCACCAGCTTGACTGGTGATAACCACAATAATAATAATGGTAATGGTAATAATAATGATAATAATAATAATAATAATATCGTTACTCAAACCTGACCTGGGGTAAAACAGGAATCCTCATGCCTTACCTGGGGCTAATCAGGAACGCCCTCTAAACGCGGGAAGTGAAATCTACTCACTAACCGTAAATTACACACATACACCTCTCACGAACATAGCCGCATCCCACGCACAAACATATACACTTCCTTTTTCTTCGACTAAAATTCGCTTCCTTTCTCACTTTCTCTTATACTACATCTTCTCATTTCAGTTTACCTCCCACTAAAGTTTTTTCCGTTTTTCCCCCTTTCTCTACTACTACGCCTCCTACCATTTTCTAAACTTTCGTTGGTGATCCTAACCCCGCTGGTAACCCCGTTGGTAATCCCAACCTCCTAACCTCCGGCGTCAGGCGCTTCCCTCCAAGCTCCTGGTCAAGTCCTCCTATGCCATGACAACAATCTAGCCCCTAATTGCTCGCGATTCGCCCGGTGGCAATAGCCCTCTTTTATACACTACTATCTTTTCATTTTCTAACAGACGTTCTTCCCCTCCCACAAAACCCGATCCCGCGCAAGCGAGGTGGTCTTTTCTTGAATTCCAGAATTCCAGATCGCCCAGAAGATGGAACCAGGAAGTTCCGAAACGTCGGCCACAATAGGACAACTACTAAGATACGTCAAATTTGAAGACAAAAAGATTGTACGTTGTATCGAAGCTACACGTAATAAAATAATCAACAATGAATCCTCTTTAGCCTTCAACCTCGTATGTTTACAAGAGAATATACTACCTGGCTACACCAATATATATATATATATATGTATATATATATATATATTAATGTATCCAGGAAGAATATTTTCTTGTTGACAAACGAGATTAGATAATATTGCTGTTTCTGCACTGTTTATCTTTTTGTTGAGAACTTCTATTTCACTTGTTAGTTTACGGTGTTGGACTGTTAGTTTGCTGAGTAGCTGTCCGTATGTGGTTGCAACGTTTCGGTCTTTTCTGGAGACCATCTTCAGGCTGATTATGTGGGTGTATGTGTGTTTCTTTTATATATTATTTTGTTTCTGTTTGCTTGGATGGTGCCCTGTAAAGCGGTCTTCCTGATTGGCTGCTTCATACCCATCAGGAATCATTAGGAGAAGTCACATGCGCTTTTGGGATTTGATAATCTGGAGGTCTATGCTGTGCGTACGTGTGTGTGTGTGTGTGTGTGTGTGTGTGTGTGTGTGTGTGTGTGTGTGTGTGTGTGTGTGTGTGTGTGTGTGTGTGTGTGTGTGTGTGTGTGTGTGTGTGTGTGTGTGTGTGTGTGTGTGTGTGTGTGTGTGTGTGTGTGTGTGAGTGTGTGTGTGTGTGTTTTGTGTCTTTCAAAGAAGTTCAGAAGTGCGTGGCTTCATCTGGGCAAGTGCCACTCTCATACAATTTTCTCAACAATTTTTTTTCCCTTTTCTTCGTATATGTAGGTGTAGGACTTCGTGTGTCGTATGTGTGTGTGTCGTGTCTGTGTGACTTCCGTCGAACCCCTGCGACTGACTCACTGAACCCCTGGCCTCTGGGGTTCGATTGAACCCATGTTAATGACCATTTGCCTAGAGATGATCCACGAATTGTCAAGAATGACTAAGTTCATAGAAGATCTTACCTCACAAACATAATTTGAATCTGAGTTATAATTAGATTATTAAACTTTATTTATAAGAACATAAGAATGAAGGAGATTGCAATAGACCATAAAGCCTACACAGGTCAGTTCCATGCCCATTACCGCCTATCATCCCCATCCATAAAGTCATCTAACCTTCTCTTAAAGCAACCGATACTTTCAGCGCTCACTACATGATTAGTAAGTCTATCATATTCGTTAATCACTCTATTGGTAAATCATTTCTTGCCTATTTTCCTCTTAAACCTTAGTATGATGACTTTGTATGAATCACCCTTGTTAAAGTCTTTGACCCATTTGAATGCCTCTATTAGATCACACCGTACTCTAAATCTTTCCAGAGTGTAAATTAAGGTGCCTAAACCTGCCATTCTCCTCTGTACTGATTCTAGTGAATTAATATTCATTCTATAGGACGAAGACCCAAACCGTATCATATAGTCAAGGATCGGTCTAACTACGCAAGACAGAGTTTGATAATTATTTCTACACTTTTATTTGTAACCGTCCTAGTGATGAAATCTAATGCTCTGATAGCTTTATTCTTGGTGCTAATGCACGAGTACTATTTCCTAGATTCAATGTATCCACTTTGGAAAAAGAAATACCGGAATATGTTTTTAGTGCTTCGCAAAGTCAATAATAGCTAAAAAGATTACACAAAAACCCTTTTTCGTTTTTTATTTATTGCAATTTGAAAATGAAGGAAGAACAACAGAGGAAAACACACGATTGGGAAGAAAAGAATAGGATAAGAGACGGAGAATGATAATATGTAACATATAGAACTCAAAGAGAAAGGCAGGAGAAGAAAGCTTACGATAACCACCCAGCAACATACAGACATACACAAGGAGCTAAATTGAGTAATACTCCATGGCCTTTTTCAAAACATATATAAAACAAATGATAAGATGTATTCTTATAAATTTCAACAGATAAGCTTAGAAAAATAAGACCAGGAGAAATAACGGAGACGACGTATTGATGAAGTCATTGACATCATCGACATCACTGATAATTCGAGTTACATAAAAACATATTCTCGCACAGGCAGACACAAACAGTTAACATTATATTCTTTATCCAGGAGATTTTTTTTCCGAATTCAGAGAAACAATACTGACTAAACAATATATGAAACACCTATTTTTTATTAGGCCTATACTGGAACTTAATTTCAGTTTTATGATATGTTCACTATTATCACAGGAAAAATGCAAAAAACACTTGTCATTTGCTGGGACGAATTGGTATGTTCTTAGTGATACTTGTAGTGAAGTTTGCGTTTTTATAGTTTGTATAAAGGTACACTGCAAAAATATTGAATGCATTATGTATACTACTTTTTTGAGTCCCCAAACACAGCATTGCAGAACCAACATGCACACAAGGAAATACCAATGATGCACCGAAATGAAAAATTCTTCAGAGATATTCCGGTTCAACTATGCCGAGTATCCACACATCTTGCATGCTGTCAAAGATATTTAAGGAGTGGAGACTACTCTCAAAAGAGGATGGAAAACTCTCAATATCGCTGAATATCGTCTGTTTCGCTACCGGATACTCAGGTTGATACATAACTCATGACGTCATCGGAACAAATGCCAAAAGATGGCCCTGTATGCTGTTTTAACATGCAAATTAACAGACGACGAATATTTTCGTCAAAAGGTCCCTCACATAATACTTTTGAGGTAAGATATTTGTTTTACATATGGTCCTCGTGAAAACAGATAAAATTACAAAATAAAAAATGCAAAATTCTGCCTACACTTGGTAGCTACCCTTTAAGGTCAGGACTCACTAGCACTCCCAAGTCTCTCGCATTCAGTTTTCTCTAAATAGGTGTTATCTTAGCTGTATCTGCTTTATCATACCTGTCTTGTTTAAGGTATTATTCATGAATAGTACATAAATATTCAAGGAGAAATCCATATTTATGACAGAGAAGACAGTATGGGAGTAATTTTAAGAACATGTCTTCGTGTTTTTGACTACCTCCCATGTAAAGGGGAAAAAGCCGTTGGTATGTATATGTACGAGTATGTATGAAATGTGGGGTACCTGTTTATTGTGAGATGATTTTCATTCCCATTTAAAAAATGATAATAAAACTTTCAGCATGCCTAATAAAGTTACCAAATTATTGTACGTTACCTTTTCTCATACTTAATTATTTTCATCAAATGTGCTGAATTCTATCGTTGGCTAACGAATCGTCTGTCTACAGTTTACACCGATGTATATAAACGACTACAAAGAATGGTCACCCCAAAATGTTTCGTTTTCTCAGTATTTTGTGGTTCAAGCAGCGAGTAGGGGGTGACCATGACAATTAACCGTAGATCAGTTGTTTCAAACTTGTGGATAAATCACTTCTTTATGGAGAGTTTAAAAAATAAAACACTAATAATGATAATTATAAAAAACATATAGCGAATATATTATTGAT
>NC_134811.1:14964772-14967272 GCF_046742065.1 Oratosquilla oratoria
ATGTATATATAGATACATATATATATATATATGTATAAATATATATATATACATATATATATATATAAATCTGTCTGTGTCTGTCTGTCTGTCTGTCTATCTCTCTCTCACTCTCTGACTCTTTGTCTGTCTGTCTGTCTGTCTGTCTGTCTCTGTCTCGGGCGCAAAAATTATCCATAAGAATAGAAGCGTTGGTAAACTACAATCCAAAACAACAACAATAATTCTCTCTCTAGTTGAAGATGAAACCCACGCAAAGGCCAGCTTCCCTTATTTGAAGCCACGATGGACGCTTTCACGTGTAACCTGAGTTGATTAATAAGATTGGTCCTAAGATGGACGTTGCAGCATACAGCATGAGCAGTGTCTGAGGCCAAGGATCGATCCGGAGACCATTGGAATTCTTTTCGAGTTAAAGTGAGACCCCAACAGTTCTTCATTTTCATTACCAAAAGGTCATCGGTTCAGAGAAGGAAAACGATGGAGGGAAAGAGATCGACTTGGTGGTCGGTTTACAGACACTGGAACCGTTGGGGGAAAGTTCTAGAAGGAGGGAAGTACTAGAAGGAACTAAGTACTAGAAGGAACGAAGTATTAGAAGGAACTAAGCTCGAGATTAAAGGCTTTCACCATCTCGAACTCAGCTCGGCTGAAGTAGGCAACAGAGCTCTTTTTCAATCTGAGTTCGTAAGCGCAGAATTCTTGAAGTCGAAAGATGGAGGCGAAGAAGACCCCCAGTGGAGGTGAAAGTATGCAAATGGAAGTGAAATGAGGAAAATAACCAAGGAGGTGACGCGTGAAGAATGCCCTGTCCTGCTTTCTTGGAGCTACTGAGGCTTGCCCTCAGAGCTTCTGGCAGCAGGCCAGTCGGACCTTTCTCTTCGCCTTCGTGGAGTTCGATGGTGCAGAAGACTTCTGGAAGGAAAGACTCCTTAATTAGCATTGAAGTCTTTCAAATAGAAATAATGAAAAGAGGGCCTAGAGGGGAGGAATAACTGCCCTCCTGTGCCCTCCACGGTGCCTCCTCCACTCCTCCCAGCCCCGCCTCTCCTTACTCCGCCCCAACTCCTCGCGCCTCTGACCTTTCTCCTAGCCCCTTGGCTCCAAGGGCGAGAGTGACGCGCAGTCCCGCTCGCCCACGTGCTCGCATCAGTGCACACCCGTCCTTGCGTGCCCGCTCGCTCGCTCCCACGAAGGCACGGGTATATCTGGATACAAAACAAGACACCCACGCTCGTACTCACGGCCAGGAACGAGACGCTTTGCGGGTTGTTCGCTTTCAACTGCCGATTATAAACCTACACCTGTATGTAAGGATGACGTCATCCTTCCTTGCGCATGCGCGCAAGCGGGCATCCTGCCAGGAGAGGCCCACGGCCCCACATATCCTGCTTTCTTTCATCTCCCTTATGGAAGGGGCCTTATCTTCTCCCTTCTGGGCCTCTAAATAAGGATTTTCCAATCTAAGAAAATTTACCTTAACTAGAGAAACTTTAATCTACTTTAAGATGTTAGTAGAATCAGGATTTTTTTTAGAAATGTCATAAACGTATAGGTACCATAAGTTGCGATTATAATTAATATGTGAAAATGTTGTCTTGATAATCAACACGAAATGATAAAGAATCATATTGCAAAGGATTACATTGCGGAAATCTAGTCCTACAGAAATTACGTATTCATCCCACTGGGGTGATAAATCAGAGAAAATATGGGAAATGGGAAAATAGGAAGAAAAAATGGAGACCATGAGGGAGACCATCTGCCCAACAGCTGGTCACAGGAGTGGACACTGGGAAAGTAAACACCAACATTTTTTATTGAATGTACAGAGTGTCATTCATTGGGGTTTTTCCAAGTTCTTGACAAAAAAAGACTATCAAAACGTTGCATATTCAATAAAGGCTTTGTCTTTAGAGAATGTTTACTCTGTCTTCTCTGTCAACACTTTTGGCAGTTGCTGTCTTCAAACGACCAGTGACTGGTTTTGGCGTTGAGGTCTCCA
Organism: Oratosquilla oratoria; assembly: GCF_046742065.1. Taxonomy (NCBI): domain Eukaryota; kingdom Metazoa; phylum Arthropoda; class Malacostraca; order Stomatopoda; family Squillidae; genus Oratosquilla; species Oratosquilla oratoria. The sequence continues at coordinate 14,966,778 of NC_134811.1, forward strand.
CGAGGAATGACCAGAAGAACAACGTCCGGGTGTCAGGCACGTCGGATTTCTGTGTCTCACAGAAACGTTCCTCCTCTCCTCAGCCGGACACTTGATCCCTATGTGTACGCTGATGATAGACGATTTTAATCGGTTAAGGGACGTCCTTGTAGATCACGGGTTCCCAACCATGAGTACATGTACCCCAGAAGTACATTTTTATTTGTTATTGGAGTTCATAAGGGTCTGAGAGAATAACAACTCCTGTACAATTCATATTACACACACACACACACACACACACACACACACACACACACGGCCCGGTGGCGAATTGGTAAGGCACTGGCCTCACAAGCCGGAGAACCGGGGTTCGATTCCCCGGTCGGGCGGAGACAAGTTGGGTTTGTCTCCTTTCACGTGTAGCCCCTGTTCACCTAGCAGCGAGTAGGTACGGGACGTTAGTCAAGGAGTTGTGACCTTGCATTCCCGGTGTGTGGAGTGTGAGTGGTCTCA
>NC_134811.1:14974772-14979772 GCF_046742065.1 Oratosquilla oratoria
CATATCTGCCATACATCATGGGTTTGTCTTGGTATGAAAAAACTTCCCCTTCCATTGACCCCATGAAAAAATTGCGAAGAGAACTCCTAAAGGGGAGCCCATCGCCACACCGTCAACTTGCTGGTAGAGGTTAGCGCGGGGACACCGGAAGGCAATCTCTATGGTGCAGATCTCGAGCAGGCGACGAAGGCGAATTTCAGGGATGTCTAGCTTTGGAGAAGGTCTTGATCGGTAAATAGTGTCACAGATGTAGTTGATTGTTCGTATAATTGGGACGTTAGTATATGTATATATGTATATATATATATATATATATATATACATATCTACATATATGTATGTATATATATATCTTGACACCAATTTTAGCCAAATTATTTGGATGATGGAGAACATAAACACAGGGGAAGGCTCGGAACCCTAAACACTCTAACGTTTCGTTCGCGTAGAACTTCTTCAGAGAGTGTATGTAGAACTGCAATTGAAGTTTATGTACTAAATCTAATTACCTTTTCGGACACTTGGGACAGGTCGTTTTTCTGGCGTGTTTTAGAATTAAAATACTAGTTTGTTTAGCTAAATTGATAAACCCTCCTCGATGATTCGATGAATTATTAGTTGAAATATATGCTGATTCAACAATTCTTCTAGTGAATTTATCAAAACCTTTATGTAGCACTTCAGCTTCTCTCCAGTTTGGTAAATGATCGAATTTTTCCGCATGAACTACTAAAGAATTAGATGTCCTATGTGCTTTTATGTCGTTTTTATGTTCATAAATTCTTTTTTTTTTCTAATCCTCTTGACGATTCGCCAAAATAAGCCATTGAGCAACTATTGCACGGGATTTTGTATACGACGCTGTTTTCGGAATTGGTTCTCTTTTCGGAAGTCTTTATTAAATCACCTATCCTCTTGTTAGTTATTTTAGCTATGTTTATACCTGATTTTGTTAAATATTTGTCTATTATTGGTGACGTTTCTGAGCCAGGTACTGATACAAAATTGGTATTATTTTTTATCATTTCTCTCTTTCTTTCCGCGATTGTAAATATTTGTTGCTTTTCTTTTTGTTCTTTTCAACATTCCCTCTGGATATCCAAGTTTGTCAAAGGTTTTCATAATGTAATCAAATTCGCTTTCTAGGTATTCATTACTACAGATTCGTAGTGCCCTGAGAAAAAATCCTATTACTATACCACTCTTTGTCCTATCATCATGTGCGGAGAAGTAATGTACTAAATCCTCTTTGTTTGTTTCCTTTCAAACAGGGGATTGTTACATGTTACCAAGCGTTAGCCGTTAAAAAAAACGAATGCGTCATCCCCAGAAGATTCAAGAAAGCTTTAATAAATGTAGGCATAGACAAAGACATAGTAATCACCAATGCAGATAAAGGAGGCGGTATCGTGATCTTATCAAAAGAGGACTATATCAGTCAAATGTTAGAGCTCTTAGATGACGACAATACTTATCGCAAAAAACATATAGGTTTCGCAACGAATGAAGCAGATAAATTAAAAAAACATGCCAGAAAAATTCTTAATAAAACTGAAAAAGGAAAGAAATTAATGGGACTTCTGGAGGAATACCCCAATCCTCCCAGAATGCGCGGTATTCCAAAAATTCACAAACCCAACGTTCCAATGCGACCCATAACTTCAGGGGTTGGCAATGCACCCCACAGACTAGCGAAATGTCTAGCCAAACCGTTATCACAGGCAGTGGGATCGATCAGCAATACACATTTGAAAAATTCTAACGATCTTTTGACAAGATTAAAGATTTAGATTTCACGGGGAAAAAGTTAGTAAGCTATGATGTAAAGGCGTTATATACAAATATTTCCACTGACGGTGCGTTAGAAGCAGTAAAGAGAGTAATAAAAGATATGAACGATACTGACCTACCCATAAGAAAACAAGATTATATAGAATTAATAGATTTATGCGTAAATTTCGGTGCGTTTACTTTTAATGTTGACGAATATGAACAACATAGAGGTCTCGCTATGGGTAGTCCTTTAAGTGCAGTGATGGCCTCTCTATATATGGAGTTATTAGAAAAAGAAAAATTTATCGGAATCAATGGTAGGGGATCACACTGGTTTAGGTATGTAGACGACGTCCTCACAATCATCCCCGAAAACACCAATGTAAATAATAAAGTGAGAATACTTAACGCGGTCAACAGCGATATTCAATTCACCGAAGAAGAGGAACAAAACGGACAATTGCCCTTCCTAGATACGTTAATACGACGAGTGGGAAAAACTGTAACTTTCTCAGTATACAGAAAGGAAACAAACAAAGAGGATTTAGTACATTACTTCTCCGCACATGATGATAGGACAAAGAGTGGTATAGTAATAGGATTTTTTCTCAGGGCACTACGAATCTGTAGTAATGAATACCTAGAAAGCGAATTTGATTACATTATGAAAACCTTTGACAAACTTGGATATCCAGAGGGAATGTTGAAAAGAACAAAAAGAAAAGCAACAAATATTTACAATCGCGGAAAGAAAGAGAGAAATGATAAAAAATAATACCAATTTTGTATCAGTACCTGGCTCAGAAACGTCACCAATAATAGAGAAATATTTAACAAAATCAGGTATAAACATAGCTAAAATAATTAACATGAGGATAGGTGATTTAATAAAGACTTCCGAAAAGAGAACCAATTCCGAAAACATCGTATATAAAATCCCGTGCAATAGTTGCTCAATGGCTTATTTTGGCGAATCGTCAAGAGGATTAAAAAAAAAAAGAATTTATGAACATAAAAACGACATAAAAGCACATAGGACATCTAATTCTTTAGTAGTTCATGCGGAAAAATTCGATCATTTACCAAACTGGAGAGAAGCTGAAGTGCTACATAAAGGTTTTGATAAATTCACTAGAAGAATTGTTGAATCAGCATATATTTCAACTAATAATTCATCGAATCATCGAGGAGGGTTTATCAATTTAGCTAAACAAACTAGTATTTTAATTCTAAAACACGCCAGAAAAACGACCTGTCCCAAGTGTCCGAAAAGGTAATTAGATTTAGTACATAAACTTCAATTGCAGTTCTACATACACTCTGAAGAAATTCTACGCGAACGAAACGTAAGAGTGTTTAGGGTTCCGAGCCTTCCCCTGTGTTTATGTTCTCCATCATCCATATATATATATATATATATATATATATATATATATATATATATATAATGTATGTGTATGTGTGTATTCACATGTGCATATAGTCATATACATACAGTATATATCCAGAAAGATCACTGAAAACAACACGTGGTCCACAAATTTTGCTGGTAACCACTAAGGAAATCGGAAGAAAACAGTAATTCCCAAGCGCTTTGGTATAATTCCCCTAAAGATGTGAATTACACGAAAGCTCTTGGGAATTACTGTTTTCTTCCGATTTCCTTACTGGTTGCCAGCAAAAAAAATACAGTATATATGTATATGTATATTTATTTGTATTTGTATGTATGTATATATATATATATATAAATATACATATATTTACATATATACATATATATAATATATATATATATATATATATATATATATACTGTATATATTTACTTTTTTTTTTTTTTTTTTTTTTTTTTTTTTAATGACCTGCCAGATATTAAGGGCACTCGGGGCAGAAGTAAATGACATGGTTACCTGGACAGACGTACACGTTAACCCAGGGTGTATAGGCCCGTATATTAATTTGAACATATGGCGAAGGTTTTCTAACACTCACACACACATACGCACACACACACACACACACACATAACTGCACGCACACACACACAAATATACACACACACAGACACATGCACACATACACTCACATGTATATACATACACACTCACACCACACACACACACACACACACACACACACACACACACACACACACACACACACACACACACACACACACCATGAATTATGTTTGGTAGATGGAGAAAGATACGGGACCTGACGAGTGTAGCTTCCTTATTTAATTTAATAAAGTAAATGCAAACGGATGGAATATGATAACTTTATGGAATATGATAATTTTTGCAGATTATTCTGAAATATTAGATTATACTCCTATTTGTCGTGTTAAATCAAATAATTGATCCATTAGATGTCGTGGGGTTCTTTATTATTTATTCATCTATATATCTATTTGTTTTAATCATACAGTATCATATATATATATATATATATATATATATATATATATATAATATATATATATATATGTATATATATACATGTATATATATATACACATACACACACACACAATATATATATATATATATACATATATATATATATATATATATATATATGTATATATATATATACATATATATATATATATATATATATACATATATATATATTTATATATATACATATATATATATATATATATAAATATATATATGACTTTTTATGGTCTTCCACATCATACCAGATTCATTGGTTTCGATCAGAAGCTCTGAATAGAAATTGTGCTATATGGAAATGATAGCTTGAAACAGGTCTCCTATGATAATGCTAATAATGCACAACAAAAAGCGTTACTATCAACTTTCTGTGCTGAACACAAAATTGATCAATTTTGCTTGAACTGATGAGATAGACCACGCAGATATCCATGGATATGGAACGAGTATTATCGTACATCATCATCTGCATGGCCTTTGCGACATGACGTCACGGGCGCCTCATGCCTTCAGTGCTCTTGAAACATACGACAGAAAGTGTATAATTGTTTTAAGCTAAGATAAATTTATAATGTTAGTCTCCTGTACTCAGTAAGAATGTGTTTACAAAATTAATTAGTATAATAAAACTCCTAATAGGCATTTAATTTTTTCAGTGTTGCTATTTCTCAAAATCAAAGGGCCAAATGGATGTAAACTGGATGCAATATTACATATGTTCTGTAATGAAATATAAACGATTATGATTAATTTTAACTTAAA
>NC_134811.1:14987272-14994772 GCF_046742065.1 Oratosquilla oratoria
CTCCTCACCGACCTCCATATCTTCATCCTCCACCGCACATTGTTCATTCTGTTCCCTACGTTCATCCCGTTCCTCCTCCTCCTCCTCCTCCTCCTCCTCGCCATCCTCCTCCTCTACAGCATCCTCACCTTCCTCCTCCTCCTCCTCCTCCTCCTCCTCCTCCTCCTCTCGCCTCGCTTGTCATCAGCGCGTTATGTTGAAGATTTCCAGGGGAGACGGAATGAGTTGGAGGTTTGTCGTGCAGAGATATCCCGAATCGTGTGCAGTTTTTCCACCATTATTTCCTTCCATGCCCCCCTTCCTTCTCAGACCCTCGTTCACTCGGTTATCTCCCCCCCCCCATCCACCAGCTTTTCTCGTGGTTAGCGTCAGTTCTGATTAGATAGATGTACCAGAGTTTGGTTTAGTTTTTTTTTTTTTTTGTGTACTTATTGGTATTTTGATTTAGTTTTTATTTATTCATTTTTTTTTTATTAACTGACTTTGGGATTAGAGGTGACTGGAAATAATCTTGGAAATCATACGATAAGAAATCAAATCCGTAAATCTTTCGGCCCATTTTCGTACTGTGTAATATATATATATATATATATTACACAGTACGAAAATGGAGAGAGATTGCATGCAACATATTGCAAGATGTTTGTCCAATACAACTGCAAACCCCGAAATGTGTTTCGTGCGACAGGATAAGCAGGATTCCATTAGATGAGAGTGCGCAAGCAAAATTGTTCTGCGGAAAACGACTCCGGTTTGAACGGGGCCTACATGGATCGAGACCACAGTTAAGGAAGATTGTTTCTTCAGAGACATTCAATCGTCTGTCACTCTTAACCAGAGTAAAATGAATAAAGTGTGTGGCTTTGTTGAAGCTTTTCCTATACATTCTCCGACGTCAACTCGCATGGCATGGTATGTAGTCTTAAATGGAGACAATTTTCGAGCAATATTGTGTTTATATTTCAGAAAAAAAAAGATCAATTTGAAGGCTGGAGAGGTAATTTTCCATTTTCATAGCCGCCCTCCTTCCCCTCCTTCCGTTTTCCTTCTTCTTCTTTCTCCCTCCCCCCTCCCCCCTTCTCCCCTGCCCCCCTGGTCCCCCTTTCTCCATCCCTTTCCTTCCCCCTTCTTTCCCCTTCTCCCTCCGCTTCCCTTTCCTCCTTGTTCTTCTCCCTCCCCTTTCCTTCTCCACTCCCTCTCTTCCTCCACCTTCATCTCCTCTCTTTCCATTCCTGCTTCTCCCCCTTTCCCCCACTCACCTTCACCCCTCTCTCACTCTTCCTTCTCCTCCCTTCCTCCCCTTCCCCTTCACCTCTTCTTCGTCCACCATCCCCGCTCCCGTTTCCCCTCCTTCCCCCCCCCTCTCTCCCCGTCTTTCTCCCCTATTGTTCCAGAGTGATTTGAGGTTATTCGTAGCTTTGAGACAAAAGACAAGAAGGTTCCGAGATGATGCGGTGTCTTTTAGGCCGGAAGAAAACGGGCGGGGGAGGGGGGGAGGCGCTAAAGAGAAAACGGAAGGTTCAGTCCTTTTGACCTGACGGCACACTCTGTAGGCTTCGTTCTGCGGCCATGTGATTTTATTCATCTTTGGGATTGACGCAGTACTTCTTTCCTCTTCCTCCTTCTCCTCCTCCTCCTCCTCCTCCTCCTCCTCCTCCTCCTCCTCTTACAAAGGAGGAGCATGCCGACAGGAGACATTTTGGTCCCTACTTCTCTTTCTCCTCTTCTCCTTCTCCTCTTCTCCTTCTCCTCTCCTCCTCCTCCTTCTCCTCCTCCTCCTCCTCCTCCTCCTCTTCTTCCTGTTCCCGTAAGATCTTCTATTCCGAAACCCTCAGATGTTCCGGCAGAACCGCTAGTTCCATTGAGCTCCCCTGCCCGAACCTCTTCAACTCGTTCCGGCGACTGGTTCTGTTCCGGGAATTTCGGAATTTCTTCTGTTCCATCGGGTAACTTCTTGTTCCAGCGACTCGTCCCGTTCCATCCGCGACCTGTTCCGGGCATTCCTCGCTGTTCTGTACACCAGAAAGTGCCACTTAAACTCTTGGACTTTAGAATTACGTAATTAAGCGGAAAAGAGGGGAGGGGGAGGGGGAGGCGAAGGAGGGGAGCAGTGTGGAAGGTGGGGGGAGGGTAATGAAGGTTTTTGGGGGGGTGGGGGGCGTTCGCGGGGCATGCTTAAGGGGGTCAAGTTACAATTAGGGTGCTGAGTAAATCACCCTAAAGAATAAAGAATAATAAAAAATAAATAGAAAAAAATTATACAAAGAACGACACACCTGAAGAAGTTAACCGGGAAAGCTTTCAACCTTCGTTTAAATTTTTATCGTAGTAAAAAGGAAAATCGTGAAGTAACACCACTGACCTTAAACCCTCAGATTTCACAAAAAAAAAAAAAAATCTTATCCTCCCCCTTTTTGTCAAAAATCAATATTTTAGAAAAAAAGTGACAAGTGATACAAATCTAAATAAAAAAAAATTAATTTGATTGCTGAAGCAAAACATTGCATGAACAAAAAGAAATATTACGGAAAATACTCATTTGGCGAGTCTGGTGACGTCATCAAAAGCTTGCTGGTCTCGCACTCGCCTCGTTGTGGGTTCGAATCCCGCACTCCTCTCCAATTCCCAGCAGAGCAGTGACTGTTAATTACCTGCCCCCAAAGACCAAGAAGAACATAAAAGGGCAAAGGTGACGGCTCCGGCCGCAGCTACTCAGTCCCTCATGGTGTAGGCTCCTCGTCACGTCACGTATCTACTTAAGGTTAGGTTTTGTGGTCTCGGGGGGGGGGAGGAATAGCACGACGGGTTAAGGTGAGCGACTTGTCGACCCTGTGGAGCAGAAGTTCTTAACTTGGGGGTACGAGACATAATAGCTAGTGCAATGGTACTGTATATTTGCAATGAGAAAGCAAAGGAAAGTTTGTATCACTAATCCTTTTCATATATTTGCATTGGAAGGGGACACGCTTTTTTTTTTTTTTTTTTTTTTTTTTTTTTTTTTTTTTTTTTTTTTTTTTTTTTTTTTTTTTTTTTAAGATGTCAAGGGACGGACACTGAAAAAGAACCGCTGCTGCAGAGGTTTCCTTGAGCTGAATGGAATCTTTGTGCAGTGAAGAGGAAATCGTAAGAGCCTATTTATGTGTACTTGACTCTTTCCTACACTGTCCGTTTAATCGCTATTTCCATAAATATTTATCTATTTATATTTGTATTTACTCATTTATATGTTTATATATTTATTCATTTGTTTATTACTTTGTTTATTATGTATCATCTGTCTATTTATCTATTTGCTTAATATGTATTACTTATTCATTTGTGTGGTTATTTATTGATCGGTGTTTATTCATGTAATAATTTACTCATTTATCTAATTTTGGATATTCTGCATCATACTTCGCTAAAAACCGAGAGGTCATCTTCCGACGTGCGTTTCCATTGCCATTCATCGAGAGAGAGAGAGAGAAGACGAAGAGGAATGAGGATGGGGACAAGCAGAGCTGATTACATATATGGGAGAGGCTCGGGTGAGGGGCAACAGGGGCAATGGGCAAGGCTGAAGGTGAAGGGGGAAGCTCGCCTGTGGCAGGGAGGAGGGGGAAGAATAAGGAGGAAGAGAGGGAGGAGGGGATGAATAAAGAGGGAAGAAGAGGAGGAGGAAGAAAGGGAGGAAGAGAGGGATGATAATTAGAAGGAGAGGGAAGAGGGGATGAATGAAGAGAAGGAAGAAAAGGAGGAGGAAGAAAGGGAGGAGGGGATGAATAAAGAGGGAAGAAGAGGAGGAGAAAGAAAGGGAAGAAGAGAGGGATGATAATGAGGAAGAGAGGGAGGAGGGGATGAAAAAAGAGAGGGAATAAGAGGAGGAGGAAGAGAGGGATGATAATGAGGAAAAGAGGGAGGAGATTAAAAAGATGGAGGAGGTGGTGGAGAAGGAAGAGAGGAGGGACGGGGGTTGGAGAGAGAGGAGGAAAGAGGCAGATAGAGGGGAATGGAGGCAGGGAAGAGGAGGAAGCGAGGTTGGAGAGAGAGAGAGAGAGAGATAGGGAGAAAAAAAAAGAGAAGGCAGAAAGTGAATAAAGGGGAGGAGAGGGAGGCCAAAAGTGGGAAAAGGCGGGAGAGAGGGAAGCGGAAAGTAGGAGAGGGGGGAGGGGGGAGGAAGGGAAGGGAGACCTTACTAAGAGACCAAAGGGCGCGGTCGTGTCGGGATCAAAGGAGAAGGGGTGGCAGGTGGTTTACATACATAGGAGGCAACCACATCATAAAGGAAGAGGAGGAGGCAGCGAAGAGAGGGAGTGAATAGGAGGTAGCGGGGGAATGCAAGGGGCTGACTCCCAGGCATTACTAGAGGTAGTCGCAGAAGACGCTTTCAATCTCTCTCTTTCACACACACACACACACACACACACACACACACACACACACACACACACACACACACACACACACACACACACACACCACACACACACCACACACACACCACACACACACACACACACACACACACACACACACACACACACACACACACACACACACTCCCTTTCACCCTGGAGGTCGGGAGTTTCAATTAGGGAAGAAATGGGTTTGTCGAGGGATCGGGACTTTCCCTTTGGAAACTCGGGTCCTTATGGAGCCTTAGGGACCCCATCCACGGTACAATCTGGTCTTGAGGCCGCCGGATTGATCTGGTTGGATTCGACCAGATTGGATGGTGTATGTACTGATTTTGGTTTGTCCGGCGACCTAAGACCAGATCGTAACGTGGATGGAGTCTCTTAGACCTTATCAATGCCTCCAATACAGTGACGCCCTTCATTTTTTTTTTTTTTTCAAAAGAGGGACTGTTTTTTATGAAGATGGGAAGGTGGCGGAGACTAGCCTGAAGGGGGTCTCGGTCGATGGGGGGTCACCGCCCCCCTTCGGGTACATGAGATCACCTGATCTTGGGCAGAATAAGTTTTATAAAGCGTGTCACCGTGTTTAAGGTGTTGGGAGGCCTTCAGGAGGGGAAGGTAAATCGAACTCCCCTCCTCTGGCCCCCACCATCTCCTTCGCGCTCTTTATATATTTTGTTCTGGCTTATGGAGAAGGGTCTATTCAGCTCTGGGAGGCAACACTCGGGACTGTTCATTAAGTTGCTGGGAACCATTTCAGGGTTCAGACATTGCTGAAGTTTGAAGTTGAGAAGCCCTATTAAGGGCTTTGGGAACTGTTGGGGCAGGTAACAACAGTCACTACTGTGAATCAAAGAGGATGGGGATTCGAACCCACAACTAAGCGAATGCGAAACCAGGACGCTTCCGATGATGCCATTAGTGTAATAAGAATCACACAAAAAGTGACTTACCCCAAGAGGTTATTAGCATGGATAGCTGGGGCAGCTGGGAGTCACCTCAGGCCATTGGGGACCGTACCCGGACCTCTGTAGTTGCTAGGCCAAGATGAGAGTCGGACGCTTCGTGGTGGTGATGTGTCCCATTTAGACTGGAGTGGATTTGTTCAAACACAAGAGAATGTCCCTGTTTTAGGTAAGGGTTTGTATAGCCAACAGGAGGAAGTTATCATTATCAGGAACTATGGGATGAAAAAAAGGGGGAGAGGTGGATGACGGTCCTGCAAGAAGAAGAAAAAAAAAAAAAAAAAAAAGGCAGTCAAGCGAGAAGACTGTAAGGGAAGAGGAAAACATACTCGGAAGTTGTTGAATTTAATGTATTGACTAATTAATGTAATTATTTGAATCAAATAAGGGCATGAATGTTTATTAATGGCCATGTCATTTAAGTTGTGTAATTTTTGTGTATAGAGGAAACACAAGAGAATCGAATACGGTAATATGTCTGCCTTTCCTAACATTTATAGATACTTAAATCGCAAATAACGAATTCTTTTTCGGTGAGTCCCAAACTTCGACTACTTTGGGTCCCTTCCCCCGAACTGCACTTTTATTTATCTATCTATTTATTTATTTATTTATTTATTTGTTTATTTGTTTATTTTATTTATTTTTTTTTTTTTTCATCAGCAACCTAATTGTAGCCTATGGTTGTCCACACTACACTGCACAACGTATGGTGATTTTTTATACAATATAAAAAAGGTTAGATTAAATAAGATTAAGATTAGGTTGTTTCCGAAATAGGAGAAGGAGACCACTAAGAAAGAATACTGTTCCTGTACTAAACCCTGAACAAACCACAATTAAACATTGTTGACAATAGATGGCACTAATGTAAAATTATAATACCCACTGTTTCAGTGTACACATCTATATATCTTGGGGGTTTTTGTGACTCAAGGCAAGCAGACAGATTGTACCATAGAGACAGAGAAAGAGATGTTCTTAGAGAACATAGAGAAAATGAAAAGAGGGAGTGGGTGAGGAAGGGTAAGGGGGAGAATGGAGGAGTGCGTTGCTAGCTTCTGGGGAGTAAGAAAGTGTGGGAGTGTGGGATTGAGGACGGAAGAGGAAAGGAAGAGGCGAAGAGGAAGGGAGGCAATAGGAGGCCGACAAGAAGAATATGAAGAAGAAAAAATAAAAACGTTAGGTGCAGATTAAAATAAGAAAAAGGGTGAAGAAGATAAGATTTCAGGAGAAACATGAGAAAGGAGAACGGAAAGGAGATGCCTAGGAATTAAAATGAATGAAAGAAAAATAAAAAAGGAAAGGAGGGGATCATGTGAGACCAGAAAAGGGAGAAAGATAACATTATGGGACAAATGGGGGACGAAGAGAGGGAGCTGGGAATGAAACAGAGGGAGCTAATGGGTATGGGGGAAGAGGATGAGGAGGGGGAGGATAAAACAGCTATTCAGAGTATGCAAGGGATGGGGAGTTAGAGAGAGAGAGAGAGAGAGAGAGAGGATGAAGGCATGTTAGTAGAAACAATGCAGACCAAATGAGGTAATGAGATAAAAATAAATGGATGGTGGAAAGAGAGCAGAGTAGGAAGAGGAAAGAAACTGAAAAGAAGAGACATAACAGATAAGAAACAATAGGAAGAATAGAAGAGAATGAGAGAGGAAAAGAGAAATGAGTGATGGAAAACAAGAGTAGGAGGGTGAAGAACAGATGAGGGAGGAAGAGGAGGGGGTTTAGGGGCGAGATGGGAGAGGCGAAGGGGGGGGAGAGAGTATGGGGGCGGGGGGAGAAGAGCGAGGGTGCAGAGAAGTGAAGTAGAAGGGGGTAAAATAAAATTTGTGATTACTGTGATGAGTCGTTGTAGACGCTGGAGTGGTGGGGGGAGGGGGAAGGGGGGCAGGGGGAAGGCAGTGAGAGAGTCGGGTGTGGGGGGGGGGGAGACCCATAGAACGAAGAGAGCTTGGAGGGGTGAGGTGAGGGGTGGGGAGGAACGCAGTTGGAGGAGAAGGAGGAGAGGAGCTCGGTCCTTTACGCTGTGTTGTGCCTTGTTACTCATACTCGTTATGTGTAGTCCTCCCCCTCCCCCCTCCCCTCTCCCTCCCCCCTTGGCTCTTGCCCTATCACATCCGAGTACTTTC
>NC_134811.1:15000706-15003206 GCF_046742065.1 Oratosquilla oratoria
TCCATAAACTATAGCAACTGGTTGAGCCAACAGACCAGTTCCCGGGTGCGTAGCGTTCTCCCAACCCGACAGTTTTTGTCTCAAGTGGTTTGTGTGGTTAGGAACCCTCTTTCCAGTTTCTCTTCGGCGCCACCAGAGCACCACAACCAGGATACAGTTGTAGTTATCATTCATTTATTCATTTATCTTTTTTATTTGTTTATCAATTTATTATGCTTATTTCAGTGATTTGATCTATTAGTTTTGTTTACTATATTTTACTTGTTTGTTTTATCTATGTTATTTTTCCTCATCTATTTAATTTATTTTTTATTAATTTAATTTATCTTATCTATTATACTATCTTATTTATCTATGCTTATTTTTCTATTTTCATTTTATTTTTCCTTTGCAATTTACCTCCACTACTTTCCATGAGTTCACTGCACTTTCATGTCAGTAAGCTTTTCTTTTCTTTTTTTCTTTTTTCTTTTCTTTTTCGGGGGGGGGGGTAATTTCGGGGTCTCTTTATTTCTTATCTTTTTTCTCTTTTCCATCCGAATTCGCTATGGACCAAAAGGTCTCCTGTCGGCTTCTTGTTTTGTCACTATAACTATTCACTGTACCTCACTATACATGTACTATAGCTATAGTATTAAAGTACTAAAGAGAATTCTGAAAGAGAAATACGCTACGACTTAAGACAAACCTTGTACGGTTAAGAGAGTTTTCAGAATCCGGGCCCTGGTCTATTCGACACAGTTAAGAGAGTTTTGAGAAATCGGCCCCCTCAGTCGACCATAAAACCTGCCAGTCGAGTAATTCTGTGAGCGAGAAGACGCGTGTCCCATCGACCAAGATAAAAAACAATGAATAATTAATCATCCATTCATTAATTGTCCGCTGGTTCGAATCTCGCACTCCTCTCCGATTCCCAGAAGTGACAGTTATTTACTTGCCCCCAACAGTCCCACAAAGCGCAAGATAGGGTAAAGGCGGCGGCTTCGGCCGTAGCTATTCAGCGCCTCCTGCCGTAGGCTCTTCACCTTTTTAACTGATCATCAAACCACTGACTGGGTTACTTGACTTGTATATCTCTTACCTCTGCCGCCAGGTGTCGTCTAGAGTCCCTCTGGACTGAATAAAATCGTCTGAGCTTCACCAGGACAAAATATCAAAAGAGGACACACGGCTGGTGACTCGACCGAGATTCGTTTGTTTTTGAATTCGTGGCTCTCAACGTATAGTGAGGCACCAATGACGCTGTCGCAGGATCTATTGTCCTGCCATAGGATCTAATGCCCTGACACATTTATTTTCATCATAAGCGGAAAAAAATACACGTACCCAAAAAAAAATCACTGAAGAAACCACAATTTCGGATAGAAAATGTTTGGCAAGGCAAGGCTCAGGTTAAGTAAGTTTAAGTTAGGTGAAGTTAGGTTGAGCAACGTTAGGTTAAGTCAGGACTCTTTGTCCTGTGACTTTTTGTCCTGTGACTTTTTATCCTATGACTTTTTGTCCTGTGACTTTTTGTCCTGTGTCTTTTTCTCCCTCGAGTATTTCATTGAACGTCTTGGGTTCACTCTACTACAATTCGTCAACGAAGAGAAATGAATAAAATACGCTGGTGGCAGAAAGAGTAAAAGGAAAAGTGGCACCGATATGGATTATCAATATCATTATTATTATTGTTATTATTATCATTATTATTATTATTATTGTTATAATTATTATTATTATTACTATTATCATTATTATTATCATTATTATTATTATCATTATTATTATTATTATTATTATTATTATTATCATTATTATTATTATTATTATTATTATTATTATTATTATTATTATTATTATTATTATTATTATTATTATTATTTATTATTATTATTATTGGTATTATTATTAATTTATTATTATCATTATTATTATATTATTATTATTATTATTATTATTATTGTTATTATTATTATTATCATTATTATTATTACTATCTATTATTTTTACTATTATTATTATTACTCTTGATATTATTATTGTTGTTGTTGTTGTTGTTGTTCTTATCACTATTATCACTTATATATATATATATATATATATATATATATATATATATATATATATATATATATATATATATATATATATATTATATATATATATATTAAGATTGAGACAACTCCGCCATCAAGAAGGCATCCTCCATGGTGAATAGAATAGCCTGGCGGCAGACACTATCAGTGACTCACCATCACACCTATCACCACAAGCATGATAGTTCTAACCCCTGAAGGCTTTGGATATTTTATTCTGTTTAACGTCGAACGATTCTATTCAGTTGAGGAGGAACCTCTGAAGGGAACATTTGCTGTGTCTGTGCCGGTGAGTCAGGCCAATGGCGGGCAGCGCCCATGAGGGCCCATTCATGGAAGGCACCCTCACGGGCGACCGTGGTGCCCGGTTAGGGCGGGCACGGACGGGTACATGCCTGCAGACACAGACGGGCACGAACAGA
>NC_134811.1:15010706-15013206 GCF_046742065.1 Oratosquilla oratoria
CTACCCCCCTTGTAAGGGGGAAAAAGCCTTGGTATAGGTGTATGTATATATATATATATATATATATATATATATATATATATAAATATATGTGTGTGTGTGTGTGTGTGTGTGTGTGTGTGTGTGTGTGTGTGTGTGTGTGTGTGTGTGTGTGTGTGTGTGTGTGTGTGTGTGTGTGTGTATGTGTGTGTGTATGTATGTATATTAGTAGAGCATTTTAGGAATTCTCATACGGAATTTTACTTACATATATCTCGTTCCGTATTTGATATAGTCCTACAGACATTAGCTCCCTCACCTTCCACTTAGAGTCAAGGCAAAGACAATGGATTGACACAGCAACTCCCCTCATAAGGGAGAATAAGACCTTTGTGTGTGTGTGTGTGTGTGTGTGTGTGTGTGTGTGTGTGTGTGTGTGTGTGTGTGTGTGTGTGTGTGTGTGTGTGTGTGTGTGTGTGTGTGTGTGTGTGTGTGTGTGTGTGTGTGTGTGTGTGTGTGTGTGTGTGTGTGTGTGTGTGTGTGTGTGTGTGTGTGTGTGTTGATTGATTGATTGGTGTTTTTTGGGAGCAGATTTTCTTTTAAACAGGTTTGATTGAATATGAGATCGTTCTGGAAGTTGTTAATTTTCTTTCGTGTGTTTTCTATTTTTCTAATTATATTCTCCCCTTGGATAGGGTAGGCATAATCCAATTCCTTATAATTCTCCATTTTATCACACGACGTTTCGTCTCTAATAAGACATCTTCTGGTATTTCTGTTTTAAAGATACAATAAATATTTATGATACTACTACAAGTTTGAATTACATTAATGGTTGGACATATACAAGATTATATCTAGAAATCAAAGCTTAGAATTACAATTAAGTTTAACATAATTACATTTTATATATATATATATATATATATATATATATATATATATATATATATATATATATATACTGCGTAATATATTTATTTTCTAACTAAAATTTATCAATGCTATAACAACGAAAGATATGACTGCACAGCTATGGCAAACCATGGGTCAGGTTCGGGTGTCCGTAAGAACAATCATATACACAGCACCCTTACCCCACATCAGGGACCAGTGTCCTCTTTATGAAATCTTTATTCTGACGAAGATAAACGATTTTATTCCGCTGACAAGGGTCCCCAATATGAGCATACCACGGGAAGGGATGCATGCAAATAACAAAATAAAAAAAAATTATATTCTAAGAAATTAGGTTATAAATCACAAAATAGTACAACAAAAATAGGATTATAAATCATAATATAAAACAGAAAAATAAAAGTATAATTAGACAGATAAAATAAAATACGTTATTGATCTTTGGATTTCATTGTCAACGGAAACGGCACGACCTCAGAGCCTGCGCGAGTTCAAACGAGACGTATATGGCGCTCGTAGATCGGGCCATATACGAGCTACGGAGTTCTTATTCGGGAGGGTGAGGCTGTCTATCACGAGTCCATCACGTGATCCACTACCATGATGAATCTCACAAATAACGCAACACACACACACATACACACACACTCTCGATTGTGCAGTGGTAAAGTTCCCGGCTGTGACTACGGCGGTCCGGATTCGAATCCCACCCAGGGCTGAAATTATTTCAGCATCGATGCGCTGCGAGTCGTTACTCCAACTCTCGTTGGCGGGGAGTTGTGTGCGTGTGTGTGCGTGTAAGGTCACAGCATTACCCCTGAATCGGTCATATATGAGCGGTGGGGTATTAGCTGTCGATCACGAGTCCACACGTGATCCAAGACCATGGTGAATTACACACACATTGTTAGGTAAATACAAATGAATAGAAGACGGGACCCCACAAGCGTTGCTCTTTTCCTGTATACTGCAATTAGGTAAATACATACATACATACATATACCAAAGGCTTTATCCCTCTTACACGGGGGGTAGCCAAGTATACAACACATAAAGAAACAGTTTTCTGTGCAGATGAGTAAACTTAAGAAATAATCAAGATGATAATTAGAGCCTGAAATGGAACCACGCGTGAAGTTAAATTCTGCTGTGATAATTAAGAACTGAAGAATAAGAGACAGGATACCCTCGAGCCTAGCTTCTTCTCTATATACTAAAATTACATAAATACACACACACACACACACACACACACACACACACACACACACACACACACACACACACACACACACACACACGGTGTCATTGCCTCTCATTCCTCCACTACTCCTCTTTAATCCTACTTCCCCTCCTCCTCCTCCTCCTCCTCCTCCTCCTTCTCTTTAATCCTCCTTCCCCTCAGCTACTTCACCTCTTGAATATCCTTGACTTATCTTACACCTAATTTACATTACTCTCTTCTTCTTACTACCCTTATTTCCATTTTTCAACAACTGGTTCTTCCTAGGTAGTAAAATCCACCCTCTTGAAGAACGATATAGAACTCAACGCCATCTCTGAATTTTCGAGAAAAAAAAAGACAAGAAAATCGCGTCTCACG
>NC_134811.1:15023206-15028206 GCF_046742065.1 Oratosquilla oratoria
CCATTCCTCTCATCTGAGCACCTCCTGGATGACGGGTCATCCCTGCACCCTGCCCACCGCCCTGGGTCAGAAGCAGTGTCGCAAGACACAGTACATCCACAGCAAGGCCGCTTCATTTAATCGGCGACCCCCCCTCTCCGTCCCCCTTTGCATATAAGGCGAGGACGGGGAGAAATCCCTTCGGGCTGCGTCAAAATTTATTCACACATACTACCCCACCCCCCACCCCCCCGCCCATTCCTCCTCATGCAGTCACAACATCATCCATATACAACCATTCTCCACTCACCTCTGTCTTCCGTCCTCTCCCTTCCTTCCTCAACAGACATTCCCCTCTTCCCCAAAGCCTCCTTCACCCTATACATCCACCTCATCCTAGGACGTCCCCTCATGTTCACTCCCTCCACATCTGCCTTCCATACCTCTTTTACTAGTCTTTCTTCACTCATTCTTTCCATGTGTCCAGGACCATCCTAATATTCTTTCATCAACCCTCTCTCCCAAATCCTTTTTCACCCCTGTTCTCCTCCTCACCTCCTCATTTCTCACTCTATCCAGCCTAGTAACCCCCACCATACTTCTCAGACACCTCATCTCAAACACATTCAAACTCCTTCTCTCTTCTTCTCTTATGTTCCACGTTTCTGCCCCATACAGTGCTGTTGGCACAATCACTCCTCTCCATTCCCAAATGTCTATTTCTCATTACACTCTTTAAACCACCAAGGCATTTACTCGCTTCTCTCAATCTACATTCTACCTCCACCTTCACTCCACCTTTTCCTGCTACACTTGCACCCAAGTATCTAAAACTATCCACTTCCTCCAGTCGCTCTCCCTTAATGTTCACTTCCAGTCTACTGCCACTTTCACCCCTTCACCCCATCACCTTACTTTTACCCACATTTATCTTTAGCTTTCTTCTATCACATACTCTCCCAAACTCTGCCACCAGCTTCCTCAATCCCTCCTCTGACCCTGCCACAAGCGCAGTGTCGTCCGCAAACAACAGCTGGCTCACCTCCCACTTTTCTCCATTTTCTTTAACCATCTCCAATCCCTGACTCACTACCCTAGCATTCACCTCTCGCACCACCCCATCCATGTATAAGTTGAACAGCCAGGGCGACATAACGCATCCTTGACGAAGCCCCACCTTTACTTCAAACCACTCAATCTCTCCATTTCTAATCCTAACACATGCTCTACTACTCTCATAAAAACTCTTGACAGCTCCCAAAAGCTTTCCTCCTATCCCATAAATCTGCATAACCTTCCACAGTGCCTTTCTGTCTACCCTATCATAAGTCTTTTCCAGATCCATAGAAGCCCAAAAAAACATCCTTCCCCTTTCCTATAGTTTTCTCACATATCTGTCTTACCACAAAGATCTGATCTACACAACCTCTACCCGTCCTAAATCCACACTGTTCCTCACCAATTACTCCTTCTGTTCCTCTCCTAATCCTCTCAATTAAGATCCTCCCATAAGCCTTCCCTACTACACTCAACAGGCTAATCCCTCTGAAATTACTACATTCACACTTGTCCCCTTTTCCCTTGTAAAGAGGAACTATACAGGCACTTCTCCAGTCCTCCGGTACTCTACCCTCTCTCCAGCAAACATTAAATAACCTCACCAACCAGTCCACCATCACTGAACCTCCCTTTTTCAGACATTCTGCATGGCATCCATCCAGACCAGGCGCCTTACCTGCTTTCATCATCTTTACAACTGCCTTCACCTCATCCTTCCTTAATAATAATAATAATAATAATAATATTAATATTAATAATAATAATAATAATAATAATAATAATAATAATAATAATAATAATAATAATAATAAAAATGTTAGTAATAACAACAACAATAATAATAATAATAACAATTATTATTATTTTTATTATTATTATTATTACTATTATTATTATTATTATTATTATCATTATTGTTGTTATTATTATTATTGTCATTACTATTATTATTATTACTATTATTATTATTATTATTATTATTATTATTATTGTTGTTGTTGCTGTTGTTGTTGTTGTTGTTGTTGTTGTTGTTGTTGTTGTTGTTGTTGTTGTTGTTATTATCATTATCATTATTATTATCATTATTTTTATTACTTTTATTTTTATCATTATTATCATTATCATTATTATTAATAGTAATTATTATTTTTATGATTATCATTATCATTATTATTATTATTATTATTATTATTATTACTATTACTATTATTATTATTATTATTATTATTATTATTATTTATTATTATTATTATTATTATTATTATTATTATTATTATCATTATTATTATTATTATTATTATTATTAATATACTTTTATCATTAATATTATTATTATTATTATTATTATTATTATTATTATTATTATTATTATTATTATTATTATTATTATTATTATTATTATTATTATTATGTCATGCAGAATGTCTGAAAAAGGGAGGTTCAGTGATGGTGGACTGGTTGGTGAGATTATTTAATGTTTGCTGGAGAGAGGGTAGAGTACCGGAGGACTGGAGTAGTGCCTGTATAGTTCCTCTTTACAAGGGAAAAGGGGACAAGTGTGAATGTAGTAATTTCAGAGGGATTAGCCTGTTGAGTGTAGTAGGGAAGGCTTATGGGAGGATCTTAATTGAGAGGATTAGGAGAGGAACAGAAGGAGTAATTGGTGAGGAACAGTGTGGATTTAGGACGGGTAGAGGTTGTGTAGATCAGATCTTTGTGGTAAGACAGATATGTGAGAAAGCTATAGGAAAGGGGAAGGATGTTTTTTGGGCTTTTATGGATCTGGAAAAGGCTTATGATAGGGTAGACAGAAAGGCACTGTGGGAGGTTATGCAGATTTATGGGATAGGAGGAAAGCTTTTTGGGAGCTGTCAAGAGTTTTTATGTGAGTAGTAGAGCATGTGTTAGGATTGGAAATGGAGAGAGTGAGTGGTTTGAAGTAAAGGTGGGACTTCGTCAAGGATGCGTTATGTCGCCCTGGCTGTTCAACTTATACATGGATGGGGTGGTGCGAGAGGTGAATGCTAGGTAGTGAGTCAGGGATTGGAGATGGTTAAAGAAAATGGAGAAAAGTGGGAGGTGAGCCAGCTGTTGTTTGCGGACGACACTGCGCTTGTGGCAGGGTCAGAGGAGGGATTGAGGAAGCTGGTGGCAGAGTTTGGGAGAGTATGTGATAGAAGAAAGCTAAAGATAAATGTGGGTAAAAGTAAGGTGATGAGATGTACAAGGGGTGAAAGTGGCAGTAGACTGGAAGTGAACATTAAGGGAGAGCGACTGGAGGAAGTGGATAGTTTTAGATACTTGGGTGCAAGTGTAGCAGGAAAAGGTGGAGTGAAGGTGGAGGTAGAATGTAGATTGAGAGAAGCGAGTAAATGCCTTGGTGGTTTAAAGAGTGTAATGAGAAATAGACATTTGGGAATGGATGCGAAGAGGAGACTGTATGAAGGAGTGATTGTGCCAACAGCACTGTATGGGGCAGAAACGTGGAACATAAGAGAAGAAGAGAGAAGGAGTTTGAATGTGTTTGAGATGAGGTGTCTGAGAAGTATGGTGGGGGTTACTAGGCTAGATAGAGTGAGAAATGAGGAGGTGAGGAGGAGAACAGGGGTGAAAAAGGATTTGGGAGAGAGGGTTGATGAAAGAATATTAGGATGGTTTGGACACATGGAAAGAATGAGTGAAGAAAGACTAGTAAAGGAGGTATGGAAGGCAGATGTGGAGGGAGTGAACATGAGGGGACGTCCTAGGATGAGGTGGATGGATGGGGTGAAGGGGGCTTTGGGGAAGAGGGGAATGTCTGTTGAGGAAGGAAGGGAGAGGACGGAAGACAGAGGTGAGTGGAGAATGGTTGTATATGGATGATGTTGTGACTGCATGAGGAGGAATGGGCGGGGGGTGGGGGGTGGGGTAGTATGTTGTGAGTAAATTTTGACGCAGCCCGAAGGTATTTCTCCCCGTCCTCTCCTTATATGCAAAGGGGGACGGAGAGGGGGGGTCGCCGATTAAATGAAGCGGCCTTGCTGTGGATGTACTGTGTCTTGCGACACTGCTTCTGACCCGGGGCGGTGGGCAGGGTTCGGGGATGGCCCGTCATCCGGGAGGTGCTCAGATGGGAGGAGGGGTGGGAGGGGTGTGGAGTGTATTTAGGGATGAAATGGGTGGGAGTGTTTTTATGCCTTTCCCTTTGTGGCTACCTCCCTTGGAAGGGGGAAAAAGCCTTGGTATATGTATGTATGTATGTATTATTACTATCATTATTACTATTATTATTATTATTTTCAATACTATTATTATTTTCATTATCATTATTATTATTATTATTAATATTATTATTATTATCATTATTATTATTATTATTATTATTACTATCATTATTTTTATTATTATTATCATTATTATTGTTCTTATTATTATCATTATTATTATTATTATTATTATTATTATTATTATTATTATTATTATTATTATTATTATTATTATTATTATTATTATTATTATTATTATTATTATTATTATTATTATTGATTGAGTGGGAAATGGTCCAATCGATGGAGTGGTTGGGAAGTGTGGAGTTCCAGGAAAGAATCGTAGTGGAGAGTTGATGGTGGAAATGTGTCTAGAAAGAGAGTTGATGATAGCAAATACAGTGTTTCGGAAGAAAGTCAAGCATAAGTACACATGGGAGAGGGTGGTGGAGGGAAGGGTGGTAGATAGAGCTTTAATGGATTATGTAGTGGTAAATAGGATTATGATAGGAAGAGTTAAGGATGTACATGTGCTAAGGGGAGAGGGTGGGGGAATATCAGATCATTTTTTGGTGGAAGGTAAGTTGAGAGTGGAGGATAGATGGAGAAAGAGGAAAGGGACAAAAGGTAGGGAGGTTCTTAGAGTGAACTCCTTGAATGAAAAGGAAAAGGAGAAGGAGTACGAAAAGAAGCTGAAGAAGGAGTGGGAGGGAGTAA
>NC_134811.1:15033206-15090706 GCF_046742065.1 Oratosquilla oratoria
TTTGTTTACAAAACGTGATTACATTTCCCCCGCTGGATGTCTCTCTATGCACAGCCACTTGTGCGCATTTCATCTTGAGGGGATGAGAGTAGTACTATTGTAGTTGTTGTTGTTGTTGTTGTTGTTGGTTATCTAGCTTATTCTCCCCTTTGTAGTCTCCCTGTGACGTCATCGTCTGACGTCATCGTCATCGTCTGACGTCATCGTCATCGTCTGACGTCATTCAGACGTCATCGTCTGAACTATGTTTGTCCCAAAATCCGATATCGCAGCTTGGCGTGGCGTCGCTTTCGCCAGGCGATTTTATTGAACTAAGAGACCCGCCCTTCTTGAAAGAAAAACTAAAAAATGTCAATTCCATCTCAATGCATCAGTTGATGGAAAGGCTTGGAAAGTGTGAGAGGAACAAATAATTATGTATTTTGGACCATAAACCTATTCTGGTTAAGAATTAATATATTAACGTGACGAAAACCAGAATAAAAGTGCTACCCGATACGGACGAGGTTAAAAACATTAACGGTGGTATTCTTAAAAAAAAAATCCTTATATAAATCTTATATAAACCCTGGAAGGGAAAGATTTATATAAGGAAAGAATTTCTTAAGAATGCCACCGTAAGATTCTTACGGTGGTATTCTTTAAAGAAAAATCCTTATATAAATCTTTCCCTTCCAAGATTTATAAAAGGAAAGTATTTTTTTAAGAATACCACCGTAAGATCACACCTGTAGTTACTACAACGAACATTTCAACCCGACCCACCTGTAGTTACTACAACGAACACTTCAACCTATCCCACTGTACATCAACACTAAGCAAATACCCATTTCAACAATTCAATGAACATCTTGTAACCTTCTTACAATAAAAGTGAATTTAATCGAAATCACAGGAACCCAAGAATAGCGAAAGACCACTATCACAGGCATCCCCATGGGACAGGTTTGGGTGTCCGAAGGAGTACGTGGGTGAGCGTGAGAGGTGGGTGATTGACGTTAGGTGACATGAACGCGGTAACCTGAGACGTGTCTGCCCTCTATCGGCAACGCAATCATCTCCTTCAATATAGTTTGTCTGATGCGGCCATAAGGATCAGTTTTGCCTGCTCCAGCGATCTTCCCCCCACCCACCCACCCCCGGACACCAACCCTTCATTCCCTCCCCCCTCCCCCTCTCCCACCATGGGGGGTGTCCTCAAGAGTGCATTATTTGACTTTATCTAATTTTTCCCTTGTTAAAGTTGCACCATTGCAAAAATTGAAGTGAATAAAATAAACAGATAAAATCAAATAAGTAAAATGTGCAAAATATATGAAATAGATAAAATAGAATAAATCAATTAAATAAAAAATTATTAAATAAATTAAATAACATATAACAAAATAGACAAATAAAATTAATCTATTAAAAACAAATTAAACAAACAAATAAATAGAAATTAATATAGATTCAAAAATTATATCTCTACACTTACACTTGAGAGGGACGACCCGAACTGGGACTCGCTGCACTCAGGGGTAACCTCCTTTCTACGAAACGACAGCCGGCTACCAAGAACACCTCCTTGTCTCTCTGTCTTGCATTTGTTTGTCTGTCCATCTGTCTTGTCTGTGTGTGTGTGTGTGTGTGTGTGTGTGTGTGTGTGTGTGTGTGTGTGTGTGTGTGTGTGTGTGTGTGTGTGTGTGTGTGTGTGTGTGCGTGCGTGCGTGTGTGTGTGTGTATTTACCTAGTTGTATTATACGGGAAGGGAGCTATGCTCGTGGTGCCCGTCTTTGTATCTTTCAGCATCAAGTGTATTCTTAAAATCGTGAATAGTATTTGCACACACTGTTTTTTCATCTAAGTTGTTCCATATATCCAGCATTCTGTGTGGGAAGCTATTCTTTTTCCTATCTCTTCTATAGTTGTCCTTTTTGAGTTTCTTTTCATGACCTCTTGTTTTTCCATTGCCATTCTTTAGTAAATATTTTCTGTGTGTGTGAATGTGTGTGTGTGTGTGTGTGTGTGTGTGTGTGTGTGTGTGTGTGTGTGTGTGTGTGTGTGTGTGTGTGTGTGTGTGTGTGTGTGTGTGTGTGTGTGTGTGTGTGTGTGTGTGTGTGTGTGTGTGTGTGTGTGTGTGTGTGTGTGTGTGTGTGTGTGTGTGTGTGTGTGTGTGTGTGTGTGTGTGTGTGTGTGTCTTGCAGACAGCTCCAGGCACAACTCATCTGCTTACGCAGGTTCCTCCTTCAAGGTCTTCTCTCAACACATCTCTTGAGAAGTACGTCCGAGTTGCTACGCGCTGGTTATAAAGCGAAAGCACCATAAGTAAACAAACAAATAAACAATACACGAAGAAATAAAAAAAAAATACACGAATGAATAAAAACAAATTTGATAAATAGATAGAAATAAAATAAATGAATAAATACATACATAAATAAATAATGGCATGAATGAATAAACAAATAATTAAATATATGCATCAATGAATGCAATGAATACCCTCCTCAAGTACCGGGCTGAATTACAACGCGACGGCCATAAACGTAAGAAGAAAAAGTTGGACGTCAACTGTGGGAGCGTCCTCGCTCGCTCTCCACAGCACCGAACACGCCACTAGTGCTCCATTATAATTAATCATATATATTTCATCATTTATTTTTATTATCATTAGTAGTAGTGGTTATTATTATTATTATTATTATTATTATTATTATTATTATTATTATTATTATTATTATTATTATTATTATTATTATTATTATTATTATTATTATTATTATTATTATTATTATTATTATTATTATTATTATTATCACTATTATCATTATCATTTATCTATCTATATACCAAGAGTTTTTCCCCCTTATAAGGGAGGTAGCCCAGTCAATGGCATGTACCTACTCCCACCCCCTTTCCCTCCTCCCATCTTAGTTCCTTCTGGACGACGAGTAAGCTTTATCATTATTATAATACCAGAATAATCATGCCACAAAACATGAACTTTGTATCAGTATCTCTTCTGTGCATAACATAGTTAAAGAAATAAATAAATATTTAAAAAGAGTGTACGAAGACGCAAGACGTATCAATCCAAACAACGGGTTCTTGTCTGTCATGTGACAATGTGTTTGAACGAGAGAACATAGTGACGACGTTATTTTCACCGTACGGTGATCCCCCCTCCACATTATTCTCACCAAACTGTGATTACAGCTTCCTAAGTAATTTTGATCTTATTTTCTTCTCACAGATGTCATTAGACAACATTTTCTTAACTGTCGGGATGGTTCACGTGAGTAAAACCACTTAGAAGATATCAGAATACTCGCATATCAAATCACGCAGTCAATGAGTGGGTTAGGTTACGTTACACTGTACTGAGGGTAGAACCCTCGAGTAAACCTTTGGCGACGAAATGTAATCGTAAACAGTGATGAGGGCGGAGAAACTCTTGGTCCAAGGAAGTGTTCTCTACTGCCCGCAAGTCTTTAGTGCAGAGCCTGTGTGCGCATGTATTGGGAAGGACGTTGACCGGTTATGTTTGTGTGTACCAGACAAGGCGCAAACATACGTAATGACTGCTTATCGACCCTTACTTCCAATATCAGTTTTTTTTTAGTGTCTGTGTGTGTGTGTGTGTGTGTGTGTGTGTGTGTGTGTGTGTGTGTGTGTGTGTGTGTGTGTGTGTGTGTGTGTGTGTGTGTGTGTGTAATAATAATAATAATAATTTACGGTTTATTGGGTATAGCAGCATTTCTGCTGAAAATATACAACCTACAAGAAAATAACAATATAATACTATGACAGTGAGTAGACGTTGTTACAAGCATTCAAAAACTAGACAAATAAAACAGCAGGCTTAGTAATAGGTATGTGTGTGTGTGTGTGTGTGTGTGTGTGTGTGTGTGTGTGTGTGTGTGTGTGTGTGTGTGTGTGTGTGTGTGTGTGTGTGTGTGTGTGTGTCCGCGCGCGCACGTGAAACAAGAACGGTACCCCCCTGAGCACTCCGGAGTTCTTCGTCACCCGATCTTAGTCAAACATTTCCTTTCATCGTCTTGATGGGTCGAGGGTACGAAGCGGATAAGGATAAGGGGCGGGCGAACGAGGTCAAGCCTGAAGCTATCACGGCGAAGGCATCAGCGGGAAGTTGGAATCCGGAGCGAGAGATAAAACAACGTCAATTGGCGTTTCTGAAGGTCTAATCTGGCTTCAGGAATCTCTGAAGGACTCTTTGACTTCAGGAGTCTCTGAAAGTCTATCTAGCTTAAGGATTTCCTGAAATGTTTTGGATTCAGGAGACTGAAGGTCTCTCTGGCTTCAGAAGACTGTAGGTCTCTTTGGCTTCAGAAGTCTCTGAAGGTCTCTTTGACTTCAGGAATCCCTGAAGGTCTCTCTGGCTTCAAGAGACTCTGAATGTCTCTACGGTTTCAGAAGTTTCTGAGTGTCTCATTAGCTACAGGAGTTTCTACAGGTCTCTCTGGTTTCAGGAGTCTCTGAAGGTCTCTCTGGCCTCAGGAGTCTCTGAAGGTCTCTCTGACTTCAGGAATCTCTGAAGGTCTCTCTGGATTCAGTAGACTCTGAAGGTCTCTCTGGGCTCAGTAGACTCTGAAGGTCTCGTTGGATTCAGTAGACTCTGAAGGTCTCTCTGTCTTCAGAAGTCTCTGAAGGTCTCTCTGTCTTCAGAAGTCTCTGAAGGTCTCTCTGTCTTCAGAAGTCTTCCTGCTTTCCTGACGAAGACCCAGTCTCCTCAGGCGGAGATAGAGTCCCTTCTCGTAAACCCGTTTTAGATGACATGAAGATGTTTTGTTAACCATTCGCGAGATTGGTGTGTTTGTTTGTTTTACCACGTCAAGCCGACGCTGCAAGGTCGCTTCTCCTTCATCGGGGTTTCAGTAATTCGGGCCGATGTTCCTCTCCGATGTCTCTCTCACAAGATCCACCACATCCAGGTTCTCATCAATGTCCCCACCCCTTCCCTAATTCCCACCAAAGACCCGCCAAGATAAACCAAAACATTAATTCGACCGATAATGACATTTTCTTTCTTCTTTTCAGATGGAATTACATCTTCAAAATGCCACGACGGAATCGATTCGTCTCGATGATGATGTACTGCGTTGCTCTTGGGCTCCTGGTCCTCCTGGCCATTACTCGCCTCCGAGGGGACTTGAGCGACCCCGAAGCGAGCGCTGTGGGAGGGCGAGCCAGCAGCGGACCAAAGAAGGCCCACACGGTCACGCGGCCCATTAATCCTCATGACTTCCACATGATCATGAATAACCCGAAGATATGCACGGATATGAAGGAGGCAAGTGTTATGTTCGTCATCACACGAGACGAAACATCGTGTCTTTTTTTTCTTCTTTTCTGTCAATGCTCTTCGTCGACTAACACGATAAAAGCCGATTTAACGATTTTTTTCGTCTCGTGTGAAGGACACTTTACGTGTAGTGACTATGTGACAATGCAACTTATAATGACCTACATAATAATTCATGATGACGTCATTTGTGTGATAACGTAATGTATTCTATTGACTACCCTCTCACCTCTTTCTCACGAATTATTTCAGATGAATCTCCTCGTTCTCGTGAGTTCGGCCGTGCCCAACTTCTACCGCCGTCAGGCGATCCGTGAGACCTGGGGAGGCTCCACTGCCCTCGAGGGGTTCAACGCCAAGCTGGTCTTCCTCCTGGGCAATCCTCACGACTCGAGCATTCAGCCTCAGGTGAGCAGTGCCGACGCCAACAACGGTCGTTCGAGTTAGCATTTGACAAAACAAAAGACGATAAAACAATTAAATGAATGTATAAATAAATAGATAAATTATATATACATATATATATGTATAAATACATAGATAAATTATATATACATATATATCAATGATTAGATAAGTAAATGAACTAATTAATATAGTGGGAATCTAACATTCTGAAGAAGTTTTCAGTATTCATAACGAGTGCACCTTTCGCAATCAGACCTAGAATATCAACCTCTTCGGAACGTGTTCCGAACCGTGGGAAAATCCCGAATTTTATATATCCCAATAGGGATACTAGTAGAGAAAATATATGGTAATAAAATTGTCTGGCAGCAGTTAGAATAAGTCCCTCAACCACTTTTAACCCTTTCGATCCAAGAACCTCCCTAATTGATCTTATTTTAGCTCACGTCGTTCGATTTTATTGTTTCGAATCATCCACCCTCAAAACATCGACACCTCATTTCCACGTGGCTGGGAAACTTACCACGAAAAGATTAATTGAAATGATGATATACAATTAACTGTTAATAGGGATAATCATTTGATAGTTATGACAACAATATTAATGATAGTAATATCAACAACAACAACAACAACAACAACAATAATAATGATAATAATAATAATAATAATAATAATAATAATAATAATGATAATAATAATAATAATAATAATAACAATAATAATAATATTAATAATAATAATAATAATGATAATAATAATAATAATAATAATAACAATAATGACAATAATGATAGTAATGATAGTAATGATGGTAATGATAATAATGATAATAATTTTGATAACAATAATAATGATACTAATGATACAAATGGTACTAATGAAAATAATGATAATAATAATAATAATAATGATAATGATAATGACAATAGTGATAATAATAATAATAATAATAATAATAATAATAATAATAATAATAATAATAATAATGATAATAATAATGATAATAATAATAAAAATAATAATAATAATGATAATAATAATAATAATAGTAATAATAATAATGATAATAATAATAATAATAATGATAAATAATTATGACACAAGTGGAATCCTAAACAAAGAAATTATGGCGTTGTCCTCGTTTAGAGAAATAGATAACCAAGTAAATAGATAAACAAATAAAACAAACTATAGACACATGAATACATTGATGAATGTATAAACAAATGAATAAAGAAATGAATAAATAAGTAGACAAAGGAATAAATAAATAAATGATAAGTTGGAGGATAAATGAATATAATTGATTAATAAATAGTTATATAAATAAGCTAGTTTAGAAATAAAAAAACAATACCCACCTTTTTCCTAACCCCCCCCCCCCCCATTTGCACAACGTCCCAGCGTTCCTTACCACTCGCTCCTCCAGTCACCTCCTCCTTGACTTCTCCGGCAGGTAGTCGAAGAGTATCGCACCCACGGCGATGTCCTGCAGGAGGACTTCCTCGACTCGTACCTCAACCTGACCCTCAAGACGGTGATGGGCCTCAAGTGGGCGTGGCGGCACTGCCCCCAAGCCCGGTTCGTCCTCAAAACGGACGACGACATGTACGTCAATGTCCCGCTCCTGCTGGGAATGCTGCAGGAGCAGGGGAGCACCCGATATATCACAGGTTAGTTCGGAGGCAGTGCTCGGAGTAGAGCCCCGTCTGCCACACTGGGCGTCCACGTAGTGTCTGCAGACATAAAAGAGAATATTATTCTCAATGACGAACTCGCCGCAAACAGTATACGATGAATCAATAAAATAGATAAATTAATTAATTGATTAATACTATGAAATATAATAAGTGGATAACTAAAGGTCCCACTTCGGTGCGTGATCTGCGCGCAAAAGCTATCTGCAACAAATTCTACTTTTAAACTGTGATTTATTTGTCGATTTTATCAGTATTATAGCATATATTTTTCAATTCATAAATAAATAAATAAATAAATAAATAAATAAGTAAAAAGTAACTAAAAGACACATTTGAAATACAGAGACAAAGTAACATTTCATACAAATACTCATGCAACCAAAACAAAAATGGAAAACTTTGTAATGAATATATAGATTGTGCACAACAAAAACAATAAACTAACACCTCACGAATAAACACATGAAAATAGCTCATAACAGCCTACATCTTAACACAACTATTATGACCAGAAATAGTTCTATGAGAAAATAAAAATCCTGAAACCAGAATTGAAAAGAACACACCACCCATAAATTAACATAATCAAAGTGAAACGTTGGAACTGTTTGGAGCTTCTCGCGGACACTCATGCCGCCAAAGACATCTTTCGCGAATTGGTATGCAATGTCTTTTTTATATCAATATTTATTAAGGTATAAAATAAACAAACAATTCCTATCCTAAACTAGGAAATACTCTTATCTTATAGAAATATACTTGTATAAATTTTTTTTTTCTGTTGATAACATTATAAATTGTACACCGCGCACTTCGGTAGTTTCACGCGTCGATCAAACACCGAAATAGCACCCACAAAGAATTGATGAAATTAAAAACAAGAACAAATTAAACAGATGGAAATAATAAACAAATTGATTAATTAATAGAATAAGTAAACCGAACATTTTTGCTGATTTCCCTCAGAACAATATTCTCGCTTAGGGGATTTTATTGACCACAGCACACAATAACACATTTACAATCACAATACATTAAAATCAGTGAATGGTCCAACAGAAGCTCCAATAATTGTACATTCAATAAACCTTAACCACAAGAATGGCCTTCAATTGGAGGACACAATATTGCAGCAGATATTCGTAACCTTAAAAATAACCTCAAAATTGACGAGACAATACCAAGGCAAACTAGTAACATATACAATTTTACATAAGAGAATAACACTTAACAAGAAATCAAAAGAAAAAAAAAATGTCAATTAAATAAAATAAGATAGATAAATAATTAAATAAGATAAAATAAAAATAAATAAATAAGATAACGTTAAATTAATAAATCAGTAAGATAATTATAAATATATAAACAAGAGAAAATAATTTCTTGTGTTGTTGAAACGATAACAAAACATGAATGGGAACACGGACAGGAAGGCGGCTGGCGTCAGTTCAAAGAAGGTCATCGCTCCACCGGTGACCTTGTGACCTTTGTAGTTGTTTACTTTCGCTATACAGTCTCTGTCCATTTCAACTCGCCAGAAGAAAAAAATACAAAATAAAAAAAATGGTCGTCAAATGCCGCGGCCACATGAACCTTGTCCATGAACTTTCAGAACTGTACAAATATGTCTTTCGTTATTATCTATTGACACTACTTTAGCATATATATACATTATATATATATATATATATATATAAATATATATATATACATATAAATATATATATATGTATATATATATACATATAAATATATATATATACATATAAATATATATATATATATATATATATATGTGTGTGTGTGTGTGTGTGTGTGTGTGTGTGTGTGTGTGTGTGTGTGTGTGTGTGTGTGTGTGTGTGTGTGTGTGTGTGTGTGTGTGTGTGTGTGTGTGTGTGTGTGTGTGTGTGTGTGTGTGTGTGTGTGTTCGCGCGCGCGCGTGTGTGTGTGTAAACCCTGACGAGCCAGCCGGTCACAGGTGGTCGAGTACTGATCTTGCGTTTCCAGCTGGGGGTAGGCGTGGGGGTTATGGGTGGGATTTTTTTTTTTTTTTTTTTTTTTTTTTTTTTTTTTTTTGTGAAAAGTCCCTCCCACGGGCTTTGTTTGAGCCCGTGCGGTGGTGTTGACGGAAGACACACCTTACAGAGAGGAAGTGGAACGGTGTAGCTAGTCAGAGGAGAATAGTGGCAGTGGAAAAGAGAAGCTGCAGCTGTTAGAGCGGCGGCGGACGCTCTAGTAGCTGACGGAACCCGTAGGGGCTTTGGAGGCGGCAGAGGCGGCTCAAAGACCTTCAGGGGGCACCAGTGGGGGGAATGAATACGTTTAACCCTTTCCCTGCGTTTCTGTGATTTATTCTAGTTGTCACCAGGCGATTATTATTCGATTAGATGTATTCTGATTGACCCTTTCACTATATTTCACAATTTCAGTTGTCACATCAGCTGCCGCAATCCGATTTTTATCACTTGAGGAAGGATGGGATCTCTCTGGAGTAAAAGATTACACTTTCCCAATAATTTAAATTTTGAATTTATTACACCTGTCGCCAGGTGATTTTAATCAAATTTTACTGTCCCACCCCCGGATAACCTGTCCTCTTTCTCTCTTCCCGGACAGGTTGCATTAAGCAAAGAAAGTCCTTCCGGCCGGTCAACCTACCGGCGGGAATGCCGCTGCCTCCCGGACACCCGGCCTTCGCCGCAGGTGCAGGTGAGTCTTCCTCCTCCTCCTCCTCCTCCTCCTCCTCCTCCTCCTCCCCTAGGGTCGTCCTCCCACCGTCGTCAGCTACGCCTTCAGGAGGGACCCGGCTGGCGAAGTACAAAGGTATTCGTAAACACACACACAGTAGCGCAGTGGTTACAATTCGCGGCCGCCACTACGGCGGTCCGGGTTCGAACCCCCCCCCCGGACTGAAATAAATTCAGTATCACTGCTCTGCGAGTCGTTACTCCAACTCTCGTGGAGGAAAATAGCTGTCGATCACGAGTCCAACACGTGATCCAAGACCATGGTGAATCACACACATACACACGCATATGCAAACAAGTTGGGGTGTCCGTGTGTATATATATAGTCAGCAGTACCCACAGACCGGGCCATATATGACCTCTGAGCTCTCATCCGTAGGGGTAGTAACTGTGGTTCACGAGACCAACACGTGATCCAGAACCATGGTAAATCACACAGAGTGACAACTGCAGCATCTAAAACGTCATTGCGCATGCGTGGAGTGTCGGTGACAGAGTTATGCGCATCCGGCGAGGGCAAGTGGGTGAGTTGTGAGGATCATTCAGAAGGATAAGAGACTTCGTGTAATCAGGAGGTCTTTCATGGCACCAGAGGATCATAGTGCTACAAACCGGTAATGCATCTTCAGCGCCAGGTCAACTTGTTTGTTTTTTTTTTTTGTTTTTTTTTTTTTACCCCTTCTGTGCCGGGTGGCACCTTTTCCTTTCTTTTTGGCTGCAGCCAGACGATATTATCAATACCCGTGACATCGGTATCAACGATATTATTATCATCAATATTATTGTTATAGTTATTATTATCATTATTATCATTATTATTATTATTATTATTATTATTATTATTATTATTATTATTATTATTATTATTAATAATAATATTATTATTACTGAGATGGGGGGAGAGTGGAGGGGAGTGGAGTGTATTTAGGGATGGAATGGGTGGGAATGATTTTGCCTTTTTCTTTTTGGCTACCTACCTTATAAAGGGGAAAAAGCCTTGGTATGTATGTATGTGTGTATGTATTACTACTTGTAATACATGTATGTATTACTACTTGTAATACATGTATGTATTACTACTTGTAATACATGTATGTATTACTACTTGTAATACATGTATGTATTACTACTACTACTACATGTAATACATGTATGTATTACTGTACTACTACTACTACTGCTATTATTATTATTGTTATTATTATTATTATTATTATTATTATTATTATTATTATTACTATTATTATTATTATTTATTAATTATTATTATTATTATATTAATTATTATTATTATTATTATTATTATTATTATTATTATTATTATTATTATTATTATTATTATTATTATTATTATTATTATTATTATCATTACCATTATTACACTTTGCATTCAAAGCTATTATGGATAGACCCGTCCTCCTCCTAGCCCTCCATCAGTGTGGGGGGGAGGGGGAGACTTGAGGGGCGACCCAAGGAAGGCCGTTGGTGTTTTTACTGACATCAGTCTCCTCAGGAATCCCCCAAGGAGGAGCGTTGGGGCACAGGCAGGGCCTCCATGAGAATTCTTGCAAGGCGTTACAAGACCCCTTTGGGGCCCCGAGGCAGGCAAAGCTTTCTCACAACACTGAAGATTTTGTGCCCAGTAAATCTACGATTGGAAGCTCGCTGGGTGAGTGGGTTAGTGCGTCGTTACTTGCGGCGAAGGTCGAGGTGAGGGAGGTTCGAATCCTGACACCGGCGAAGTTGAACCAAGGGCATGGTTCATTGAATTCCACGCTACAAAGCCCTCTGTAAGGGGCACCGTCCTAGCCTCCCGATAGGGGGAAGTGTGTGACGTTAAACCATATCATCATCAAATCTACGATTATAAATACAAGTAAAAAAAAAAAAAGGAGAAAATGTGGTATGATAAGTATAGTGCTGTTTGTGAATGTTAGTGTATGTTGGGCTGGTGGTTAGTCGAAAATGTTGTATTCGAAAGGGGATGGAGGTTTCTGTGGGGCCCATCTTAGCTCTTGGGCCCCGGAAGAAAGTACAGGCCGGACACCCCCCCCACCCCCCTCCCTCTCATAGGCCCTGTGCACAGGACGAGGAGGGAGGAAGAGCTGGTCCTTGAGTATGGTCTCGTATGTTGCAGACGAGTTACGACTCAATGTGCTCGAGTGCTCTTCGACGGGTCACGGGGCCACCGTCGCTTTCCCCACCCTCCCTCCTTCTCAAGGGCTGGGGTTCCTGAGGTCGTCCTCGGGTGACCAGCGTCAAGGACTATCTCTGAAGGGTTCCTCAGTGGTCAGGGGCAAGGATCTTGTTCGTGGTAGGTCAACACGACTTCGCTACCGAAGGAAGTGGCCAAGGAAGAGAATAAAATCGCCTGACGACAGCAGGAATCAAGAAGAAACGTACCACCCAATAAGGAAGGGGTTGACATTTTCCTGTGACTCTGGCGTTTATAATCGACCATTCTGTTTCTATTTTTGCTGCCGAGAGAAACCAACACAAACGTTCAACACGCGTCTGTGACCTTTCATATATCGAGTTAAGCCACCCCATTTCGTATCTCGGGGTAAACTAACTTCCATTTGTCGAGGGTTTGA
The DNA here is from genome assembly GCF_046742065.1 of Oratosquilla oratoria. Lineage (NCBI taxonomy): Eukaryota > Metazoa > Arthropoda > Malacostraca > Stomatopoda > Squillidae > Oratosquilla > Oratosquilla oratoria. Next base: position 15,045,964 of record NC_134811.1, read on the forward strand.
TAGGAAAACCGCTACCTACCCCGCAAACGGCGGGGAGTCTTGATATTAATCTTCTTGCTGCACTCAGGCGATTCTATCCAGCCGAGAGACTTCTTCCGCCGATGAGGAGTAACGGCACACTTAGAGAGCTTTATTCTGGTGAACGTTAAATTATCAAAGCTTATATATATATATATGTATATATATATATATATATATATATATATATACATATATATATATATATATATATATATATATATATGTATATATATGTGTGTGTGTGTGTGTGTGTGTGTGTGTGTGTGTGTGTGTGTGTGTGTGTGTGTGTGTGTGTGTGTGTGTGTGTGTGTGTGTATTCACTTGGTCTTTCACTTGGTCTTTTGGATCACGTGTTCGACTCGTGATCGACAGCTATTTCCCTCCTGGAAGAGAGCTCAGAGCTCGTAGGTCCGATCTATGGGTAATGCTATGACCTTTCACACACACACACCCCCAACTCCCCGCCCACGAGAGTCAGAGTAACGACCCGAAGCGCAGCTGTACCGAAATTAATTTCGGCCCTGGGCAGGATTCGAACCAAGCACTACGCGCACCACCATGCTAGTAGTTCATCGTTCTACCAACTGCGCCACCGAGTGTGTGTGTGTGTGTGTGTGTGTGTGTGTGTGTGTGTGTGTGTGTGTGTGTGTGTGTGTGTGTGTGTGTGTGTGTGTGTGTGTGTGTGTGTGTATACATATGCCTGTATTGACACATTTTGATTTGGTAGCTCTGACAACGGGATTCGAACCCTTTATAGTGTGGCCCTTTACCATCTTGATCCGAGGACGCCACCGACTCTGTTCGTCCCCTTAGCCCGGGCGAGACCTCCGGGGCAGCCGGACGGCGTCATCGACGTGACTGGGCAATTGTCAAGTGTTCTTTTGATTTATGAAACGATTCGAATTTGCAAGGACACGTGCGAGAGTGCGTGTGTGCGTGCGTGCGTCCGTGTGATTGCAGGTGCGCGTATCCTGCGCGCTTGCACGTTTGTTACTTTTTTTTCCTGTTCCAAAGAACGACCAGTAGTTAAAAAGAAACAAATAAATAAATGCATTATAACTATATGACTGACCCGGGACACACTTCTCCGAAGGAACGGATTGATATTTATGCCAACTGACAGTCAAATGGAATTATGTCAATAGAATCAGACAAGAAACAATGGTCTCAAACTGTCCGGAAATAGATTCAATTTGGAAGTAGGTAGAAACAACTTTGCCAACCGTGTAGTTAATGAATGGAATAAACTTCCTGCACAGGTAGTGCAATGTAGTTCAGTTCGAAGCTTTAAGAATCATTTAGATAAATACCTAAGTAAGATGCTGTAATGATTATAATTTATCTTGTATTATTTGTTTTTGTTTTGTTATCATTTGTCTGTCTGATTTTCATTTATTATTAGTTATATGTCAATTTATTATTATTTACTATTTACCTGTTTGTTTATTATTTAACTATACCTATGCATTTATTTATGTATTTTATATGTTATTTACATTATTATAGTTTTTATTTATTATTTTATTATTAATATGATTTTTTTTTTCGCATCCGACCTAGATATGGATCAAAAGGTCTCCTGTCGGCATGCTCCGCCTTTGTAATCCTTTGTAATCCTTTGTATGAAAGAGAGAGATAGAGTGAGAGAAAGAGAGTGTGATAGTGATAGAGAGAGAGAGAGAGAGAGAGAGAGAGAGAGAGAGAGAGAGAGAGGAAGAGAGAGAGAGAGAGAGAGAGGAAGAGAGAGAGAGAGAGAGAGAGAGAGAGAGAGAGAGAGAGAGAGAGAGAGAGAGAGAGAGAGAGAGAGAGAGAGAGAGAGAGAGAGAGAGAGAGAGAGAGAGAGAGAGAGAGAGAGAGAGAGAGAGAGAGAGAGAGAGAGAGAGAGAGAGAGAGAGAGAGAGAGAGAGAGAGAGAGAGGATAGCCTGCACACAGTCACACATACATGGCAATAAAAACCCATACTTTATACAATAACTTAAAAAAATAACACACTTTTTACAACGACCACCGCGATCTCGCTCGTTCACTGACGACGTTCTCCTTCTTTCGACCAGGCTACGTCCTAACGGGCGACCTTTTGCGAGAGCTATACATGGCCTCACTCTCCATCCGGACGATCCCCGTGGAGGATGTGTACGTGACGGCGCACCTGGCGCAGTCCGTGGGCGTCCACCCGCCGCGACACGACCCGCGCTTCAGTTGCGGCGAGATGGTCAACGAAGACTGCGACCTGGCGCAGGTAAGGGGTCTGGTCGGCAAGGAATAATTAAACAGAATAATACATACATACATACATATACCAAAGGCTTTTTCCCACTTACAAAGGTATGAAAAACACTCCCATCCATTTCATCCCTAACATACTCCACTCCCCTCCACCCTCTTCCCTCCCTCTTATCTTGGGACCTCCTGGATGACGGATCATCCCTGCATCTTGCCCATTGCACCGGGTCAGAGGCAGTGTTGCAAAACACAGCACATCCATAGAAAGGCTGCTTCCTTAAATCGGCGAGCCCCCCTCTCCGTCGCCTCATGCAGAAAAGGAGAAGACTGGGAGAAATCCCCTCGGGCTGCGTCAATTTATTTCTCACACATACTCCCTCACCCCCTCTCCCCCATCCACTCCCCCTCATGCATCACAGTATCATCTATACACAACCATTCTCCAATCACCCCTATCTTCTGTCCACTCCTTCCTCAACTGACATTCCCCACTTTCTCAATGCCCCTTTTACCTCATCCATCCATCTCATCCTAGGTCGACCCCTCATGTTCACTCCTTCCACACCTCTTTTACTAGTCTTTCTTCACTCATTCTTTCCATGTGTCCAAACCATCCCAATACTCTTTCATCAACCCTATCTCCCAACTCCCTTTCCATCCCCGTTCTCTTTCTCACCTCCTCATTTCTCAATATATCCATTCTAGTAACCACTATCATACTTCTCAGGCACCTCATCTCAAACACATTCAAACTCCTCCTCTTATGTTCCATGTTTCTGCCCAGTACAGTGCTGTCAGCACAATCACCCCTTCATAAAATCTCCTCTTAGCATCCATTCCCAAATGTCTATTTCTCATTACACTTTTTAATCCCTCAAGGCAGTTGCTTCTCTCAATCTACATTCTACCTCCACCTCCACTCCTCCCTTTCCTGCCACATTCGTACCCAAGTATCTAAAACTATCCACTTCCTCCAGTCTCTCTCCCTTAATACTCACTTCCAGTCTGCTGCCACTTTCTCCCCTTATACATCTCATCACCTTACTTTTCCCTACATAATATGTACATATTTATATATATAATATATATATATATATATATATATATATATATTTATTTATTTCTAAACAGAAATGTAGTAGCACATTTGTAAATGACACACAGGAAACCTACAGTCGGATGAGATTAACTTCGAATGAAAGAAGATTCTATATTTCGGCTATCAACTGTAGCCCTCTTCAGGAAAGTACTTTCCTGAAGAGGGCTACAGTTGATTGCCGAAATATAGAATCTTCTTTCATTCGAAGTTTATTTTCTCCGATTGTGGGTTTCCTGTGTGTCATATATATACATATATATATATATATATATATATATATATATATATATATATATATATATATATATATATATATATATACATACATACATATACCAAGGCTTTTTCCCCCTTCCAAGGGAGGTAGCCAAAAAAGGGAAAGGCATAAAAACACTCCCACCCATTTCATCCCTAAATACACTCCACACCCCTCCCACCCTTCCTCTCATCTGAGCACCTCCTGGATGACGGGTCATCCCTGCACCCTGCCCACCGCCCTGGGTCAGAAGCAGTGTCGCAAGACACAGTACATCCACAGCAAGGCCGCTTCATTTAATCGGCGACCCCCCCTCTCCGTCCCCCTTTGCATATAAGGCGAGGACGGGGAGAAATCCCTTCGGGCTGCGTCAAAATTTACTCACACATACTACCCCACCCCCCATTCCTCCTCATGCAGTCACAACATCATCCATATACAACCATTCTCCACTCACCTCTGTCTTCCATCCTCTCCCTTCCTTCCTCAACAGACATTCCCCTCTTCCCCAAAGCCCCCTTCACCCCATCCATCCACCTCATCCTAGGACGTCCCCTCATGTTCACTCCCTCCACATCTGCCTTCCATACCTCTTTTACTAGTCTTTCTTCACTCATTCTTTCCATGTGTCCAAACCATCCTAATATTCTTTCATCAACCCTCTCTCATATATATATATATGATTTCAAGAAGTCTACAGCGACAATGGCGTTGTTGAGCTTATATTGAAGCTTTAATTTGTCTCGTGCAACAAGTTTCTGTGCTGGTTCCAAATAGCTGAGAATGTGTCCAAAAGACACAGAAACTTGTTGCACGAGACACATTCTCAGCTATTTGGAACCAGCACAGAAACTTGTTGCACGAGACAAATTAAAGCTTCAATATAAGCTCAACAACGCCATTGTCGCTGTAGACTTCTTGAAATCATGTATACAACATGGCCTCCTACCAAAAATATATATATATGTATACATATATATTATATATGAACACATATATATATATATATGTATATATATATATATATATATATATATCATACTATCCATGACCGTCGCGCAGAGGATTCGAACCACTGCCAATAGACCCAAGAGAGTCCACAGCAACCGCCTTTGACCACACAACCACAGACGATCTAAAAGTGTACGAACTCGTAATCTAACTGATTACCGAGATTGGGGAGGTTGCTAACTGCGGGTGCTGTGGACTCTCTTGGGTCTATTGGCAGTGGTTCGAATCCTCTGCGCGACGGTCATGGATTGTATGATTGATGTCGCTGTCCACTAGCGAATTATTCACATATATATATATATATATGCCAAGAGCATCTTCCACCTTATAAGACAGCAGCCAGCCAAAGCATGCACCCTCTCCTATCTAGCACCTATTATTTCCCTCATTTTAGCTTCTCATGGATGAAGGGTTATCCTTACCTACCCACTGCCCGGGTCAGAATAAACATACAAATCCAGTTAAGTATTACTGAAAGGTTTTATGTCTCTTTATTCTTCCAGGCATTCACAGGACACAAAGTCAACCCTGAACGGATGTACCAGATCTGGGAGAAGCTTAACCCAAATGGAGTGGCCAGCCCCTGTTTCGACTTCTGACAAACTATTGCGAATGCACCAGAACCTCCTTAGCACTTTCACTATGCAGCAGGGACCTCCCTCAACTGAATGAAATTGTCTGGCAACAGAAAGAATATATACATCATTAATAGGGTTGACCCTTTTGCTGTGCAAAAGGCTTCCATAACGAAACGAAATTGCCCAAGAGAAGCCAGTACAAGCGTATATATCGCGAACAGCAGTGAAAAGGTTAATTGCATCATTCACATCCTACGTCATTTGCTGGATGTCCAAATGTCATCCATAACCTTTGTGCCCAAAGACACAATCTCCTTTAAGGAGGAAAATTCCATTGCAGAAATATCACTCAACATCCTCCATCTATGTCAGCACTGTGGCACCAAAGGGCTGTAGGGTATATAATAAACCATCTTGAGTATGCCCTCGCTGGCCACCCCTCTTATAAGAGGGGAAGGGCCATTTCGTATGTGCATGTATGTATGTATGCATCTCAAGTATGGCTGCCTTTGGACAATAACCTGGAGTTTGGTTACCAAATTATCAAGAACTACTAAGTGCCTTCAAGAAACCAGCAAAAACTACTTCGAGTCTTACCAACTCACTGGGTTATTATTTCATGGCTCTCTAGGTTGCTGGAATCAAGTTCATTTCTGTGTTGTTATCCAGGTTAGCACAGATGTTCCTCCACGTAAGACAGTGATTGATTGTTTTCTAGAAAGTGAATGAGTCTTTGGAAGAGTTATCAATGATATGGTGTCCAAACTATGTATCAGCTATAGGCAGTTGACTCAATACTTGTATGTAGCTCATGAAATTAAATACAATATAACTCAATTACCTATATCATCAACATGAAAATGACATGTATCAAGATATGCATGAATGCTTCAAACTAGTACTGCTTATCTGTACATGAAATAATTATAACAATGTGTATGTAACAAGATATCTGAGGAACTTCATCATATGTTGTGGATTTCAAACATTTGAAGATCACTGCATACAGAAGATAAACATGTCTGTAGGTCTGATGAAGCAGTGAGGAATTGTGAGTTTGTGAATTTTATAAAACCATGTGAACCGAAGAGCTGGAAGGAACAGGGCCACCAATACAAGGGGCCAAGTTTCTGTGCAAACCTGGATGATGAAGTAGTTTGTTACAACTACAAGCCTTGATACCCCCAAAGAGTAACTCTTAAATCTGAATTTTGTTCAGCTCATTATTTTTTGAAGCTGAAGATATATTACACATTGAATGACAGATATACTGCACCTAGAATTACAGATATATTGCACTTTGGATGACTCACTAGTCCCCATCATCTTTTTACAAATGAATAATAAATCTGTCATCTAATTCTATTCACCAACACATCTGCACTTCCTGATAGAATAAATGTTTTATCCCTAATTCATTATCAAATCTGGTTCATACATATGCCCATAACTCAACTAGTGACATTGTACAGATTAGTTTTTTTTTGTGTGTGAGCCTCTTTAACATTCCAGTTATTGATTTTATTTATGAAATGTGTATTGAATAAAACAAAAGCATGGTGGAGGCTATCCCTCCCATAGATGTCACATGGCCAACACTGTGGCCTGTGATCTGTGCCTGTAATGATCAGAACCAATTTTTTTTTCCTTTAACTCAAATACTTGATCATAAATTTAATTGTTAATCTGTACAAAACTAAGGAGCTTTAGCAAGGTTGTCATTACATCATCAGCAACAGTGGCCTTTGATTTTGTGACACCTTTCACCAACAGTCAATTTGCTCCTTGATACACATACTGATTTGTAGCCTGCATACTTATGTGTATTAACTGTCATTGTCATCTGACATGTTGCTAAAAGTCTTCTGCAGACAGGAGACCTTACTTTCAAGTTTGATTCCTTTCTCAGTCTTTGTGGAAGCCGAGTGGACCAATCCAGTTGTTTTGAATTTAGTTTTATATTTGTGTGTAACAGTCTGTGATATATATGTTTGATGGTACCGCCTATATATTCCAAATAAATATGTTTTGTAGAGATATATTTTCATTTTCCTTTAGGAAGACTGGATGAAGAGAGTGGCCATTGAGTGAGAGAGGGAGAGGGTAGAAGGTGCCCAATAGATGAGAGTAGATATTTTCATAGTATTCATGAGGCAATTATGCCAGAAATATGAGCTGGAAATAGACTAAGCAAAAGGTGTGAGGGTGGAGTCAAAAAGTGAATATGTACCTGGGTGATTGAGCTAAAGAAAAGTGAAAGATATTGCATTAATTTAACCTAATATGTACATACATATACCAAGGGCTTTTTTCCCTTACAAGGGAGGTAGCCAGTCAAAAGGCATATAAATCCACTCCCACAGATTTCATCACCACACACTCCACTCCCATTCACCACCCCTCCCTCCCTCTTATCTTGGCTCCTACTGGGTAATGGATCATCCCTGCATCTCGCCCATTGCCCTGGGTCAGAAGCATTGCAGCAAAACACAGCAAATCCACAGCAAGGCTGCTTCATTTAATTGGTGACCCTACCTCTCCATTCCCTCATGCAAAATGGAGAAGATGGGAAGAAATCCCTTTGGGCTGCATCAAAATATTATTCACACATATTCCCAAACCCCCCTCCCATCCCCTACCCACTCCCTTTCATGCATCCATACACAACCATTCTCCACTCACCCCTATCTTCTGTCTTCTCCCTTCTTTCCTCAACAGACATCACCCTCTTTCTCAATGCCCCTTTTACTCCATCCATCTCATCCTTGGTCACCCCCTCATGGTCACTTCCTCCACCTCTGCCTTCCACACTTCTCTTACTGACCTTTCTTCATTCCATGTCCAAACCATCCCAATACTCTTTCATCAACCCTATCTCCCAACTCGTTTTCCACCCCTGCTCTCTTCCTCACCTCTTCATTTCTCACTCTATCCAGTCTAGTAACCCCCACTGTACTTCTCAGACATTTTGCCTCAAATACATTCAATCTTTTTCTCTCTTATGTTTCATGTTTCTGCCCCATACAGTCCTGTCAGTACAATCACTCCTTCATACAATCTCCTCTTAGCATCTATTGTCAAATGTCTATTTCTCATTACACTTCTTAATTCCCCAAGGCATTTACTCGCTTCTCTTAATTTACATTCTACCTCCACCTCCACTCCTACCTTTCCTGCCCCATGCACCCCCAAGTATCTAAGCTATCCACTTTCTCCAGTCTCTCTCCCTTAATACTCACTTCCAGCTTGCTGCCATTCTTTCCCCTTGTACATTTCATCACCTTACTTTTACCCACATTTATTTTCAACTTCCTTCGTTTGCACACCCTCCTAAACTCCATCACTAACTTCATTAGTCCCTCCTCTGATCCTGCTACAGGTGCAGTGTTGACAGCAAAATACAAATGGCTTATCTCCCATTTTCTCAATTTTCTTTAACCATCTCCAATCCCAGCCAATTACCCTTGCATCTACTTCTTGCACCACCCCATCCATGTACACAGTGAACAGCCATGGCAACATGATACACCCCTGACACAGTCCCACATTTACCTCAAATCACTCTCTCTCTCTCCATTTCTAATTCTAACACAGGCTCTACTACCCTCGTAAAAATTCATGACTGCTCTTCACAACTTTCCTCTTATCCCATATGTGGCTTCTTGATAATGACTCATTTCAGGTAATGCACTATGGGAGGTTTATTGAATATCTCAATTATAGTCTCCTACAAGAGAAAGAAACAATTTTTTTATTTTTATAATATATTTGGTAACTTGTACAAAAAATACATTAGGCAAACTTGAGTCCATGCTTAAATATTCATACTCAATAAAATATACCAACTCCAAATATGAAGATGTCAAAATTCACAAGGAAAATTTTATTTTTATGTCTAATTTGGAAGTTGTGGATTTCATCATTAATATACCAAAAGGCACTTTCCTCATTAAATTGGAGAGTGGCTAACCATAGCAAGCACCCACCCAACACCCATTTGTTGCCATTTTTATCTTGGTTCCTTTAAACAAACTATAGACTACCTGATTTCTAGAGCTGGGCACATTATCATCGGACAGGTAGTGCATTACCGTCAATGCATTACCAATTTTAATTTCCTTTAGAATGATTTTGATGGAAAAAAAATAAATAAATAAAATAAATGGAGAAGTATTTACTTCTTATGAATATTCTCAATAAAATAATACCTAAACTACAACATTAATATTCCCTATTCTAAAATATAAAATAACTAGAGCTGGACACTTGCATTACTGCATTAGTAACGCACTACCTGTCCAGCTGTAGCACACCCAGCTCTGCTGATTTCATAACCTCTCAAAATTTCTCTAGTGACAAATCACTACCTTTTGCGAAATACTAGTCTGTTCTGACTAATGACAATTTTATCTAACTTTAAAGAAACCTTGGTATTCATATGGTTTCACACAGTAATCACTCCCAGCATATATTTGTTATATCTTGTTAATTTTTCCTACCAAAAAAAAAGTATTTAATACATTACTGGAAAAAATAATGATACTGATCTTTTAAATAATAAATTTCATACATCATGGGTGCCCTGTTGTAATAATTTTTACCAAATAGATTTTTTTCACTGCGATTCCATCATTCAAAGGTCAGAGCACAAGTTCTTTTGTGGAAAACTGCCATTTTTGCTGTCCTTATAAATACTGACACATCATTTTCAAGATTGTCCATATCTGTGGTGGTTGTGTTTCTGTACCTTATAAAATCATTGAATATTGCGAGGGAAAAAAAAATGCCAGCCTAGATTCAAACAATATGAGGTTCATAATTTCCTGATTCAAGCTCCTAAGCTCTACCAACCATAGTCTGAAACACAAGCTCCTTACCCATGTGTTTTGTGCCCTTATGAAAACAACAAAGCTAGGGAGGAAGACAATAATGACATTTCTCCAATATAAGGTTAGGTTGAACTGTTCTATCTGTCTACATATCAAAAGGGAGGTAGCCAGCCAAGGCATGCACCCACCCTTCACCCATTTGTTTCCCTTTTAAAAACCTCTTAGCTCCTTTAGGATGAAGGCCATCCCTGCTCCATAGGTCAGTGGCAATGTAGCAAGACATAGTAGCTCCATAGCTAAAGCTGGTTAACCCCTACTGATTCATGATTAAATTGAGATGATGAGGAGAAATCCCTTTGGGCTGCATCAGTTTATCATTCAAACACTGAAACTGTTTCTGTTTATGCTTATAGTTTTAGGAGAGCAATCATTGGTTGTCAGTTCTTCTTGTGTATAAAGGTGGAGGGAATACTATTCAGGTAGGTAAAGAGATATCTTGGGTCTAGTTCAGACTGAGTAAGCCCATCAAGGCTGCACCTCCAGATGGATGAGAGAGTATTGGCAAATTATGAAGGCAACCAGCAGGGAGATGTTCTCTTTGATGTCCATCTTACAGGACAACTACTTGAAGGTACTTCGCATTGGTTGCCCACAAAACATAGTTGTATTATATAAAATTCTCATAATTATCACATGCAAACTAATTATGAAGCCCAACAATGCTACTAAAAAATATATATATTTCCTGCAAACTTGCAGGTGTCCTTGCCTCTTAAATCCTGAGACTGTAAAGAGGTTACTATATTCTATAAAAGATAATGCCTCCATGGTACATGATTTATATGATCAGATGTCTATGAAGATACAAGACTGTATGCAGAATATTAAATATCTAGTGAATTCCCTGCATTTTTGTGCATCAGTTGGAATTCTAACTAAATTCTATCTCCTCTCCTATACAAACAACAATTGAAAAAGACAAAAGGCTTAAAATCATCACAGATCTTCTCTTCCTTTATGAAATACAATTTCTTTTATTGTATTCTGTTCCTGTTAAAATGCATGAAGTTATGATGATGAATGGCCCCTAATCAAGATCACAAGTATAATTTTGCAATGAAGAACATAACTTGTCAAGTATTTAGTATTGGATTAAAAGGTATCTGGGGATGAAAACAAGAAGACTGGACGAGGGAGTGATTGTCCCCAGGGCACTGCGTGAAACAGAGGCTTATTTGGAAGAACCAAGGCGTTTGACATGAAATATTTAATAAATGTGGTGGTGGTGGTAGTGGTGGTGGGGGAGGGGTTTTACAAGGATGGATAAAGTGAGAAATGTGGAGGTGTGGCAGACAGTGGGGTGTGAAAAAACAACTGGCAGATAGGGTTGATCCAAGACTGCTGGGATGGTTTTAAACATAGATAGCATAAGTGGTTGGAGATAACTTGAGGTGAAGACCAAGAATAAGGATGATGGACATGTTAAGGGGGCACTGGATGCAAGAGGAATGTCTGTCAAGCGAGGAGTGTAAAATATAGTGCCTTCCACAATCTTTCTGCTAGTCTTCCTTCACTCACTTTCCACATGCCAAAACCATCCCAGTATTTCTTTGAGCAACCCTGTCATCTCTTTCCATCTCATCTCCTCATTTCTCACTCTAACCATTCTCATAATCCCCAAACCATAATTTTCATACACTTCATCTCAAATACATTTTGGCTTTTCCTCCCAACATCCCTTATACTTCAAGTCTCTACCTTAAACAGTGTCATGGGCACAATCAACTCTTCATATAATCTTCTCTTTGTGTTCAACCCCAGATACATATTTCTCATGACCACCATGTATTTTGACTAAACTATTTGTTACCTGATGCATTTCATAAGACCTTGTGACAGTCAATCCATTTCACTCAAGAGCAACATTCTTGAAGTCCCTCTCGAGAGAAGAACTTGGTTCTGGATCAGGTGAATTTTTTGTTATTCTGTTCCAGTCTATGGCTTCAAAGTCAATTACAATCTTTTGAGAAGATTGTGAATACTGCCTGTAAGGGAAATATTTGCAACTTTATATTATCCTGTGTCAGCTTAAAAATCTTTGGTCAATATGCCAAAGGGGTTGCAACTGCAAAATATGTGTATAAAAAAGGTTTTCACATTTTTACTAGATATAAGATGGGAAGTAAGGTTAAATGGGTTATAATTGTGAATGGTGTGAGCATGTGCTCTGACTTGGCCAGTCCCTCATATATGGGTATGGACTAACTATCTTACTCAGTAGCAAAATGATTCAGTAAAAAGAGCATCATATGCTTATATAACACTTGTATGAATGTGGTATCAATTGCAGGGTCATTGACAATCAGCCACATGTCACAAGGGAGATATAATTTGGCTAATAGTTATGAAATGATAACAAAATTCTTCTTGTTTAGGAATTCTATGTGAATCTAGATACACACTTTCCTTCTTCTTTTTTGCTTCTATTCCCTCTAATTTCCTCATCCATATATCCTCCTTCTCTTCCATAGCTACTCTGTTTTGCATACAACAGATAGATAAACTAAATTCTAAAAGTTTATTATGAATATTTACCATACCTGAACAAGACTCCAGCTTTCTCAAGAAGGAACATTGAAGCTTTAACAGAGTCTGTCTCTTTGTGCTTATTCGAGAAGTAGTTAACACATTTAATGCCAGATTGAATTATGAGCTTGGCACACTCATTACATGGAAATAGTGCAACATACATTGTACATCCAGAAACATCAGCACAATTCTTGTTCATTATGGCATTCATTTCTGCATGACAAACTGGTAAAGAAAAAGAAATGGCTGTTAGGTATACATAAATAAAACATTTGATATATACTTAATCAATCAATCAATGGAAACTGCAGTGGTAGTACTGGGGACCCTATTACATATCTTTTACTAACATGCGTATATTCTGTGCATTCTGTGTATCTGATAAAACACCTATTAACTACTTGAGGCACATTCAACAAAATTAGAGTACCTTACCATACATATATTTTGTGTCAAATTTATTGGGTGCTGACCGGCCCCATGGAAGAAGGTCATCACTACAATCAACAGGCATTCCATTGTAACCAATGCCAACCACTTTATTTTCTTTGTTGGTAATTATTGCTCCAACCTATAAGTAATCAATGAACCTTAACATTTTTCACACACAATCCAAAAACAGTGTCTCCATATTCAGATACTCTGACTTAACCACTTCCCTCATAACAGGGAAAGGACCTTTTGGCATATATATCTATAGAATCCTGTCTTACAGGCAAGTTCATTGTAAGGATATGGTACATTGAATTCCCCAATTCAAAAAGCCCTTTGTAAGAAGGCACCATCTTAGTCTTCTCTGACAGAAGTTCATGATGTTAAACTGAATATATGTTATTTTATTCTATTATGGAAGATATTTCATGATTGCCTACTATGAGACAAATAAAGACAGGCAGGGGAGACAGGGAATTCTTTGATAAATAAATCTAAAATTAAGTCTATGTACTGGTTTAGTACATAGACTTATACATAAGAGAGGAAGAGAGGAGGAGTTTGAATGTGTTTGAGATGAGGTGTCTGAGAAGTATGATAGGGGTTACTAGGCTGGATATAGTGAGAAATGAGGAAGTGAGGAGGAGAACGGGGGTAGAAAGGGAGTTGGGAGATAGGGTTGATGAAAGAGTATTGGGATGGTTTAGACACATAGAAAGAATGAGTGAAGAAAAACTAGTAAAATAGGTGTGGAAGGCAGAGGTGGAAGGAGTGAACATGAAGGTTTGACCTAAGATGAGATGGATGGATGGGATAAAAGGGGCTTTTGGAAAGAGGGGAGTGTCTGTTGGGGAAGGATGGGAAAGGACAGAAGACAGGGGTGAATGGAGAATGGTTTTATATGGATGATGCTGTGATGCATGAAGTGGGGTGGGTGGGGGGTAGGGGGTGTTGAGTGTGTGTGAGAAATAATTTGATGCAGCCCAAAGGGATTTCTCCCAGTCTTCTCCTTTTCTGCATCAGGGGACAGAGGAAGGGGGTCACCAATTTAATGAAGCAGCCTTGCTGTGGATGTGCTGTGTCTTGTGACACTGCTTCTGACCCAGGGCAGTGGGCAAGATGCAGGGATGACCCATCATCCAGGAGGTGCCAAGGTAAGAGAGAGGGAAGATGGTGGAGGGGAGTGGAGTGGAATAGGGATGGAATGGGTGCCTTTGTTTTTTGGCTACCTCCCTTATAAGGGGGAAAAAAGCCTTTGGTATATACATATGTATGTAAGTCTATGGTGTTTAACTCGTCAAGTCTATGTACACATGCTTGCTGGCCAAGTTGGTCAGAGCATTGCTACTTGTGACAGAGGTCAAGGAGATGGTGGTTTGAAACCTGCCATGAGTGAGTTGGACCAAGATCATTGTTCATTAAATTCCATGCTACAAAGTCCTCTATATGGGACACCATCTCAGCCTCCTGATGGGGGAGTTTGCCAGATGAAACTGAATTGATATCCACAAAAGGTTCCTTCCCCTTTATAAGGAAGGCAGTCAGTCAAGGCTATTTCCTCCCTCCTATAAGGAAGGTAGCCAGTCAAGGCTAAGAGTCAAATTATGAGTACACTTACCTGAGTGTTTGGATCTTTGCTTCTCATGGCAGACAGGAAAGCCATTGCCATGAAATACTCTTCCCATGCCAAGTAGTCCTCACGTTTCTTGTTCACATTCCTAGACAATGAAAAAGGCTGAATAAAGTCACACACAAAAAATCAAAGAGTGATAGGAGAGAAGCCTCTTGCCCTTAACAGACATTACATGTAATAATGCTCAAATTATCTACAAGAATGACCAATTATTGAATCTAACCCCAAGTTCTCAGTTCTCTAACAACTTTGACTGTATTCTCTCTATCTTTTCACCTAAGGAGAACTGACAACTGCTCCCCTCCTCCTAATACTAAAAGCAAGTGATACAGAAACATCCCACACTAATATAACACAGGCATTTCTTCCTAGCGAGACTTATGGGAGGATCTGGGAACCACTGTTAGCAGTTATGGAGCTATGGTTTTCTAACAAATGAAACTTCTGCCAACAATTATATCATTATTACATACATATACCAAGGCTTTTTCCCCCTTACAAGGGAAGCAGCCAAAAAGGGAAAGGCATAAAATCATTTCCACCCATTCCATCCCGGAATACACTCCACACCCCTTCACCCTCCCTCTCATCTTAGCACCTCCTGGATGACGGGTCATCCCTGCACCTTGTCCACTGCCCTGGGTCAGAAGCAGTGTCGCAAGACACAGCACATCCACAGCAAGGCCGCTTCATTAAATCGGCGACCCCCCATTGCATAAAAGGAGAAGATGGGGGAGAAATCCCTTTGGGCTGCGTCAAATTTTGCTCACACATACTACATTACCCCCCATCCCCCCACCCATTCCACCTCATGCAATCACAACATCATCCATATACAACCATTCTCCATTCACCCCTGTCTTCTGTCCTCTCCCGTCCTTCCTCAACAGACATTCCCCTCTTCCCCAAAGCCCCCTTCACCCCATCCATCCACCTCATCCTAGGACGTCCCCTCATGTTCACTCCCTCCACATCTGCCTTCCACACCTCTTTTACTAGTCTTTCTTCACTCATTCTTTCCATGTGTCCAAACCATCCTAATATTCTTTCATCAACCCTATCTCCCAGCTCCTTTTCCACCCCTGTTCTCCTCCTCACCTCCACATTTCTCACTCTATCTAGCCTAGTAACCCCCATCATACTTCTCAGACACCTCATCTCAAACACATTCAAACTCCTTCTCTCCTCTTCTCTTATGTTCCATGTTTCTGCCCCATACAGTGCTGTTGGCACAATCACTCCTTCATACAGTCTCCTCTTAGCATCCATTCCCAAATGTCTATTCCTCATTACACTAATCCACCAAGGCATTTACTTGCTTCTCTCAATCTACATTCTACCTCCACCTTCACTCCACCCTTTCCTGCCACATTTGCACTCAAGTAT
The DNA here is from genome assembly GCF_046742065.1 of Oratosquilla oratoria. Classification (NCBI taxonomy): domain Eukaryota; kingdom Metazoa; phylum Arthropoda; class Malacostraca; order Stomatopoda; family Squillidae; genus Oratosquilla; species Oratosquilla oratoria. Next base: position 15,062,022 of record NC_134811.1, read on the forward strand.
CTAAAACTTTCCACTTCCTCCAGTCGCTCTCCCGTAATGCTCACTTCCAGTCTGCTGCCGCTTTCACCCCTTGTACATCTCATCACCTTACTTTTACCCATGTTTATCTTCAGCTTTCTTCTATCACACACTCTCCCAAACTCTGCCACCAACTTCCTCAAACCCTCCTCCGATCCTGCCATAAGTGCAGTGTCGTCCGCAAACAACAGCTGTCTCACCTCCCACTTTTCTCCATTTTCTTTAACCATTTCCAATCCCTGACCCACTACCCTTGCATTTACCTCTCGCACTACCCCATCCATGTAAAGTTCAACAGCCAGGGCGACATAACGCATCCTTGACAAAGTCCCACCTTTACCTCGAACCATTCACTCTCTCCATTTCTAATCCTGACACAAGCTCTACTACTCTCATAAAAACTCTTGACAGCTCCCAGAAGCTTTCCTCCTATCCCGTATATCCGCAGTACCTCCCACAGTGCCTTTCTGTCTACCCTGTCAAGCCTTTTCCAGATCCATAAAGGCCCAAAAAAACATCTTTCCCCTTTCCTATAGCTTTCTCACATATCTGTCTTACCACAAAGATCTGATCTACACAACCTCTACCCGATCTAAATCCACACTGTTTCTCACCAATTACTCTCTCTGTTCCTCTCCTAATCATCTCAATCAAGATCCTCCCATAAGCCTTCCAAACTACCCTTAACAAGCTTATCCCTCTGAAACTACTACATTCACACTTGTCCCCTTTTCTCTTGTTAAGTAAAATTATACAAGCACTTCTCCAGTCCTCCAGCACTCTACCCTCTCTCCAGCAAACATTAAATAACCTCACCAGCCAGTCCACCATCACTGTACCTCCCTTTTTCAGACATTCTGCATGGCATCCATCCAGACCAGGTGCCTTACCTGCTTTCATCATCTTAACAACTGCCTTCACCTCATCCTTCCTTATTTCTTCTCCATTTTTCTCACTCATCACAGTCATTTTCTTAGCACTTCCCACTGCAATTATCTTTCCCTCCCTATCCTCCTTAACATTTAGCAATTTCCTAAAATATTTTGCCCATCTTTCCCTTACTGCCTTCTCTTCCATTATCATCTCTCCATCTGCACCTTTTTCTTTTCTTCTCTACTAGATTCGCCTCCTCTTCCACTCCTAATTTCTTTCCAAAACATCTTTTTATTACTTTCAAAATTTTCTGTCATACTCTTACCCCACTTCACATCTGCTCTCCTCTTTGCCTCCTTTACCTTTTGCTTTACTTCTCTTTTCTTTTCTTTGTACCTTTCATATGACTCCCTCGTCCTATTTTGTAACCAATCTTTGAAAGCTCGCTTCTTCTCTTCTACAACCTTTTTTGTTTCCTCATCCCACCATTCACTATCCTTACTTCTATTTCCTTCTGTCCTCCTTGTTCCACACACCATCCTTGCACACTTTATGACTCCCTCCTTGAACCATCCCCATTCCTCCTCCACACCTAGCTCTACTCTATCCTTTACTCCCTCCCACTCCTTCAGCTTCCTTCCATACTCCTTCTCGTTTTCCTTTTCATTCAAAGAGTTCACTCTAAGAACCTCCCTACCTTTTGTCCCTTTCCTCTTTCTCCATCTATCCTCCACTCTCAACTTACCTTCCACCAAAAAATGATCTGATATTCCCCCACCCTCTCCCCTTAGCACATGTACATCCTTAACTATTCATATCATAATCCTATTTACCACTACATAATCCATTAGCGCTCTATCTACCACCCTTCCATCCACCACCCTCTCCCATGTGTACTTATGCTTGACTTTCTTCTGAAACACTGTATTTGCTATCATCAACTCTCTTTCTAGACACATTTCCACCATCAACTCTCCACTACGATTCTTTCCTGGAACTCCACATTTCCCAACCACTCCATCAATTGGACCATTTCCTACCCTAGCATTAAGGTCTCCCAGTAGTATTACATTGACATTTCTTTCTAAAACCTCTATGTACTCATTTAAATCTATCCAAAAGGCCTCCCTTTCTTCTACACTCTTCTCACTGCCAGGCCCATATGCACTTACAAAGACCCACATCTCCTTTCCCAGTTTCACCTTCATCCACATTATCCTCGAGGAAACCTCCTTCCACTCCACTACATGTTTACCTATCTCTTCACTTACTAGAATAGCCACCCCTTCCCTCCCTCGCCCTCATTATTAATGAATAATAAGTTTTTTTGTTGTTATTTTAACAGTAGCCCATAATACCTGTTGTTAATGGCCAAGTCTTTTGATGATGATAGCTTCCTTTCTTCCCAAGTCCTTTGAAGGCTGTCATCAATAGTAGCAAAATCAATGGTGAGTTTTGTTCTACTTGGTGTATACTGCCTGAAACAGTATATAAATGTCTAAACTTGTGGATAAATATATACAGATGATCAAATTCATTCACACACAATTTTAAAGAATGTTAAAGTATGTATGAAGTTTAATGAACTAGTCAATGGAGGAAGTTAGGCTTTCTATCAGAAAGTTATGCTAATATTGTTCAGTATATATAAACTGTAACAGTATATAAGAAATAGAAAAAGAAAGAGAATAAGAAACAGACACAACAAGAAGAGCAACAGGAGAAAATGAAGATGATGACTACCTTACCTATACTTGACCTGGGTCATGTCCATCAAGCGCTTGCTTGCCTTAGTTTTCAGTTTGTGGTTATATTTGTCAGACATATAAATTACTTCCTTGATTCTTGCCTGGATTATGAGCTTGGCACATTCATTACATGGGAAAAGGGCCACATATATTGTGCAGCCTTTCACATCAGCACTGTTCTTGTTTAAGATGGCATTCATTTCTGCATGGCACACTGAGAAGGATGAGAGAAAAAAAGTATAAATGGTAATCTTCATTATAATAAAGAATAATGTAAACTATCATACATATATATACCAATGGCTTTTTCCCCCTAACAAGGGAGGTAGCCAAAAAACAAAGGCATAATATCCACTCCCACCCATTCCATCCCCACATACTCCACTCCCATTCACCCAACTCCCTCCCTCTTACCTTGGCTCCTCCTGGATGATGGGTCATCCCTGTACCTCGCCCACTACCATGGGTCAGAGGCAATGTAGCAAGGCACAGCATATCCACAGCAAGGCTGCTTCATTTAACTGGTGAACCCAACCCCCCTCTCCATCCCCTCATAGAGAAAATATCATTCAAACATACTCTCTCCCCCCATTCCTCACCCACTCCCTTCTATGCATCACATCATCCATACACAATCATTCTCCATTCACCTCTATCTTCTCTCTTCCTTCTTCAACAGACATTCCCCTCTTTCCCAATGCCCCCTTTACCCTATCCATCCATCTCATCCTTGGCTGCCCCTTCATGTTCTCCTTCCACCTCTACCTTCCACACCTCCTTTACTATTCTTTCTTTACTCATTCTTTCAACATGTCCAAACCATCCCAATATTCCTTCATCAACCCTATCTCCCAATTCCCTTTCCACCACCGCTCTCCTCCTTAACTCCTCATTTCTCACTCTATCCAGCCTAGTAGCCTCTCCCATATCTCTTAAGCATTTCATCTCAAACACATTTATACTCCTCCTCTCTTATGTTTCATGTTTCTGCCCCACACAGTGCTGTCAACACAATCACCCCTTCTTACAATCTCCTTTTAGCATCCATTCCTAAATGTCTACTATTTCTCATTATACTTTTTAATCCCCCAAGATCATGAGCGCAAATTAAAGAAGACTATATGTCTAAAGGATGTGAAGAATTACAGTTTTCCATATACATGCCTAAATAATTAGAATGGCTTAGGAGGAGATATAGCCCAAATTGGAACAATATATGGATTTGAGGCTTGATTATCATAAATTGGAGAGAAGTAGATGGGCCCTCATGAGTGTTACTCCTTTCCTGAGAACTACAGTTAGGTAATAGATAAATACCAAAAGGCCTTCCCTCACAAGTAGGCTAGGTGAGTTAGAGCACCCACCCACTAAATACACATTAAAAACCATTTACAACCCCTCCCATCTCAGCATGTCATGGGTATCAAATGCATTTAAAAATACAATATGAAGCAGAATAATACATACATACTATCAGGCTTTTGTAATATAAGTGACTGACTATTGGAAGCAGTCAAATGATTTTACACAAGTAGAGATTGTGTGAGGGTTGGTAATAAAGTGGTTTCAGGTGAAGGTGGGACTGCACCAGGGTTGTTCAACGTGTACATGGATAGAATGGAAGGGTACTAAGTAGGTGTTTGAAGTCAGTGAATGAGAGTGAAATGGGAGGTGAACCAGTTGCAGTTTGTAGATGACACTGTGCTTGTAGTTTAGTTGGAGTTATGGCAATGTAGAAGTTGAAATGTTTTGAAGATGGGCAACAAGGAAATGGTTCTCTCTGCTGTCCATCTTGCAGGACCACCAATACCAGGTATCTGTCACTGGTCCCTTTAGTCTGATATTAACCACAATATCTGTAATTGTACCACTGTAGAAACATTTAAGAATTCAAAATTCTTACCATACATAGATTTGTTTTCAAGGCAATTATCAGACCCTTTGCCCCATGGCATTTCATCATCCTCACATCCCCTGGGCATACCATTGTAACCAATAGCGACAATTTTCTTTTCATCACTGATGATGCAGGCACCAACTTGTGAACAGGGGTCCTTGCTTCGCATTGCAGATAAAAAGGCCACAGACATGAAGTAATCGTCCCATGACAGATAGTCTTCTCTTTTCTTCTCTAAAGAACTGAAAATTACAATACTCTATAAAATATGAAAAGATTACAAGTATGGTATATAACAAATGGATACTAAATTTATTCAACTACTTTACATTTAAGCCACACAAAAATATTACATGTTCAGCATCTGAACATTTCCACTTTTAATTTTTTTTTTTCTTCTTCTTATTATTATTACTATTAATTATTATTATTACTATTAATTATTATTATTATTATTATTATTATTATTATTATTATTATTATTATTATTATTAAAATAATAATAATAATAAAATAATAATAATAATAATAAAATAATAATAAAAAAATAATAATAATAAAAAAATAATAAAAATTAAAAAAAAATAACTAGAAAAATAATAATAATAAAAAAATAAAATAAAAAAAATAATAAAAAAAAAATATTTAAAAAAATAAAAAAATAAAAAATAAAAATAAAAAAAATAATAAAAAAATAATAATAATAATAAAATAATAATAAAAATAAAATATAGAATAAAAAAATAAAATAATAAAAAAAATAATAATAAAAAAAATAAAAATAATAAAAATAAAATAATAATAAAAATAAAGTAACAATAAAAAAAAAATAACAATAAAAAAAAAATAACAATAAAAAAAAAATAACAATAAAAAAAAAATAACAATAAAAAATAAATAACAATAAAAAAAAAATAACAATAAAAAAAAAATAACAATAAAAATAAAATAATAATAAAAATAAAATAACAATAAAAATAAAATAACAATAAAAATAAAATAACAATAAAAAGAAAAGAAGAAAAAAAATAAAATAACAATAAAAATAAAATAACAATAAAAATAAAATAACAATAAAAAAAAAATAACAATAAAAATAAAATAACAATAAAAATAAAATAATAATAAAAATAAAATAATAATAATAATAAAATAATAATAATAATAAAATAATAATAAAAAAATAACAATAAAAAATAATAATAATAATAATAATAATAAAATAATAATAATAAAATAATAATATAATAAAATAATAATATAATAAAATAATAAAATAATAAAATAATAATAATAAAATAATAATAATAAAATAATAATAATAATAATAATAATAATAATAATAATAATAATAATAATAATATTATTATTATTATGTGGACGTGCTGTGTCCTGCGACACTGCTTCTGACCCAGGGGAGTGGACAGGGTGCAGGGATGACCCGTCATCTAGGAGGTGCTAAGATGGGAGGGAGGGTGGAGGGGTGTGGAGTGTTTTCGGGGATGAAATGGGTGGGAATGTTTTTGTGCCTTGTCATTTTTGGCTACCCCCCTGGTAAGGGGGAAAAAAGCCTTGGTATATATGTATGTATTATTAATCATTATTATTATTATTATTATTATTATTATTAATTAATTACTACTACTACCACTACTACTACCACTACTACTACCACCACCACTACCACCACTACCACCACCACCACTACCACCACCACCACCACAGGGATAAAGACCATCCTTGCGTCCACTCTGGCACATGATGGGCCAAACTTCTTAATGCTCTGCTCAAAAAAGTGAAGGAAATCCCTGGCTGCTCAGTAGAATAGTTCAAAGCTGGCCTGGGCAAGTTTTTGGGGAAGATACTAAATGAACCCCCAGTGCTGGGCTACACCCGTAGATGCAGGACCTCCAACCACTTATCAGACCAAGTGGACCTGATGTATAGGTATACTGGGTCTGGCAGCAGTGGTAGACCATCACAACTGTGAGGAAAACCTCAAGACATAACCAAGTAAACCTAGTAAACCCTCTTCACTCCAAATTTTGCTTCCTTAACTGTATAAACTTACCTGTCTATTGCCATAACAAAATTCACTGAATATACATCCATAGTAAAGGGGTAAACAAAATCATGTTACAGAGGACTTACTTAGTGGAAGAAGTGCTACAATTCTGCATGTCCTCCTCTGAGTTTGTCATGGCTGTGGAGATCAAGGAAAAAAAAAATTAGTAAGAGTATAAACCACAGTTGAAAATGTATGGACCAATAGTATTTTCCCCCTTGTAAGATAGGTGATCAAGTCAAAATATGCCTGGACTCCTTATGGTACAAAATAAAGAAATAAGGATCCCAAAATCACCTTGGTCAGCCCCATTTAGTAGCCTTTTATGGAATGCATGAAACATGGTGATGGCAAATATCAATTGTACAGACTTGGCTACTGCTTACTAATCAGAAGTGGAAGATTAAATGAAATGGCCTTGCTGTGGATATGCTGTGTCTTGCTACATTGCTTCTGATCCAGGTCAGTAGGCGAGATGCAGGGATGACCCATCATCCAGGAGGAGCCAAGATAAGAGGGAGGGAGGGGGATGAATGGGAGTGTAGTATGTGGGGATGAAATGGGTGGGAGTGGGTTTTATGTCTTTGTTTTCTGGTTACCTCCCTTGTTAGGGGGAAAAAGCTGTTGGTATATGTATGTAAGTATGTTTATAGTATACCAGGTATATTCCATACCAACCAAATGTCCCAAGTATGTGCATAATGAAGACACCAAAGTCACAATTGTGGAGTCCTTCATGCGGTAACATTCCAGAATTATGCAAATACAGATATTTAATATGAAACTTACACTGTCCAATTGCTCCAACCTAATACAACCTAACCATTCCGTAGGAAAAATAGGTCTTTCAAATGCAAAAAACAAAGTGAAAAATGTGTTTGTGTGATACTAGAATAGAACCTTATAAACTTGTAAACTGGAGAAATAGTGAACTCCTGCACCACTAAAACATCATCTACAAGATTCATTTGTTGCATCCCTAATTATCAAACCTAACATGTGCCAGGAGAGAAATGTTAGTGGACATATGTTATTTTGCATTTGATATGCTTATTATAATTCACAAAAAAAAAAGATAGTGTCACACTTATGTGATATAGCATTAGAAAATACATCAACAAAACACATTTTTCTTGGCAGAAATCAATAACAGAAAAAGTTGCTAAAAGTGATACACAAACAAACGTAACCACTTCAACTGCTTGAGATGCCATCTTTGTTCTGGTAGATTTACCTTGAATTTACCTTGAAGCGCTTCTGCCTCAAGGGGGTGTTGCTCCCCCGATGGAACTTGAGGCAAGGCCACGGCGTAGCCGCCACCTTTCAGTTTGTTGTTTGTAGTCCAGCTGGTCAATAATGGAGTTGGAATTCGCTGGTCGTGATGCTGTATAACCTGGGATACCCAGCTGATCTGGTAGGGCTGGCAAGAATTTGTCAAGTTTCCCTTTGAAAACTTCCGTTTTAACACCTGTAATGTTCCGTAGGTGTTTAGGTAAGTGATTAAAAAGTCAGGCCCCTTTTCTTGAGATGCTGTTGTGTTGGAGCGTCTTGACTTTTACTGGGTACTCTGATGGCAGGGCCTAGTTGGGTGCATTTTCTTCCTGTTCTGTTTCTTCTGGGGTGATATGGGTTTTTACTGGTCTTATAGGTTCTGTTTTGGGTGGAGTGATCTGGCCTTCTAGGATTTTCCATGTATATATTATCAGATATCTCTCTAGTCTCCTCTCTATGGAGTGGAGTTCATTTTCTGCCAATCTTTCCCTGTAATTGTGTTTCTCCACATCTTGGTGAGCTGAGGTTCTTCTGATTGTTGAGGTAAAGGTTCTCTGCAGAGCCTCCAGCTGCATGATGTGGCCTTGTTTGTATGGAGCCCAAAGTTGTGAGCAGTAGTCTATGATAGGGATGACTAGGGCTTACCATAAGGTTAGCAAGGTTTCTGGTTCTATGGTGCGGAAGGTTCTAAGTATGTATCCCATTCGTTGTCTACATTTTGATACTGTTTTTTCTATGTGTTGACCAAATGTAGCATCATCCAAAAGTATAACTCCTAGATCTCTTACCGATGTTTGTTGTGTGATATGGTTTCCTTTTGGATCTTTACAAGAAATTTTATGTCTGTTCTTACTGAACTTAATAAATTCAAATTTGTCCTCATTAAATTTCATGTTATTCATTTCTGCCCATTTGTATATTTCATTTAGATCTTTCTGTTGTTGGGAGCTATCTTACAAAGGATTACAAAGGCGAAGCATGCCAACAGGAGACCTTTTGGTCCATATCTAGGTCGGATGCAAAAAAAAAAAAAAAAAAAATCATAATAATAATAAATTAATAAATAAAAACTATAATAATGTAAATAACAAATAAAATACATAAATAAATGCATAGGTATAGTTAAATAATAAACAAACAGGTAAATAGTAAATAATAATAAATTGACATATAACTAATAACAAATGAAAATCAAACAGACAAATGATAACAAAACAAAAACAAATAATATAAAATAAATCATAATCATTACAGCATCTTGCTTAGGTGTTTATCTAAATGATTCTTAAAGATTCGAACTGAACTACATTGCACTACCTGTGCAGGAAGTTTATTCCATTCATTAACTACACGGTTGGCAAAGTTGTTTCTACCTACTTCCAAACTGAATCTATTTCCGGACAGTTTGAGACCATTGTTTCTTGTCTGATTCTCATTCAATGTGAAAATTTTGTCACTTTTGATGTTGTTTTTTGCTAGAGATTGTTTTGAATACCCAAGTGTCATCTGCAAATGATAGTGGGCTGGAGATATTGGTGTTGATGTCGTTGATCATAATCAAGAATAGTATAGGGCCAAGGACAGTACCCTGCAGGATGCCACTTATCACTACTTCTTCTCTTGATGTTGTTCCCTCCACAAAGGTAATTTGTTTCCGATTTGTAAGGAATGACTGAATCCACTCCCCAAGTTTGCCCCTTATCCCTAGTGATTTGGTCTTTTGAATGAGGATCATAGTCAACTTTGTCATAGGCTTTTGCGAAGTCTAGATATATTGCATCGACATTTTTGTTCTCTCCAATGTATTTTAGGATGAAATTGTGGAAGTCTATCAATTCTATTAGGAAATGTATAATATGTTTTTTTATTTATGATTCTTTCAAAAATTTTAATGGCCTATAATTTTTCGGTTCATTTTTGGATCCTCCTTTATGTATGGGAGTGACATTGGCAAGTTTGAATATTTCTGGTATTTCACCTGTGTCCAGAGACTTTCTCCACAGTGAAAGGAGGGGAGTTGAGATTGTCTTTCTGCATTCTTTGAGAATGTAGGTGCCTATGCCATCTGGACCAGGTGACGCTGCACGCAGCCAACACCAACACCATACTAGAAATCAAGCTGCCACACTGGAGTCACAGGCCACATAAGGCCTCTTCCAGTAAACTTCAACTGTAAAAGAAATATTGTCTATAGCCTTCTCTATATCTTCCTTTCTTATTTCTATGTCCTCTAATGTTTCTTTATCTTGGACGGGAGTTTCTTCAGTTGTGTGGATATTAGTTGATGGTGTGCTCCAGGCCTTGACATACTGGGTTTGAAGGATGTCAGCCATTTCTTGTGAGGATGTGATAGTATGTTGTCCATCTGCCCTAATTAGTGGTCCAAATAATTCTTTAGTGTGGATTTCTTTTTACATAATTAAAGAAAAATCTGGTATTGTTTTTTACTGTTTTTATGGCTTTTCTTTCACTGTCCATCCTTTTGGTTTCATGAGATGTTTTTATTTTATTTTCCAAATCACGTAGTTCTCTTTCAGCTCTATCTCTTATATTGCGTGGACTATCCTTTTTGTGGTTGTTTGAAAGTGAATTTCCAATTTTGATTCTCCTCATTACTGTCTTTCTGTATCTATGTTCTTTTGATATTTTTTTCCTTCTTGGTTGCTTCTTGGGTGCATTGGAGAAAATTGTTTTCCTTAGGTGTTTTTCTATTTTATTCCAGCATTCCTGTGTACTTTGGTTCTTAAGTTTGTCTATTCTAACCTAACCTACCCTCCTACATTTAGTGATGCAGTAACTGTAATTCTAAAGGTCATCAGGGTGATCATCATAGTCTTAACATCTGAATCTATCAAAATAGAGATGATGTCTAAAGGAGTCAATATGACTTCATTCATTTGTATATAGCTTTTAGTAATGTTTTCTGTTATTGATTTCCACTAAGAAAAACATATTACATTGATGTATTATAATTCATAAAATCAATATTTAATTTTCTAATGTTATATCATGTAGGTGTGCACTTCTAAAAAAAATACAATTTCTATTATTGTCTATCCAGATATAGTTACCTGCAATAACCACATTACAAGATTCCATCAGCATATCCAATTGTGTACTAAATTCTTCAATAAGAACACTTACATTTGACCATGGAGGCCTACATACCCTAATAAATGGAATTATGTGTTCTTGTACAGAACTAATATTCCAGTCTATCTTCATTGATAAAATATAGTAACTAAAACTGATCACATTCCTTATATCTAAACTCGTGCATCCTAACTGAATGCCTATAAAGGCATTGTAACACAGTAGGTCATCTATACCGCTGTCCCGTGAAGCAGTTCGTGACTTTTAGTGATTTGTACATCGACGATACAAAGATCTAGTGCGAAGCATTATCTGTACAAAGCTCATGTTTGCAATTTTGCCAAGAACAATACTGGTGGCAGCCAGGATAAAAAAAAACATGGCATTTGTATGATGTGACCATTTCTGTCTTTTAGTCACAAAATGGCACTTTCGCTGAAGTTAGGACTTCTGGCAAAATGACATTTAGGGCACGGTCTGCCAACCCTGCCTGTATCTACATTTAGTGTTTCATTTTTCTACATATGAAGCTCTATAACTACAACAATGTAAAATTTCAATTGTTTAGAAACCCCCTCTTTCGATTAAATCATACTGTTTACATAAGGACGTAACACGTGAATGTAACCTGTACGAAAAGAAGGATTAGGATCATCTGTTGTACTTTATACAGGTTTGTGCATCACTGTTTGTATTCTTCGACCACCAAACGATACAGTCTTCCTTGGTAATAAACAGTGATTATGCAATATGTGAAGGAACTTTGGTATGTCATAAAACTCGTGAGAGACAACACGTGACACTTATTTTCTATTATTCCTTCTTCAAATAAAACCTACTCTTATATCCCAACCATATTAATATACATACTTTGCCACGATGTAGGAAGTGTCTTTATCGAAAGCCGAACATTCACACAGGAAGTCCTTCCTGTGCTGGTCCTTGGGTTAGTTAATTTGCAACTGTGAAATTTATGCACAATGTGTACATATTACTGTACATTACGGGTGAGTGGTGTGTAAAATGAGCAGCAAATGAACATGCACTTGCACTGCAATGTACATATACTTCGAGTACTATTATAATGTGAATTTATAGATAATCATAATGCACAACAAAAAGTAATAACATGTACAGGGTGGGGCAAATCAAATGCCCGAGTTTTGAAAGGCTATTAGGAAAATTAAAACAATACTTACAGAATTATTTGTTGTTTTATTCAAGTCAATATACAATGCCGTTTGTGTGATCACTTTTTGAAGATGGCATCAGGAAGATGGTGGCCATATGTAGCGATGCACTGTTGAAGGCGATGTCTGAAGTTTTCGGTTGCTCTTTGGCACATCTCAAGGGGTATTGCAGCGATTTCGTCCCGAATTCGCATCTTCAATTCTTCCAAATTGTATGGCCAACTTCTGAACACTTTCTCCTTCAGATATCCCCACAGGAAGAAGTCGCAAATGCTTAAATCAGGTGAGCATGGGGGCCACTCGACATCACCCCTCCGAGAGACGAGGCGTGCCGGGAACATCTGTCACATGTTGACTATTGCAACTTGAGCAGTGTGGGCTGTTGCTCCATCTTGTTGGAACCAGATGTCTCCCAGATTTGTTTCCTCACTTAAGTCTTCCAATTTCGGTTCAAAAAAGTCTTCCATTGCAAGATAACGTTGAGAGTTAACGGTGACAGATCTTCCATCCTCCACAAAGAAATAAGGCCCAATTACCCCAAATTTGGAAACCGCACACCAAACAGTAACTTTAGGGGAATGGAACGGTCTCTGGTAAAGTTCTCTTGGGTTGTCTTCAGCCCAATAGTGACAATTTTGCTAATTCATGCTTCCAGAAAGGTGGAAGTGGGCCTCGTCACTGGTGAAAAGAGTTGCCGGTTCAGGGATGTGGTTCAACATTTCTTGGCAGCAATTCCTATGATTTTCAATGTCAGTGGGCTTCAATTCTTGAACAATCATTATTTTATATGGATGGAACGATAAATCGTAACGCAATATCCGCCTTAAAGATCGGTTAGACATGGCCAATGCAAGTGAATGCTTCTGGGCAGAGCGTCTTGGTGACTGTTTGACAGCTGCTTTAACTAAGGCCACATTTTCTGGTGTTCTCACCGTTTTTTGGTCTTCCACTACCCCTAGGTCTTCTTGTGGAACCAGTATCTTTCAATGCTTCAACCCAATGCCTGATTGCCTTGCCATCAGGGATGGGACCATGACGTGGAATGTTGAAGTGCAGGCGGAAGCCTCGCTGGGTGGCGACGACAGAACGGCCATTTTCGAGATACGTGTGCACTGCAAAGCCGCGATGTTCACCTGACCAAGGCATGGCTGCTACTGAAAACGGCGGGGTTTGGTGCTCACAACAAGACCACACACATCTTACCTTCACTACCACAGCCATTTAGCGAGCCTTTCAAAACTCGGTCATTTGATTTGCCCCACCCTGTATCTAGTTGCCCATATTTTTCTATCGTCAGTAAAACTCACATCTATGAAACATGCAACAAAGTATGGCATTCAGCATAAAACTTGTTTTTTACCAAATTATGTAAACTAGAATAATAATTATAGATAATTCACAACAACAAATTGTAATAATATGTTTATTTAGTTACCCTTATTCTTTATCTACAGTACAATTCACACCTATGAAACATCCAACAAAGTATATGGCCAGGGTTGCCAACCGTCCTTTATTTCAAAGGACAGTCCTTTATTCAGCTCTATTTGTCCTTGTCCTTTATTGAAATATGAAATGACACTATTTGTCCTTTATTTTGAAATCGTTTTGACTTGAAGTTCAGTTTCCTACTCTCAAAATGTGATGATTCCAAAAGCGTTTACTTCTTGTAAGACTGCAGACTACCAACTCTGCATTCTGCACAATACCAGACTACAGAGCGGCAGACCGCAGACCAGGGTGTAAAATTAGCCTCATTTTATAACTCAATTTTCCATTAAAAAGAAAAGGCACTAATTTTGGGAAAACCAGAAAATCGTAAACTGTTACTAAATATGAGAACCACCACCAAGAAAAAATAAAATAAAAACAATAGAGAAAGAAAGGTGCCGTTGGACGTTTGGAAAGGCAATACTTCCGCCTATCAACTGAACTCATGAAGAACCAAAACAAATATGGCGTATTATACAACAATGTACTGATGAGACCCTTCACAAAATCGAGCCGTAATTTGTTATAAATACTAGAACAGTGAAATCTATGTGAGAAAACTTGTAATAATGGTGCCAATATTTCATGTTATTAACACGTATTAGAGGAGAAAACATTGGTAACACCAAGGTCTAAATAAACAGGTCAGACCGTTTGAATTATTGTGCGCAGCTTCTGACGTCATTAGGCTGGGTCCGTTTTCTCTTTGTGAAATACTGAAGAAAACTGTGAAACGCCAAGGAAGACAGGAACTATAATATTTTATATATATATATATATATATATATATATTATATATCATATATATTATATATTCATATATATAGACAGGAACTATAATATTTTATATATATTTATATATATATTTTATATAATATTTGTCAGAATATAACTAATTGCGTGGAGCGGTGCGAGCGAAGGCAACAACATACCCGAACGACGCACCAGCTTCAACTGACAGCTATAGGACCCGCGAACCCCACTTTGAACAGCCAGGTGACGTTCACGGGCCCGCTGCGCCAACTCCCTCGAAATTCGGTCGGAAGTGGTTAGACCTGTTATTCCTTAGATCTTGGGTAATACTCTCGACCTTATGTTTACTAATGACGAAGACATTGCGGAGGAAGTCAAAGTTGACAGTCCATTGGGAAAAAGTGATCATGCCTGTATTTATGTGCGAGTCAATGTGCAAGAACAGGACAGTAACACTAAGCATATTTTTATGTACGAGAAGGCAGACTATGCCATGATGAAGAGAGAACTTGATATTGACTGGCAACAGTTTTTTTGGAGAAACATCTAACATAGAGGATAAATGGAAAAAAATTGTACTAAGATGCATAAGTTAACTGAAGAGTGTATACCCAAGAGACAGGTTGGAAATGAAAAGATGAGGAAAAGAACTAATGAAAGTTTACCTATGAACAGAAAATTATGGTCAAAATAAAGAAAAAGCAACGATTATGGGAGAGACTTAGAAAAGCAAAGAACGAAGGTAATCCCCTAGATTCCTATAGGAATGTTGAGACAGAATATCGACGACTTAATAATAAAGTTAGAAAAGAGACCAGAAATGCAGTCAAAGCCAAGGAGAAAGAAGTAATTAAGAATGTTAAAAAGAATCCCAAGGTGTTCTGGAAGTATGTGGCATCGAAGACAAAAGTGAAATCACGAATTGGGGACTTGTATCAAGATGCTGAGAAAACTAGAATGGCTACAACAAATAAGGAGAAGGCAGACACACTTTCAGAACAATTTGCTCGTGCGTTTATAGAAGAACCTGAAGGGGAATCTCCACTCGCTACACTAAGAGAAGTCCCAAGATTGGAAAATATATATATATACATCAAGGATAAAATTAAGGTGTTAAAGAGGATGAACACAAACAAGTCACCTGGGCCAGATGGTATACATCCGAGGATAATTAAAGAATTGAGGAAAGAACTTGTGGAGCCTTTGTATATACTTTATAATTGCTCGCTGAATGAAGGTGTGGTACCCAACGATTGGAAGATTGCTAATGTCACGGCCATTTTTAAAAAGGTGAGTAAGAGTGATCCAGGAAACTACAGGCCAGTCAGTATAACAAGCATTTTACGTAAGATGATGGAGACACTGTTGAGGGAAGAAATTATACAACACATGAAAGAGAATAAGCTCTTTAGTAACAAGCAATTTGGGTTTATATCTGGGAGATCAACAGTGCTTCAACTCATTAATGTACTAGATACATGGATTGAAGCTCTTGACAATGGACTGGCTGTGGACTTCATGAAGGCCTTTGACAGAGTACCACATATGCGACTAATTGAGAAAGTATCCAGCTACAATATAAAGGGTAAGTTACTAAAATGGATTCAGAGCTTCATTACTGGCAGGAGGCAGAGGGTTATGGTAAATGGCCAGTCGTCCGAATGGAAACGTAAACAGTGGAGTCCCTCAAGGCTCTGTGCTGGGTCCTCTGCTCTTTGTAATGTTCATCAACGACTTACCTGAGGTGGTAAAGAATGGAAGCCACGTATTTCTCTATGCTGATGACACCAAGGTATATAAAATATTGAATGGAAACGAGGATTGTAATAAACTACAAGATGACTTGGAACAACTCAAGAATTGGACACAGAAGTGGCTTCTCAGCTTTCACCCTAATAAAAGTAAATATATGAGAATAGGGAAAACTGATGTCGAGGACAGAGGATATAAGATATATGAGGACATTGAGAGATCTAACACAGAGAAGGATATTGGAGTGGTCACTGATGATAAATTAGCATTTTCCGACCATCTAGCTGAAAAAAATAACATGGCTAACAAAATTGTGGGAATCATACGAAGGACCTTTATACATCTAGATTTGGACACATTCAAGATACTCTTTACATCTTTGGTAAGACCACATCTTGAATACACAAACCAGGTGTGGTGTCCATATCTGGTGAAGGATATTAATGCAGTAGAGAACGTTCAGCGCAGAGCCACAAAGCTGGTGCCTTGCCTAAAGGGGATGTCATATGAAGAAAGACTGAGAGCATTAGAATTACCTACACTGGCATATAGAAGATCCCGAGGTGGCCTCATTGAAACATACAAGATAATGAGTGGAAAATATGACAGAGAATGCACTGAGGGATTGTTTAAGATGAGGGAAGACAACATTACTAGACGGAATAAAAAAAATTAAAACAAGAGCTAGGCTAAATGTCAGGAAATATTCTTTTTCCCAACGAGTGGTTGACATATGAAATGATCTGCCAGATTCAATTGTTAGTGTTGGCTCAGTTACACTTTTTGAATCCAGACTGGACAAATATTGGAAAAACCAAGAGCAAAGATATAACTATCGAGCCAAAATAACCACCACACGCAGCCAAAGAGAAAGTACTGAGGCTGCAGCATTGGAGTCACAGGCTCATTAGGGCCTCTTCCAGAAATTCGTCCATGTAAGTCCATGTTAACAGATATTTGGAAACACTAAATAGATTTAGATGAAATTCAACATTCGGCAAATTATCAAACCTAAGCTTCGTAGGCCACTCATTTTCCAAAGTTTCAGAAATTTGTAGTAGTAGAACATTTGAAGCTAGAAGGAAAGCTTAAATTAAAGATGATGAACTTTTTGATAAAGAAGTATTAATTCAAAGAATCTTCGACACGTTCTGAACTCCTCATAAGCTCAAAAACAACAATCAGAAAGTGGTATTTTATTTTCAAATCTATGTACATTAATTGTATCAATGTTTTCAAAATAGTTTATTTTGTACAATCAATACCAGGAATATCATCTTATTGTGAGAGATTTTTTAGTTTAATGTCATCTAAATAGCGAGATGAAAGAAACTGATGCTCTGTTGAATTAATTAAGAATGAACTTCTCATACATTTTAACATAAAAGTTAGTTATTTGGAATTCGCTAAAAACAGCAAAAATTATACAATTTTTTCTGAAGGCAGCAAAAAGCCAGGGCAAATATAGTTTTAAAGATTAGAATCCTTTGATCAAAGTAAAATAAATGTCTTCTCATTCTTGTTTTTGTATTTTCATTTAGGTAAGAGAAATGTAATCTTCAACTGCATTTAATATTGGCATCTATTATGATCTATAGCCACTAAAATAAATATCAATAGAGTTTTTATGTCCATTATTGTAGCCTAACAGAGTTGGCAACCCTATACATGGCATTCAGCTTAAAACTTGTTATTTACAGAAAAAATATATATACCATGACTTTTAATTAGATATGATAACTAGTTGCTCAAGAAAATGTTTATTACTATGTCATCATACTTTAATTTCTTCCTCAGTTTCATCTGTTATTTCCACAGCTCACAGGGATGGAGTCGAATGGACTACCTAGAAAAGACAGCCCAATCGCGTGGAATTGGTGTTTGCAGTGGGTGTGGAGAATATTATGACTTCACAGAAATTCCCCATCCCCTTTAATGTGTAATGCTGATGGTGTAAGTTTAATCTAGGTAACCGTACCACCAAGTTAATACTGGTATATTCCTGTGAAATTACAACGTCCATAAAAGCAGAAAACTACATAACTTTGATCGGCAGGGACTCGTCGAATCCTGAAAAGTACAATGGCATCACAAGGCATCTTTTGTCTTTGAATGTGTAATAATTCATTTCGATTGTTTGACCCTGAACAGGGAACGTCCAAATTTATGTTTTTGCATAGAAGTTGTACCACTTCTGGCACGCCCACTGTTAGAAACAATAAAAACCAAAGGTTTATGGGAAGAAGTGCTCCAAGTTATAAAGTAAAGTGGGCGTGCCAGAAGTGGTACAACTTCCATGCAAAATTATAAATTTGGACGTTCCCTGTTTAGGGTTAAACTCTGCTATTTTGTTTTTAATATACCATTATAGTTTTTATAATTTACCGTGGCCTTGGGGCCACTTTGTGATTTTCTTCGTCTTTGTTCTGGTGGTAGTGATGTGTGCATCGACTTCAGGCATGGCATGGGTGTTATGGGAATGGAGGGAAGGACGAAGATATGTGCTGAGGGGAGACTGGTTCTCTCATAGAACGCGTCCCCTCACTGGTTTAGCACACGCTTCGTCGCATTTACACTTCACACTATCGGTTTTATATGAGGTCTACGATTTCATATCACTCCTCAATCACGAATCACTAACACAATGCTCAATTTCGAGACATCTATCGAATTACGTAAAAAGGGGGCCGATCACGCGCCGAACGTTTATTGACCTTCGACCTCTCGTTGCCAAGGATCTATGTGAGGTATAACTTCAAATGTTACATGATACATATAATAGATAATCATCATATATGGAAAATAGAGATGGACCATACACTAAAACCTATACTCAAGACGGAGAAGTCACCAAGTGGTAAATAAAAAGATTAATCATGAAAGTGATATATCGATAACTCAACATTCCTGGAGAGGGTAGTCAGCCATGATTGGTCACTATCTAAACGGAAAAAGTAAAGTTGTATAATTCGTTATACATACTTTTATATAATAAGCATTCTAGAATACTGATTTCATACAGCTTGATATGTTTAACTTATGTATCTTAATCTTAATCCTAATTCTACGGCTACCAATTTATTAGATTAACTGAGGTCATAACCACATATGCCTTCACTAATATGTAATAATAGCTTATTTATTTTAAAAAAAACGACTCTGTCGGGATTTATCACCCACAGTAAGGACAGAATCAGAAGTCATGCCGTCCATTATTGACACAGCTGAGATGGATCTCCACTGGGTTATAGGTTACCTAGAGACCCCGCTCGCTCGCGATCGGTGTGTGTGGGAGGGGAAAATAAATCTGTAAGAAAATGAACAGATAATAGTGTATACAAGTAGGCTATTGCCAATAAAAGCATTTTATGGGCAATGATCGTGGCGCGAGAGGATGGACAGGAAACCTAGATGGCGACCCCTGTATCTGAAGCAACCAAAAGAAAGTCGACCTCCAGCCTTCTGACCCGTGACGTTAATGAAAGAAATGAAGCCTCCATCTGGAGGTTAACAATCTTGGTCCAAGGTTGAGCTCCCAGGATAATCCTTGCTGCGGCATTTTGGCAAGGCTCCAGGTCTTCAAGCTTGGCATTCGCCACATTTATGAGAGCTGGGGCAGCGTAGTCCACCAAGTTGCGGACTGCGTGCACATAGAATGTGCGAAGGACCTGATGCGTGGCACCAAGTGCCTTCCCCGTCATAGCTCTCATAACTGTGGTTCTTGCGTTCAGTCTCTCCTTGAGATAGGCTAGTTCCTTCTGAAAGGTGAGCCTCTCATCAATCCAGACCCCCAGGTACTGAAACTAGTGAACCCAGTCCAGCCTAAGGTCCTGGATGGTGAGGTGCTCCCCCTCTTTCTAGAGTCTTAATGCCATGGCCTTCGATTTTGTAGGGGAGATCTTTAACCCTAACCTGCTTAGGCAGCGCTGAGCCCTGCTGAAGCACCGCCGTTTCCCAGTAATTATGAGTGTAATGTCATCTGCATAAGAGATAACCTTAAACCCATTGGCTAGAGGTAGTTCCAGAATGCTGGAGACGAGCACATTGAACAGAGTGGGGCTGAGGACACCCCCCCCCCTGAGGAGTGCCATTCTCCAGCATTCTGGCCTCTGATATGTGATCCTGAAATCTTACTTTCGCAGACCGGTGACTGAGATAGTCAGCAATCCAAGAAAGCAGCTTGCCTTTTACACCCTTACGGGCAAGAGTGTCTAATATAACAAGTGGACTGGCCAGCTCAAACGCCTTTTCCAAATCCAAAAAGACCACGATGGACGGCAGTTCGACCTCCAAATTTATATAATCCGCGGTCGTATGAAAACTCGGCCTTGGTCAATCATGCAAGAAAAAAGAAATACAACTCAGCAAACTGATTTTCATTGTTTTTGCTTCTCTTCACATAAAAATATATCTTATACTGCCGAGATATTTTACATAGTATAACATTCATGTTGTTTCTAGAAAGTAATCACAGGTGAGGTTTGCATGTAAATGTAAAAACACAAATCGGCAAAATATAATTTACAGACATTTGTACAATTCTACATAAAGCAACACATGGCACATTGCCCTATAAATTGAGACACATTATATTCCGCAAAAATAAAAAAAAATTCCTTGCCACATAATCAGTCGTCTTATTCTCAATGCATGACATTTTATACCTTGTGTGTTTTGTTGTATAGTTTATACATCGGCAATGCGGCCGGACATTGTATTTCTCGACGTTGTATACTCATCCCGCCTGACAGTGTAAGGAAAAGTAATTAAAAGTGTTAATTGTCATGTGGCAAACATTATTCCACATGTAAAACTATGTTGCAGCGATATGATATAAGAGGGGCTAGCATATAATAATGTCGTGTTAGCAAGGTAGTCTGCAGCCAGGACGATATTTGAAACATTTGATACTCAGCTAGCCATTTTTATTTATGTTTCCCCCTGGAAAATATATTCAGTAGTCATTATCATAATTTAACCCATATGACTGTAAATGCTGTAACATTAGCATTTCTCGTTTTCATTGTACTTGTATATTTTGAATGACGTGTTGTAAGTAGAAAAACGAGATTTCGATTTTCTTAGGACAAAACGTAGATTACCCATTACTGGTCATGCGATGAGTTAATAAAGGACCAGTGAATTGAACTTCTAAAGATTTATTAATAACTTGCTATATACTGAGAGTTGAGTAAATTTAAGCTTAGTCTCACAGGGAAATAAATCGATTTGGAGCTCCTGAATTAGGTATATTCATAAGATTTATTGTTTTAAAGTTTCAGTTTGTATAAAACTGAGTGGTCACTTTTCTAAGTATGCATGTACTAGGGATTTTCTATTTTAGACAGAGTATTTTTACCATGAAATACATGACACAAAAATCAGCACTAACAATAATAGACCCATTGTTTAGGCAAAATTAAAAAATACCAAGGAGTTGATGTAAATAAGGTCTCTGGAAATGAGAAGCAGGTTTAAGGTTATGTTTGCCTGAACATGAACTTGCCAAGAATGTTGGGTATAGTAAGTAGATCATTGCTATTAAGGCATTTATTTTTAGAAGTAACTTACGCAATATTTGAATATAGTAATAGAAAATTAAATAATTTTGTAAATTATAATATATCAATGTAATATACTTTATTCTTTGCAGAAATCAATAAAAAAAACAGTTGCTAAAGCTATAAACAAACAAATAAGTTGTGTAGACTCCTTTAGATGCCATTTGTGTTTTGATAAATTCAGAGGATGGAGACAACGACAGCCAGATGATCTCTAGGAGTCGAGAATTACAGGTACTGCATTACTAAATGCAGGTTATGTTAGGTTGGCAGGTTTGGTTTGGTCATGTTAGATTGGGTTAGATTAGAATATATGAAATTAACATACTTTAATTTCTTTGACCACCTCTACCAAAACAAACATGGCATCTCAGGTAGCCAAGTGGCTACGTTTGTGTGTTAAGAGCTTGTAGCAACTTTTTCTATTATTGGTTTCTGCCAAGGAAGATGTATATTACATTGATGTATTATAATTTATAAAATTATTATTTAATTTTCTATTACTATATTGTATAGGTGTGAACTTCTTAAAACTTTCCTCATTTAGTAAAGGATACATCATTTTCATCTGTTTGGGCTGGTTTCTGCAGATAATCAGTTACAAGTTAAGCCATATTCAAGAAGGCTTCTATCCTAACCTATCCTTTGGTGGGTATTATTTAAATTGTGCACACGTATGCAATATAGGATTAAGGGAGTGTCGCATCGCTTTATAGAGTAGGTGAAATTAAATTTTTGAATGTGTATTTAATGAACTTAGATATAATTTCCTCTTACATTAGTGTATATAGCTAGGTCAACATGAAAATGAAATTCCTGATATTTGAGCTGAAGTAGTTCTCATGGGATGCAAAAAGTCGCTATGAGTATAATGCCATTTGAATTATCCATCTAGCTGTCCTAGTTCTCGAGATATTGCATTTTGAATGGTATTAAATCGGGGCCTATTTTTTCCCAGAAAATCGGGCCGAAACGTGCGGTCTGACTAATCGCCGATCAAACATAAACAATGACGGTTTTTACTGACAGGCACAATTTTATATAAAAAATTAATATATGGTTGTATTATTTGACCTATTTTCTATAAGATGTGTGATTTCCATGTAATTTTATCATAGAATTACGTTTCTATCCTTTGCAAAATTACCCACCACAGCTACGAATACCGTCAAATTACATTAAAATCACACATTTTAAAGAAAATAGTTTGAATAATTCAACTATATGCAAGCTATTACACTATTAGCACAATAGTAACAAACTTAGTGTAGTTTGATCCATACCACCAGTGATCATAGTGGGCAGGACGAATCGTAGCTGTGGTTCGTAATATTACGGAGGATAAAAACGTAACTTCTCTTTGATCAAATTACATGAAAATCACACATTTTAAAGAAAATAGTTCAAATAATTCAACTATAAGTCTATTACACTAATAACATAATAGTAAGAAACTTAATAGAGTGAAGTTTGATAAGATGGCGGGATGGATGTTGATGTTGTTATCCGATAATCCGACCCAATAGAATAAAAAACTAATTAGTACCACCGATTTCTCAGCTCTACCGTATAACGCTGCCTTTATTTTGGTATAAGAATAATCCACGAAACTTGTAGTTTTCGTTATTTTTGGTTAGTTGCCCGCACTCTGAATTTATTTAGCTCATTTTTTACGCGGAAACATAAACCAATTTTTGATTTACTGCTGAATGCAAGCCGCCATGTTTATCTTATGTTTTTATGTACCGACATGTAACTGATGATGTAATTGTTTGAAATTTACTACGATCGTAGTAAATACACTCGTATAACATTTGTATGAATGAAATATCCGGCGGTATGTAAATTTGGCCGTTTGCATGGCGTGTGCATAAAATGACGCGCTATTGGGCTCCTCATCGACGGTGGCGCCTCTGGTGGTGTTTGACCTACCTAGTGTATAAGTCCTCAGAGTATTATGTTCCTCCCACGTATATATAAGGCATATTGAATATTTAGTGAAGATATAGTGAGCTCTAGTGAAGCTCTAATTACTTAATGGAAAATCCTTCCACATCACTCAGCTTGGTATGAAATGAAAGCTTAGAGTCTGGGAAACAAATATTA
This sequence comes from Oratosquilla oratoria, assembly GCF_046742065.1. Lineage (NCBI taxonomy): Eukaryota > Metazoa > Arthropoda > Malacostraca > Stomatopoda > Squillidae > Oratosquilla > Oratosquilla oratoria. Next base: position 15,085,841 of record NC_134811.1, read on the forward strand.
TTGAGTATATTTTATCAAACTAATATCTGATTTTTTTTTTTATTAATTTGTTTCTCTGAATAATTAAAAAAATGCTGCAAAATTCAGGTTTCATAAATAATAATTTTTTTTTTCTGTAGAAAATAAAGAACTTTTTCTTTTAAATTAAAAAAAAAAATACAAAAATCCATAAAGAACAATCGAAGATATTACAACAGAAAGAATAAAAACATAAACTTTACAGGACGGGAGATTTAAATTTTTGTGACCATTTTTCTAGACCATTTGTTTAATGGTTGCGATGTATAGCAAATCTCCAGTTTCCTCTTTGCTGATGAGGTGTGAGGTGAGGGTGAGTGGTGTGGCGTGGGTGGAGGAGATGCAAGGTGGGCGTGGTTAGTAGATGCTTGCGGAGTACTGGGTGCAGCTGTGCTGTTTTTCTCCTCTCTTTTTCCTCTTGTTTCTATTTCAGGCACTCATGGGCCCTCTCTATATTTTGCTGCTTCACTTTCTTGTTTCTTGTTAATTTTTCCATGATCACAGCAACAATACAGGGCGAGGAATCAAAATATTGTGTACGGTGAGAACGCCAGGAGTGACGTCAACTTTGAACTTTTCAAGAGTACTGATGCCCTGTCCACTGTCTTTGTGGGGTATGCTGGTGGGAGGAGTTGTCAAATATCTCCATAAACACAATTCTGTATAAAAAAAAAAAAACGAAATAGCCTTGGAAATGTTGATGCTATTTCAATATACAGATGCTCCTCTACTTGCGTTCATTCGTTTTAAGTTTTTTCCATTTTACGTTTGAACTGACTGTAAAAAAAATTAAAAAAAAAAAAAAATGGTGTGAATTTTTTAGTTTAACGCGCTCCGTAGTTCAAACAATACTTACGCATGATGCTGCGTCCATTGTTTACATGGCACAAACGACAGACTGAACGTGCCTTGCCTCCTCCTCCTTCTCCTCCACCATCTCAATTTATGTTGCTTGAATTTAATTTATTTGAAATTAATGTTATTATTTTACAATGTTATGTTTATAATTAATGATTTAGGGGTGTTTTATAAGATACGGTAATAGAATTTATGGATGTATAGTACAGTAACAACTTGTGTTCATTTTCACGTTATGTTCAGCTGTTCGGAACTTAACTAAAACATAAGTTGAGGAGCATCTGTACAGAATGTTTTTTATGCAATGGGGTTGCCAGAGCTTGCCAGTATTTTATATATTTTATGCTTTATAAAAATATAGAAACGAAATACAGTTGTATAACTTTGTACGAATGTTGCCACCATCATAGGGATTCTTTTGAAATGTTTACCCAAAATTTGCTCATGTACCAGAATTTTTTTAATGATCACTAGTGACGTTCCCTTAAAAGATTAAATATTAATTTCATAACTTGTAATATGAATGTAATGTGTGATTTTCTTCGTGGAAATAAAAACAAAAAAACTTGCTACAAGCAAATTTACTAATGAACGAAGCCGCTAGGATATGGTACGGATGCCATGCCAGTTCATTTACTATCAGACGACTGCTTTTATGTTGTGGACTAGGTGTTCTCCAACTCCAGGTGACGTTAATAAGCACTGTTACAAAAACATAAGGCTTCCTTGGACTTTATGAGAGAACACTGGGTTCTGCCATTGTCTGTTAATTGCCCAAGGTACAATAACAATCAGGCCATCAGCATCCGTGATGATGACGACCTGAATGATCTTTAGAATTTGAGGTACTAAATTACTAAACATTGGTTAGGTTATGTAGGTTAGAATAGACTAATTTATCGTCCTTTCATCAAAAACATGGCATATTCAACCACTGCGACTTCGTTAGAAAATACATTTAGCAACTTTTTGTGTCATTGATTTCTGCCAAGAAAATTGCATATTATGTTGATGTATTATAATTTACAAAATTGGTAATTAATTGTCTACTGCTATATCATGTAGGTGTGCACAACTAAAATTTTACCCTTTGGTGCTTTCTGATGCTTAGAAATGTATGTATTCTGTCCCAACCTGGGAAACTAATCTAATCTGATCCAATATATATATCTAATTTAACAACCTGGCATGCCTCAAAAGCACAAAATCTATATATTCAATGAAATGGAGGATAACACTGATGTGTGACATGTTCACTGCCAAAAGAATTGGTTGTGTTCCACATATCCTGTAACAGCCAAACTCAACAATGTAGTACATTTTTTCAGCCTGTTATGCTTGCATTTTTCAAAACCATATGTACTTTGATATGCTTAAGAACTTTTGTTGTATGATTTTGTCAAAAACCAGCAGGGTATTTTTTTTTAAATATAGCATTAGATTAATAAAAATTTTGCTGATTATAAAACATTAATGTAATTAATATTTTTATTGGCAGAAATCAATAATAGAAAATGTTGCTAAAAGCTATGCTCAAACAAATGAGGTTGTTTCTACTCCTTTAGACGCCATATTTGTTTTCGTAGATTCGGAGGTTGAAGACAACGAGACCCTGATGACCTCTAGAATTACAAGTACCATGTAAGTGTATGTTTGGTTAGGTAGGTTGATAGGTTAGAATAGACGAATTTATCATACTTTCATTTCTTTGACCTCCACATTTACCAAAACAAAGATGGGGTCTGAAGCAGTGGATGTGGCTATGTTTGTGTAAAGCTTTTAGCAACATTTTCTGGGTATTATTTTAGTTGTGCACACCTACACGCTATAGCATCAGAAAATTAGATGTTAATTTTGTCAGTTATAATACGTGAACATAGTATGCAATTTTCTTGGCAGAAATATAACAAAAACCTTGCTGCAAGCATATCTACTAACGAACAAAGCCGCTAAGATACAGTATGAATGCCAAGCTGTCGTCTGTCCAGTCACTGTCGGTTAGACAATGGCTTTCACTTTGTGGACTGGGTATTCTCCAACTACAGGTGACATTAGTAAGCGCTGTTACAAAGGCAATAGGGCTTACTTGGACTTTATGAGAGAACACTGCATTCTGCCATTGTCTGTTAATTGCCCGAGGTACAATGATAATCAGGTCGTCAGCATCTGTGACGATCTTTAGAATTTTAGGTACCAAATTACTAAATATAGGTTAAGTTACGTAGGTTAGTTAAGTTATATCAGTTAGGTAGGTTAGGTAAGGTTAGACGAATTTATCATCCTTTCATTTCTTTGACCTTGACATCTATCAGAGATGTAATTAGTCCTCAATGTAATGAATGCATACAAATTGATGCAATTATTACCCTATGTGGGTATGTTAGCTTCACTGTATGTTCTCTGTGACTCCACCTTTGGAACAGGATATCGCTAACAAGGATGGAAGATTTGAGTTGTTAGCATCAATGTAGAAATGGAATCCCATCTTTCACCTGACCTTCCTAATCTTCCTTGCCACTCATACTGTAATGTATAGTAATTAAAAAAAAAAAAAAAAAATAGATTAGGTGGGCAATATATTGATCAAGGGCAGGGTTAGGTGGTAGTTAGTATAATCAGAGATTACCCACACATTTCCTTCATCAAAATTTGCAGTCAAATGCAGGGTTTCAGGTAATGGTAAATGAGTGAAGAATATATCTACACAGTAATAAGCCACTCGCTCTCCCCAACGACAAACAGTGATGATATAACATACAATTATCTCTTCTTCCATTGAAACTGATGATAAAGACCTCTTCAGATTAGACTGAAGAATTAGTGAGCAGATTAGTACCTAAACACTGAGGTCATGTAAGTACATACATACATATACCAAGGCTTTTTCCCCCTTCCAAGGGAGGTAGCCAAAAAGGGAAAGGCATAAAAACACTCCCACCCATTTCATCCTTAAATACACTCCACACCCCTCCCACCCTTCCTCTCATCTGAGCACCTCCTGGATGACGGGTCATCCCTGCACCCTGCCCACCGCCCTGGGTCAGAAGCAGTGTCGCAGGACACAGCACATCCACAGCAAGGCCGCTTCATTTAATCGGCGACCCCCCCTCTCCGTCCCCCCTTGCATATAAGGAGAGGACGGGGAGAAATCCCTTCGGGCTGCGTCAAAACTCACTCACACACACTACCCCACCCCCCACCCCCCCCCGCCCATTTCTCCTCATGCAGTCACAACATCATCCATATACAACCATTCTCCACTCACCTCTGTCTTCCGTCCTCTTCCTTCCTTCCTCAACAGACATTCCCCTCTTCCCCAAAGCCCCCTTCACCCCATCCATCCACCTCATCCTAGGACGTCCCCTCATGTTCACTCCCTCCACATCTGCCTTCCATACCTCTTTTACTAGTCTTTCTTCACTCATTCTTTCCATGTGTCCAAACCATCCTAATATTCTTTCATCAACCCTCTCTCCCAAATCCTTTTTCACCCCTGTTCTCCTCCTCACCTCCTCATTTCTCACTCTATCTAGCCTAGTAACCCCCACCATACTTCTCAGACACCTCATCTCAAACACATTCAAACTCCTTCTCTCTTCTTCTCTTATGTTCCACGTTTCTGCCCCATACAGTGCTGTTGGCACAATCACTCCTTCATACAGTCTCCTCTTCGCATCCATTCCCAAATGTCTATTTCTCATTACACTCTTTAAAGATATATAAATGACAAGTACCATGTGCCTCTTCCCCTCTTTCCCTTATCTCTTCTCTCCTCTGCTTTATCTCCTCTCTGTTCTCTCTTTCTCTTCCTCTTTCTCCCCCTCTCTCTCTCCCTCTCTCTCCTCCTCCTCTCTTCCCTCTCTCTCCTCCTCTCTCTCTTCCCTCTCTCTCCCCTCTCTCTCCTCCTCTCTCTCTCTCTCTCTCTCTCTCTCTCTCTCTCTCTCTCTCTCTCTCTCCCCCCCTCTCTCCTCCTCTCTCCTCCTCTCTCCC
>NC_134811.1:15093206-15260706 GCF_046742065.1 Oratosquilla oratoria
CTCTCCCTTCCCCTCTCTCTCCTCTCTCCCTCCCCCCTCTCCTCTCTCCCTCCCCCCTCTCCTCTCTCCCTCCCCCCTCTCCTCTCTCTCTCCCTCTCTCCCTCTCTCCCTCTCTCCCACTCTCCTCCTCTCCTCTCTCCCACTCTCCTCCTCTCCTCTCTCCCACTCTCCTCCTCTCCTCTCTCCCACTCTCCTCCTCCTCCTCTCCTCTCTCCTCTCTCCCACTCTCCTCTCCTCTCTCCCACTCTCCTCTATCTCCCATCTCCTCTTTTTCTCCCCCCTCTTCTCTCATTCTCCCCCTCTCCTCATTCTCCCCCTCTCCTCTCTCTCCCCCACTCCTTTCTCTCCCCCACTCCTTTCTCTCCCCCACTCCTTTCTCTCTCCCCCACTCCTTTCTCTCTTCCCCTCTCCTCTCTCTCTCTTCCCCTCCCCTCTCCTCTCTCTCTCTTCCCCTCCTCTCTCTCTCTTCCCCTCCTCTCTCTCTCTCTCTCTCCCTCTTCCCCTCTCCTCTCTCCCTCTTCCCCTCTCCTCTTTCCATTTTCCCCTCTCCTCTCTCCCTCTTCCCCTCTCCTCTCTCATTCCCCTCTCCTCTCTCTTTCCCCTTTCCTCTCTCTTTCCCCTCTCCTCTCTCTCTCCCCCTCTCCTCTCTCTCTCCCCCTCTCCTCTCTTCCCCCCTCTCCTCTCTTCCCCCCTCTCCTCACTCTCTTTTCCCCTCCTCTCCCTCTCTCTTTCTCTCTCTCTCTTTCTCTCAATCCCTCTACCTCCCCCCTCTATCTGTACTATAGAGTATATATTAATTCACTAGAATTAATATATACAAAAAGACAAAAAGAAGCCAAATAACTATAGGCCTATAAGTTTGACTTCAATCGTAGGAAAAATAATGGAAACTATCATCAGAGATGCTATCGAACATCATTTAGAAAGTAATCGTTTGATAAATGATAGCCAGCATGGTTTCAGACGAAAACGTTCTTGCGTGACTAACTTACTCGAATTCTACAACAGTTATCTCGAATTATGACAAAAGAAACAATATAGATTTAATATATCTAGACTTTGCAAAAGCTTTTGATACCGTCCCACACGAAAGACTACTTACTAAACTAGCTTTGCATGGAATAAGTGGTAGCCTATTAGGTTGGACTAGTAATTGGTTGAATGGTCGAAAACAGAGAGTTGTTTTAAATGGAAAAACTTCTGGATGGAAAAGTGTTGCAAGTGGAGTTCCTCAGGGTTCCGTTCTTGGGCCACTTCTATTCATAGTATATATAAATGATATAGACCATGGACTAAAATCTACTGTTTCCAAATTTGCTGATGATACAAAACTGTGCGGAGTGGCAAATGATCACTCAAACCAATTAGATATTCAAGAAGATTTAGATAAATTACAGCAATGGTCTGAAAAGTGGCTAATGAAATATAACACGAGTAAATGCAAGGTAATGCACATAGGTAAAAATAACAGTGAGTACGATTACAAGTTATTTGGAGGTTCGTTAACAAAAGTGGATAGTGAAAAAGATCTCGGCGTAATTATCAGTAACGACCTCAAATCATCCAAGCAATGTATTTCAGCCTCTGAGAAAGCAAATAAGATTCTGGGACTCATTGCGCGATCTTTTGATTTCAAAAGTCCATCACTCATTAACAAGCTATATAAATCGTTAGTTCGTCCACATTTGGAATATGATGTTTCCGTATGGTCACCGAATCTCATTAAAGACATTGACAGACTGGAAAAAGTACAACGGCGAGCCACAAAACTGATTCCAAATATCAAAAATAAATCGTACGAAAATCGACTAAAGCACATGAATCTGTTTTCCCTAAAAAAGCGTAGACTCAGAGGTGACTTGATACAGGTCTTTAAGATTTTAAAGGGAATTGACAACATCAAAAGTGACCAAATTTTCACATTGAATGAGAATCAGACAAGAAACAATGGTCTCAAACTGTCCGGAAATAGATTCAATTTGGAAGTAGGTAGAAACAACTTTGCCAACCGTGTAGTTAATGAATGGAATAAACTTCCTGCACAGGTAGTACAATGTAGTTCAGTTCAAAGCTTTAAGAATCATTTAGATAAATACTTAAGTAAGATGCTATAATGATTATAATTTATCTTATATTATTTGTTTTTGTTTTATCATTCGTCTGTCTGATTTTGATTTATTATTAGTTATATGTTTATATTTTAATTTATTATTTACTATTTACCTGTTTGTTTATCATTCTAACTATACCTATACATTTATTTATGTATTTTATTTGTTATTTACATTATTATAGTTTTTATTTATTATTTTATTACTAATATGATTTTTTTTTTCTTTTCTTTTTTTTTTTTCTTTTTTTTTTTGGCATCCGACCTAGATATGGATCAAAAGGTCTCCTGTCGGCATGCTCCGCCTTTGAAATCCTTTGTAATCAGTACAGAGGAGAATGACCAAAAATTATACAAGGTATTAGAAATTCATCATGCTGGCTTAGGCACCTTAACTTACACTCTCAGGAAAGATAAAGAGTGATGGGTGATCTTGTAGAAGTATTCAAATGGGTCAAGGGCAATAACAAGTGTGATACAGATAAGGTCATCATATTAAAACGTCAGAGGAGGACTCGTAGTAATGGATTTAGATTGGACAAATTTAGATTTCAGAAGGAAATAGGCATGAACTGGATTACCAAGAGCAGTTAATGAATGGGGTAATCTTAGTAACCATGTAGTGAGTGCTGAAACAATTGGTTGTTTTAAGAGAAGATTGTATGACTATGGATAGGGATGACAGATGGTATGGGACATGGAACTGCCAAGTGTAGACCTTATGGTGTCTTGCAGTCTCCTCATTTCTTATGTTCTCTCTCTTTCTCTCTCTCTCTCCCTCTCCCTCTCTCTTTCTCTCTCCCTCTCCCTCTTTCTCTCTCACCTCTTCCTCTCTCCCTTTCCCTCTCTCTCTCTCCCTTTCCCTCTCTCTCTCTCTCCCTTTCCCTCTCTCTCTCTCTCTCCCTTTCCCTCTCTCTCTCTCTTCCTCTCTCTCTCTCTTCCTCTCTCTCTCTCTTCCTCTCTCTCTCACTCACTCACTCACTCATGCATGCACACAAAATTGTCTGTATGTACCTTATATTCACAATTTTCAAATGATTAATGTAAGGCTTAAAGGAGTATTGTTGAGCACAGAAACTGACATACCCATTTTGGATTTACTGAAAAGATGTCCTCCCTTTTTTTTTTTGGCTACAGAGTCATATAAAGAAGGTGTTTGAATGTTGCCTCTGTGTTTAATAGTAAGCATTCCTGATGCCGTTTGGTATGTAATCTCAGACTGCTGACAGAGATAGTGACCACTCACAACATCAGTGGGAACCATTATTTTTACATTGAGAGTGGGGCTTATGAACCAGAAGTTCATCGTGCTAACTGTTGCACCAGTGTGCTTAACCTTTTTCTTGCACAAGGGAATCTCCATGGCAATTAGAATTGTCTAATGTCTCTAAAAGCCAAAAACATTTTGTAGAAAAAAGTTTTTGTATATGCATAAAAGTTTCCCCCCAGTTTTCACATCATTGATGTAAGACTAAAAAAAATTTAACGTTTTCCATTTTACAAGTGCTCATGCCTTCATTTTGGCTTCCATTGCAGGTAAATATGCGTAACAAGGTTCATGGCTCAGACAAATACTGGAGAAACAGGCGGAGTTACAAATCTACTGGTAACTACAATGTAGGCCCAAATTATGTCTGCCGGAATGATGGACGGTGTTATTATGAAAAATGCATATTTCAGCACTTCAAGCAGGATGCTCCATTTGCCAGAACCAACTGGGTTAGTAAACATTCATGACTATTTAATTGTGTACATGTCTCACCCACCTCATTACATCACTTTAACACCAACTGAACATAAAAACAAACTAGTAGCCTGATGCCAAATTGTTTCGTTCACCTTTTGAAATTTCCCTACTTAAATGGGTTGAAGAGTATTTTTAATGCCAGATTGCCTCTTGTTGGTTTTGTTCTGCCCATTAGCAAACCATTTTTCAGTTTTAGGGAGACTCCTTGTCCTCTTATTCTCAGTGAGTTATCTACAGGATAAAATCAGAGTAAAGCAATGTGTATCTTGTGAGTTGGCCTACCTTCTTGATCAGTTGCTGGCTCTAGCAGTTGTGGTTGATTTTGGTTATATTATTTAGTGTCCACTGAAAGAATGCTGAATAATTGCCAATTAGAATGAGGTGTTGCAGGGATTGAATTGATAATTCATTTTGATAATGTCAAGTTTCAAGTGGCAATGTACTAAAAGGACCCATTAGTGACAATATAAGCCACAGATTCAAATACATGTTTATCAGTACCTAGATTAGGTTAGGAAGATACGAATTCTTTTTCCTGATAAGGAATTTCATCATATTGATGGTGTCCCACCTTCGCATGTCAAGCTACATTTGCATTGGCAGACCTCAGGTTGCTAAAAATTGTGTTATGTTTATACAGCTGTAGAGTATTGTTATTTCTCTTGGCGAGTTTGTCAGCTCTCTAAAATGAGTGGATGATGGGGATGGTCATAGTATAATGCAGTGGTGTTGGACCTTATGTATAGATAAATGCATTTTGTGTGTGTTTGTATTTGTCTTTTCATGATGCGAATGTGGTTAGACTAGGCCACCCTCCTTATAGAGGGGGAAAGGGCCTTGTGTTTGTTTATTGATATGTTAATAGATTAAGCATCGGAGTGGATTTGTTTATGGTGTAAGGTACAAGTACACATCTCTTGTATTTTATTACAGTTGTATTAGACGTTTATTTTGTAATGTACAGGATAACAATGGTAGGCGCAACAACCGATCAGAAGGAGGACACGGGGCCAGGAGAAAGTGGAGTCGAAGCAGAAGTCGCAGTTTGAGCTATGAGCATGGCAGGAGCAGAAGTAGGGAGAGGAATTACTGGAGTTTCAGCCGGAGCAAAAGCAGGTATGGATAAGCATGTGTTAGGGAAAAAAAAAAAAAATCATGAATCTAAATTTGGTCATCGTGAAAAGCATTGTAGAAGATTTTCTCTCTCTCTCTCTCTCTCTCTCTCTCTCTCTCTCTCTCTCTCTCTCTCTCTCTCTCTCTCTCTCTCTCTCTCTCTCCTCTTTCTTACTTTCCTCTTTCTTTTACTCTCTCCCCTTCACACTCTTTTCTCTCTCTTCCCACCTCTCTCTCCCCACTCTCCTCTTTCTTGCTCTCTCTCCCCCCTCTCATCTCTCTCCCTCTCTCACCTCCCCCACTCACACTCTCTCTCTCTCTCCTTCTCCCTCTCTCTCCCCCTACTCTCCTTCTCCCTCTCTCTCCCCCTACTCTCCTTTCCCCTCTCCCTCCCTTGATCCCCCTCTCCCCCTCTTTCTCCCTCTCAGTCCTCTCTGTCCCCTCTTGCTCTCTCCCCCTCCCTCCTTTCTCTCTTTTTCCCTCCCTCCTCCCCCTCTCCCCCTCCCTCCCCCCTCCCTCCCCCTCCCTCCCCTCTCTCCCCCCCTCCCTCCCCTCTCTCTATCCCCCTCCCCTCTCTCTCTCCCCCTCCCTCTCTCTCTCCCCCTCCCTCTCTCTCTCCCCCCCCCTCTCTCTCTCCCCCCCCCCTCTCTCTCTCTCCCCCCCTCTCTCTCTCTCACCCCCCCCCTCTCTCTCCCCCTCTCTCCCCCCCCCTCTCTCTCTCTCTCCCCCCTCTCTCTCTCTCTCTCTCCCCTTCCCTCCCTCCCCTCTCCCTCCCCTTCCCTCCCTCCCCTCTCCCTCCCCCCCTTCTCTCCCCCTCCCCCCTCTCTCTCTGTCTCACTGTCTACTGTCTCCTGTCTGTCCCCATCTCCTCTCTCTGTCTTCTGTTTCTTCTCTATCTCCTCTCTTGCTCTTTCTTTCCTCTCTATCTCCCTCCCTCCCCCTCCCCTCTAATCTCTCTTCTTTTCTCACCCATAAAACAAAAAGCTCATTACTTGAGGAGGTGGCTGAGTCAAAGCATACATCCATCCCATACCCACCCAAATCCCATTTGTTGCACCCCCCTATCTCTGTAAATGCTTGAGTATTGTGACAGGTGTAAATATAAGTTGTTAAAGTAATTATAATTTAAGATTTTTCTAAAAGTAAAATGCATTGAAATTAACAAGTGTTCTCTTGTCAACAGAAGCCCAAGGGGTGGTAGTAAAGAAGAGGATTATGACAGATATGAAACGCATCTTAGGAGTAAGAGTAGAGGCAGGAGCAGAAGTAGGGGCAGAATGAGTCGGAGTCGTAGTAGAGAAGGGCACGTGAGCTCGGATTGGGTAGACCCAAGTAGTAGGAGGGTGGAGAGTAAAAGTAGAAGTCGAAGGAGCTTGAGTATGGACAGGGTTAGTAGTCCATATCCAGGAAGAGAGGGAGAAGTGCATGCCAGGAACCTGAGCAGGGAGAGAAGCTGGAGTCATCGTAGGAGCAGGAGTAGGGGCAGGACAAGATATGCTAGGAGTAGAAGTGGTAGTAGCCGAAGAGGAGTGAGCAGGAGTGGAAGTAGAACAAGAGATGAACAAAGTAGGAGTAGGAGTAGGACGATAGATGAACAAAGTAGGAGTGGGAGTAGAGGGAGGATGGACAGGAGTAGAAGTGGAAGTAGGGGAAGGCAAGGGAAGAGTGATTATGGTGAAAGGCTAGCGTGGAGTAGGAGGGCCAATAATGATAGAGAAAAAACTGATAATAGAAATAGAATTGGATGGAGCAGAAGTGGAAGTAGGGAAAAAGTAGATGAACATAGTAGGAGCGGTAGCAAAGGCACAAGAACAGTCAGCAGGAGCAATAGCAGGGAAAGACATTGGAGTCGGAATAAAAGTGCTCGGTCAAGAAGCCCATCCTCTGGAGGTAAGTCTCGCACCATTCTACTGCTGTTGCTTTCTTCAGCCACAGAATTATTAATGTTTGTATTAATATTTATAGAAGAACAGTGACTGGCACCTGAATGTAGTATGTTCCTGTACCTCTGCAACATTCAAACTTTTCAACATTCTCACCTCCATCTGGAGATGCAGCCCTAAGGAGTTAACACTGTCTTTACAGGGATCCAAGATTTCTATAAACACTATCCTCTACTTTTTTCACTTAACCCCTTCCATACGGGGCCGCACACGTAGGCGTCATGGGGAGCGAGTGTATTCGCGAGGCTGCCATATCGGCGTCTTGATTATATTTATTGTAGTCGCCCCTCCATAATGACATTCTTTCTAATTCTTTTGTAATCGCATTTTCTATGGTTATCAAAATTCACGGGTGAAGAGAGAACGATCGATATAAGCGGTGACTATATTTTATGATGCGATTATTATTACGACACGTCGTACGGCTGGCATTGGCTGCTGCCACCGAGATCTAAGTCCATGACGCCTACGTGTGCGGCACCGTATGGAAGGGGTTAAAAAGAGCTGAGAACCATTGACTACTTCCCTTCTCCTGCTATAAGCCAGAGAGAAACTTTCTCCTGCTATAAGCCAGAGAGAAACTTTCCCACTGTTGCTTGCCACTGTATGACTGCAAGTTTCCAACAACTGAAATTGAGGGCAGCAGCTGTTATTACTGAAATAATACCTATATACCATGCGCTTCTTCCCCCTTTGAAAGGAGGTAACCGAGTCAAAAGTATACACCCACTCCCATTCCATTCCCATCCCTCTCATGTTAGCTCCTGGTGAATGAAGGGTCAGCCCAGTCTCCTGCCCACTGCCCAGGTCTGAAGCAATTCAGCAAGACACAACACATCCATAGCAAGGCCGCTTTATTTATCGGCAACACCCCCACCCCTTCTCTGTCCCCTCATGAAGAAAATAGAGAAGACTGGGAGAAATCTCTTTGGGCTGCATCAAAATATCATTCACACACAACCACACCCCACTTCCCCATGCTCTGTCCCCTCCCTTCCTTACTTGACAGACAAAGAAAACAGATGGAGAGAAAATCCCTTTGGACTACATCAAAGTATCATCCATATACAGCCATTCTCCATTCATCCCTATCCCTTGCCTTCTCCCCCTCCTTGCTCAACAGATATTCCTCTTGCTAAAAGCTCCTTTTACCTCATCCAACCATGTTATCCTTGGACATCCCCACAAGTTCACTCCATCCACCTCTGCCTTCCACAACTCTTGCTAATCATTCATTACTCATTCTTCCTATATGTCCAAACCATCCCAATACTCTTTTATCAGCCTTATCCACTAGTTCCTTTTCCACCTCTGCTCTCCTCTCCTCTCCTCATTTTTCACTCTATCTAATCTTGTAACCCCACCATACTTCAGGCATTTTATCTCAAACACATTTAACTTCTTTCTGCTTCCATCGAATTCCAAGTGTCTTTGTACAGTGTTGTTAGCACAATCACCCCTTCATGTAATCTTTCATTGCATCTATTCCCAGATGCCTATTTCTCATGATACTTTTCAATCCCTCAAGATGATTTAGGATGACTACTTTGCTTCTCTCAATCAACAATTTACCTACACTCCTCCATTTCCAAACTCATGCAACCCCAAATAATTAAAACTGCCCACTTCCTTCAGCCTCCTCGACTTAAATTCAACTCACTGCTATCCTCTTCCCTTGTACATCACTTCCTCTTACCTTTGTCCACATTTACCTTCAACTTTCTCCTATCTCATACCTTCCCAAACAGCATCACTAACTACCTTAATCCCTCCTTTGACCCTGCCACAAGTGCAGTGTCATCTGGAAACAACAGCTGGCTTGCCACCTCTCCATTAACTTTTACCATCTCCAATCCCCTGCCCATTACCTTTGCATTTACCTCCCGTGCCACTCCATCCACACACAAATTGAACAGTTGTGTTGACATGACACAGCCCTGATGCCCCATCTTTACCTCAAACCACTCCTCTCTATTTCCAATTCTAACACAAGCTTTACTACATACATATACCAATTTTTTTTTCCTCCTTATAAGGGAGGTAGCCAAAAAGCAAAGGCATAAAAACCACTCCCACCCATTCCATCTCTAACATAGTCCACTCCCCTCTACCCTCTTCCATCGCTCTTCTTTTGGCACATCCTCGATGACGGGTCATACCTGCATCTTGCCCACTGCCCTGGGTCAGAAGCAGTGTTGCAAGACACAGCACATCCATAGCAAGGCCGCTTCATTAAATCGGGGACCCCCCATCTCCGTCCCCTCGTGCAGAAAAGGAGAAGATGGGGAGAAATCCCTTCGGGCTGCATCAATTTATTTCTTACACATACTCCATCCCCCACCCACTCCACCACATGCATCACAGCATCATCCATGCACAACCATTCTCCATTCACCCCTATCCTCTGTCCTCTCCCGTCCTTCCTCAACAGACATTTCCCTCTTTCCCAGTGCCCCTTTCACCCCATCCATCCCTCTCCTCCTAGGTCGACTCCTCATGTTCACTCCTTCCATCTCTGCCTTCCACACCTCTTTTATTAGTGTTCACTCATTCTTTCCATGTGTCCCAACCATCCCAATACTCTTTCATCCACCCCATCTCCCAACTCAACTCCCTTTCCACCCCCATTCTCCTCACCTCCTCATTTCTCACTCTATCCAGCCTAGTAACCCCTATCATACTTCTCAGACACCTCAAATGCATTCAAACTCCTCTCTTCCTCTTATGTTCATATTTCTGCCCCCATACAGTGCTCTTGACACAATGACTCCATATACTCTCCTCTTAGCATCCATTCCCGATGTCTTTCTCATTGCACATTTTTATCCACCAAGGCATTTACTCGCTTCTCTCAATCTACATTCTACCTCCACCTCCACTCTTACCTTTCCCGCCACATTCGCACCCAAGTATCGAAAACTATCCACTTCCTTCAGTATCTCTCCCTTAATACTCACTTCCAGTCTGATGCCAATTTCTCACCTTGTACATCACATCACCTTTTACCCACATTTATCTTCAACTTCCTTTTTTTGCACACCTACCCGAACTTTGTCACTGACTTCCTCAATCCCTCCTCTGATCCTGCTACAAGCGCAGTGTCATCAGCAAACAACAACTGGCTTGTCTCCACTTTTCACTTTCTTTAACCATCTCCAATCCCTGACCCACCACCCTTGCATTTACCTCTTGCATGACCCCATCCATGTATAAATTGAACAGCCAGGGCAACATAACACATCCCTGATGAAGTTGCACCATTACCTCAAACCACTCTCTCCATTTCTAATTCCTAAAAACTCTTGTCTGCTCTTAACAGCTTTCCTCCTATCCCATATATCTGCAATACCTTCCTGTCTGCCCTGTCATAAGCCTTTTCCAAATCCATAAAAGCCCCCAAAAATCTTTACCTTTTCCAATAGCTTTCTCACATATCTGTCTTACCACAAAAATCTGAACTATGCAACCTCTACCTGTCTTAAACCCACACTGTTCCTCACCAATTACTCCCTCTGTTCCTCTGCTAATACTCTCAATCAAGACCCTCCCATAAGCCTTTCCAATTACACTTAACAAGCTGATCCCTTTGAAACGACTACACTCACACTTGTCCCCTTTTCCCTTGTAATGTGGAACTATATAGGCACTCCTCCAGTCCTCCGGCACTTTACTACATACATACATATACCAAAGGCTTTTTCCCCCTTACAAGGGAGGTAGCCAAAAAAACTAAGGCGTAAAAAACATTCCCACCTATTCCATCCCCAATACACTCCACTCCCCTCCACCCTCTACCCTCTACCCTCCCTCTTATCTAGGCACCTCCTGGATAACGGGTCATCCCTGTATCTTGTCCACTGCCCTGGGTTAGAAGCAGTGTCGCAAGACGCAGCACATCCACAGCATTAAATCATTAAATCTGCAACCCGTCCCCTCGTGCAGAGAAAGAGAAAACGGGCAGAAATCCCTTCAGGCTGCATCAAATTTTTCTCACACATACTACCTCGTCCCCCATTCCCCCATCCATTCCACCTCATGCATGACATCATCATCCATATACAACCATTTTCCATTCACCCGTCTCCTGTCCTCTCCCATCCTTCCTTAACAGACATTTCCCTCTTCCCCAAAGCCCCTTTCACCCCATCCATCCATCTCATCCTAGGTCGCCCCCTCTGAAACTACTACACTCATACTTGTCCCCTTTTCCCTTGTAAAGTGGAACTATACAGGCAGTCCTCCGGCACTCTACCCTCTTTCTAAGTGCATTTGTTACATTATTTGTATAAGAATTGTTCAAATGTCTGTCCAAATGAAGTCTGGTATAATTTTGTCCAATATGAGAGTAATCATAGTTCTGATGAAAAGTCTAGGTTAGGTAGTGATGGATAACAACTTTTTGCTTTTACATTCAAATTCTTCCCAGTGTTATCAGCATTCATCTAACATTAGTACCATATACAAGTCCTTAGTTGATCGTGGTCTTAATACTGACTTTTAAAGGATATTATTAATTTTCACAGTGCTTGGCCATGCTAACAATATACATATACCAAAGGATCTTCTCCCTTAAAAGACTTACAATTAATTACCATGTATTCTCAATGTATCATCCAACACTTGCTTTTATGCCAAATTCTTATTTTAGCCTAGATTGACTGCACATCACCTACTTTAATTCAGATACAACTCTCACTGTATTCTTCACAAGTAGAACATAGTTCTTCATACATGAATTCTTCAATTATTTCATATTTCATTATTTTGTTCTTTAAAGACTTAAGTCAGTAGGTATGGTAGACAAAACTAAAGTTGTGACTTATGAAGGTCACCATACTGAAGGGTGTCTTTTGTCATTAGCCTTGTAGGTCTTTGACGTGGTACTTCAGAAATAGCACCAGTTTGAAGGGATTATCTAGTATGTAGAGGATGTTACCTGTTGTCAAAATAATAATATCTAGGACTGACCTGGAAGTCTTTACAGTGGCCATGGGAACTTGCTCTTTTGCATTACTATTTTCATTTGTGCTAGGCTATATTATTTGACTTAGGGTCGGATATCTTTTCTGAAAAGATCAAGGCTGTTGATGTGAACAACATTTTCCATAATGACACCATTTTGTACTGGCCAACACCAGACAATTGTATTAAGTACAGGACAGGACGTTGTGCTTCATTGGTTTGTGAGAGTGCTGATTAAGTTAGTTTCAGTATGCAGTTTGGTATAACAAGGGTCAAGTTAACCTGCCATTAACCAGTAGTTGGTAAAGTGTACTTTAACATTAGAAGCTGTTGTATTTCATACAGAAGTATTCAAGCAGCATCCAGAAGTATATTTAGAAGATTAGGTTCATTAACCCCTTCCATAAGGTGACGCCTACATGGGCGTCATGAGGAGCAAGTGGGTACGCGAGGATGCCGACGTCGGCATCTTGATTATATTTATTGTAGTCGTACCTGCGTGACCCCCATACTCTGTAAACTGGCTTCATCGTATTTTCTGTGGTTATCAAAATTCACGGGTGAAAGAGAATGAGTGATAGAGCAGTGACTTTATTTTTTATAATGCGAGTATTATGATGCAACATCGCACGTCTGGCAGCTAATGCTGCCAGACGTGCGATGTGGCCCGTATTGAAGGGGTTAAGGTGAAGATGGGCAAATTATTTTAGGGAGCTATTAGATGCGGAGGAGGATAGGGAGGGATTGATGATAGCAGTGGGAGGTGTTAAGAAAGTGATGGTGATTGGGTAAAGAAAATGGAGGAGAAATAAGGAAAGATAAGTTAAGATAATGAGAGCAGGTAAAGCACATGGGTTAGATGGGTGTCATACAGAGTGCCTGAAGAAGGGAGGTACAGTATTTGTGGGCTGGATATTGAGGTTGTTTAACCTCTTCACTCTGGGCCAAAATCTCGCGGGCAGCATTATCTACCAGACATACGATGTGTCGTAATAATACTCGCATCATAAAATATAGTCAGTGCTTATATTGATCGTTCTCTCTTTCACCCATGAATTTTGATAACCATAGAAAATGTGATGAAAACAGTTTAGAGAGTATGTCATTACGCAGGGGCAACTACAATAAATATAATCAAGATGCCGATATGGCAGCCTTGCATATCCACTTGCTCCTCATTCCGCCTACGTATGCGGCACCATATGGAAGGGGTTAATGCGTGTCTAAGGGATGGTAGTGTGCTGGAGGAGTGCCTGTGTAGTTCCACTTTACAAGGTAAAAGGGGACTAATGTGAGTGTAGTAGTTTTAGAGGGATCAGTTTGTTGTGTGTAGTTGGGAAGGCTTCTGGGAGGGTTTTAATTGAGAGGAACAGTGTGGGTCTAGGAAAGACTGGTTGCATGGATCAGGTTTACGTAGTAAGATGGTTATGTGAGAAAGCTTTAGGAAAAGGTAAGAATGTTTTTTGGGCCTTTATAGGTTTAGAAAGGGCTTATGACAGGGTGGACAGGAAGGCACTGGGATATATGGGATTGGGGGAAAGCTCTTTAGGGCAGTCAAGAGTTTTTACAAGAGTAGTAGAGCCTGTGCAAGAATTAGAAATGGAGAGAACAAGGGTAATGCGCAAGGGATTGGAAATAGTTAAAGAAAATGGAGAAAAGTGGGAGGTGAGCCAGTTGTTTGCTGATGACATTGTGCTTGTAGCATGGCCAGAGGAAGAATTGACCCCTAGAATATGATGATGCCTATGTAGGTGTCTAAAGACATGAGTGAGTATATGAAGATGCCAGTGTTGGTGTTCTGATTATATTTATTTTGTAGTAGTAGCTAAGTGACCCCCATATTCTGTGAACAGGCTTGATTGTATTTTCTGTGGGTATAAACATCCTGGGGGAAAGAGGACAAGTATAACAGCTGTAACTTTATATTTTATAATGTGCATATTGTGATGCATCATCACACATGAGGCAGCTGATGTGCACAGGAATATTTGACTCATTGAAAAGGTTAAGGGAGTTAGTGACAGTGTGATAAAGTATGTTATTGGAGAAAGTTGAAGGTAAATAAGGGTAAAAGTAAGGTGAGGAGATGTACAAGGGTAGAGGATGGTAGCAAGTTGGAAGAAAATCTGAAAGGAGAGAGCCTGGAGGAAGCAGATAGCTTTAAGTATTTGGGGTCATGTGGCTGGAAAGAGGAGTGGAGGTAAATTGTAGATTGAAAGAAGCAAGTAAATGCCTTGGGGATTAAAAAGTAATGAGAAATGGGCATTTGGGAATGGATGCATAGAGGAGATTATATGAAAGGATGATTGTACTGACAACACTGTGGGGCAGAGACTTAGAATTTAAGAGAGGAAGAATTTGGATGTGTTTGAAATGAAATTGCTGAAAATTGTGGTAGGGGTTACAAGGTTGGATAGAGTGAGAAATGAGTAGGTGAGGAGAGTTGGGGTGGAAAGGGAAATGGCAGATAAGGTTGATGAAAGATAATTGGGATGGTTTGGACACAAAGAATGAGTGAAGAAAGATTTGTAAAAGTGGTGTTGAAGGCAGAGATGGATGGAGTGAACTTCAGGGGATGACTGAGGATGAGATGGATGGATGGGGTGAAAGGGGTGTTGTGCAAGAGGGGAATGTCTGTAGAGCAAGGAAGAGAGAAGACAGGAGATTGGGGTGAGTGGAGAGTGGCTATGTATAGATGATAATGTGCAAGGAAGTGAAGGGTTAGGGGATGGTTAAGGAATGGTTATTTGTGAATGATATTTTGATGCAGCTCAAAGGGATTTCTCCCATCTTTATGAAAAGACAGAGGGGTGGGGGTCACCAATTAAGTGAAGTGGCCTTGCTCTGGATGGGCTGTGTCTTGCTGCAGTGCTTCTGACCCAGGGCAGTGTGTAGGCTACAGGGATGACCCATCATACATGAGGAACTAAGATGAGTGGGAGGAAAGGGTGGTGGATGGGAGTGAATTGGGTGGGAGTGGGTATATGCCTTTTGATTTGGCTATCTCCCTGGTAAGGGGGAAGAAGCACTTGGCAAAAAAAAAAATCATTACTTGTATATTGTGTTCATAATACCCTAAGGAATATATTGTTTTGATTGATACAACTATTAAATGTCAAAGTTAGCAACATTCTTCTTGAATATGAAGAAAATAAAGTGCTTCTAATTTTTCACAGGCAGGCAAAAAGGAGACAGGTACTTATCAAATAGCCCTGATGCCCGAAGAATCTCTACTGACGTTGCAGGAAGTGTGCCAGCAGTGGCGGTAGGAGGGTCCAATTATGCAACGTTTCCCACATACCTCTCTTCCTCCATTTATGCCTCTAACCCTGCTGCCTATTCATCTACCTCTTACACAGATCCTACTACTTTCCCATCCTTAGGATATCCTGGGGAGCACCTGTATCCTCCAGTAACTTACTCTGCTTCATATCCTTCAACCTCGACTTCATATGCCACCAGTGCATATGGAAGTGGTCACCAAAATGGACCATATCACCCGGAATATAATCAGACATATAGCACACATCCAGTAAACCAGGCACCCAGCTCGCCCAGGCATTCAAGTGTTTGCAGCTCACAAGATCCTGATAATCAGGAGAGGAAAAGAGAAAACACAGATGATCGTAACAAGGAGGAGGTTGAGGAGGAAATGAATGACACATATGGAAAATGTATCATGAGGTTTGTGATTTTTTTTTTTTTTTAAGGGGGGGGGATTAGGCATATTATTTTATTGTAGCCAAAATACCAATTGGAGTAGTGATAAATAGCAATACATGGATAAGGAAGTTGATTATGAAAATTAAATTTGTGCCAATAATACAAACATGCCTGTTGGTCTTTGGCTTCAGCTCTCTCATTGCAGCCCTAAGGTATGTGATCTTGACTGGGGTAGCCTATAGGTCACTTGGGAAAAAAAAATCTTCTTGTCAGTATTGTTTGAATGTTGAGCAGTGTAATATGGCATGTTCAGTATGATGACTCTATCTGGGCCAGGGGCTACCATGTACAAGTTGCAAAAATTCAAGGCAGCAGTTATTATATTTGTACCTAGAGAGAGATCTTCACCCAACACAAAAACGGTACATATATACAGATACAAAAAAGCCCTTTCTGTGGCCCAGCCAAAGTATGCACCCAAACTTTACCCATCCCACATCCGTTTCTTGTCCCGTTTATCTAGGCTTCTTGTGGATGAAAGGTCATCCCTGTTCCCGGCTCACGAAAATTATACCAGGGCATGACTGGACTGGTATCAAGCACCATGTGCCTGATACCAGTGCTTGAATCATTATACAGAAAATATAGGCTGCCTTACTATTGCTCGTGACAACTTTACAGAATCTCTTCCCTAAGTGACCTATGACTGTGGCTGGATTCTTTGGAGACACAGGTCTCTTACAAGAGAGCTGCAGTATCAAAGAATGAATATTAGTTACCAATATAATATATATATATATATATATATATATATATATATATAATATATAGTGTGTGTGTGGAAAGCAGAGGTGGATGAAATGAACTGGAGGGGATGACTAAGAATAGGATGGATGGATGGATGGGGTGAAAGGGGTTTTGAGCAAGAGGGGAATGTCTGTTGAGCAAAGAAGGGAGAAGGCAGGGGATGGGGATAAGTGGAGGATGGATGATATCTTGTTGCAGCCCAATGGGATTTCTCCCTGTTTTCACCATTTTCTGCATGAGGAGGCAGGAAGGTGGGAGTTGCCATGTAAGTAAAGTGCCCCTGCTTTGGTTGTACTGTGTCTAGTTGCATTGCTCCTGACCCAGGCAGTAAGCAGGAGACAGGGATGATCCTTCATCCATGAGGAGCTAAGATAAGGGAACCAAGGATGGTGGGTGGGAGTGGGTGTATGCCTTTGACTTGGTTACCTACCATATAAGGGGGAAAAAGCCCTTGGTATATAGATAGAATATAATAAGATCATTGTTTTTATACTCCTTCACAATCAGGTCTGTGGAAGCATCCATTAATGATGCTCTCATGCAAGGGATTCAGCGAGGGAAACGACTAAGGGAAGTGCAGAAGGAACTATCTTCATCAAAGACACTGACTGACTGGGAGCTGAAGTGTATGAAAGAGAACTCAAGCAGGACACAGGATACCATGCATCCCCCGGGAGTTCAGCAGACCTCTCTTCACTCAGGAGACTTGTCCAGGAGGAATGAAATGTGGACTCCAGCACATGAGCGAAGATCATTCGCAGAAATTAAGCAGAAACTTAAGCCTGGTGACTGGGAGATTGAAACCCCATACATATCAAGGTAAGACAAATCATAAAGTTGCAGTTATGGTCATAACTCTAAGGTCAATTTTTTTCTAGCTGTCTACATGTGAACTTTATGCCTTAAGGTAATTGTAGTGGATGTAACGTTTACCTGTTGGAAGAATTGGAGTTGTTTAGTGCTTAAGAAGATAACTGTATGTTGTAATATGTATTCAATTGACTTCATACTAATCTATTCATCTTTTCACTTCAATGATGCAAACTGATCATAGTAATTTATACATTCTTCTCCATTTATAAGTACTGGAGTGACCATATCCTAGGGAGCTGTGGGCAGCTTGTATCCTTGGGGCATAAATTAATGATGTGAAAAAGAGATTTGTGACTTGGTAAACGTGTGTATGGATGGGGTGGTACATGCATACATACATATACCAAGGCTTTTTTCCCCTTACAAGGGGGGTAGCCAAAAAGGAAAAGGCATAAAATCATTCCCAACCATTCCATCCCTGAATACACTCCACACCCCTCCACCCTCCCTCTTATCTTAGCACCTCCTGAATGATGGGTCATCCCTGCACCTTGTCCACTGCCCTGGGTCAGAAGCAGTGTCGCAAGACACAGCACATCCACAGCAAGGCCGCTTCATTAAATTGGCGACCCCCCCACTCTGTCCACCCATTGCATAAAATGAGAGGACGGGGAGAAATCCCTTCGGGCTGCGTCAAATTTTGCTCACACATGCTACCTCACCCCCCATCCACCCGCCCATTCCACCTCATGCAATCACAACATCATCCATATACAACCATTCTCCATTCACCCCTGTCTTCTGTCCTCTCCCGTCCTTCCTCAACAGACATTCCCCTCTTCCCCAAAGCCCCCTTCACCCCATCCATCCACCTCATCCTAGGACGTCCCCTCATGTTCACTCCCTCCACATCCGCCTTCCACACCTCTTTTACTAGTCTTTCTTCACTCATTCTTTCCATGTGTCCAAACCATCCTAATATTCTTTCATCAACCCTATCTCCCAGCTCCTTTTCCACCCCCGTTCTCCTCCTCACCCCCTCACTTCTCACCCTATCCAGCCTAGTAACCCCCATCATACTTCTCAGACACCTCATCTCAAACACATTCAAACTCCTCTCTTCTTCTCTTATGGGGTGGTAAGGGAAATAAATGTGAGTTTGATATAGTCTATGTACTCCAAGGAGAGTTCAGGGTGTGGCAGAAGCCATGATTTACCATGAGTCATTCTGTCAAATCAACCTTAGTACATGCCCCCTCCCCCTGTCTCTATCTTTTCTCTCTCATTTCCCATCTATGTGATGTGAGACAGGTGGGATGGGGTGGGTAATAGTTATTATAATCCTAAAAAGTTGTGCTTGTACTAAGGAGCTTCCTATACTATGTGTGTGTGTGTGTGTGTAGAAAAAAAATGATGAAATAAGTAAAAATAAAGTCAAATAGCACATAGATGGGAAATAAGAGAGGTATGCACCAAGGTTGATTTGGCAGAATGGTTAGTAGTAAATAACGACATATGCCACACCCTGAATGTACTCCTTGGATTACAATAACTACTGTAAAGGCAGGGGTTTGAAGTTGGTAGTGAAAGAGGAGGGAAGTGAGGGTGAACCATTTGTTTGTAGCCGAGTTAAAGGATAGACTGAAGCATTTTGGTTGCAGGCAGAGTTTTAAAGGGTGTGTGATAGGCAAAAATTGAGAGTAAATGTGGGCTGTATTGTGACAAGATATACAAGGAGTAAGGTTGGCATACATACATACATACATATACCAAGGCTTTTTCCCCCTTCCAAGGGAGGTAGCCAAAAAGGGAAAGGCATAAAAACACTCCCACCCATTTCATCTCTAAATACACTCCACACCCCTCCCACCCTTCCTCTCATCTGAGCACCTCCTGGATGACGGGTCATCCCTGCACCCTGCCCACCGCCCTGGGTCAGAAAGCAGTGTCGCAAGACACAGTACATCCACAGCGAGGCCGCTTCATTTAATCGGCGACCCCCCCTCTCCGTCCCCCTTTGCATATAAGGTGAGGACGGGGAGAAATCCCTTCGGGCTGCGTCAAAATTTACTCACACATACTACCCCACCCCCCACTTCCCCGCCCATTCCTCCTCATGCAGTCACAACATCATCCATATACAACCATTCTCCACTCACCTCTGTCTTCCGTCCTCTCCCTTCCTTCCTCAACAGACATTCCCCTCTTCCCCAAAGCCCCCTTCACCCCATCCATCCACCTCATCCTAGGACGTCCCCTCATGTTCACTCCCTCCACATCTGCCTTCCATACCTCTTTTACTAGTCTTTCTTCACTCATTCTTTCCATGTGTCCAAACCATCCTAATATTCTTTCATCAACCCTATCTCCCAAATCCTTTTTCACCCCTGTTCTCCTCCTCACCTCCTCATTTCTCACCCTATCTAGCCTAGTAACCCCCACCATACTTCTCAGACACCTCATCTCAAACACATTCAAACTCCTTCTCTCTTCTTCTCTTATGTTCCACGTTTCTGCCCCATACAGTGCTGTTGGCACAATCATTCCTTCATACAGTCTCCTCTTCGCATCCATTCCCAAATGTCTATTTCTCATTACACTCTTTAAACCACCAAGGCATTTACTCGCTTCTCTCAATCTACATTCTACCTCCACCTTCACTCCACCTTTTCCTGCTACACTTGCACCCAAGTATCTAAAACTATCCACTTTAAAACAAAGGTTGGCATAGAGTTGAATATAAATGTTGAGGGTGAGAGGCTGGAGGAAGTGAAGTTTTAATACTTGAGGTTTAAGAACTGAATGGGGAGTGGAAGTAGAGGTGCATTATAGAGTAAAGGAGGCAATTGAATGGTGAGAATGAATGTGGGAATTTAGGTGTTCTGGATGAAAAGAAAGAAAAGGTTGTATGGGGGATGATTGTGCCCTTGACACTATGGAGTAGACACTTAGAATTTGAGGGAAATGAAGCCTAAACATGTTTGAGATAAAGTGTGAAGTATGATAGATGTTATGAGGATGGATAGAGTAAGAGATATAGCAATCCAAAGATTAGGGGTGGAAAGAGCTTTCAGGTACGATAGCTCATAGTGCTGACATGGTAGAGGGACATGGGGAAAAAGTAAGTGAAGAAAGCCTAGCAGAAAAAGTGTATAAAGCAGAATTTAGTGGGGTGGTCTTAGGAATACCAAGAATAAGGTGGATGATTGTGGTAAAGGTTGTAGTGGATGCAAGAGGAATGTCTGTTGAGCAAGGGAGAGAGAGTGTAAAAGATATGAGGGAATGGAGTGTGTTTGTAAATTGAAGAAATGATGGAGCCCAATGGGATGTTCTTTTCTGATCCATAAGTTTTGTTGAATGGATGAGGAGGAAGGGTCATCATAAAATGAAATGTGGAGTGAACCAGCTTAGGCTCTTCGACTATGTGTATATCAGTGGTTCTCAACCTTTTTTTTGGCCATTATGCCACACCTAATCACCTTTAAAATCCTGATGTCCCCCCTGTGGTGGTGATATACAATTCTTATCATTTGAAAAATAAACTCCCCTTCAGCTGAAAAAGCATAAAACCTTGGTTTAAAAGCACTTCAAAAGAACAAAACATCAATGGAAAAAAAAAAAATAAATAAATAAAGATAAAAAAAATTGACCCAGACTTCCCCAGTTGCTCCACTTAAAAATCATATTGCCCACCTGGAAAAAATTAATTGCCCACCTGTGGGCATATGCCCCACATTGAGAAGAACTGCTGTGGAGGCATTATGTTTTGCAGCATTGCCTTTGACCTGAGCAGTGGTAAGGTAAAATGATGACCTTTTGTTTATGAGGTGCCAAGACAGGTGAAGAATGGGTTTTCAATAGACATAGAATGGGTGTGTTTTGACTTGGCCACCCTCTTTACAATGGGGGGAAATGCCCTATGATATGTATATATAACTCAGAAATAGTTGCAGATAGACATTACTGTTATCAAGACTAATACTAGGTCAGATGGATGGATGGGGTGAAGAAAGCCTAGAGTATAAGGGGAGTGTCATTCAAGCAAAGATGGAAGCAGGCAAAAGATAAATGTGAGTGGGGAGTAGTTGTAAATGGATGAGAATTTGATGCAGCCACAAGTGGTATCTTCTTGTCTGGGAGAGATGCCATATAATGAAGTGGTGAGGGTAAACTGGCTTTGGCTGTTGGGCCATGCTGTGAAGGTGCTATCATTGTATTGCCTCTGACCAAGCAGCGGGCTGGGGAGAAGGATGACCATTCATCCACAAGGAGCTAAGCTAGAAGGGGTAACAAATGGGTGAAGTGTGGGGGTATGCCTTGACTAGGCCATCCCCATATAAGGGGAAAGGGACTATTGGTATATGTATGTCACATAGAAAGTAGTATATGGCACTGTATGACCTTCACCCTGTAGCTGCACTAAAGTAACTGATGCTCGTTGAGGTTTGTTGTTCCTAATACTACATGTAACCTACTTTCTTCTCTTTTTCTCTTGTGTTTCATTGGTTCTGGCAGTGAAGGCTTTCATGGTGCAGTTCTTATTCCAGGCACATTAATGAAGGAATATGTTTACAATTGTATGAAATATACTTTTGATTTCCTCCACAGTAGTCCCCTGCCAGCACTTTGGAATACGCATTTTTCTCTAATGTTTGATGTGGAATTTGTTGGAGTTAATGGTATGAATTCTCATGCTCTGTTACTTTACATGTATTTTCATATTTACTATACTACAGTTTGTAAAGGTTTATGGTTACTTTTATATGTTTTTTTCTCTAATTTTCAGAAGTTCAAAGGCTTCGTCAATTGCACAGTCGGTTGCCAGTGATTTGCCCAAGATGATTGACACAATTGCCGGCATGAAGACTGATTTGAAGTTTTCCTCGCAGCCAAAGACCACCAAGGCACTTTTCCCTTCAGCTGCACATGCAGCAAATACACAGCCATATGTTACAAAGTCCTACATCAATGCTGAGGCAGATGGTAGCAAGAGGATGCCTCCGTCAAAAGACTTCATTGCACCAGATTTGTCCTCTATCTTAAGTGGATATAAGAAATCTGAAGGAAGTGAGTCAACTAAGGAAGAAAAGAAGTCACACAGTAAGCATGATGAAGAGGTATCATCATCATCATCTAGGAAATCCAAGGACAAAAAAGAAAAGAAAAAGAAGAAGAAGAAAAAGAAAAGGGCATCATCTTCAGAATCTGAGCATGCCACGGATACAGAAGACAGTGACACGGATAAGAAGGAAGCACCAGAAAGATCAAAGTGGGATTCCAAGGAACAGGGTAAACTGCTGGACAAGAAGAATGAGCTGCTCAACAGAGTGCATCAGCTGGTGGTAGAGAGGGAGAAGCTAGAGCAACAAAGGGAGGATATTATCCAGAACCACAAAGGAGATGGTAAAAGTCTCCGTAGTATCCTGGAGGACAACTCTCATTTGATAATGGAAATCCATAGACAGATTCTCAACATGGATGAAATGATCCGAAAGGTAAATGATGCTCTAGGTGCTGTTGGCCTCAGCAAGGAGAGACATGGGGACCAATTACTGAAGAGGAAGTCCCCTTCACTACCTCCTCCACTATCTTCCATTCACCAAATTAACATATCCACACTGCCAAATGTTTCCAAGGTTGAAAATATAAAGATACCACCACCGTTGATGGTCCAAGTGAAGTATGTAGACCAGGGAATGCACTGGTGCAAGTTGTGTGGCATCTTCTGCAACACCATCACAGGTTTCATTGAACATTTAGAATGCCCTACCCATATGGAAAATGTCAAGGTAACAGCATAAACGGTTTTCTTTTGACATTTCTCCTGCAGTATGTAGAAGGTTTGAAATCTTAGTATAAGTAAGTAGATTATAATTTGCACTGTAGTGTTTTCTATTTCATGCAGGCACTTGTAAGTTATTTTCCTGTTTATTTTTCAAAGTAACATATTTTCATTAATTCAGTTTTAGTTTGGTTTAAATGTTTGACACATTGGTGTTTTTCCTTTAGGTGGAGAAGAAGACTTGGTTGGCAAAAGCAGCAAGGCCAGAGAAGGAGCGGATTGCACCCAACGCACAAACCATTACTGAACCCCTGCAAGGTTGGACAGCTCTTTACATTAAGGAACCAAAGACTTGTTTGTTTCAAGCATTCAAGTACTGCCTGGTGTTTATACAGTTTGTGGAATGTTTGAAATGAGAGAAGAAGTAAATGTTTGAAGAACATAAATAATGTTGTAGAGAAAGGTGTGGCCACCTAGAGAGGGAGTTTACTTAGGCTGTTGCCCACTTCCCATCTCTTCATAGGTAAAGAACACTAGTTTCACTCATCATAGCTTGGACACCTGTTCTTTACACGTGTTGTAGACATGCTTGTCACACTTACAGAGGGCATGTTTTTTGTTCTTTGTTTTCATAGGCACCGAGTTCCTCCACTCCCTTCAAGTGTTCTACTGCTCCCTCTGCGACTTGTTCCTAAGGAATAAGAAGGATGCCATTCTTCATCCCGAGACCAAGCAGCATGTTTCCACATACAAGGTAAATGTTTGTGTCATCTTATTTTGACAATAGCATGGTTCATTTGTCTTTACTCTTCAGGTGGCACAGTGGAAAAGAAGTCCTCTTTTCTCTGTTGGTTGCCCATTTGGCTTCGTGTAGCACTTGGGATGGCAGATCACCTTACTGGGATCTTCCATTGACTTCTCAAGGTAAACTATGCTTGAAAGCAGTGCACGGTCAAGAAGGGAAGTTGCAGGCAGCATTTCAGGTAAACCATCAGTAAGAAATGGGTTTGAAGAATATGAGCATGAAATAGTATTCTGGACTGAACACCATACATACATACATATACCGAGGCTTTTTCCCCCTTACAAGGGAGGTAGCCAAAAAGGAAAAGACATAAAATCATTCCCACCCATTCCATCCCTGAATACACTCCACACCCCTCCACCCTCCCTCTCATCTTAGCACCTCCTGAATGACGGGTCATCCCTGCACCTTGTCCACTGCCCTGGGTCAGAAGCAGTGTCGCAAGACATAGCACATCCACAGCAAGGCCGCTTCATTAAATCGGCGACCCCCCCTCTCCGTCCCCCCATGCATAAAGGAGAAGACGGGGAGAAATCCCTTCGGGCTGCATCAAAATTTGCTCACACATACTACCTCACCCCCATCCCCCCGCCCATTCCACCTCATGCATCACATCATCATCCATATACAACCATTCTCCATTCACCCCTGTCTTCTGTCCTCTCCCATCCTTCCTCAACAGACATTCCCCTCTTCCCCAAAGCCTCCTTCATCCCATCCATCCACCTCATCCTAGGACGTCCCCTCATGTTCACTCCCTCCACATCTGCCTTCCATACCTCTTTTACTAGTCTTTCTTCACTCATTCTTTCCATGTGTCCAAACCATCCTAATACTCTTTCATCAACCCTATCTCCCAACCCCCTTTCCACCCCTGTTCTCCTCCTCACCTCCTCATTTCTCACTCTATCCAGCCTAGTAATCCCCATCATACTTCTCAGACACCTCATCTCAAACACATTCAAACTCCTCTCTTCCTCTCTTATGTTCCATGTTTCTTCCCCATACAGTGCTGTTGGCACAATCACTACTTCATACAGTCTCCTCTTAGCATCCATTCCCAAATATCTATTCCTCATTACACTTTTTAATCCACCAAGGCATTTACTCGCTTCTCTCAATCTACATTCTACCTCCACCTTCACTCCACCTTTTCCTGCCACATTTCCACCCAAGTATCTAAAACTATCCACTTTCTCCAGTCACTCTCCCTTAACCACTTCACTACGGGACTTAAATCTGCCGATATGGCAGCGTCACGAATCCACTTGCTCCTCATGACGCCTACGTGTGCGGCACCGTATGGAAGGGGTTAATGGTCACTTCCAGACTACTGCCACTTTCACCC
This sequence comes from Oratosquilla oratoria, assembly GCF_046742065.1. NCBI lineage: Eukaryota > Metazoa > Arthropoda > Malacostraca > Stomatopoda > Squillidae > Oratosquilla > Oratosquilla oratoria. Next base: position 15,118,300 of record NC_134811.1, read on the forward strand.
CTTGTACATCTCATCACCTTACGTTTATCCACATTTATCTTCAGCTTTCTTCTATCACACACTCTCCCAAACTCTGTCACCAGCTTACTCAATCCCTCCTCCAATCCTGCCACAAGCGCAGTGTCGTCCACAAACAACAGCTGGCTCACCTCCCACTTTTCTCCATTTTCTTTAACTATCTCCAATCCCTGACCCACTACCCTTGTAACCTCTCACACTACCCCATCCATGTATAAGTTGAACAGCCAGGCGACATAACGCATCCTTGATGAAGTCCCACCTTTACCTCGAACCACTCACTCACTCCATTTCCAATCCTGACACAAGCTCTACTACTCTCATAAAAACTCTTGACAGCCCCTAGAAGCTTTCCTCCTATCCCGTATATCCGCAAAACCTCCCACAGTGCCTTTCTGTCTACCCTGTCGTAAGCCTTTTCCAGGTCATAAAGGCCCAAAAAACATCCTTCCTCTTTCCTATAGCTTTCTCACATATCTTACCACAAAAATCTGGTCTACACAACCTCTACCCGATCTAAATCCACACTGTTCCTCACCAATTACTCCCTCTGTTCCTCTCCTAATCCTCTCAATCAAGATCCTCCCATAAGTCTTCCCAACTACACTTAACAAGCTAATCCCTCTGAAACTACTACATTCACATATGTCCCCTTTTCCCTTGTAAAGTGGAACTATACAGGCACTCCTCCAGTCCTCCGGTACTCTACCCTCTCTCCAGCAAACATTAAATAACCTCACCAACCAGTCCACCATCACTGTACCTCCTTTTTTTGGACACACTGCATGGCATCCATCCAGACCAGGTGCCTTACCTGCTTTCATCATCTTAATTGCTGCCTTCACTTCATATCTTCCTTATTTCTCCTCCATTTTCCTCACTCATCACTGTCATTTTCTTAGCATTTCCCACTGCGGCTATCTTTCCCTCCCTATCCTCCTTCACATTTAGCAACTCCCTAAAATATTCTGCCCATCTTCCCCTTACTGCCTTCTCTTCCATTATCATCTCTCCATCTACACCTTTTACCTTTTCTTCTCTACTTGATTCGCTGCCTCTTCCTCTCTTAATTTCTTTCCAAAACATCTTTTTATTACTTTCAAATTTTTCTGTCATACTCTTACCCCACTTCACATCTACTCTCCTGTTTGCCTCCTTACCTTTTGCTTTACTTCTCTTTTCTTTGTACCTTTCATATGACTCCCTCATCCTATTATGTAACCAATCTGTAAAAGCTCGCTTCTTCTCTTCTACAACCTTCTTTGTTTCCTCATCCCACCATTCACTACCCTTTCTTCTATTTCCTCCTGTCCTTGTTCCACACACCATCCTTGCACACTTTATGACTCCCTCCTTGAACCATCCCCATTCCTCCTCCACACCTAGCTCTACTCTATCCTTCACTCCCTCCCACTCCTCCTTCAGCTTCTTCTTGTACACCTTCTCCTTTTCATTTAAAGAGTTCACTGCTTCTGACCCAGGACAGTGGACAGGGTGCAGGGATGACCCGTCATCTAGGAGGTGCTAAGATGGGAGGGAGGGTGGAGGGGTGTGGGGTGTTTTCAGGGGTGGAGTGGGTGGGAGTGATTTTATGCCTTTTCCTTTTTGGCTACCTCCCTAGTAAGGGGGAAAAAGCCTTGGTATATGTATGTATGTACTCTAAGCACCTCCCTACCTTTTGTCCCTTTCCTCTTCCTCCATCTATCCTCCACTCTCAACTTACCTTCCACCAAAAAATGATCTGATATTCCCCCACCCTCTCCCCTTAGCACATGTACATCCTTAACTCTTCCTATTTTAATCCTATTTACCACTACATAGTCCATTAACGCTCTACCACCCCTTCACCACCCTCTCCCATGTGTACTTATGCTTGACTTTCTTCCGAAACACTGTATTTGCTATTGTCAACTCTAGACACATTTCCACCATCAACTCTCCACTACGATTCTTTCCTGGAACTCCACATTTCCCAACCACTCCATCAATTGGATCATTTCCTACCCTAGCATTAAGGTCTCCTAGTACTATTACATTGATATTTCTCCCTAAATCCTCTATGCACTCATTTAAATCTCTCCAAAAAGCCTCCCTTTCTTCTACGCTCTTCTCACTGCCAGGCCCATATGCACTTACAAAAACCCACATCTCCTTTCCCAGTTTCACCTTCATCCACATAATCCTTGAGGAAACCTCCTTCCACTCCACTACACATTTACCTATCTCTTCACTTACTAGTATAGCCACCCCTTCCCTCCCTCGCCCTCTCTTCACTCCTGATAACCTTCCACTTACACTCCCAAACTTACACTTGACCTTCCCTTTCAGCTTAGTTTCACTCAAAGCCAACACATCCATCTTTCCTCTCACAAACATGCTACCTATCTCTTCCCTTTTACTCTCATCTGTACCACATCCACGCACATTAAAAGACCCAAACCTTAGGGTGCTGGTCGGAAAACTCCCAGACCCTCTTATGCCTTTGCTTTTTCTTTTAGGAATGTCCCCTGTGGGGCTACAAGGAGAAGGATGCCTAGTCCCAATCCCCGTCCCTTTCTTCTCGCCTCTTACGATCTAAGTTGAATTACTTGGTGGCAGTATTCTTTTCCCCCACCACAGGGAAGGTAGGCGAAAAAGGAAATTAATATTCAGAGAAATTGTACAGGACAGTAACAAGGGGTTGGGGGACAGCATAACGGAGGGACAGATATTAAAGAATACTTGCATGGTTCAGGCAGCAAAGATACAAACCTCATAAAACTATAATGAAGTTAGTATGTACTCTTGATTTGCAGACACACTTATCCTCAGTAGTAACTTTTGACATAATCAGTGTAAGTACACAGAGCATGTATATAAAAAAAGTGCGAAATCCTCTCTATATGAAAGTGTACAATTGGTCATAGTTGATGTATTTTATAAAAATGTTTTGGCTGTTCTAGCCTATTCTCTTACTGTCACCCTCCCTGTTTATTGATCCCTTCATGAAAAAGTTTAAGAAATACAGTGGAAGATTATAGAGATATCTGAGGCCCAGTGTGGAAACTGTCAGCCTTTTGAACCAGGCTTTCTGATAAGGGTGAGGTGGTTGATAGGTTTTGAAAATAGGTAGCTCGGCTGTCCATTTTGCAGGACCACCACAAACAGGAACCCTTCATTGGTCCCTCACTATAGTTGTTCAGTGTTTATAGAGTCGGTGGTGGGGGTACATAAGAACATAAAAATAAAGGAGACTGAAAGAGACCATGTGGCCTACACAAGGCAGTTCCATGTCCATTACCACCTGTCATCCCCATCTATAAAGTTGTCTAACCGTTTCTTAAAACAACCGATGCTGGGCAGGGGTTAGGATTTGTGTGATGTAGGAAGCAAACCAGTTGCTGTTTGCATATACACTGCATTTCTGGCTGATTCTGAGTAGGGACCGAAAGGATTGTTACTAAATTTAAAGGGATATTGATTTGGGGTTACAAGTGAATGTGGGACAAAGCTAATGTGATCAGATATACAAAGAATGATGATGCTGGTAGTTTAAGTGTAGGTGATAAGGTAACCTTGTGGAGTTGGAGAGTCTGGAGTTAGGTGGTGTGAGTGAAGTAGATGTGGAGGTGAATTGTTGATTAGAGAAAGGGAGTGGAATGAAGGGTTTAATGAAAGGTAGGTGTTTGAGGATAAATGTCTCAATAAGATAAGGTGCCAAGATAAGAGGGTGGAAGGGAGTGGAGTGTGATAGGAATGGAATGAGTGGGAGTGGTTTTTATGCCTTTGTTTTTTGGCTACCTCCCTTATAAGGGGGAAAAAAGCCTTTGGTATATGTATATGTATGTATGTAGGTATTTGAGGATAAATGCAGGGAGAGGGTTTTACTAAGGAATAATCCATGCCCATGGTGTTCTATGGAGAGACTTGGTTTATAGGGAAATGGGGAGGTGACATTGTCTTTGAGATCATATTTGAGAAATGATGTGTCATAAGAATGCATGAAGTGAGAGGTATGCTGGAAGGGGGAGAGAGCAAGGATTGAGGAGAATTGTTAAGTGGAGTGGTATCATTTAATCAGCTTATTACACAAGGTCGGTCTCTCTCTCTCAGTCTCTCTCTCTCTCTCTCTCTCTGTCTGTCTGTCTTTCTGTCTGTCTTTCAGGTGACCAATGGCTCCTTGGTAACTGGCCATGGTCTTTTGTATTTGTCCATAAAGTCACTCTGGAGGAGATAGTGGTAATGTCAGGGTAGGTTGAGTGTGGGTCAGTATGAGATGACACTGTCTATGGACTGGGGTCAAAATCTCTCCATATCAACTTCAACACATCATCATCTCTATAAGTACAAGGCAAGCTGACAACTGTAGACTGATCCCCTATTACTAATTTCAGCTGGTGACAGAAATAGTCCCACAGTAATACAATGCAGACATTAGTCCTAGGTTTCTTCCCACAGAGGTGGTAGGGCCCAAGGACAGTTGCCAGCTGCTGTGGGTTTCCAGTCAGAGAAATTTGAGCAATTGATTGATCAGTGTTGTTTGGGTACAGCCTAGTATTGTTTGCAAGGCTTTGTATTAGGTTACTTCTGTGTTATCATGAAGAACCAAGCTACAGATGATATGGTGTAACAACACAAACTTCCCCTTATCGGAAGGCTAGGACAGTGCTCCTCACAGAGGACTTTGTAGCTTGGAATTTAATAAATCATGCCCATGGTTCAACTTAGCCAGTGGCAGGGTTTGAACTGCCATCCCCTCAACTTTCGACACAAGTAACGACGCCCTAATCCGCTCAACCAGCGAGCATAAGTAAATATAGTGTCTATTGACGATATGTACGTGGAGGGTTAGAACATAGACTTTTTGAGACAGGGAATTTAATGTATGCTCATACAATGAACTTGCTTGCTGGCAGTCAGCCTCTGCACTTTATTCAAAGTAGTGATGCTTAGAGCTATTTGACCAGAGAGCATCCTTATACCTCACAAAGAATAGTTTGGCTCCGTTTGCAGCAGATGTCAAGCATGCCCCCCCAGGGAAATCAGTTCTCCTCCGCGGGATGTGGCATTAGTCCTGAACTCTCTGAGGGGTCCCCCTTACGAACCTCTCCGAGAGGCACATCTGAAGGACCTCACCTAGAGGACAGTTTTTTCTGCTAGCCCTGGCATCTTCCAAGAGAGTAGGGGAGTTACATGCCATCTCTTATAGAGTCGCCCATTCCAAAGGATGGAAAGAGGTCTCCTTCACTTTCATGTCTCAATTCATTGCCAAAAACCAAGATCCTGCCAAATCCGACCCTAGATTATGGTCCTTTAGTGTTCCGTCCTTAGACGAATTTGCAGGGGGAGAATAGACTGAAACAGTTCTATGCCCGGTACGAGCCATCCGGACCTACCTCAAGAGAACCGAACATCTTCGACCAGAATTAAAGAGGTTGTTCATCTCTACTAAAGGTAGCCCATCACTAAGAATTCCATTTCTTACTGGACAATGGAAGTCATCCACAGAGCCTGCGACATGAACCACACAGATTGTCCATGACCTGAAGGCAATAGGGACCTCCCTAGTCATCAGAAAGAATCTGTCAGTCAACCAGGTTCTTCAAGCAGGTATATGGAAGAGCCAGAATACGTTCACTTCCTTTTACCTCAAAGAAGTTATGCGGGAATCTTTAGGGAACTTATCTTTGGGCCCCATAGTGGCCGCCCAAGAAGTCCTGAAAATGATATACCCCTCCTCAAGAGCACACAGCCGACCCTGACAACTCATCCAGGTTCTGGCTCGGCAACTGCAGGGATAACTTTCCAAAGTCCTTCTCATACTCTTACATTCCCTTACCTTACCCGCGGGCTCTCGAGCATTCCAAGGGAATCAATTCAAGCCCTTCAGTGGTACAAAAGTGATTATAACCTGTCTGTCTCCACTCCAGGGAACAGAAAGGGGTGCACTTCAAAGTGAGGGGAATGTATAGGGGTCTGGTCAACATAGTCTTAGCACACTAGATTTTCCTTACAGCGGTTTCCCAGGCTAGATAACAACTTCCTTCCCTCCTAAGTCCGAGTCTCCTATTGTAAGGAGTACCGAAGAGTTTGTATTCTTCGGAACAAATGTAATTTTCGCAGGAAAATTAATTTTTCCCTGATACAAACCTGAGGTACTCCTTACCTTTAATGGCCCTCCTCAACCACCCCTCTAAACAGTTCCTTCTCCTTGCCTGACAAACCTTGTTCTTAATTCATACCTGGCTCAGAGAATGGTTATAGTGTGCGAGACTTGTGGTGGAGGGCAAGGGCCCCCCCCTCCCCCCTTGCCCCAATGGGGCCCCTTACTGAGGATAAGCGTTGCCCAGACCCACAGAGTGAGGATTTTAATTTCGCAGTGGAAATATTCGCGCTACGCGAAAGTATCCTATTGTAAGGAGTACTGAAGAGTTTGTACATACATACATACATATACCAAGGCTTTTTCCCCCTTCCAAGGGAGGTAGCCAAAAAGGGAAAGGCATAAAAACACTCCCACCCATTTCATCCCCAAATACACTCCACACCCCTCCCACCCTCCCTCTCATCTGAGCACCTCCTGGATGACGGGTCATCCCTGCACCCTGCCCACCGCCCTGGGTCAGAAGCAGTGTCGCAAGACACAGCACATCCATTTGTATCAGGGAAAAATTAATTTTCCTGCGAAAATTACATATTTCTGGTAAGAATTAGCTGGTCTTCAGTTTAGTTTTACTCGTTTCCTCAGATGCTCAGTGATCTTGTTCACCTTCAATACAAGTCAAATTCTCATGGACAGCATCAACTGCCTGATGTATGATGATTCAATGATGCATCACAATACTCGCATTATGAAAAAAGGAGAAGGAGAAGGAGTACGAAAAGAAGCTGAAGGAGGAGTGGGAGGGAGTAAAGGATAGAGCAGAGATGGGTGTGGAGGAGGAATGGGGATGGTTCAAGGAGGGAGTCTTAAAGTGTGCAAGGATGGTGTGTGGAACAAGAAGGACGGGGAAATAGAAGAAAGGGTAGTGAATGGTGGGATGAGGAAACAAAGAAGGTTGTAGAAGAGAAGAAGCGAGCATTCACAGTTTGGTTACAAAAGAGGACAGGGGAGTCATATGAGACGTACAAAGAAAAGAAAAGAGAAGTAAAGCAAAAGGTAAAGGAGGCAAAGAGGAGAGCAGATGTGAAATGGGGTAGGAGTATGACAGAAAATTTTGAAAGTAATAAAAAGATGTTTTGGAAAGAAATTAAGAGAGGAAGAGGAGGCGAATCAAGTAGGGAAGAAAAGGTAAAAGGTACAGATGGAGAGTTGATAATGGAAGAGATGGCAGTGAGGGGAAGATGGGCAGAATATTTTAGGGAGTTGCTAAATGTGAAGGAGGATAGGGAAGGAAAGATAGCTGCAGTGGGAAATACGAAGAAAATGAGAGTGATGAGTGAGGAGAATGGAGGAGAAATAAGGAAGGATGAGGTGAAGGCAGTTGTAAAGATGATGGAAGCAGGTAAGGCACCTGGTCTGGATGGATGTCATGCAGAATGTCTGAAAAAGGGAGGTTCAGTGATGGTGGACTGGTTGGTGAGATTATTTAATGTTTGCTGGAGAGAGGGTAGAGTACCAGAGGACTGGAGTAGTGCCTGTATAGTTCCTCTTTACAAGGGAAAAGGGGACAAGTGTGAATGTAGTAATTTCAGAGGGATTAGCCTGTTGAGTGTAGTAGGGAAGGCTTATGGGAGAATCTTAATTGAGAGGATTAGGAGAGGAACAGAAGGAGTAATTGGTGAGGAACAGTGTGGATTTAGGACGGGTAGAGGTTGTGTAGATCAGATCTTTTGGTAAGACAGATATGTGAGAAAGCTATAGGAAAGGGGAAGGATGTTTTTTGGGCTTTTATGGATCTGGAAAAGGCTTATGATAGGGTAGACAGAAAGGCACTGTGGGAGGTTATGCAGATTTATGGGATAGGAGGAAAGCTTTTGGGAGCTGTCAAGAGTTTTTATGTGAGTAGTAGAGCATGTGTTAGGATTGGAAATGGAGAGAGTGAGTGGTTTGAAGTAAAGGTGGGGCTTCGTCAAGGATGCGTTATGTCGCCCTGGCTGTTCAACTTATACATGGATGGGGTGGTGCGAGAGGTGAATGCTAGAGTAGTGAGTCAGGGATTGGAGATGGTTAAAGAAAATGGAGAAAAGTGGGAGGTGAGCCAGCTGTTGTTTGCGGACGACACTGCGCTTGTGGCAGGGTCAGAGGAGGGATTGAGGAAGCTGGTGGCAGAGTTTGGGAGAGTATGTGATAGAAGAAAGCTAAAGATAAATGTGGGTAAAAGTAAGGTGATGAGATGTACAAGGGGTGAAAGTGGCAGTAGACTGGAAGTGAACATTAAAGGAGAGCGACTGGAGGAAGTGGATAGTTTTAGATACTTGGGTGCAAGTGTAGCAGGAAAAGGTGGAGTGAAGGTGGAGGTAGAATGTAGACTGAGAGAAGTGAGTAAATGCCTTGGTGGTTTAAAGAGTGTAATGAGAAATAGACATTTGGGAATGGATGCGAAGAGGAGACTGTATGAAGGAGTGATTGTGCCAACAGCACTGTATGGGGCAGAAACGTGGAACATAAGAGAAGAAGAGAGAAGGAGTTTGAATGTGTTTGAGATGAGGTGTCTGAGAAGTATGGTGGGGGTTACTAGGCTAGATAGAGTGAGAAATGAGGAGGAGAACAGGGGTGAAAAAGGATTTGGGAGATAGGGTTGATGAAAGAATATTAGGATGGTTTGGACACATGGAAAGAATGAGTGAAGAAAGACTAGTAAAAGAGGTATGGAAGGCAGATGTGGAGGGAGTGAACATGAGGGGACGTCCTAGGATGAGGTGGATGGATGGGGTGAAGGGGGCTTTGGGGAAGAGGGGAATGTCTGTTGAGGAAGGAAGGGAGAGGACGGAAGACAGAGGTGAGTGGAGAATGGTTGTATATGGATGATGTTGTGACTGCATGAGGAGGAATGGGCGGGGGGGTGGGGTAGTATGTGTGAGTAAATTTTGACGCAGCCCGAAGGGATTTCTCCCCGTCATCTCCTTATATGCAAAGGGGGACGGAGAGGAGGGGTCGCCGATTAAATGAAGCGGCCTTGCTGTGGATGTACTGTGTCTTGCGGCACTGCTTCTGACCCAGGGCGGTGGGCGGGGTGCAGGGATGACCCGTCATCCAGGAGGTGCTCAGATGAGAGGAAGGGTGGGAGGGGTGTGGAGTGTATTTAGGGATGAAATGGGTGGGAGTGTTTTTATGCCTTCCCCTTTTTGGCTACCTCCCTTGGAAGGGGGAAAAAGCCTTGGTATATGTATGTATGTATGTATGAAATATAAAGTTGCAGATGTATTACTTGTTCTCTTTCACTCTGAATATTAATAACATATGATGCCTATGTAGGCTTCATTGTATGGAAGGGGTTAACCTCTTCACTCCGGGGCACATCGTACGTCTGGCAGCATTAGCTGCCCAACGTGTGATGTTGCGTCATAATAATCGCATTATAAAAAATAAAGTCAGTGCTCAATCGTTCGTTCTCTTTCACCCATGAATTTTGATAACCATAGAAAATATGATGAAGCCAGTTTAGAGAGAATGGAGGTTACGTAGGTATGACTACAATAAATATAATCAAGACGCCGACGTTGGCATCATCGCGTACCCACTTGCTCCTCATGACGCCTACGTAGGTGTCACCGTATGGAAGTGGTTAAGACCTCAATAATGTCTCCAGTACTCTCATGAAGTTGAGGTAGGTTTTGTCTTGAAACTTGTTCTTATCTATGTAGAACGGGTGATTACCATATGTGTGTCAAGCATGATCTAATACTTCCGTATTATAAGCCTGTTTGTTATCTTTAAGGAAGTTTTTTTTTTTTTTTTTTTTTTTCCCCCAAGTCAAATTGCCTATCATGGAGGTAAGATTAATGTATTGATTTGGGCTGTTGTAGTTAAAAATGATTTGGTAAGTATATTTTCTGTAACCCGTAACAGGATACTCCTGTAGATATAAAATAGAGAGACAACAGTATTTTAAAGTTATCTTTATCTTGAAACCCCTTGATTATTTGGTAGAAAGTCTTAAAATTTGATAGCTTTATAACGGGAAAAGACAGGATGTTATCCATTCTGGTATTACTGTTCACTGAGTTTCATATACCATTTGAGGAAAAAAAAAATTGGAAGGTAAATGGTGTATGGAGCTTTTAGGGAAAATGCAAGAAGTACATACATACATATACCAAGGCTTTTTCCCCCTTACAAGGGAGGTAGCCAAAAAGGGAAAGGCATAAAAACACTCCCACCCATTTCATCCCTAAATACACTCCACACCCCTCCCACCCTCCCCCTCATCTGAGCACCTCCTGGATGACGGGTCATCCCTGCACCCTGCCCACCGCCCTGGGTCAGAAGCAGTGTCGCAAGACACAGTACATCCACAGCAAGGCCGCTTCATTTAATCGGCGACCCCCCTCTCCGTCCCCCTTTGCATATAAGGCGAGGACGGGGAGAAATCCCTTCGGGCTGCGTCAAAATTTACTCACACATACTACCCCACCCCCCACCCCCCCGCCCATTCCTCCTCATGCAGTCACAACATCATCCATATACAACCATTCTCCACTCACCTCTGTCTTCCGTCCTCTCCCTTCCTTCCTCAACAGACATTCCCCTCTTCCCCAAAGCCCCCTTCACCCCATCCATCCACCTCATCCTAGGACGTCCCCTCATGTTCACTCCCTCCACATCTGCCTTCCATACCTCTTTTACTAGTCTTTCTTCACTCATTCTTTCCATGTGTCCAAACCATCCTAATATTCTTTCATCAACCCTATCTCCCAAATCCTTTTTCACCCCTGTTCTCCTCCTCACCTCCTCATTTCTCACTCTATCCAGCCTAGTAACCCCCACCATACTTCTCAGACACCTCATCTCAAACACATTCAAACTCCTTCTCTCTTCTTCTCTTATGTTCCACGTTTCTGCCCCATACAGTGCTGTTGGCACAATCACTCCTTCATACAGTCTCCTCTTCGCATCCATTCCCAAATGTCTATTCCTCATTACACTCTTTAAACCACCAAGGCATTTACTCGCTTCTCTCAATCTACATTCTACCTCCACCTTCACTCCACCTTTTCCTGCTACACTTGCACCCAAGTATCTAAAACTATCCACTTCCTCCAGTCGCTCTCCCTTAACGTTCACTTCCAGTCTACTGCCACTTTCACCCCTTGTACATCTCATCACCTTACTTTTACCCACATTTATCTTTAGCTTTCTTCTATCACATACTCTCCCAAACTCTGCCACCAGCTTCCTCAATCCCTCCTCTGACCCTGCCACAAGCGCAGTGTCGTCCGCAAACAACAGCTGGCTCACCTCCCACTTTTCTCCATTTTCTTTAACCATCTCCAATCCCTGACCCACTACCCTAGCATTCACCTCTCGCACCACCCCATCCATGTATAAGTTGAACAGCCAGGGCAACATAACGCATCCTTGACGAAGTCCCACCTTTACTTCAAACCACTCACTCTCTCCATTTCTAATCCTGACACATGCTCTTCTACTCTCATAAAAACTCTTGACAGCTCCCAAAAGCTTTCCTCCTATCCCATAAATCTGCATAACCTCCCACAGTGCCTTTCTGTCTACCCTATCATAAGCCTTTTCCAGATCCATAAAAGCCCAAAAAACATCCTTCCCCTTTCCTATAGCTTTCTCACATATCTGTCTTACCACAAAGATCTGATCTACACAACCTCTACCTGTCCTAAATCCACACTGTTCCTCACCAATTACTCCTTCTGTTCCTCTTCTAATCCTCTCAATTAAGATCCTCCCATAAGCCTTCCCTACTACACTTAACAGGCTAATCCCTCTGAAACTACTACATTCACACTTGTCCCCTTTTCCCTTGTAAAGAGGAACTATACAGGCACTTCTCCAGTCCTCCGGTACTCTACCCTCTCTCCAGCAAACATTAAATAACCTCACCAACCAGTCCACCATCACTGAACCTCCCTTTATCAGACATTCTGCATGGCATCCATCCAGTCCAGGTGCCTTACCTGCTTTCATCATCTTTACAACTGCCTTCACCTCATCCTTCCTTATTTCTCCTCCATTCTCCTCACTCATCACTCTCATTTTCTTCGCATTTCCCACTGCAGCTATCTTTCCTTCCCTATCCTCCTTCACATTTAGCAACTCCCTAAAATATTCTGCCCATCTTCCCCTTACTGCCATCTCTTCCATTAAAATTCCATCTAGTGGTAGTATTACATCTTGAGGAACCAGTGATAGGCACCTGGCAGTGGCCCCACAAGGTTGGTAATAGAGAGAATCTCCTTCATGCTCCTCATCTTCAGAGCCCATCAGCATCCCCTCGTTCATCTAGAGGTGCAACCCTAAGGGGCTCTCACAGGAGTTCCAGATCGGGCCAGAGATTTCTCTGTTATTAGTTTTGACTGTTTTTCCTCCCTTTTTCACTTAAAAAGAACTGGCAACTGCTTCCTCTTTTCTTTATCTCCAGGTGATACAAAAACAAATCTGTCTCGTTTCTTTCTCCCTCTCTCTTTTCCATCTCCTCTTCCTCCTCCTTGCTCTTTTCCTTCTCCATTTCTTGCCTCTCCTCAACTTTCCTCCTCCACTCCCTCCATCTACCCCCTCCCTCTCCTCATCTCTTTCACCTCCACAAGTCATATTACCATGTCTACCATATACCATTTATCTCTCCTTCTCCCTTCCCATCACATTCCTTTCCTACTTTTCTCTCATTGTGGTTTATCATTAGTTTATAATTGTATCTTTCCAGGCTGTACTAATCAGCAGGTTAAGTTTTGAGTTTGGAATGGTAGACATGTAAGTCTAATGTTTTTTGTTCTCTGTTTTGTTCTTTTTGCAGGCTCATTTGACCAAGAATTCCATGTATGAAGCAAGTTTCTTGACAGACAAAATGGGAGCCTATGCAACCTTCAAAATCAAGCAAGAGAAGCAGAGACGGGAGGCATTTGAAGCTTTCATGGAGGAGAAAGGCCCAAAGAAGAATCCAAAAGAGGAGGCTATGGAGAAGCGGCGCAAAGAATTACGAGAGGAGATGCGGAAGGAGGGAAGAAGTCGGGAAGAAGAAAGAGGTGATAATGGTGATGGTCGGGAGTACAGAAGCATTAGGGTTGCTTCTCGAGGAGCTCTACGAAAGCGAGACAGAGATGAAGATGAAAGGAGACATGATGAGAGGGATAGAAGAAAGAGGGACTATGACTCTCGTGAAGACAGAGGAAGGAGGGACCACGAAGATCGAAAGGGACACGACAGGAGGAAACAAGATAGGGGACGAGGAGAGAGGTCAAGCAGGAATGACACTCCCTCTCCACGGCACTCCCGGCACAATGAATCTAAGAGAGATAATTTGGCAGCTGACAAAAACACTGAGAGTGGCAGGAGTCCAGAGAAAATTGCTGACATTGAGAAAGAGTCTAAGGATGAGAATCGGTTGACGCCAACTCCAGCAACGAAATCCAAATTGCCGTTAATTGGGAAGATGCCATTCTTCAAAAAGAAGGGCTCAAGTTCTTCAGCAAAAGAGAAAGGTCTGGAGAAGGATGATGATGAGTCAGAGAGCACAGTTATGAAGCAGGAAATGGAAGAGGGTGTGGATATTGATAAAAAGGATTGTTCCTCAGAAGCTGCCTTGTCTGACCCTGTTATAGTTCAAATGAAACAAAGGGAAGTAATACCCTTGAAATCTGAACCTCAGGTTAATGATGTTTCTGAATATAAAGAAAGGCAGGAAAAAATAGAATCTGTTAGAACATTTGAGAGAAAAATGGAGTCTGGTGTTGACAGTGAGAAAAGTATATTAAAAGACGAACATGAAAAAACACAGCCTCTTGAAAAGAAAAGGAAGCAAGTGAAAGAAAAGAGTGATTTGGAAAGTGTTGGGGATGTGAAAAATGCAGAAGAAGGGAAGACAAGGGAAGTAGAAGTGCAAGAAGAGGCTATCCCAAGCATAGGGAACAAAAGAAACCAGGGAGGAAAGACTGAAAAAGAGGAGTACAAGACACCAACACTAGGGGAAGACAAAGGAAAAGAAGATGAAAAAGATGAATATGGTGGGAAGGGGGAGGGACTTGGAGTGACTGAAATGGTCAGCCAGAGTAGCTCAGGTAAGAACAGTGTGGGAGAAGAAACACAGGTGGCACTAATAAGAAATGGCAATAAGCTTCCCAGTCATCTTGCTCCTGTAGAAGATGAGGTTGGGGTGGTAGAACAGGACGAAACTGAGATGATTATGGGGAGAGTAGAGGAGGAAGCTCCCCAACCTTATCCCAGTGTTATACCCATAGATTTCTACTCAGGAGAAGAACTTGCCCAAGATGATGGTTCTGGTTTTTATCATTTTGAAGATGGGACTGTGTGCATGGAAGACTACTCAATGATGGACATGAATTCTATGTCGGCAATGGGTCTTCACACTGATCCTCTCACTGCTGCAGGCTATGCAAGCTGTGGTATGATGCCCCCTACTTCCATGGGCATAGCAATGGATCCTTCAATGGGGATGTATTCAGTTCATCACATGGGTGGAGTTGATCCCAGTTGTGTCATGCCAGAGGACCCCCTCTTCCCTCCAGGCACAGAACCAAATGTGGCAGGGGAGAATGAGGATGACCTGGATGAGGTTCCTATGGATACAGAAGAGGAACCTCAGGACCCCTGCATGGGAGACATTTCAGATACTTTGAAACATATAGGGCAGTCAGATCACTTTGACAAATTAGAAGAGATGAAATTACTAGGAATAGACATTGATGATGTTGCAGCAACGTAGGGCATTGTCACCATGAGTTAGTTGAGGGACGTTGGCCAACAAATGGAATTAATTGGGAAACAACATGTCCAGTACTAGAAAGTGCCAATGCTATAAGAATATATATGTATGTATGTAAAGATTGACAGAATATGGAAGTGAGGTGGCACATGAAACATCAAGGGTAGAGTATGCAGTTTTATTCAACACCAAATGTTTCGACCTCTTGGGCCTTCTTCAGTGGACTAATGATGGGAAAAGTCGAACCAACAGTTATCATTTGTTGTAATAGCCCCTCCTGTTGTGACATACCAGTCTTTTCAGGACCTCTCATTGGTCCCTATGTCTACACTTACCAACTGCCACCTGTGCTGACATTTGTGCCCAAGACATAAACCAACCTTGGGAATTTGTGGTATTTTCAGTGGCAATGTGTAATATCATTATTATTATTATTTTTTTTTTTTTTTTTTTTTTTTTTTTTCTCCTATGTATAAAATGTGGAATTTCCAGTTTGGAATGAGGAAGATCACCTGTTGTCAAACTGGAAAGAAGCCCACATCTTGCATAGAAAATTGGGGAAAAAAGAGAAGGCTCTGGAGGTGGCATACATTGCCACTGAAAGTACCACAAATTCCTGAGGTGGGTTTATGTCCTGGGCACAAATGTCTGCACAGGTGGCAGTTGGCAAGTGTAGGATAAAGGGACTGAGGAGAGGTCCTGCAAGATTAAGGTCACAATGTGACTGGCTATTCCAATGAATGAAAGCTGTTGACTGGTTTGACTTCTATCATCAATCCAATAAAGAAGGTCCAAGAAGTTGAAATGTCTGGTGCAAAATAAAAATCCATACTCTAGCCTTAATATTTCATTTGCCACCTCACCTATTAGTTGGACCTGGTTCAGCATATTTACATTAACAATACTCTATGATGAAGATATATATATATATATAAAATATATATATAATTATTTGTTTATTTTTCTTGTGTATTTTATTTATTTTGTTTTATGAGTATGGTATTTTCATCCCATTGGAATAAGATTCTGTATTCAGTTGGACTTGATTCAGTATATTTAACATTGACAAGACCTTAAGATGAAGATGCATCTTATGGAATTTTGATAAGTGAATTCTTGATTAATAGGTTAAATTTGTCTTTTCCTGAAGCAGATTAATTTCCTCAAAGGAATGCTAGTTTCCTTTTATCTTTTGCATCACTCCAAAATCAGTTTGAAAATTATTGTTCAAGGATTCATTTTTGGATTTCACTTAATACCAATTAGGTTTTCAGCAAAGGACTTTACTCTTGACTGGATTTCATAAGTATTTGTACTGCCAAAATATTTAACATACACTGAATACTCATGTTTGACCTGAACTATGCAGATCTTTAATAGAAACTGAATGTAAAGGGACTATTGTCTTTTTTGGGGTATGAATTGTACCCACAGTTAGAAGCCTGTATCACTGTGCATTTTATGCTGCTGGAGATTTATCTGACTAAAACACAATCTTGAGAATATATTACTTGAGTTATGCATACGTCAAGTAAGTTCTTTGTAATGTAATAAAAAATAATTAATATAAGTGTTTGAGATGTACTGTTAGCAGAATTAGAAATACTGTAATTCAAGTCTCTTCTTGTGGACTGATATAGTGGTTGCAGGAATTGTGCTGACTGTAATATAGGCTCTTGACACACCTCCAGCAAGCTCCTGATGCAAGACAAAGGTTAGTGTTATAGGGAATGCCAATGCTCCCACAGAAGGGGCCATGAAATGGATTATTGAATATTTTTACCTTCAATTATATGCCCAAATGGTAAGGTGAAAAGTGATGCTGGTGTGTATTAACTGGCAGTATTTTCTAATTAAGATCACATTGTGGCCATTTCCTCAAATAAAGATTGTTATTAATTAGAGGATTTTGATACCCTGATCTTTTATTTCATACACATTCCTAGAATTATATGAAATAGTAATCCATTTAACTTTCTAGAAAATAGCAATGGAAATGTAAGACACAACATGTCACTTTGATTTTGTATTTCAGTGTAAAAGATGCTGCATGTGCAAAATTATTTTGCAGACACCTGAGACACTGAGTTCAGCCAGGGCCAAGAAAAAAACAGGTAAATGACACCAAGGCACAAAGAGGCTTCAATTGCTAAATACACGTACCAAGGGCTTTTTCCCCCTTACAAGGGAGGTAGCTGAAATCAAAAGGCACAATTCCACTCCCATTCACCACCCCTCCCTCTCATCTTGGCTCCAGGATGATTGGTCATCCTTGCATCTTACCCATTACCCTGGGTTAGAGGCAATGCAGCAAGACTCAGCACACCCACACCAATGCTGCTTCATTTAATCAGCAACCCCCTTCTCCATCTCGTGCAGAGACATTGAAGATGGGGAGAAATACCTTCAGGCTGTCAAAATATTCACACACAACCATTCCCTAACTCCTCATATCCCCCACTCACTTCCTTCCATGCATCACAGTATCATCCATACACAGCCATTCTCCACACACCCTTTCGTCTTCTCTCTTCCTGAACAGACATCCCCCCCTCTTGCTTAATGCCCCTTTCACCCCATCCCATCCCATCCATGGTTGCCCCCTTGTGTTCACTCCATCCACCTCTGCTTTCCACTCTTAGTGATCTTTCTTTACTCGTGCTTTCCATGTGTCCAAACCATCCCAATACTCTTTCATCAACCCTATCTTCCATCTTTTCCACCCCTGCTCTCTTCTTTACCTCTTTGTTTCTCACTCTATCCAACCTAATAACCCCTAACATACTTCTCGGACATTTCATCTCAAACACATTTAAACTCTTCCTCTCTTGTGTTCCATGTCTCTGACCCATACAGTGCTTTCAGCACAATCACGCCTTCATACACTCCTCTTAGCATTCATTCCCAATTGTCTATTTCTCATTATACTTTTTAATCCCCCAAGGCATTTGCTTCTCTCAATTTACAATCAATCTCCACCTCCATTCCTCCCTTTCCTGCCACATGCGACCCCAAGTACCTAAAGCTATCTACTTCCTCCAGCTTCTCTCCTTTAAGACACACTTCCAAATTGCTGCCATCCTCTCCCCTTGTATATCTCATCACCTTACTTTTACCCACATTTACCTTCAGCTTTCTCCTCTCGCATACCTCCCCAAACTCTGTCACTAACTCCCTTAAGCCCCTCTCTGATCCTGCCACAAGTGCAGTTTCATCAGTAAACAACTGGCTTAACCTCCCACTTTCCATCATTTTCTTTAACCATCTCCAATTCCCTGCCCATTTACCTCCCATACCATTCCATCCATGTACATATTGAACAGTCATGGCAACATGAAACATCCCTGGCACAGTCCCACCTTTACTTCAAACCATTCTCCATTTCTGGTTCTAACACAGGCTCTACTACTTTCGTAAAAACTCTTGACTACCCTTAACAGGTTTCCTCCAATTACATATATCTGCAAAACCTCCCACAGTGACTTCTTGTCCACCCTGTCATAAACCTTTTCCAAATCCATAAAGGCCCAAAAAACATCCTTACCCTTTGGTAAAGCTTTTTCACATATCTGTCAAGCCACAAAAATCTGATCCATGCAACCCCTACCTTTCTTAAACCCACACTGTTTCTCACCAATTATTTCCTCTGTTCCTCTCCTAATCTTCACAGTCAAAACCTTCCCATAAGCCTTCCCAACTACTTAATAAACAGATCCCTCTGAAACCACTACACTTGCATTTGTCCCCTTTTACCTTGTAAAACAAAACTATATTGGCACTCCTCCAGCACTATCCTCCCATAGACAAACATTAAACAACCTCACCAGTATAATGCTATATGCATTATTTATTTATTTCATTTGTATTTTTTCCCTTTGTGGAAAGCAAAATGTCTTGTTTTAAAGCTGACTCTGCCATAGTTTCTATCCTTGACAGTACTGTGCCAATATGAAAGATCATAATGGAGCCATAGAATATGGTTGGTGGGTTAGTGGAGTGTGGTGTAAATATAGGCATGATGTCTTATGAACTATGGAAGTGTTGGAGTTAGGAGAGGTGAGCATAGTTTGAAGGAGTTCATCTTGTAAGAGACCCATGTCTCACAGGTAACTGGCAGCTGCCATTGGTTTGGCCAACAAATTGCTCTATGAAGAAACCTTGTGTTGTCCTTGAGCAAAGAAAACTACCATGGGTGAAATTAGAATGTCCTGGTTGGAGTATATTGATCCCCCACTGATGTTTTGTACATCAGTGGCAGTTCTGGAATAGAGGATTGATTAGTATATCTGCACTGGTTATGCTGGTAGGAAGAGGGTCATTGGATATTTATCCAAATAAATTTTAAAACCGAATTGAATTACAGTTAATCTCTCCAGCTAAAGCTTGATCTAGTAATTGATGACATGTTAGGTAAAACAATTCCAATGTGCTTTATAAGGGAAGGTTTATGGGACGGTTTTAATGGAAAGGGAAAGGAGTAATTGGTGAGGAACAGTGTGGATTTAGGAAAGGGGTTGTGTGGATCAGAATTGTGTGATAAGGCAAATCTGTGAGAAAGCTTTAGCAAAATATAAGGATTATTTTTGGGTCTGAATTTGGAAAAGGCTTATGACAGTATACAGGAAGGCACTGTGGGAGAGAGATTGGGTAGAGGTAAAGGTTGGGCTGCGTCAGGGCTATGTTATGTCACCATGGCTATTCAATGTGTACATTGATGGGGTGAATGGGCAGGGGACTGGATATGGTTAAGAAAATGGAGAGAAGTGGGAATTGACCCATTTGTTTGCTGATGACGCTGCTAGTGGCAGGGTCAGAGGGGGGATTAAGACAGTGACACAAGTTTGGGAAGATAAATAGGAGAAAGTTGAAGGCAAATATGGGTAAAGGTAAGGTGATGAGATGTACAAGGGAAGAGGATGGTCGAGAATTGGAAGTAAGTCTTAGAGAGGCTGGAGAAAGTAGATATTTTTAGGTATTTGGGGTCACATGTAGCAGAAAAGGGAGAAGCAGAGGTGGAGGTAAGTCATAGGTTAAGAAAAGCAATTATGCCTTGGGGGAGATGAAAAAGTGTCATGAGAAATAGGCATCTGGGGATGAATGCAAACAGGAGATATGAAGGGACGCTCATGCTGACAACACTGTATGGGGTGGAGACTTGGAATTTAAGAGAGCCAAAGAGGAAAAGTTTAAACGTGTTTCAGATGAACTGTCTGAGAAGGACGGTAGAGTTACAAGGTTGGATTGAGTGAGGAGAGCTGGGGTGGAAAAGGAGATGGGAGATAGGGCTGATGAAAGTATTGGGATGGTTTGGACACATGGAAAGAATGAGTAGAGAAAGATTTGTAAAAGGTGTGATGGAGTGAGTTTGAGGGGATGAGATGGATTGGGTGAAATGGGCTTTGAACAAGAGGGGAAAGTCTGTTGAGCAAGGGAGAAGTCAGGAGATTGGGATGAGTGGAGAATGGCTTTGTATAGAAGATACTGTCATGCAAGAAAGGGAGATGAGAGTAGGGAGTCGTTATGTGTAAGTGATATTCTGATGCAGCCTGAAGGGATTTGTCCCAGTCTTCTCTGTTTTCTTTTTAGGATATATGCCCCGTGGGGCTACACTTATATGCAAGGGGGGACGGAGAGGGGGGGTCGCCGATTAAATGAAGCGGCCTTGCTGTGGATGTGCTGTGTCTTGCGACACTGCTTCTGACCCAGGGCGGTGGGCAGGGTGCAGGGATGACCCGTCATCCAGGAGGTGCTCAGATGAGAGGGAGGGTGGGAGGGGTGTGGAGTGTATTTAGGGATGAAATGGGTGGGAGTGTTTTTATGCCTTTCCCTTTTTGGCTACCTCCCTTGTAAGGGAGAAAAAGCCTTGGTATATGTATGTATGTATGTATGTTCTCTGTTTTCCATATGAGGGGGTTGCTGATTAACTGAAGTGGCCATACTGTGGATATACTCTTGCAGCATTGCTTCTAACCCAGGACAGTGGGCAGGAGACAAGGATAACCTGTCGTCCATGAGGAGCCAAGATGAGAGGGAGGAAAGGATGGTGGATGGGAGTGGCTATGTATCTTTTGACTTAGCTACTTCTCTTGTATAGACTTATAAGTTAGAAATACTGACAGCTTCAGACCATTTATAGTCACTATAATGAAATGAGCAATGGCAGAAGGGGACAGAGGAGTTTGAGATGTAGGAGTGAAGTGGGTGGCAAAAATGTAATACAAATGATAATAAAATGAATAGTAATTTTCTTGAATATTTTATGTAGATCATATTTACAAGAGCAGTACTTACTTGCTGCTCCAAGTTCTCACAAACTGGAAATCTATACTGTAGGTCTGCAGTGGCTGACAGTGTCCTCAGGCTCTCCCATAGATCTCTCTTGGGAAGAAACTGGACTGTTGTCTGTGTTGTATTAATGTGGGGACTGCTTAGTACCAGCATACAATAGCTGGGGTGAGCAGTCTCAGCTGTCGGCTTCCCTTGTGTAAAAAAAAAAAAAAAAAACTGGAGGATATACAGTTGAAATTCATATATGCTGTGGACCCTGTGTGGAGATGAAGTATCACCCCCTTCAAGCTGCACTGCCAGGTGGAGATGAAGGGGGTGGACACGTTTTGAAGATCCACCACCGGTAATCAGTCATCAGAATAATGGCCAACAAAACAGAATATCTTCCTGCACAAGTCATTAGTGACATTGCTTGCTCCAGAATGCCATAAATCCAAGAGGCACCAGATAGTTTAAAATTACAGACCAGTTTCCCTTACATTGCACATAATAAAAAAAATTGAGAAATGTGCCAGACACAGTGTTCGAATATCTGGAGAACAAAAGTCCACTCAGTGCCAACTAACATGGCTTCAGGAAAGGAAGATCTTGCCTCTCCAGAGAGAGGTCATCAGTAGAATGCCACAAGGCTCACCTCTGGGTCCTCTACTTTTCCTAATTCACATGGGAGATATTGGTACAAGTGTAAGAGGCTCCCATCTCTCCTCCTCCACTGACAACACAATTATGAGATGCCCTGTAACAGGTGAAGTGTGACTACAAGACCTTGACACAGTGTACACCTGGGCCAAAAGAAGCAATGTGAAATGCTAAGGCATGGCTCAGATTATGCTATAAAGGACACTTCACTACACACTGAGGGAGGACAGAACATCACCCCATGACCATATGTCAAATGTTTGGGTGTCACGCTGAGTGAAGACTGCTTCTTCCAACAACATTTCTTGGAGGCAGTGACAAGAACAAAATCGATGGCTGGATGGGTCCTCAGAACCTTTGTCTCAAGGAAGCCACAAGTAATGCTGACCCTATGGAATGCCTTGGTACAACCCTTACTGGACTACTGTAGCCAGTTGTGGTCACCACACAAGAGGACATGCAACTGCTAGAGGCAGTACAGAGGTCTTATACCAGACAAATAGCAGAACTAAGGGACCTTGACCACTGGGATCACTTGGAGCTGGGGCCTATACTCACAGCAAAGGAGCCAAGACAGATACAGGACCATCTATACCTGAAAGGTCCTGGAGCAACAAGTGCCTGACCCTACAGTCTCGGGACTCCTGCAGCCCACAACTGACAAGAGGACAGGATGCAAATGTGTCAGAATGAGTATAACATCCAAAGCCCCTGCAAGAGTCAAGACAGGCTGAGTGTTGGTGTCTTGATGGGCCAAAAATCTTTAATGTACTGCCCAAAAATGTGAGGAACATCACTTATTGCCCAATGGACATATTCAAAACTAACCTGGACAAGTTCCTAAAATATGTGCTAGACGAACCCTCTGTACCAGGTTACACCAGCAGATGTAGGACCTCTTAACACCATACCAGATCAAGTGGACGCTGTACAAAGACAGATCTGGCAGCAACAGTGGACCACCACGACTGTCAGGAAGGACTTTTAAGACATTACCAAGTTATCCAAATAAGTAAATAGACTACATAATTCAGTACTTCATTAAACTCACTCAGAAATCAACAGAGATGAGAAATAGCTCGCATGACTGGTAATAATTACAATAGTATGCCAGCTGTTGTTTGCTGACAACACTGCGCTTGTAGCAGGATCGGAGGAGGGACTGAGGAAGTTGGTGAGAGTTTAGGTGAGTATGTGATAGAAGAAAGCTAAAGATAAATGTGGGTAAAAGTAAGGTGATGAGATGTACAAGGGGTGAAAGTGACAGTAGTCTGGAAGTGAGCATTAAGGGAGAGCGACTGGAGGAAGTGGATAGTTTTAGATACCTACTTGGGTGCAAATGTGGCAGGAAAAGGTGGAGGTAGAATGTCGATTGAGAGAAGCGAGTAAATGCCTTGGTGGATTGAAGAGTGTAATGAGGAATAGACATTTGGGAATGGATGCTAAGAGGAGACTGTATGAAGGAATGATTGTGCCAACAGCACTGTATGGGGCAGAGACATGGAACATAAGAGAGGAAGAGAGGAGTAGTTTGAATGTGTTTGAGATGAGGTGTCTGAGAAGTATGATGGGGGTTACTAGGCTAGATAGAGTGAGAAATGAGGAGGTGAGGAGAAGAACGGGGGTGGAAAGGGAGTTGGGAGATAGGGTTGATGAAAAAGTATTAGGATGGTTTGGACACATGGAAAGAATGAGTGAATAAAGACTAGTAAAAGAGGTATGGAAGGCAGATGTGGAGGGAGTGAACATGAGGGGACGTCCTAGGATGAGGTGGATGGATGGGATGAAAGTGGTCTTTGGGGAAGAGAGGAATGTCTGTTGAGGAAGGACGAGAGAGGACAGAAGACAGGGGTGAATGGAGAATGGTTGTATATGGATGATGTGATGCATAAGATGGAATGGGCGGGGGGATGGGGGGTGAGGTAGTATGCGTGAGAAAAATTTGACGCAGCCTGAAGGGATTTCTCCCCGTCTTCTCCTTTATGCATGGGGGGGACGGATAGGGGGGGGGTCGCCGATTTAATGAAGCGGCCTTGCTGTGGATGTGCTGTGTCTTGTGACACTGCTTCTGACCCGGGGTAGTGGACAAGGTGCAGGGATGACCCATCACCCAGGAGATGCTAAGATAAGAGGGAAGGTGGAGGGGTGTGGAGTGTTTTCAGGGATGGAATGGGTGGGAATGATTTTATGCCTTTTCCTTTTTGGCTACCTCCCTTGTAAGGGGGAAAGCCTTGGTATATGTATGTATGTATGCCTACGTTCAGGTCACCTTCCTGTATTAGAACAGAACCAGCACAGAATCGGTCACACAGAAAACCTTATGCTACACTTCCAAAAAAGAATTACCCCTTCCAGAAAGCAATACAATATCCCTTCACTAAGTGATATGGGTTGAGCTGGTGGCCGTAGGCGGTTTGCAGAGGGGAGCGGTTCACCTGCGAGAGAATCGTGGCAACTGAATACACGTTTCTCACACCATTCTATAGTAATACGTGGCCCCACAACAACTAGCTGATACATTGTATACCACTCCACTGGAGGCAACATGGCTAGGGAGGAAGCAGCTGAGGCGTATTTGCCGAAATCTGAAAGGTAAATGTGACCATTTATAACTAGTGACCTTGGAAGTGCCAGTGCCCCAAAATATATTTTTTTTAGCTCTTCTGGACTAAAGATTTCTTTCAGTAGAAAAAATGTCAAACATTAGCCAAAACAAACTCCATTAATGTGTTAAAAAATGTATAAAAAAGATTAAATGTCCTCAAATCCTACCAGCGACATTATGTGATTTAACGGAGCGCGGGAATATTTGTATCGAATTGCAATTTTTTTATCATTGATTCGTAAGGTCCGTGCAAAAATGTAATTGAATGGGATATAAACATTTCATTGTTTATTTTTGTGATATAAAGAATAAATCTTAATTAATTTATTTAT
Organism: Oratosquilla oratoria; assembly: GCF_046742065.1. Taxonomy (NCBI): domain Eukaryota; kingdom Metazoa; phylum Arthropoda; class Malacostraca; order Stomatopoda; family Squillidae; genus Oratosquilla; species Oratosquilla oratoria. The sequence continues at coordinate 15,143,016 of NC_134811.1, forward strand.
AAGAAAATGTCTTGTTTACAACGAATTCTTCATCACATTTGGACAAACATTTTAACTAATGAAAAATACAAATATTTCTTCTAAATAAGCTATCAAAAATGTCGGAAATTAAAAACAATTAGATATATAGCAAATACCGTCATGCCGACGTTCGTGAACTTCGTCGAGTGCTTTTAGAAATCAATCACCCAGTGAGAGAGAGTGTTACGTAATTAAGAAATTTGTGTGCGACAGGACTCGAAACAATCTAAAAAGTGTATTTAGGATACGTGGTGGAAGACAAGGTAATTTATCATTTGGGGAACCGAAATGTATTTAGCGAAATGCTGACTTTTCATACTTATGGCATCCTTTTATGTCGCGTGAATGGTTGTGTACATGGCGACAGCGGTGCTGGGCGGGAAGCATATAAGTCTTTGCATTTTCTGATCGATATAGAAGGTATGGAATAGTTAATCACTTGTGAAGTGTAGTTTTTTTGTATGTCCTTTATACTGAGTCATATGTTTGTCGCAATTAGGTAACTAAGGGAATGAATAGTAATCAATTAAAATGGCGGTCAATATTGAAGACCGTATATCATTATTTGCATTCACAAAGGGATGAATACAGTTTTGATAGAATGTAAATGTTCATGTTGATTTTTCTATAGTATTTCGAGAGGGTTACTATTACCACGAACAAGGAAAGGACTTCGTTTACAAACAACGTAGTATGTTTATAAAAAGCAAGTGACGCTTCTCTTGGGTCCTTGGGAAAATACTTTGTTGAAATATTTTCGTTCAGTATTTATGAATAAATACGGCAGTCACAAGTTATACAGCTGCATTTTTTATTTCTGTTCTTACCTAGAAGACGGTATAGAGATTACTAGATTATAATTGAGGTTATGTAATATGTTGAATAATGCTCAAGTACTTAGCAACTTAAGATTTGGGTGCATTCACATTGTATTATTATAATGTATACACTACAAGAAGTGAATGGCATTCCTCATGTAATTTGGCCCAAGCTGGCAAAAATATTTGCTCCTCCTATGCTAAACACTGCTAAATGAATTACTAACAACCCTTTGCATATTAAAACTAGATAATAATAATTTGAACTTTTGGTGATAAGGTAGAATGTTGGTAATTTTAATTTATTGTGCTGGGGTAGGGTCTACATACTTTGTTTACTTTGTAGAATTTCGTCCACTGTCTCCAGGCAGCACCACATCAACATCTGCATTAGCGATTGGAGAGTGTAGCTGATGTATCCCGGGGTAGGTGGCTTGTCAAGCACTGTTTGTAGCCACTTGTACTGCTGGTTTTTGAAGCTATCTGGTGTGATGCCAAGCTTCTGATCTCAAATGGGGTAGAATTAAAGAGGTGTGTCCCTCAGTATGAGAAGCGGTGATGGACTACAGTCTTAACTCTGGGACAGGCCTTCGGGATGTGGCATAGCCCTGTTGTAGGTGGTTGTTTTCCACACATGTATAATGATGTGCCACTCACGTCATCTTTAGTTGTCCAGGTAGGGGAGGAAATTGTGTTCCCTGACTGGGCCACTAGAGTTGAGGGGTGTTGCTATCCACTTTTTGAAGGCCTTTAGTTAGGTCATTTTAGGGTAGAATAGGTAATATCAAGTATTCCTTATTGATTGAAGAATAATCATCATACCAGCAGTGATGGTGGGCAAATGTATTGGAAAGGCAATACTATCAACCTTGTTTGTTGAATAAAGTAGTTTTATGAGTGCACAGCATTTCTAAATATGAAGTTTAACTAATTTGTATTTGTAGGAATTTGATAGTTGCATGCCTAGTGTGGAGGACAAAGTAAAATTTTACTGAAATTTGCCTGTATATGACATAACCTTGAATAGATAAATCATGGACTATTGTAGGTGGGGATGAATATTTCTCAGACATGATTTGGCAGTAAGTTTGTAATTGTTAATGTTTATTTATTTATTTACTTTTTATTTTATTTAGAGAGGAGGGCATAAAGTAATAATGTTTCTTCCAGTTTAATTAACAGTTCTCAGGCCTTCCTTTAGATCTGTTTAGGAAAGAAACTATACTATTGTGTTCCATTAGTGTGGGGATCAGTATTTAAAGTCGGAACACCTCGAAGGCATGGCGGAGGTTGAATATTTGTATCTTGTGATGATTCTAACGTGTTGTATTGGCTGTATATCACTGATGTAATGTGATTCTGTACCAATTACAGAATCACATAACATAATAACACAAAGACTTTCAGTAATATTTGTTGTCGTTTATTTTTATTTTTTCTCTAAAACATTTTATTGATTCAAATGACATGGCGTATATATAAGTACAATGAATACATACCATAAAAAAAAAAAAAAACGAGGCCATTACCATAACAGAAGTCACGAAGACAAGTCAATTAAGCAGTACCCTATCTGCAGTAGTAGGCTTGGTGGTGGGGGTTTGGAACCATTCAGCCCTAGGACATTTTGACCATGGAACATTTGACCCAGCAATAATGTAACATTTGTCTCCATTGTGCACCCATGTCTTGGAGACTGTGGTGATCACTTTTATCACAACAGTTACAGTGATATACAACCAATACAGCACACTCAAATAATCACAAATATTCAACCATCCAGTAAATATATTTTATTTTCTCACCATACTAGTCAAATATCCTAATCCATGAAAATTAATGAAAAAAAAAATTGTTCATGCAACAACTGTGTTTGTGTTGGTTGGAGCCAAGCCATGCTAGCTGCTGTTGACAAAAATCTCAGGCCCAAATTAGGACATAATAATCTGTAAATAGATACTTTATGGGATACATAATTGTAGGTGGGAGACCACAAAATATCTATAAGCATGCTAAATAACCCTTATCACAGGGGAAGTGTTTCCGAATGTCTCCAACTTTTAGTACCCACTTGGTAACAACTCTTGCTACTAGTCAGTGACAGAAATATACCCTCACTAATACAAGACAACATAACATAGTCCAACCCCCCTCCCCAGAAATCTAGGACTTGCTAACTACCTTGGGGTTGCAGATTTTATGTATATGGCACTAGACCACAGTATTTATCCTGTGTAAATTTTGCCAGGGTCAGAAGTAATGACCTGTTGTGGAGGTGCTGTGTCTTGCTGCATTGCCTCTGACCCAGGCAGGGATGGCATCTTGTTCACAAGGAACTAAGATAAAATGGGCTACAAAGGGGTGTGGGGTGAGTAGAGGGTGGGAGTATGCTTTTACTGGCTACCTTCCTTATAAGGGAGGAAGAGGCCTTTTTCGAGTATAGTACAAAATAATATAGATTATGTTTACATGTATTGACGTTGAAATATTATTTTTCAGACTTGAGCTGTGGCTGCCAAAAGCAGTCAAGTACCTGATCATTAAATGGATGTAAGTATCAGTTTCCTTTTTGTGAAAAAATGCACAGTTTAAAAGTTTCTAAATTTTTTGTTTGATGTTGAATTCCTCTTCTCAAAGAGGGCTAGGATGTATCCTTAGGAAGAGGTCTTTGAAGCACGAGAACGAGATTTTTAAGATTAGGATAGAAATTTTCACCATAGGTAGAACAATAGTATGAATATAAGTGGACAAGAAAAGACTGTACAGTAAAGTCGAATGAATCAGTAGTCCACTTTATATGAAGAGAGTTCCATCAATTAGGCTTGTGGTTCCAAGTTTAAATGGATTCAAAGAAGGTCACTCCTACACGTTCACAAACCTTGCCCAGCAAATGGTAGAAGGCTTCAGGCTGGCAGATAGTGTAAAGTGCCACAGAATGGCTGTTAATCAAGGATACAGTAAAACTATAACAGTCCCACCCCCTTTAAAAAAGGGGGAGGTGCTTTGTAACCTATATACAAGTGTTGGCAACTGCCACCATTTTCTTCATCACTTATGCTGATGGAAAGTGCAGTGATGGAGACAACACAATAAAGAGAAGAACTGAAAAATAGTGTATCCTACCACTACCACGAGAATGCAGATGTGTGTTGTTGTACATTTGTTGGAGGTAAACTATTTTTTGGTTCTTCTTGATTGCATCACCTCTGTCACTGCGCTTTCCATCAGTGGAGGTGACGTAGAAAATGGTGGTGTCAGGACAAGGTCAAGGCAGTCGTTGATTTTCCATGCCCCACTTGTGTTGACCACATACGTTCATTCCTTGGTCTGTCAGGATTTTACAGGTGATACATTCCAGGTTATGCTGGGATAGCAGCACCATTAACTTCACTACTTAAGGACAGCCCTTCCACTTGGAAACTGACCAAGAGAAACCTTTAATGACTTAAAGAGAGCCTTAACCATGGCACCTGTCCTTTCTTTCCAAAATCATAAAATTCCTTTCACAATATACAAAGATACATCCCACACCGGTGCTGTTTTCATGCAACTACATGACACAAAACTCCTTGCCACAGAGCAGCTCTTAAGAATGAGTCATGTAGTTCTGTGCAAGAGTACTCAAACCCTCACACCACATCACTCAAATGGAACCCACTGGAAATAAAATCTAGTACTCAAACATTTACAGTAACCGGCCCCCAGCACCCCACACGTCTTTACAAACACATGCAATCTCACCGATCAGAAAACAAGCTCACCATGATAGGCCTCAACTTCTCTATTTCATCAGGCTCCCATAGGCATCAACCCAACTGAGAAATTTCTCCAAAGAAGGGAACCATTGGCTTGACTGCTTTCAGGTCATCACCGTGCATTATAATGGTACCAACACTGATTTGGCCTGGGTACAGGATCAGGCTACCCAAAATACAAAAGGCACAGAGTCTCATTTTATGCTAACCTTCAGGGAGCAACATAAAATCCCCTCTGAGTGACTTGTGGGTTGAATTAGTGGTTGCGGATGGTTCCCTGGGGCCATGATATCTTGCAAGAGAGACTTGGGCTAACAGATTGGATTATACTTCCATGATAGGTTGAATTGCAGTGGTTCAGGTTCAAGAATTTTTGGTACAAAATGGCTTCAGTTGGGCTTGAAGAGTAATTGTTTTAGATGGATTTGTAATTTTGTAATTCTCAAAATGAATTGGTTTTTGTATATTGAACAACTTTGGTAATGTAATAAAAGGCCATGTAAATATTGTATCACACATTACATAACAGATAGAAAAGTGTGCTGAAGTTATACAAAAGCAATTTTACTTGTATTTGATTTAATGATGAAGCTGTATTACCATTTCTTTTCTTACTTTGTAGGTTAGCAAGATTTTCATTCCAGAATGTTTGTGAGTTACTCTCTTTTAGTTTTATTGTGATAATTGTAGATCTAATAACTTTTCATCAACCTGCTTGCATTACATCATTCCTTGTTCTATGATTTGTTCTTTGTGCATAGAATAACTTACGCATATGCTCTTGCAGACTTTTAGAGTAAGAGAATCGTAACATGATGTGACTGTGTGGTGGTCCCACAAGATGGACATCAGAGTATCACCTCACTGCTCCCCATGTTAAAAAATATAATAATAATAGTAAAAAGAAATCCTCCAATTGGAGATGTAACCCTAAGAGGCTGATACTTGGTCTCCAGACTGGACCCAAGATCTCTGTCAACTTTGTATTTCCTCCACCTTTTCATATATAGGAGAACTAACAGCTGGCAACTGCTCCCCTCGTAGTACTATGAGCCAGTGACCAAAATAGTTTCACATAAGTACAACATACAAGTAGACCAGATCCTGTTTCTACCCAGAGAGATCTATGAGGGAGCCTGAGGACCATTGCCAGCCACTGTGGGGCTGTAGGTGGCCAGTTGGTGAAACTTGATGCAAAAGATGTTATTATTTTTATGTGGTACACCACCATTTTGTCTGTAGTGTTAATTGGTTCTGTACTGTTCCTGTCAAGCTATCCTATCAACTCATATTTGTATTTTGTCACAAATACACAGCACTTCAATGTGAAGACAGCTTTGCATTAAAGAGGTGGTCATAGATGGGGTAAAGGAGGAATTTAAAGATAGCAGAACCTTACTGAGCATCTTGATCATCTATCTATACTGTTATCCTGGGGTAGTCCCTCACATTGACCCATGTGCATTCTGTTGAACCATTGTTGTCAACTTTTCGTTAAAAAAAAAAAGTTGTTGCATTGTTTTGATGGAAGATGCACATAATAGGTACCAGTGACAGGTACCTGCAAATGATGGTCCAGCAAAATGGATGTCAGAGTCCTCTTCCTGTTACCCATCTTCAAAACTCACCACCACCAGGAGGTGCAGCCCCAAGAAACTGACACTGTCAGCTTCAACTGTATTTCCACCACCTTTTTTCATAAGGAGATTTGTCAGATGGTGACTTCTCCCTTCCTACAGCTTTCAGCTGGTAACAGAATATGTTCCATACTACAACATGGACAACAATCCAATGCTTCTTCTCAGAGGGATCTATGGGAAGGTCAGAGAATTGTTACTAAATGCTGTGGGTTTCCAGTCAGCAAAACCTGGCAAGCTCTGCTCTGTTGGACAAGGAGTTGGGTGTGTGCACATGCACAATGTTACAGCATTATCCATAGATTAGGCCATACAGAACTGAGCTCTCATCTGGAACAGCAATAAATGTCAGTCATGAGTAATGTGTGATCCAAGATCATGATGATAAAAACAAACACACACTTGCTCACTCATGCACTTCCCTCTCCCTCTCCTTAAGCTACTCCCATGTTAGTCAGCACCTTGGAAATGAAAGTCCATCCCCTTCTGAGTTGCACTGTTTTAGTCAAAAGCAATGCAGCAGCTGGCAGAAGTCCCTGCTCCATGGATCCTCTGGGAAGAAATGTTGGATTGTTTGGGATGTTTGTGTGTCATTGGCTTATAGAAGAAGGTGGGTGTGAGCAGTTACTGGTTGTCAGCTCTCCATATGTGAAAGGTTGGAGAAATTATAGTTGTAGTTGATAGAGATCTTGGGTCCGGTCTGGAAACTAAGTGTGAGCCTTGGTGCTGCACCTCCAGAGGGTGGCAAGTGATGAGGATAGATGACAGGGAGATGATTAACACTGATGTTAGTCTTGCAGGACCACTGCTTGCACCTGATGCATCACACAAGTATATACATGTATGCATTTGCACACACACACACACACACAGAGCTCGACAGCGCGGTGGTAGTGTTTGCAACTGATACTCCAGTGATCTGAGTTAGGATCCAGCCCAGGCCTGAAATAATTTCAGTATCGCTGCGCTGCGAGTTGTTACTCCAACTCTCGTGGGTGAGGAGTTGAGGGTGGGGTATGTGATCACAGCATTACCCATAAATGAGTTGTGCTCTGAGCTCTAATCTGGGAAGGTAATAGCTGTCAATCAGAAGTCCAGCACACGATTCAAGACCATGGTAAATCACACACAATGTATTATGTACACTGGTTCCTCAATATATACAAGGGATTTAAAGTGAATGCTTAATCACTTCGGTACAATGACATCTACGTAGGTGTCATGAGGCATGAGTGAGTACATGAGGATGCTGGTGTCTTTATATATATATATGTATATATTGTAGTTGTACATGATTCTGTGACCTGGTTTGATCACTTTTTCTGTGTTTATTATTACTCAGATTAAAAGAGAGTGAGTGATACAGCAGTGACTTTATATTTTATGATGCGAGTAGTATGATGCATTGTTCATATGGAAGATGATGCTGCGCGCAAGAATTTGACTCGTACTGAAGTGGTTAATGGAGTGGGGGAAATTGGTACACCTCACACATTCCACCTCATAACTGGACATTTTTATGCATAAAATGAGGACTTTTAATATAGGTTTTACATGTGTGAATTTCCACACTGGAGAGAGACATGTAATGAGGGACTGGTGTATATTTATTGTGTGTGTGCATGGGTGTAAAATGTATGCACACACACACACATGGCCAAATGGCACAGTGGTAGCATTCACAACTGCTTACCCAGCAGTCTAAGTTCGAATCCCACCTAGGGCTGAAATAATTTCAGTATTGCTGTGCTGGAAGCCGTTACTCCAACTTGTGGGTGGGGAGTTGGAGGTGTGTGTGTGTGTCAGCCATAGATCAGTCGTACCTGAGCTCGCATCCAGTAAGGTAGTAGCTGTTGATCACGAGTCCAACATGTGATCCAAGATCATGGTGAATTACACATAGACACACACATGCATGCATGCACACAATGGTTTTGCTAACCCCACTGAAATATAGAGAAATGTTATGTTGTGGTGTTGATACTTGTGTAGTTATTGTTGGACTATGTAAAAATTGTAGGATTGGTTACCAATATGTTTATATGTATGCACATTTGGTCTACCTGCAGGTGAATATGCGCAATAAGGTTCATGCCACTTGCAAGTACTGGAAGAACAGGCGTTGCCACAAATCAGCAGCAAAATGCAACTTTGTCCACGCATACATTTGTCAGAATGATGGACGATGTCACTATGACAAATGCACTCACCTGCATTTTAAGCAGGAGGCACCCTACATCAGGAACAAATGGGTAAGTAACCTCTTATTATTGTGATTATTGGTGTCTTAAGTAAAAACTTGTGGTTATAGTGAAGAAGTGTATTAGGGATGAAAGTAGAGGTATGGAAACTGTCATCTTGCTTACGTGTAGATGTTTAGGTGTCACTGTTTATATTTAAAAAGTAGATTATACTGAAATACAGTAGTGTTGGTTCCTAAACATTTCACAGTCCAACAAATTGGGTCTCGACCAAAAAAAAAAAATAAGAGAGAGAGAGAGAGAGAATTATTTGCTCTAGTAATCAACCATAGTAGGATTTCTTGACCAACCCAAAATGGAGAAAAATTGAAAACAGGGCAAAATTTAAGTTTTGTGGGGAAGTATCACCCTGATATAGCTGTATCCAGCAGATTGGTAAACTTGTTTTAGTTCTTGACCTAATTGGTTCTGGAACAGTTTTCTATAATGTATTTTGGTCAAGAACCAATCCTGTATTAAACATTGACATAGTACACCATACATACATACATATATATATATATATATATATATATATATATATATATATATATATTAGTGGTGAGTGAGGTAAATGGAGAAATAAGGAAAGATGAAGTGAGGGAAATTGTTAAGATAATGAGAGCAGTTAAGGCACCTGGGTTGGATGGGTGTCATGCAGAATGTCTAAAAAATGGGAGGTACAGTGATGGTGGACTGGCTGGTGAGGTTATTTAATGTATGTTTAAAAGAGGGTAGAGTACTGGAGGAGTGCCTGTATAGTTCCACTTTACAAGGGAAAAGGGGGCAAGTGTGAGCGTAGTAGTTTCAGAGGGATCAGTTTGTTGAGTCTAGTTGGGAAGGCTTACGGGAGGGTTTTGATTGAGAGGAACAAAGGGAATAATTGGTGGGGAACAGTGTGGGTTTAAGACAGGTAGGGGTTGTGTGGATCAGATTTTTGTGGTAAGACATGTATGTGAGAAAGCTTTATAAAAAGGTAAGGATGTTTTTTTGGGTCTATGGATTTGGAAAAGGCTTATGACAGGGTAGACAGGGGGCACTGTGGGAGGTATTGCAGATAAATGGGATGGGAGCAAAACTGTTAAGACCAGTCAAAAGTTTTTATGAGAGTAGTAGAGCCTGTGTTAGAATTCAAAAAGGAGAGAGTGGTTTGAGGTAAATGTGGGACTTCACCAGGGTTGTGTTATGTCACCATGGCTGTTCAATTTATACATGGATGGGGTGGTGCAAGAGGTAAATGCAAGGGTAATGGGGAGGGGATTGGAGATGGTTAAAGAAGATGGAGAAAAGTAGGAGATAGCCAGTTGTTGTTTGATGACACTGCGCTTGTGGCAGGATTGGAGGAGGAATTGAGGAAGTTAGTGACAGAGTTTGGGAAGGTGTGGGAAAGAAGGAAATTGAAGATAAATCTGAGTAAAAGTAAGGTGATGAGATGTATAAGGGGAGAAAGGGACAGTGGACTGGAAGTGAGTATTAAAGAAGAGAGACTTTAGGAAGTGGATTGTTTTAAATACTTAGGGGCGAATATGGCAGGAAAGGGAGGATTGGAGGTAGAGTGTAGATTGAGAGAAGCAAATAAATGCCATGGAGGATTGAAAAGTGTAATGAGAAATAGACATTTGAGAATGGATGCTAAAAGATTGTATGAATGAGTGATTGTGCCAACAGCACTGTAATGAGCAGAAACATGGAACATATGGGAGGAAGAATTTAAATGTTTGAGATGAAATGCCTGAGAAGTATGATAGGGGTTACTAGGCTGGATAGAGGGAGAAACAAGGTGAGAAGGAGAATGGGGATGGAAAGAGAGTCGTCATTGTTGCTGTTCCCTAGACTGTCTGTCCGAGCAGTCTTATCTCCCCAAGGAATGCCACGGACGGAATGGGGTTTTCCCACAAATCCTTTATAGAATGTATGTTGTTTGTGTGCGTAATTGTGTATAATGCAGTCTTCCATTATGTGTTGAATAGTATGGGTGGAAGTGTTACGTCCTGGGCAGTTGTCCACAATGTAGTCATCTAGTCTCTTCTGGTAGCTTAGAAAGGCTGGGTGGTGGCTGCACTGCTGTCTGGCCAGGTGGACTCTGTCCTGACATGTGAGAGAGGATTCAATAGGATGGATTTCAAGGGGTCTGGCAAGCAGCAAAGTGTTGTCTTTTAGCGTGTTAATGGACCAGTGAGTGATATGATTATATGTTTCTGGAGGCTGGTATTTGGTGGTTTTGGAGGAATAGAAGAGAGTATTCGTGTGTGATATAAGTATTTGGGTGGTTTTTTTTTTTTTATGTTTCTTGGTGTGTGGGTGTTCTGATATATAGTGTAGTGGGTGTGCTGTGTTTGTGGAGGCTGCAGCAAGTGTTTGTATGCCTCTCATATCATGGAAAGGTAGTGGGGAGATAGGGTTGATGAAAGAGTATTGTGGTGGTATGGACACATGGAAAGAATAAGTGAAGAAAGATTAGTAAAAGAAGTGTGGAAGGCAGAGGTGGAGGGAGTGAACGTGAGGGGGTGACCAAGGATGAGATGGATGGATGAAGGGGGTAAAAGGGGCATTGAGGAAGAGGGGAATGTCTGTTTAGGAAGGAAGGGAGAAGACAGAAGATAGGGGTGAGTGGAGAATGGTTGTGTATGGATAATGCTGTGATGCAGGAAAGGGAGTGGATGGGGGGGTGAGAGAGTGTGTGTGAATAATATTTTGATGCAGCCCAAAGGGATTCCTCCACGTCTTCTCTTTTTCTGTATGACGAGATGAAGGGGTCACCGATTAAATGAAATTGATTTGCTGTGTATGTACCATGTCCTGCTGCATTGCTTCTGACTGAGGGTAGTGGGGGAAGATGCAGGGATGACCTGTCATCCAGGAGGAGCCAAGAAAAGAGGGAGGGATGGAGAATGGTAGTGGAGTATGTGGGGATGAAATGGGTGGGAGTGGAATAATGGCTTTGGCTACCTCCCTTGTAAGGGAGAAAAGCCTGTGATATATGTATGTATTTCAAATATAGATAATTTATCTGTGTTGTACCGTTTGTCTTTTTATGCAAAGGGTTTTGGTGGTCGTCGCAACTTCCGCTTTGGTGGAGGACGAGGGGGCAGAAACCGGAGGAGGAGCCGCAGTCGAAGTCGCAGTTTGAGCTATGGGCGAGGTAGAAGCAGGAGCAGAAGCAGGAGTAGAGGAAGAAGTTTCAGGAGCTTCAGCAGAAGTAGAAGCAGGTATGGATGAGACATGAGATTTGAGCCTGTATATAGTTGTGATGAATAGAATGATATAAAGACTATTGAAAATAGAAAAGCTGACACCATTTTACAACCTTATGTGGGGAGAAGTCCAGTCAGCATTCACCCACCCCATACTGATTCTAAACCCATATATTGTCACATAGAAGATATAAGAATTTTGATATTGAATTAGTTCTAGTAAGATTTTTATATATAATAATTGATGGTCCATGGTTATATATTATTTCAGTAATCTTGTGGTAGAGTGATAGAATGTTGTCAGCTCTTATTTTTAATGCTGTCAATCTTTATTCTTGTTCATAAAGTGCACTTATTGTACAAATGTATTTGGGATTTGATGAATATTAACAACCTAGGTTATATGTTATAAGTTCAGAGTTTAGCTTTTACACAAATTTTCTTTCTTGTGATTGAAATTAGTAAAGGTACCAAGTATTTATTATGTAATTTTATTTATTATTATTATTTTTTTTTTTTCCTTAACAGGAGCCTAAGGGGAGGAAGTAGGGAAGGCAGTTTTGACAGAAACTTCGACAGGCTACACAGAAGCAGGAGTAGAGGCAGGATGAGCAGGAGTATCAGTAGAGGGAGAATGAGTCGGAGTCGGAGCAGAAGTAGGCATGTGAGTTTAGACCGCATGAGCAGAAGTGGCAGCAGGGGCAGGGGACGGAGTAGGAACAGGAGAAGTGTGAGTATGGGCAGGAGTGGTAGTCCAAGTCCCCTAAGAGAGAGGGGAGGGTTGCATAACAGGAGCCAGAGTAGGAGTAGGGGAAGAAGCTGGAGTCGCAGCAGGAGTAGGAGTGGAAGTAGGGGAAGGTTGGATAGGAGTAGGAGTGGCAGTAGGTCACGAATGGGCAGGAGCGGGATGAGAAGAAGAGGAAGGAGTAGAAGTGGTAGTAGACAAAGAGTTGGACGAAGTAGGAGTGAGAGTAGAGGGAGAGGGGGGAGGAGCAGAAGTGGCAGTAGGGGTAGGCTAGGGAGAAGTAGGAGTGGCAGTGGGGGGAGGCGTGGTGGCAGAAGCAGGAGTGCCAGTAGAAGTAGGGTAAGCAGGAGTGCCAGTAGAGAGAGGAACGACAGCAGGGAAGGTCGTAGCAGAAGTGGGAGCAGGAACAGAGGGGATGATAGGAGTAGGAGTGGCAGTAGAAGTAGAAGTAGGAGGAGGGACAGCAGGAGTGGTAGTAGGAACAGACATTGGAGTAGAAGCCAGAGTGCTCGATCAAGAAGCCCTTCACCAGGAGGTAAGTTACCACTACAAGGTGGGTGGATTGAGTTGGAGGCTTTGGGTGTATGGAGAATGACTGTGGATCAGGGTGAAGAGGGTCCAAAAGTTGGGAGTAAAGTTTGTGAATGGATGAGGGCAGGAGGTGGGTGATGTGGTGCAAGGGGGTGTTTTCATTTGCTCTGTAAATTTTTTTTGTGGAAAATGAAAGGGGGTTAACACCAAATGATGAGGTGGTATGGGTGAATCAGCTATGGCTGTCAGGCCCTGCTATGGGGGCACTGTTTTGTTGCACAGCCTTGGCAAATGATTGTTGTTAATTGGATTTTAATGTGAATGAAATGGGTTTTGTATTTTGACACAGTGGCCTCCTTTATTAATGGGGAAAGAACCTTTGATATGTATAGAAACGGCTTGTCAATAGACACCAGTTACTTGAGGCACACAAGATTTAGGGCACTTTATGCTATACTGTTGTGCACCCACTCTTCTCAGATGATAACACAAAATCTCTTTACTGAGTGACTTCTGGGTTGAACTGGTTGATGTGGCTGGTTTCCAAGGAATTGTGGATGTATTAGAAGAGGTTGACTAAGGTTACATATTGATTGGTCAGTACAAGTCTAAATTTTTAGATTTGTGTTTATGTTAAGGTAAAAATCATTGTGGAGAGTTGATGGTGAAGATGTGTTTAGAGAGTTGATAGCCAACACTGTTTTAAGAAAAAACTCAAGCAAGACATGAGGAATGGGTGGTGAATAGAAATGTGGTTGATAATGCATTAATGGACTGTGTAGTGGCATCCAAAGGAAGGATAGGGAGAGTTCTGGATGTCCATGTTCTTAGAGGAGAGAGTGGGAGAAAGTTGGATAATTTTATTTAGTTTATTATTAGACATTTGGGAATGGATGCGAAGAGGAGACTGTATGAAGGAGTGATTGTGCCAACAGCACTGTATGGGGCAGTGTCTGAGAAGTGGTGTTACGAAAGAATATTAGGATGGTTTGGACACATGGAAAGAATGAGTGAAGAAAGACTAGTAAAAGAGGTATGGAAGGCAGATGTGGAGGGAGTGAACATGAGGGGACGTCCTAGGATGAGGTGGATGGATGGGGTGAAGGGGGCTTTGGGGAAGAGGGGAATGTCTGTTGAGGAAGGAAGGGAGAGGACGGAAGACAGAGGTGAGTGGAGAATGGTTGTATATGGATGATGTTGTGACTGCATGAGGAGGAATTATTACTATTTTATTTATTATTATTACTTTTATGTATGTCTGGATGTACTTTTATGTAGAAGGTAAGGTTGATGAAAGAGTATTGGGATGGTTTGGACACATGGAAAGAATGAATGAAGAAATATTAGTAAAAGGTGTGGAAGGCAGAAGTAGGAATGAACATGAGGGGGCAACCAATGATGAGATGGATGGTAGAGTTGAAAGGGGCATTGGGAAAAAGGGGAATGTTGAGGAAGAACAGGAGAAGACCGAAGATAGGGGTGAATGGAGAATGGTTGTGTATGGATGATGCTGTGGTGCATGAAAGGGAGTGGGTGGGGGATGGGGGGGTGAGTGAGTGTGTGAAAAAATGATTTGATACAGCCTGAAGGGATTTCTCCCCATCTTCTCTTTTTCTGCATGGGGAAACAGAAAAGGGGGTAGCTGATTTAATGTAAGTAGCCTTGCAGTGGATGTGCTGTGTCTTGCAACACTGCTTCTGACCCAGGGCAGTGGGTGAGATGCAAGGATGACCCGTCATCCAGGAGGGAGTAGGGTGAATGGAGTGTAGGTGGGGATAGAATGGGTGGTAGTGGATCTCATGCCTTTGTTTTTTTGGCTACCTTCCTTGTAAGGGAAAAAAAACTTTGGTACATGTAAGTTGAAAGTGGAGGATATCTGTAGAAAGGAGAAAAGGGTATAAGGTTGAGAAGTGCTTAGTGTTCACATTTTAAATGAGAAGGAAAAGGAGCAGGAGAAGCTGAGAGAAGTGTGAGAGATGGTGAAGGATAAAGTAGAGGTAAGAGTAGAAAGGGAATGGGTGTGTTTCAAGGAGGGAGTGACAAGGTGTGGAATGAGGAGGATGAGAAAGAATGGTAGTGAATGGTGGGCTGATGAAATGAAGATGGTGGTAGAAGAGAAGGTAGCATTTAGGGATTGGTTTCAAAGTAGGACACAGGAAGCATATGAGAGATGAAAAGAAAAAAGAGAAGTAAAACATAAGATAATGGAGTCAAAGAGGAGAGCAGATGAAAAATGGAGTACAACAAAACTTTGAAAATAATGAAAAAGGTGCTTTGGAAGGAAGTTCAAAGGAAAAGGTGCAGAAGGACAGATGTTAATAGAAGTGAAGGCAGTAAGGAGAGGATGGGTAGAGTATTTTAGCTGTTGAATGTGGAAGTATAGGGAGGGATTGATTGTGGCAGTGGGAGGAGCTAAGAAAATGGTGGTGATGGGAGAGGAAGATGAAAGAAATATGAGAAAAGATGTGGTAAAAGGAACTTTGAAAATGATGAGAGTTGGTAAGGCACCTGGGATGGATGGATGTCATGCAGTGTGTAAAAGAGAGGTACAGTTAAATTGGACTGGCTAATGAGGTTGATTAACGTGTGTCTAAGAGAGGGGAGAGTCCCAGAGCACAAGGAGTGCTTGTATAATTCTGTTTTTCAAAGGAAAGGGAGACAAAGGTGAGTAGTAGTATTAGAGGGATGAGTTTGTTGAGTGTTGTAAGAAAGGCATATGGTAGGGTTTTGATTAAGAGGATTAGTAGAGGAACGGAGAAATTGGTGAAAGGCAGTGTGGGTTTAGGAAGGGTAGACAATACATGGATCAAATTTTTATGAGAAGGCTTTAGCAAAAGGTAAGGATGTTTTATAGACTTGTGGATTTGGAAGACTTATAACAGGGTAGAGAAGAAGGCAACATGTGAAGTATTGCAGATATATGGGATTGGGGGAAAGCTGTTGAGGGCAGTCAGTATTTTTTATAAGAGTAGTAGGGTCTGTGTAAGGATTGGAAATGGAGCAATTGGTTTGAGGTAAAGGTGGGGCTGCATGTCATGTCACCATGGCTATTCAATGTGTATGTCAATGTGATGGTATGGGAAGTAAATGCAAATGTAATGGGCAGGGGATTGGAGCTTGTTAGAGATAAAGGAGGGAAGTGGGAGGTGAATCAGTTGTTGTTTGCAGATGACACTGCACTTGTGGCAGGGTCAGAGGAGGGGTTAAGGCAGTAATGGTGTTTGGGAAGGTATGTGATAGAAGAAAGTTTAAGGTAATTGTGGGTAAGAGTAAGGTGATGAGATGTAAAGGGGAGATGATGGCAGTGAGTTGGAAGCAAGTCTTAAGGAGAGAGAGGATGGAGGAAATGGACAGTTTTAAGTATTTGGGGTCACAAGTGACAGGAAAGGGAGAAGTGGGGTTGGAGGTAAACTGTAAATTGAGAGAAGCAGTAAAAGTCTTGGAGTATTGTGGGAATGGGTGTAAAGAGATTATATTAAGGGGTGATTGTACCAATGATACTGTACGGGGTAGAAACTTGGAATTTAAGAGAGGCAGAAAGGAGTTTCAGTGTGTTTGAGTTAAAGTGCGAGAAGTATGGCAGGGGTTACAAGGTTGGATAGAGTGAGAAAAGAGAAAGAGACCAGGGGTGGAAAGGGAGCTGGTAGATAGGGCTGATGAAAGAGTATTTGGATGGTTCAGACACATGGAAACAATGAGTGAAGAAAGATTAACAAAAGAGGTGTAGAAAGCCGAGGTGGAAGGAGTGAACTTGAGGGGATGACCAAGGATGAGAAATGGATGGGGTGAAAGGGGTTTTAAGGTGAATGCCTGATGAGCAAGGAAGTGGGAAGGCAGGGGATGGGGTGAGTGGAGAATGGTTGCGTATTGATAATATTTTGATTAAGCCCAAAGGGATTTCTCCCTGTCTTCTCTATTTTCTGCACGAGGGGACAGGGAAGGGGGTCAATGTATAAGTGAAGTGGTCCAGCTGTGGATGTACTTTTGTCTTGCTGCTTGGGCGATGGGCAGGAGACAGGGATGAATCTTCATTAATGAGGAGCTAAGATAAGAGGCCTTGCTGTGGATATGCTGTGTCTTGAGACACTGCTTCTGACCCAGGGCAGTGGACAAGGTGCAGGGATGACCCGTCATCCAGGAGGTGGTAAGATAAGAGGGAGTGTGGAGTGTATTCAGGTATGGAATGGGTGGGAATGATTTTATTCCTTTTCCTTTTTGGCTACTTCCCTTGTAAGGGGGAAAAAGCCTTGGTATATGTATGTATGTAAGATAAGAGGAAGACATAGGTGTTGGATGGGAAAGGGTGCATGCCTATGACTTGGCTACCACCTTTTTAAGGGCAAAGAAGCCCATGGTATATAGGTAGGTAGTTTAAGTAAATCACAATTCCTCAAATGGTGAGGTGCTAGAGGAGGAGGAGGAGGATTTATTTATTTAATTTTTATATATTTATTTTATTTGTTTATTTATTTTTTAAGGTCAAATTTACTTTTGATGTCAAGTTATTCCATTGTTAAAGAAGATTCAACTTTCTTTTTCATAGGTGGTCGAAGTGTGGAAAGATTTTCACATAAAAGCCCAGATAATAGAAGAGACTCGCCAGAGGGAGCAGGAGGCATATCAGAAGCAACGAAGTCCAGTTATGCTGCTTTTGCAACAGCATATCCCACCTCATCTTCATATGCCTCAGACCCTAATGCCTATCCTTCCTCATACCAAAATCCCAGCTCCTTTACACCTTCCTCAGGATTTTCAGGGGAACACCCATATCCTTCAATGACCTACTCCACTACATATCCTTCAACGTCAACCACCTATGCTGCCACAACATATGAGAACAACCAGCAGAATACATCCTATTCTTCACAGTTTAATGAAACTTCCTTCACTGGTCAGTCAGCCAACCAGGATGCCAATTCGCCAGGAAGTTCTTCAAGCCATCACAACTCTGAATCAGATGGTGTGGAAATTGGGAAAGGAGATGAAACTATCCTTGGCTTGGAAGAGGTTGGGGAAGAAGTGGATGATAATTATGGCAGCTCAATGATAAGGTGTGTATTCTTTGTGACATGATTCCTCGAGACATTTACTTGCTTCCCTTGCTATAATTCATCCCCCCCCCTCCCAGTCATAAATACAATTGGTTACATTTTTACTATTCCTTCTTGACCAGGTCTGTGGTAGAGTCAATTGGTGATGCCCTGATGCAAGGCATTCAGCGAGGGAAGAGGCTACGGGAGGTGCAGAAGGAAGTGTCATCATCCAAGAATTTGACTGACTGGGAACTGAAGTGTGTCTTGGAGAACCCAAGCAAACCCATTGAAACTATGCCACCTCCAGTGGGTCAGGACTCCCAGCTCTCTGGTGAGCTAGCCAGGAGGAATGAAATGTGGACACCAGCACTGGATCGGAGATCAGTGGTAGAGGCCAAGCAGAAAATGAACCAGAGAACAAATGATTGGGAAATTGAAACTCCTTACATTACAAGGTAGGGAAAAGCAAGATTATTTCAGTGTACAAGTTGTTAGATATTTGGATAGCTTATGGTAGTAGGTACAACATACATTCTTATGTTAAAATGCCTTTCCCCAACACAAAGGTATCCAGTCAAAATGTAAATCCACCCTACAGTTCCACACATGTCCAAAAACCTAATCTTTCATTCTTATGTTAAAATGCCTTTCCCCCACACAAAAGTATCCAGTCAAAATGTAAATCCACCCTACAGTTCCACACATGTCCATAAACCTACTCTTTGCTCCTCTTGGATGAAGGGTCATCTTTGTCCTCCACTCTTCTTCAGTCAGAGGCAATGCAGCAAGACACAGCACTTCCACAGCAGGGCCAGACACCCAAGAGCCAGTTTTTCCCACCACTTAATTATATATTGCTTCCTCCTCCATTAATTGGCTCCAGAAATATATAGAGCAAACAAGGAAAAAATCCCATTGGACCACGTAATTTTTTTGTCCATTTACAACCACTCTACTTTTATGCCTAACCTTTACACTCTTTCATCCATAATGAGCTTGCTTATGATGATAATGATGATTAATATGCTGGTAGAACTTTAAACAATTGAAAATTGTAGAAAGGACAGTTGTAGGAAGAAAGTTAAACTTTTTCACTTGCATTTGTATTATACAGTGTGTACATGCAATGGGTGGTACACCCCCTTACAAGGGAGGTAGCTAAAGTCATAAGGCATAATTCCACCCCCACCCATTTCATCCTCACTCATTCCACCCCCATTCACCACCACTCCCTCCCTCCCCATCTTGGTTCTCCCTGGATGACAGGTCATCCCTGCATCTCTCCCATCACCCTGGGTCAGAAACAATGTAGCAAAACACAGCACTTTCACAGCAAGGCCACTTTATTTAATCAGCGACCCCGCTTCTCTAACCCCTCATGCAATAACATTGAAGATGGGCTGCATCAAAACATCATTCACACAAAACCATACCCCCCCCCTCTTATCTCTATCTCGTTTCCTTTCATGTATTACAGTATCATCCATACACAGCCATTCTCCACTCACCCCTATCTTCTGCCTTCTCCCTTCCTCAACAGATATCCTCTTGTTCAATGCTTTTTTTTTTACCCCATCCATCCCATCCTCGATTGTCCCCTCATGTTCACTCCCTCCACCTCTGTCTTCCACAATCTTTTACTAATCTTTCTTCACTTGTTCTTACCATGTGTCCAAACCATCCCAATACTCTTTCATCAACCCTATCTCTCATCTCCTTTTCCACCCCAGTTCTCCTCATCTCATTTCTCACTAACCAACCTTGAAACCCTTATCATGCTTCTCAGACATTTAATCTCAAACACATTTAAACTCTTCCTCTCTTATGTTCCATGTCTCTGCCCCATACGGTGCTGTCAGCACAATCACCCTTTCATACAATCTCCTTGTAGTATCCTTTCCCAAATGTCTATTTCTCAATACACTTTTCAATACTCCAAGGCACTTACTTGCTTCTCTCAATCTACAATCTACCTTCACTCCTCCATTTCCCACCACATTTGACCCCAAGTATCTAAAACTATCCACTTCCTCCACCCTCAATCCTTTAATACTCATTTTCAATTTGTTGCTATGGGATGGTACAGGGGTAAATGTGAGAGTGATAAGTGGAGGATTAGATGGTTAGAGGTAGTGGAGGGAAGTGGGAGGTGAGCCAGTTGTTGTTTGCTGATAATGTGCTTGTAGCTGGGTCAGAGGAGGGTCTAAAGTTGGTGGCACACTAGGCATTACTCACTAGCATGCTACATGCTTTTGCTCCTTTGTTTGAGTAGAAATAACTTCAGTTACAATATATTGACATATTTAAGAACATCTTAACAATGTATCTAACATTTGTATAGGTTTAACTTAGTTCTAAATTCAGCATCTCACTATTATATGATGCAAGAGTAATTTGACATCTGGAAATTTGAAAAACAAAAGATCATAACCAAAGTTGTTTCTATTCAAATGAGGTGGCAAAAGTAATAGGCATGTTAGCATAATGTGTGCCAACTTAAGTGTGTTAACGACTGAGTTTGGGAAGGTATGTCTACTTTCTAGATTAACATGACCTCTTCCTCTGTGCATTCCCTATGTTCGTCTCAGTTGCCCTTGGCAATTTCCAAGTCTTGCACCTGTAGATGTGGCAGGGCACAGGAATGTTGATAAAGGACAACCTGTCAGTGGACAGAATATTGGGGAGATTGTAGCTTAGATGTATGGCCCACTGTAGAACATTAAAGTGTTTTTTTTACTTGGGATGGACAAATTGTGCTTGCTTGTGTTGGTCCTGTAAAATGAACAGCAAAAATACTAAATGTGTAAAGGATACGAAGAAATACAAATTTCCATACTTATGCATAAACTCATAGAATAGCCTAGAAGGAAATATAGACAAAATCAAAACATTAATTTTAATGTAGGTATGATAATTGGGAAATAAGATGATATAGCCCAAGTGTGAACCATACATGAATTTTGAATTAGATATGATAATTAAGGAGGGAAGAGGATGCAAGGGAGTAGAGTATGTTAGGGATGGAATGAGTGGGAGTGGTTTTTATGCCTTTGTTTTTTGGCTACCTCCTTTTTAAGGGGGAAAAAAGCCTTTGGTATATGTATGTATGTATGTATGATGATTAGTAAGAAATGGAATCACATAAGCAATGCTCCTTTCCTGTATACTGCATACATATATCAAAATGCCCTTTCACCCTTATAAGGTGGGGAAGTTGGGGTGGCAAGTCAAAGTATACATTCACCTGTCACCCATTCCACACGTGTCCAAAGCCCATTTGTTGGGTATAGTGCAAGTGTCCTGTATAGTACAGTTAAGTAAATACAAACACCCGCTTACTTTTATTGTAACTGAACTAGTTTCAAGTTCTCTCCCTTCTTAGTGTCATCAGCCATAGGAGTGTTGTTAGAGCCATTCTGAACTTTGTTTGATTCATATCACCTCTCTCTTTGTTACAGAAGTTCAAAAGCTTCTTCGGGTGGTCATGTGGTTAGCCGTGATGTTTCCAAGGTGATTGATACAGTTGCAGGCCTCAAGATGGATTTGAAACTTGCCTCGCAACAGAAGAGCACAAAAACTCTGTTCCCCTCAGCTGTACTTGAGGCAGATACTCTCTCTTCTGTAGCTCAGTCTTATGGTAGTTTGGAGGATAATGGTAAGAGGATGCCCCCACCGAAGGAATTTGCCATGCCTGACATTCCATCAAACACAAGCTCTAGTAAGAAGGATGGTAACGAGTTAACTAAGGAAGAAAAGAAGTCACAGAGCAAGCGTGGTGACGAGTCATCATCTTCCAAGAAGTCCAAAGAAAAGAAGGAGAAGAAGAAGAAAAAGAAGAAACGAAAACGAACATCATCATCAGATTCTGATATTGCCTCAGACACAGATGACAGTGAGGCAGATAAGAAGAAAGAAGCTCAAGAAAGGGCAAAAAAAGAAGCCAAGGAACGAATTAAGCTGCTGGAGAAGAAGGACGAGTTGCTCAACAAGGTGCACCTGCTTGTAGTCGAGAGAGAAAAGCTAGAGAGGCAGAGAGATGAAATAATCCAGAATCATAAGGGAGACAGTAAAAGTCTCAAGAGTATTCTAGAAGACAATTCTGGATTAATGAAAGAAATCCATAAGCAGATTTTTAGTATGGATGAAATGATAAGTAAGGTTAACAGTGCTCTAGGTATTGCTGACCAGGGCAGAGAGAAACATAGAGACCTCTTAGGAAAGACAAAGTCCCCGCCTCTGGCTCCACCACCACCACCTTCCATGCCCCGACATACATCAGCCACACCACCAGTTGTCAGGAAGGTGGAGACCAAAGTAGATAATGAGTCATACAGGCCGTTACCTATTATAAAGACATACAAGGAGGTTTCTCCCCCAAAGGCTGTCCAGGTCAAGTATGTGGATCAAGGCATGCACTGGTGCAAGTTGTGTGGTATATTCTGCAACAACTTCACAGGTTACATTGAACATTTAGAGTCCCCTTCCCATGTGGAAAGTTCCAAGGTAACAGCACAAGTTTTGACATTTTGGTTTCAACTGCAATTAGTAGGTTTTAAGAATAAGTAAGTAGATTATGATTTGCATTGCTACTTCAATTTTTCTTTAATCCTTTAGCCTCACTTTATTCTTTTTATTTTTCAAAGTTCCTCTGTTTCATTTGCTTTCTCTATTTATTTTCTTTTGACTGTGACACTGGTTTTTCCTTTAGATGGAGAAGAAGACTTGGTTGGCAAAAGCAGCAAGGCCAGAGAAGGAGCGGATTGCACCCAACGCACAAACCATTACTGAACCCCTGCAAGGTTGGACAACTCTTAACATTAAGGAACAAAAAACTTGTTTGTTTCAAGCATTCAAGTACTGCCAGGCGTATATAAAATTTGTGGAATGTTTGAAATGAGAGAAGAAGTAAATGTTTGAAGAACGTAAATAATGTTGTAGAGAAAGGTGTGGCTACCTAGGGAGGGAGTTTGCTTAGCCTGTTGCCCACTTCCCATCTCTTCATAGGTAAAGAAGAACACCCGTTTCACTCACCATAGCTTGGACACCTGTTCTTTACACGTATGTTTCAAACACCTTTTTCACACTTACAGATATGGCGTTCTCTGTCTTTTGTTTTTTTAGGCTCCGAGTTCCTTCATTCGCTGCTGGTGTTCTACTGTTCCCTTTGCGACTCATTCCTGCGGGATAAGAAGGAGGCCATACATCACCCTGAGAGCAAACTTCATGTCTCAATGTACAAGGTAAGACTTTGACATTTTTTTCTTGGCAATATCATGGCTTATTTGTCTTTGATCCTCAGTTGTTGCACTGGAAGAGTTCCTCATTTCATTATTGGTTATTCATTTGGCTTGGCTGAGCACTTGGTGAGATTGGCCATGTTGCTTGGATATTTCATGACTATTCAAGTTAAACAAAAATTTGTGGAACTTGAGGTTCAAGATGAAGTTAAAGATTAGTGGAAATAAAGGTTCAAGATGAAGTTAAAGATAGTGGAAATAAAGGTTCAAGATGAGAAGTTGAAAAACGATGAAAATAAAGGTTCAAGATGAGAAAGAAGCCTCTAACAACGTTCAAGGAAACCAATGGTATGAAATAGCCTCCCAGGAAAATGGGCATAACATGGCACCCTGGAATAAGCACCATGACATGACGTCAGTGTATGCCAGGAAGGGGCAGCAAGCAGTATAAAAATGTTGATTAAAAGGACTGTAATATTGGGTTGCACCCATACTTGTGGATACAGTTATCCACAAAAGCAGCTGTTGACAAACCATTTCCACGTAAGTACACTTTGAAAAACACATTTAGTGAATAAAATGAAGAATGTTGTGCAGATAAATCTTAATATGTTCAGACAGCCACCATGGAAACCCACTCTATCCTCATGTCCTTGCTCACCAAGCCTCTCCTTTTGTTATGATGTATAATTTATTTTCTTTTCATTTTTTGTACCCCTTCCTACATTTCTTGCACAATTAGTATGAGTGTTTAGTCTCATCTGATAAGCTCCTCCATGTCTAGTGACAGCAACCACAGTGTGAGGTGCCAATTGCAACACAAGCACCCTCCGACAGACCCACAACTGCTTTGCCACAGAAACCTCAGCATCTAAAATGAGTTTTGGACACACGTTGATGTAAAGAGAGTTTGAATGGAAGCTAACAGTGCAAAAGCCAGCTAATGGATGAACGCAGCCAGATGAGTGATCCTTGAATTAAAGGAGGAGAATCTAAGGTCAATATGCTCTCAGTTTTAGAGTATTACAGAAGTCCCATGTTAATCATCAAGACTTATTTTTTTTATTTATTTACTTTTTTCCTGTCAGTCTCCATGACATTTAATTGATAATTTTTTTTCCAAAAGAGAATTATATACAAATGTCTTGTGCTTATATTTGTTCCATAGATGGGACACAAATGTATGAGATGAACTGATTGTGTTTATTTTTGCATATGTATACCAAAAGGGCTTTTCCCCATATAAAAGGGATGGCCAAGTCTAAGCACACACACCCAACACCTATCCCATATCTATACCAAACCCATTCATTGCCCCTTTCATCTAAGAACTTTGTGGATAAAGGGTTGCCCTTGTCCCCTGCCATTGCTCAAGAGGCAGTGCAGTAATACACAGCAGGTGCCCAACAGCCAGAGCTGGTTTACCCCCCATAGCTTCACTATATGGTAATCCCCCCCTCAATTTCACTTATAAATTGTCAGTGCAGACGAACAGTCCCTTTGTGCTGTCATTTCCTCGTCCAGTTACAACCATTCTCTCCTCCAGTTACAACCATTCTCTCCAACCCACCTTTTCCATAAGCTCATCTTAGCCCAGTAGACCTTCATTTTGTATCCAGTGCCCCTCTCACCCCTATCCATCTGCCTCGTCCTTGCAAAAAAAAAAAAAAAAAAAACCATGGTTCATTCCATCCACTTCTGTTCTCCACTATTATTATTATTATTATTATTATTATTATTATTATTATTTTTTTTTTTTTTTTTTTTTTTTTTTTTTTTTTTTTTTTTTTTCTCTATTGTTACTCTGGTTAAGTAATATATTTATGGTATCAGTGTGAATGGAACAGGTCAAGACCAAACTACCATCAAATAACAGCAGTGCAAACTGTCTTTTGTCCACATAAAATGATGCAATTGCCCTTAAATTCTGTTTCTGTAGTGCATACAAAAAGATGACAGGTCATCCCTGCATCTCCCCCATTGCCCTGGGTCAGAAGCAATGTAACAAGACATCACATTCACAGCAAGGCTGCATCATTCAAATTGGCGACCCTCTCTCCATCCCCTCATGCAGATAAAGAGAAGACAGGGAGAAATCTCCTTAGTATGCATCAAAATATCATTCACGCAGAACCACTGCCTAACCCCCCCCCCCTCTTCCATGCACCACAGAATCATCCATACACAACCATTGTCCACTCACCCCTACTTCTGTCTTCGCCCTTCCTTCCTTAACAGACATCCCCCTCTTTTTCAATGCCCCATTTACCTCATCCATCCATCTTATCCTTGGTTGCCCCCTCACATTCACTCCCACCTCTTGCCTTCCACACTTCTTTTACTAATCTTTCTTCACTCCTTCTTTCCATGTGTCCAAACCATCCTAATACTCTTTCATCAACCCTATCTCCCAACTCCTTTTCCACTCCTGCTCTCCTCCTCACCTCATTTCTCACTCTAACCTAGTAAATCGTACCATACTTCTCAGACATTTCATCTCAAAACACATTTAAATTTTTCCTCTCTTATGGTCCATGTTTCTGCCCCATACAGTGCTGTCAGCACAATCACCCCATCATACAATTTCCTCTTAGCATCCATTCCCAAATGTCTATTTATCATTACACTTTTTAACCCTCCAAGGCACTTCTTACTTCTCTCAATCTACATTCTACTCCTACCACTCCTCCCTTTCTCCTCACATGTGCCCCCAAGAATCTAAAGCTATCCACTTCCTACAGCTTCTCACCCATAATAATAAGTTTCAGTTTTGTGCCATCCTTTCCCATGGACACCTCATTGCCTTACATTTACCTTGATTTACCTTCAACTTTCTTTTTTTGCACGCCTTCCCAAGCTCCATCACTAACTTCCTTATCTTTATTCTGATCCTGCTACAAGCATAGTGTCATCAGCAAACAACAACTGGCTAATCTCCCATTTTTAAAATTTTTCTTTAATACATACATATACCAAAGGCTTTTTCCCCTGTACAAGGGAGGTAGCCAAAAATCAAAGGCATAAACCACTCCCACTCATTCCATCCCCAACATCCTCCACTCCCCTCTACCCTCTTCCCTCCCTCTTATCTTAGCACCTCCTGGATGACGGGTCATCCCTGCATCTTGTCCACTGCTGTGGGTCAGAAGCAGTGTCACGAGACTCACCACATCCACAGCAAGGCTGCTTCATCAAATCTGCGACCCCTCTCTCCATCCCTTTTGGCTGTGTCAAATTATTTCTCATACATACTCTCTCACCCCCCCATCCCCCTCCCACTCCCCTTCATGCATCACAGCATCATCCATACACAACCATTCTCCATTCTTTAATACCTGAATAAGTTTTTCCTAGCCAAGGGGCTACGTGATGTCCAAAAATGTCAAGAGTAAACATTGTTATTTCTGGCTCCACATAAGCCCCTAATCTCACTAAGATGCACCACAACACCCTACAGACTATACAAAACAAAGCCCTAAAGACAATTACAGGCTGTATAGATGCAACACCTACAGACCATCTACACATGAAACAGAAGTCCTCAAATTCAAAGATCACCACACTAAATGGCAGAACATCCACACTTGCCAAGAAATGTCAAAACAGCACCCAAACACCTATAACACACACATATATTTTCTTCTCTTCCTCCACAGCCACCAGACACCACCCTCCAGAAGCTTATCCATAATCATATCACTCACTGTTCCATCAACAATCTGAAAGACAACACATTGCTGCATGCCCTTCTGATATCCCTCTGAATCATCTTTCCCCTGAAAGGACAGGGTCTATCTGGCCAGACTGCAGTGCAGCCACCATCAAGCCCTTCTGAATTACCAGAAGAGACTGGATGACCACAGCCAACTGTGCAGGGTGCAAAACTTCACCCCATACCATACATACATACATACATATGGAAGACTACATTGTACACAATCATGCACACCAACAACTCGGTATACACTCTATAAGCGATTTGTGGGAAAACCCTGTTTCTCTCTATCTCTCTCTCTCTGTCTTTTTTTTTTTTTTTTTTTTTTCTTTCTTTCTTTCTTTGAAGAGTGGGCCAATGATGAGCTCAATCAATCCATTGCTCTAGGCCTCTTTTGCACGAGTCCCACAGCTCCTAGGTAACTGGCACCAGCCACCAAATTGGCCCATAAGCTATTGTGTTGTCTGTATATGGCTAGGGTGGGGCAGTGTAAGATGAGGTGTTCAGTGTCCTCTGTATGATAGATGTATCTGGGGCAGTTTTGTTTCTTTGAGCAGGCATATTCTGTACTGGTACTGTTTTTGTGCTGGATGGTGACCTGAATAGCATGTTAGTGTGTGTCTTGTTTCTCTTTGGAGGGATTTTCTTGTTGGGCTAAAGGGTGGAGGGGATGGCTTAATAGATGAGGAATTTTGGTGCACTAGATTGTCCCATATGTGTTCATGAATTGCTCTGAATTTTTAAAATTATATAGAGGTTTTGTACTCTGTTGAAAAATTGCCATAGTTACTATTGCATACTGTTTGTGTACCTTATCCAGGCATACACATGTAAATATATATATATATATATATATATATATATAACAAATATACAACCTATATGTAATATATTCATGCAAAAAAGCTCCTTTCTCCTCACAAGGGAGTTGAGCCAGCCAAGGGATGCACCCACCCTCCACCCATCGCACACCTATCCAACACCTGTTTGTTTCCCTTTGAAAAAATTGCCTGCTCCTTGTGCCCCGGGTCAGAAGCAATGCAACAAGATGGAGCAGGGCCCAACTGCTGAAACTGGTTTATCCCCAGTGCTTCATTTACATGGCAACCCTCTCTCCTGTCCCCATGTAAGTAAATAGAAAAGATGAACAGAAATCCCTGTAGGCCACATCAGTATAAATGTGTGTGTGTAAAGTGTATGTACACACATGATCTTGCGAGATACAAAAACGGGTCACCACGAGCATATCTCCCCTTCCTGTACAATACAACTAGGTAACTTGGTAAATATACACACACACAAAGAAATAAAATTACAGAGTTTTGTACTTAGCATCACAAATCTTACCTTTTTTGATGTGATAGGTGTTTAACTTGTTGCCATGGGATCCTTTAAACATCTTTCTAGCACTCTGAGATTATGTGAAATGCTCTTTGAGAACCACTGGCCTAGCAGATGATATAACACAACCTGGCATCAAATGTGATTTGGAAACAAGTCATGGTAATTTCAGAAAAAAGGGACTGAAGCTTTGTAGTTCCTTTTGTGTAAATACATATACCAATGCCTTTTCCCCCATACAAGAGAGGTAGCCAAAAAACAAAGACATAAAATCCACTCTCACCCATTCCATCCCCACATACTCCACTCCCATTCACCCCCTCCCTCTTATTTTGGCTCTTCTGGGTGACAGATCCCTGCATCCTGGCCACTACCCTGGGTCAGAAGTAATGTAGCAAGACACAATACACACAGCAAGGCTGCTTCATTTAATTGGTGACATAATGCATCCCTGGCTAAGAGAAAGTGCCCCAAAAAAGTAGGTATAATTATACTCTTTGTGTAAATACAATTAGGTAAGTGCCAGTTGAACTACAAATTTGTTTCCTTGCCCTCTCTTCACTTTCAACATTACCTACCACATTACCAAACTCAAACTCGCCCTGTCAGTATAGTTTTACCTCATGCTAACACATCTTTCTTCACATCAAACATATGACCAATCTCCTTTTTATTCTGTTTTGTTCTTAATCCATTCACATTCAAAGACCCATTCATTAGGGCTTGGGTTGAATTCTTTCCAGCCCCTTTTTTGCCTTGACTCTTCACAGGAAAAAATGAAAGAGAAGGGGATTATTAGTTCTCCTCTGTCCCATTTAGTCACCAGTGACATGCATAGGACATGGTGGTATTCTTATTCCCCCCACCACAGGAGTGTTGACAAAAGAAGAGGTGGATTTTTAGGAGTGGTAAAGGATTCAAGGAGGCAGCAGAAAGGGACAACAAAAGTAGGAAAGCAGGTTAGCATTCTTCTGTAAGTGGAAATTTGCCTGACTTGGATGAGTAATCTGTGACTTTGGTTCCTATGGGTGCCCTTGAAGTTCCTCATGATTGACCGCATGTAACTCTGTGGTCAGCATCAGTATGGGTTTCACACACAACTAGAGGTGGGACAGGGGATTAAGTTGTTAACCAACATGCTATGTATATTTTGAAGCCAAGATATGTTACAACAAATGGTGTGGGATAGGTGAACGATGTGTGTATGCCTTGGCTGGCCACCTCATTATAAGGGAGAAAGTGCCTTTTGGTGTACTGTATGCACACACACACAAAATCATCTAGAGGAGTGCTGGTAGTGTCTACAACAAATGGTGTGGGATAGGTGAACGATGTGTGTATGCCTTGGCTGGCCACCTCATTATAAGGGAGAAAGTGCCTTTTGGTGTACTGTATGCACACACACACACAAAATTATCTAGAGGAGTGCTGGTAGTGTCTATCAAGAGAGAATGTAACAAAATCAAGAAGATCAAGTGAAAATGGTGATGATTTTTAATCGAATGTCGACAAACACAGAGCCCTCTGGAGGCGCTATACTGAAACTTAATGTAAACAGAGGCCTTGAAATGCCAAGGGGACTGCTGAGTGTATGTGCTGACGATCCTTTTTCTGGATTTGGCAAGTACGAAAGAAGAAATTTGAATGAAATTATAGACATGGAATGGGAAATGAGTTTTGATAGAAACTCATGGAATAGAGAATCCATGGAGCTAAACAGATTATGAATTTAAGAAAGGACTACTTTTGAAGTAAACAAAGAGGTGTGTGATTTAAAGAAAAAGAATGCTGAAATGAATAAGTGGATTGAAAAAAGAACTAGTTGAGGTTAAATGTGAAAATGAAAAGATGAAAAACAGATACCACCAATAGTGAAAACTTAAAAAAAAAATGTAAATTAAAAAATAGAGGCAATGTCTGAAAGAATTGAAGTAAATTTAGGACAGGAAAATTTGCAGAAGATTAAGAAATGGAATGATAACAGAAAATGAAGGGATAGTACAAGAACAAATGCAGGAGAATGCAAAGGACACAGTTATTCAAGTAATCAAAGAAAAAGCAAATTGGGTTAGAGATACAATTGATAAAAAAAAGTGTATTGTATATGGACTATAGGAAAAACATGGCATGGATAGGTACTTGAGAGAAAAAACAGCAAGAAATAGCAAAAACAATTCTATAAGTACAAGACTGAGACCAAGAATTATAAAAGGAAATAGAAGTATAAAGAATGGGACTATTCAATAGAAAGAAATCAATCTCTTAAAGATAAAATTAAGGTCATAAATGGTAATAGAAGACATACTAGCAAAATCAGGAAAGTTAGCAAAGAGTGAACACTACAACAATATATGGATAAAAAGAGAAATGAATGTTGAGGAGAGAAAAGACACTAAGAGGTGAAGCTAAAGAAAAAAACGTGAAGAGAATGGAGACCGAAAGAAAGTTCTATTGGAGGCTTAGACATGATGCTGAAAAATTTGTATGCTCAGGTGTGTGAAACAAAAAGAACAGAAAACGAGATGGAGAAAGAAAGAAATTAAAAATGGTTTATGATAACATGGATTGATCTCAGGATTAAGTGAACTAAATGGTTACCTGTCAGAAGAAAAACCAGGCACAATGGGAATTGCAGAGACGAAATTAAGGGGTCAACTACCACCAAATAGTGTTGGACATGGATTATATAATCATTGGATTAAAAATAGTGATGGGAAGCAGGGCAGAGGAGTCATGTTTCTGGCCAAGAAAAACTTGAATGTGATGAAGGTTACAGAGGGTAAAAAGTGTGGAAATGATTGTGATAAAAGTCGAAGATAGCCACATGAAAAGTAGAAAGTTTGTAGTGATTAATGTGCCCCCAAAAACAGGCTCTTGGAGAGAGGGCAAGCATTCAAAAATGTTAGAAGATACAAGGCAATCGTTAAATGAGATGCTGAAGGTACTTATGGGAGATTTTAACTGCAAAGAAATCTGTTAGGAAGAGATGACAGTGAAAGGTGGAGAGAATCTATGGGGAAATTATTACTTGACTATAGAACACACCATGACACAAGGGGTAAAGAAAAAAAAAAAAAAAAAAAAACCTATGTAGGAGTAATGGAGAACCATCAAGACTAGATTTAATATCTACAACAGAACCTGAAATTGTGGATAAGATTTAATACAAAACACCATTTGGGAAGAGTGATCACATATTAATAGAAATTGTAAAAAAAAAAAAAAAAAAAAAAAAAAAAAATAGTCACACTAATAAGGCCTAGGCTGTAGTACCAAAAAGAATTTAAAGAAAATTGAAAGAATCCAGAGAGCAACTACGTAGATGGCCCCAACACTTTCAAACCTGCCATATGAGGAAAGATTGCCAAAACTGAATTTACCAACTCTGGAACAAAGAAGTGAAAGAGGTGACCTGCTTACCATCTACAGAATTATGAAAGGCATGGAAGTCATTGATATAAAAGACTTACTATATTGGGATAAGAAAAATACAAGGGGACATGGAAAGAAAGAGGACAGTTATAGAAGAGATCTGAAAAAAAGTTTTCCACACAGAGCAGTGGATGTCTGGAACAAACTGGATGAAACAATAGTGTGTGTAAAAACTATACATGAATTTAAAAGCAAACTAGTCACTGCAAGATACAAAGATGAGACACCATGAGCATAGGTAAATAATGCACACACACACCTATCTTGAACCTGTTTGTTGTATTTATCTTAGCTCCATGTGGATGAAGGATCATCCCTGTCCCCACAAACAGCAGGGCCCAAACTTCATTACATGGTAACCCCCTTCATCCACTGGGGAATTTAAAGGGCAGGCAATAAGAAATCCCTTTAAAATGTGTCAATTTCTTGTCCATTCGCAGCCAGTTTCCACTTGCATATATCTTTTGCCTTCTCTCTCTGCTTGATGGGCATTCCTTTTGCATCCAGTCACTCTGTCACCTAGTCCATCCACCTTATTCTTGGTGTTACAGTTAGGTTTACTCCGTCCACCTCAGCCATCCACATTATTTTTGCAAGTCTTTACTTCATACTTACCATATGCCCAAACCATTGCAGTATGCTTTGATCTCCCTGTCTGTCATCTCTCTCCACCTCTACTCTGCCTCACCTCCACACCTCTTACAAATTCATTCTTGTAACTTCCACCATACTTCTTGGACAAGTTTAGGCTTTCCTTCTCTGCCTCCTTTAAATTTCAAGTATGCTCCATACAGTGTTTTGGGTAGAACTACCTCTTCATACAGTCTTCTTTGTGTTCATCCTCATGTACCTATTTCTTTTGGCATTTTTCATTTCCCTCAGACATTTACCTTTCTCCTTTACTCCATAACTTACATTCACCCCACCCCTCCATTTCCTCTGGCTTCTCCTTTTAAAGTTTTTTCTCATACTTGGTACCATCTTCCATTGTACATCTCATCACTTTATTTTAGCCTGCATTATTTTCAGCTTTCTTTTCTCAAATCCCCTCCTAAACTCCTCCACTAATTGCTTCAGTCTTTACTTCAACTCTGCTGCTAGTGTAGTGTCACCTGTAAGTGATAACTGGCTCACCTGTGATGGCCTGAACACAATCCAATATTATTTTTGTCTTGGAAGGGAATTCTCTTTTGGTAAATGGGGAATCATCGTTGTCTTTTTCTTATTCTTCATCAACTTAAATGTTCCCTCCATGATCTTGATAGGAATTTAGGTTATAAATTTTCCATATCATCACTTGTTTATCTTTTTCATTTGCTTTCATAATTGCCACATTTCCCATTCTATAGTTTACAAGGCACAGCTGTGCTGTTGGTGCCTTTGCTTCTGGTGCTGCTTGCTTTGCTTACAGCCTTCGGCCTTGGGTGCTTCCAGTCTTTATCTGATGCTTGACAATAAAATGTAATCACATTATTTCGATCTTTTAGTTGAAAACTTCTTCATGTACTGTTTGGCAACATGTTTTGTTGCCATATTTTTGATGATTTTGAGAAGCTGAGATTTCTTTTATATACTTTTCCTTTTTGCATAAATTCTTGTTTTTTTATTTATGTATTTATTTATTTATTTACTCCTTCATTTCTTCTTCCTTTTGCATAAATTCTTGTTCTTTCCTCTACTTTTCCTTCTTTATCTTGTCTTTTTCCCGAAAAGACCTTTCCCAAACCTTCAAAGGAGTAGATTCATTAGATTCCAATTTGTCAATGAAGTAATCATAGATACATATACCAAAGGCTTTTTCCCCCTTACACGTGGGGTAGCCAAAAAGAAAAAAGCATAGAAAACACTCCCATTCCATTTCCTATATATTCCACTCCCACCCTCCTCCTTCCCTCTTATCTTAGCACCTCCTGGATGATGGGTCATCCCTACATAATATCCACTGCCCTGGGTCAGAAGCAGTGTCGCAAGACACAGCACATCCACAGCAAGGCCTCTTCATAAATTCGGTGACCCCCCCTCTCTGTCCCCACATGCCGAAAAGGAGAAGACTGGGAGACATCCCTTCGGGCTGCATCAATTTTTTTTCTCATACATCCTTCCTCACCCCCCATCTCCCACCCACTCCCCCTCATGCATCACAGCATCATCCATACACAACCCTTCTCCATTCACCCCTATCTTCTGTCCTCTCCCGTCCTTCCTCCGCAGACATTCCTCTCTTTTGTAATGCCCTTTTCACCCCATCCATCCATCTCATCCTAGGACGCCCCCTCATATTCACTCCTTCCACCTCTGCCTTCCACACTTCTTTTACTAATCTTTCTTCATTCATTCTTTCCATGTGTCCAAACCATCCCAATACTCTTTCATCAACCCTATCTCCCAGTTCCCTTTCCACCCCTGTTCTCCTCCTCACCTCCTCATTTCTCACTCTATCATAATCATAATTCGGCAAAATCATTGCTGTTACAGCTTCTTCAGAAATGTTATAAGCTGTATTTGATATCTCAACAGACCCCAGCTCAGGTTCCTTCTCTGGTATTACTGGAACTTTTCTACCGCTTTTAAGACTGCCTCTTTGTGATGCCCCTATGACATGTGACATAGGTGATTAAATGGGACTGAAGGGACCAGGGATCCTCCTTTTTTTTTATGCGACTAGGCAAAACATAACAGGGTCCAGGAGGACACCAGCCAGAACACTAGTTAATGGGTGTATGGATGCACTGCAGATTAGAACCAAAAGGAATATTGGTAGTATTTGAGAAGATGGATGTGTGAAAGTTGGATGAATCAGAACTGAAAGGGAAAAGTGATTTGGAGTTGAGCATTGTAGGATGGTCAGGAATGGTGAATGGAGAGAGGTGTTATTGAGGATGATGTTGGCAAAGGTGAGACTGGGATGAGACATAGGCATTTGTGAGTTACCCATGGTAGCAAGTGAGAAAAATTAGTAGGAGAGAGACATTTTGGAAAGATTTAAATTGATGTGTGAAGTTCTGGGAGAAAGGTTAATGTAATGTTAAAGGATCTTAATGTTATAGTATGAGCCAGTAGATAGAGTAGTAAGAAGTATGTGGTGGTAGGAAGGAAAGGTAGTGGAGTACTGTTGGAGATTTGTATTGAAAGAGGTGTGTGCAAGAATGATAAACAAGTATACTTGGCCCATTTAAAGGAGACACTTTTGGTGTATAGATTAATGGGTTAATGTAGTGGTGCCCAAAAGGAGGATTGAAAGAGTTCTGGTTTTTTTTTTTTTTTTCCTCTCTCTCTCTCTCTCTCTCTCTCTCTATATATATATATATATATATATATATATAAATATATATATATACCAGATTCTGTATACATCATTTTCCAATTTCAGTTTATTATTGATTGGTAACTTAATCTCTTACAAGGCACAAAATGTTGGTTTTATCAGATTCTGTGTACATCATTTTCTATTTGCAGTTCATTATTAATTGGTAGCTTGGTCAGTTTTATTGGCCACCAGGTAATAATTTCTGATATACATCCTCTTTGGGAAATACTCCCTGCTCCCATGTTCCCTTTCTCTCACTACATTCTATTCCTCCTAGTAGTCACCCACTTCCCTTATCATTTTCACTTACCATTTTACTCACTTTCAGCTCTCAGCCTCCCTCTCTTCACCTTTTATCTGCTATCAATCTCATCTCCACCAGATGAAAATGAGACATTCCAGCATTCTTTCCCCAGAGCACATTCATGTCCAGAACACTTCCAGTCATCCTTTCAGATACATACATACATACATATACCAAGGCTTTTTCCCCCTTTCAAGGGAGGTAGCCAAAAAAGGGAAAGGCATAAAAACACTCCCACCCATATCCTTTCAGATATCATTACATAAAGTATTATTGGTAAAACATTGTGAATAAAAAAATTGAGATAGGCTTGACAGGTTATACCCATTCTCTGTGTAGTGATTGGAGTAAAATTGCCAGGTACCAGTTAGAATAAATGTTGATGAAAAACATGCTGAAAGGGTTAATTTGGCTGGATAGGTTGCTTTTGCAGTTGAGCGAGTTTATTTCGGCAGAATTATATTACAGCAGTAGCTAGAATAAATACATGGTGCTAATTAAGTTGTAAGATATGAAAGAATTAAAAAGGAGACTATTTTATAAAACCTCTGTGACCCCTCTTTTTTGTTATTTATTATTGTTATTATTATTATTTATTTATTTATAGTCCTGGCAAATGTGGATCTTCTGTAAAAATTGTGTGTGTGTGTGTGTGTGTGAATGTATGTATGTGTGTGTATATATATAATATATATATATATATATTCATGTGTCATTTTTTTGCAGGTATTATAAAGCATCATCTTAACAACTGCCTTCACTTCATCCTTCCTTGTTTCTCCTCCATTTTCCTCACTCATCACTCTCATTTTCTTACATTTCCCACTGCAACTATCTTTCCCTCCCTATCCTCCTTCACAATTAGCAACTCCCTAAAATATTCTGCCCATCTTCCCCTTACTGCGTTCTCTTCCATTATCATCTCTCAGATTAGCACTAATAATTGATGTCCTGTAATTTTCAAGTTTCTTTTCTCTCTTTTGCAGAATCACTTAGCCAAGAATTCAATGTATGAAGCAAGTTACATGAAAGCCAAGATGGGTGCCTATGCCACTTTCAAAATAAATCAAGAAAAACAAAAACGAGAATCCCTCGAATCCTTGGAGAGGGAGAAAGGCTTGAAGAAGGAAGCAAAAGAGAAAGAGCTGGCAGAAATGCGACACAAAGCATTAAAAGAGAGCGAATTGGGGAAGGACATTAAGGATAGAGAGGTGGGTGGTGATGATGGGCAGTATGGAAGCATCAGAGTTGCCTCCAGAGGCCCCTCCCGAAAGCGTGATAGGGATGAGGATGACAGGAGGTGGGAGGATCGTGAAGAAAGGAGATGGGAAGAGAGGGACAGAAGAAAGAAAGAGTATGAGTGGCGTGAGGAAAGAGGAAGGAGGGAGTATGAAGACAGGAAAGGACATGAAAGAAGAAAACATGAGAGAGGGAGAGGAGAACAAAGTTCTCTCACTGACACTCCTTCTCCTTCTCCACAGTATACAGTAAAGAGAGAGAGTTCATCTGTTGGGAAGAGTAGTGAGAGTGAGAGGAGTTCTGAGAAGAATGATGATAACGAGAAAGAACCAAGGGATGAGAATCAGTCGACTTCAACAATGTCAACCAAGCCCAAGTTACCATTAATTGGAAAAATGCCTTTTTTCAAAAAGAAGGGTTCGGCTTTGCAGATGAAGGAGAAAATGGAAAAGCTTTATGATCTAATGGAGTTAGAAGGTAAGGGACTAAAACATATTTTGGAAGAAGATATGGATATGGATGATAAAGAACAAACAGAAGTGCTCTTGTCATTCCCACCTGAGTCGGATGTGAAACTCGAGGTAGAAAAACCCATCAGGAGATCAGAGGAAGAAAAGACCATCAGAAAACTAGAAGAAGAAAAGCTTGCCAGGAAGTTGGAGGAAGAAAAGGTGGCCAGAAAGCTAGAGGAAGAAAAGCTCGTGAGAAAGTTAGAAGAAGAAAAGCTCGTAAGAAAGTTTGAGGAAGAGAAACTAGCAAGGAAGCTAGAGGAAGAAAAGTCCATCAGGAAAGCAGAAGCAGCTAAGGCTCTTAAGAAAGCTTTAGAGGAAGAAAAGACCATGAGAACATTTGATTTACAAGTGAGCGATAGTCCTGAAGAAGAGGAACAGGAGAGGAGGGAAGCTGAAGGATCGCCAATTAAGAGCATCCCACTGCCCCCACACTTTGGTTGTGCAGATGAAAGAGATGATGAGGATAGTGGGGGAAATGTTATGTATAGCCCCACTAAAGCTGAAATGGAGGAAGAAAGACTAGAAAAGGAGGATGTGGAAGAAGTAAAGGAAAACGTTGATGTGGGCAGTGATTGTTCATCGAGCTTTGGAGAACCAGAAATTTTGGAGAGCAAGAAAGTAGAGGAAGAGGAGGAGGTAGTAAAAGAGGAGGAACAACCAGAGGAATCTCAGCATAGCCAGCCTACGGGCAAGAGAGGGAAAGGAAGAGGAAGAGGGCGTTCACGTGGACGAGGGAGAGGAAAAGGTAGAGGAAAGTACAGGACGACATCAAGTGACGTAGAGGAAAAGGAGGCAAAATCAGAAGAAGAACAGGGAGGCGAGGAAGAACAAAGGGGTGAAGAAGAACAAGGAGGAGAGGATGAACAAGGAAAAGACGAACAAGATGAACATGAACAAGGTGGTGGTACTGGAAGTGAAGTGGAAGGTGATGAAGAACTGGAAATTGAAACAATCTGTAGGAGTGGTAAGATAAGAGGTCGAAGTGGTAGGGAATCACAAGCAGCAAAGCAAGCACTGCTAAAGGAAGTAGCAACACCTACAAGGCGGAGCAGAAGGCAGTCTGCTCGTCTCGCTGCCAGGGAGGAAGAAAGAGATGTGGAGCAGGAAACTGAGCAGCAAGAACAGGAAGAAAGTGAAACTCCTCTTGATTCAATGGAGGAAGAAGTTTCTGAAACTTATACCAGTGTAGTGACCTCAGATTTCAGTGCTGTAGAGGAGCCTATGCAAGAGGATGGGTCTGCTTTTTATCAGCCAGAAGAGATCACCATGCCTTCAGTAGACAGCAACATGGGCATGGAGGACCATGCTGGAAGGATGGACATGAACTCGGTGACTGCAATGAGTCTTCATGCTGATCCGTTAAATGCTACAGGGATGGGGCCTTGTACCATAATGCCAGCTACTTCAATAGGCATGACAATGGATCCTGCTGCAGCAGTCTTTCCAGCTGTCCATATGGGTGCAACAGAATCCAGCTGCATTGTCCCAGAGGATCCTCTCTTCCCACCAGGCACAGAACCAAATATGGCAGAAGAAAAGGATGATCTGGACGAAGTACCAATGGACACGGAGGAAGAACCTCAGGAACCGTACATTGGGGACATTTCAGATACCTTAAAGCATATTGGACAGTCTGATCACTTTGACAAACTTGAGGAGATGAAGTTACTGGGCATAGACATAGATGATGTTGCAGCAACATCGAGTATGGAGTAAACGTTGAAGGTGAGGGGCAATGTTAGCATGGCAATAATCGAGAAGTAGCTTGTGCTAAATCTTTCCATTCTCTTGTCCCAAAATATGTTAATTTTGTATTGAAATCATTAGGTATAACTTGTAATGCTGAGCCAACACATGATACAGCTGGAGTATAATTGCTCACTTGGGAGTAGCAGATATTGCACATCGACAGAACCAGGGTAGTGTTTATTGTATGATTTCTGCCATATTGGGAACAGGATATCTTTTCTTCCAGGAGCTCTCATTAAAGTAGCCAATATTAAAAAAAAAAAAAAAAAAATGGTTAGGAAAAAAAATTGCAATGTTTAATTTCTGGAATAGAGAACAGGTCATCTGGTTGATTTGTTGATACTGCTGTGTGAACCTTTATTGTGTTTGAGATGAACATTAATTGGTTTTTGATGTTCAGTAGTAGCTTTGACTAGGCAGAAATAGGATTCATGTGGGGTATAAGACCAAAGAAAGTGTGTCATTGTGCACACCTACCACTTTTCCAGTCTCGTCAAAAAGTTATGAGTTTAGTGTCCGTTCTACATTGCAGTTTCCTTTGGGCAGGTCCAAGTGTTACCAACATACGACAAAGCACGTGAAATTGGGCATTAGGGTCTGATTGCTACTGGTTGGGTGTGGCTGCTCTAGACTGGCATTTATTTGTGTTTGTTGTATGTTAGTGATGTGTGGATTTGCTCAAAAAACTACTGCTTAGTAGAATAGTGAATCAATATTTTTGTCCTTAATACTACATGGTAAGGTAGAATTTTGTGTAAAGAACAGCAGGATCTATGATCAAGTGGCGCATTACTATATGAGAAATTATATGGTATGGCTTTCTTCAATAAAAATAATTAAGGAAAATGAAATTATAAATTGTATTTATGTTTTATTAGTTACACATTTCCAGACATGAAGCAAGTCTCATCCAAACTTGCTGTGGGACATATAATGAATGGTGCCCAGCAATCTTACCTCATCTGCCACACATTATATTTATGGTATAAAAGAAGCAACTGATGCAAACTACAAGTTACCAAGCACTGACTAGACATGGGATGGTTTTGTCAAAGCCTACAGGGTTATTAGTGTTTTATGAAAGCTTTCATGTACCTTCCTGTTGTTTTTTATTTATTTATTTTTTATTTATTTTTTATTTTATTTTTTCTGTGGGTCAGCCTCTAATAAAACTTTGCATACTATATAGCAAGGTATATATATATACACTATACGCACATGTACAAAATGTGCATGACCACCTGACCTTGTGACTGCTGCTTACAGGATAGCTTATTTCTTGTAACCTGTGATTAACACAAGCATATGCAATCACACTTACCTGTTAGCACCAGGTTGAAATAAAGAAAACAAAATTTAAGATTCATAGTAACCATTTTGAATCTTTCTACTTGTTACCCTGAAGGCTTTGCATTCACCAATAATAACACAGCCATTTAGCATTATATACACAATCTACTGTACACAAGTCTTCAGAGTTTTCATTTCTCAATAACTGCACCAGAACCGCTACAGGTCAATATATATATATATATTTTATGATATGATTAACCTTGCAATTACAAAAGTATAAAAAACCTGAAGTACAATGGTAAAGACCAGATACCGTAGCACAGTGACAGAGGCGAGGAAAGAAATAAGAAAATCACCAATTGCAGAAATCGTAAAGGCCTAATTAAAGAATTGTAGTATAACTTCATGTGCAAGTGTGAATACAAATCTTTTATAGTCGTCTTGACATGGCCTCTATGACTTCACAGAAAACTTGAGTGAGAATATCCCATGAGTTACCTAAGGCCTGTGTGTGATGGGGCTATTGTACAATAATAGAACTTGTGTAAACATTTAGTCTCGTACTTACACAGTAATTACACAAAAAAGGAATATGTATGAGAATATACAATGAATCAACCTACTCGACTTGAAGCTTAGTGTGACTTTCTGTACAGGTGTAAACTTGGTCATACAAGAGATTACATGTGAGTGTGAAGCCATGGCATTATAAAGTGAGGTTTTACACTTATCTTCAAAGTATTCGAAGCCTACATTTTCAGTGGGCATGATAAACTTGACAAGTATTATGGGCTGTCTCTGGTTAGTACTTACTAGGGTACAGTCTAAGATCAGGACAACTTACTGAACAGTAAATGCAAAAGTTTACAACAGGACAACATTAAAGGTACAGTTAATACCACACCTGAAGCATAGGAACTAGTGGGAATTTGTACTCTTTTAGCCATTTATCAACTTCCAGAAAATAAAGTGCAGAAATGTTCAATAGAACAAGTTGAGACTTATGGTCTCAACATTGAAGATTTTTCAAAATCCCATCAGTAAAACATGGTTTAATGATAGTTCCTGTACTTCTGGCAAGGTTGGAAAAAGAAACTTTTGCCTCAAGACAACCTTGAGGTAAAGACATTCCTATTCAGAGATTCACTGCAGTTTTAAGATTTGGCATTTAACTTTCAAAGCTGGCAATTATTTTTTTTAAAGCTTAATGAAAACGAGTACCAAAGGGTTGCCGAAAACATAACCCACACATTTGATGCACCAAACTTGCCTGCTTATCTAGGAAATGGTAATGAATCTTTGCACCACTTAAGCAATGTTGTTTATAAATTGTTTAACATTTTTATTGCAAAATTCGACACGCACAAGGACCAGTTGATGTATAACGAGCATTATTCAGTGAAAAAAGATGGGTAACAGTTCATCCTGTGAGCAATGTCGTTATAACATGAAGATGAATGTTATACTGGCAATGTTGACAAGGAAATTGAAATATTACATCTAGAAAGGAACCATAACTTTGAGCTGTAGTCTCGTGATGCCCATATTTCTAATATCCACGTCTTCATGGACACAACACAGCATTCTTTTCATAATTTTCCTTTACACAGATTAGTACACACAAAAATTACATTTTCATTCTTCCAGAAGAGAATGTGACTTGCACTTACAAGCAACAGCTTGTTTTATGAAGTGTACACTATTACAAGTTAACACATTTCCAGTTCTTGGGAGATTTTCCTTGGTAATTGACCTTGATCTAATATCACTATTTTCAGTAGTGCCAATATCTCGTTTT
The DNA here is from genome assembly GCF_046742065.1 of Oratosquilla oratoria. Classification (NCBI taxonomy): domain Eukaryota; kingdom Metazoa; phylum Arthropoda; class Malacostraca; order Stomatopoda; family Squillidae; genus Oratosquilla; species Oratosquilla oratoria. The sequence goes on from NC_134811.1 coordinate 15,184,917, forward strand.
GCCCACCATCTAATTACTTAAGCTTCCACTGACTGTTGAAAACAAGGTATAGATATCTCTTAACATAACTTTTCATGCCCTTGCTAAGCATAGGCAAAGAAAATGAGTAGTATTAATTCATGTTAAACTTTTAGGCATGTAGGATGTGGTTGTACCTGCTGAAAGCAGAATACACTGCTAGTGATTATTCATGACTGAGTCTCAATGGGTTTTTTACCATCTGAGCAAGTGATGTTTACCCAGTAGACCTTAAATTCAACCAATCCTTTTTGCACTGCACTTGGGAGTCCATTTCTCATTCACTAACTTCTGAAACCAACACTTCTGAGAGGTGTTTACGCAATTGCTTTTGTGCTTCACAAAGCTGCAAATATGGTGGAGCACTGGGAATGTAAACTGCCAGAATAAAGTAAGATGTACATGATTTGCTAATCGTGTTCCATATAATTTGGGTATACAAAGAGAAAGCACCTTATAATGGTAAAGCAGACTGCCACAGAAATCTGGCTTCCTTATTTGCATTCGCGTGAATCACCAGATCCTCTTCACTTTAGTGTTAGTTATGATGTAAGCAACCACCTTTTTCAGAACAAATGTGCAAAGGAATTCTTTCAATCTGTGAGGAATGGCCAGGCGATTTTTGCATCAGTGCGCTTGAAAGCAAATGTGCAATGGAAGCCATGACTAGTCAAGTCCCATTTGACCTTGTGAGGACATTCCAAATCACCAAGCAGCGACTCTGTACAAGAGAAGGGGAAAAAAAAATATTATATTTTGTCTTACTTTGACACATTATGCTAATGTAACATTAATAATATCATAACAGCAATTTTTTACTTGCAATTAATTCCTGTATATGTAAACACACTCACAAGCAATACAGGAGTTCAAATATAAATATGTTAATTGGAAATCAAGGATGTAGATAAAGTTGGAACTGTTCATAAACTTGAGGCTAGGTATGAAAAAAAAATAGTGAATAGGAGATGGGACCCAATGAGCATTGCTCCTTTACTTCAGTAAACACACACACAAACTTCGAAAGATCACAGCACTGACAAGAGATCCCATTAAGGATGGGGGGCTTTAAGAAGTCAATGGGAACAAATTAAGAAACGCTATAGTCCAAAGGGTATGAAGAAAGAGTTGTCCATACAGTTGCAAAAATGCATAGTATAACTTAGGTGATATGGCCCAAGCTTGAAAAATTCATGACTGGAAATCAAATACTGAGTTTGAACTGTACATGGATTTGAGGCTACATACATATACCACGGCTTTTTCCCCCTTACAAGGGAGGTAGCCAAAAAGGAAAAGACAAAATCATTCCCAACCATTCCATCCCTGAATACACTCCACACCCTTCCACCCTCCCTCTCATCTTAGCACCTCCTGGATGACGGGTCATCCCTGCACCTTGTCCACTGCCCTGGGTCAGAAGCAGTGTCGCAAGACACAGCACATCCACAGCAAGGCTGCTTCATTAAATCGGCGACCCCCCCTCTCCGTCCCCCCATACATAAAAGGAGAAGACGGGGAGAAATCCCTTCGGGTTGCGTCAAAATTTGCTCACACAAACTACCTCACCCCCCATCCCCCCAACCCATTCCACCTCATGCATCACATCATCCATATACAACCATTCTCCATTCACCCCTGTCTTCTGTCCTCTCCCATCCTTCCTCAACAGACATTCCCCTCTTCCCCAAAGCCCCCTTCACCCCATCCATCCACCTCATCCTAGGACGTCCCCTCATGTTCACTCCCTCCACATCTGCCTTCCATACCTCTTTTACTAGTCTTTCTTCACTCATTCTTTCCATGTGTCCAAACCATCCTAATACTCTTTCATCAACCCTATCTGCCAACCCCCTTTCCACCCCTGTTCTCCTCCTCACCTCCTCATTTCTCACTCTATCCAGCCTAGTAACCCCCATCATACTTCTCAGACACCTCATCTCAAACACATTCAAACTCCTTCTCTCTTCCTCTCTTATGTTCCATGTTTCTGCCCCATACAGTGGTGTTGGCACAATCACTTCCTCTTAGCATCCATTCCCAAATGTCTATTCCTCATTACACTTTTTAATCCACCAAGGCATTTACTCGCTTCTCTCAATCTACATTCTACCTCCACCTTCACTCCACCTTTTCCTGCCACATTTGTTCCCAAGTATCTAAAACTATCCACCTCCTCCAGTCGCTTTCCCTTAATGCTCACTTCCAGACTACTGCCACTTTCACCCCTTGTACATCTCATCACCTTACTTTTACCCACATTTATCTTCAGCTTTCTTCTATCACACACTCTCCCGAACTCTCACCAACTTCCTCAATCCCTCCTCCGATCCTGCCACAAGCGCAGTGTTGTCCGTAAACAACAGCTGGCTCTCCCACTTTATGATAAATTGAAGGGTGGGAGATGGAACCCAACGAGCAATGCTCCTTAAATACTACAATTGGGTAAATACACATCTCATGCAACTCATGGGCACATTGTGAGACTGCACCTGCTTACTGCCATTACTACACCCAAGTTATCAATGTTCACCTCACCTAGATGCAGCTGCTCACTGTCGCATCCACACCTGATCATGGATATGCCCTGAGCCAGCTACCTGCTCACTTTTGCTACCCCACACCCACAATAGCACCTTATCAGTCCTCACCTACATCCAGCAGCTCACTGTGTACCTTAAGGCTGCTGCTGCTCACTTCAGATGACTTTCTCATTACATTCATTCCCCTATACAGTATACATCTATACTTACAATTCTTTTAGTGTACACATACCTCTGCCATCCACAAGTTTATAGAGTCCATAGTCCTGTGGATTGGTGACTCGCATCTTGTGCGCCATCATCTTGCACACTTCACGAGTAGTTGTTCCTGGCCGAATGGGCAGTGTTCTTGTGACGATACTTCCATTTTTCTCATCCGGAATGACGATCTTCATAACTCCATGATCTGGCACCATCGATACATCCTGTAATGAACAGACAAGTCGCATATATATTTTTTTCGACTGCAATGACTTCCATGGATTATGCCACAAACTACTTTTTCATTGTAATCAAATCGGTTACCGACTGATTAAACAAGTGAATGTTTGGATGGAATGGAAAATAGGCATTTGGGGATGTGATTTCCAAGAGGTATGGAGGAATGATGGAACTCATGGCACCACATGGAACCAAGGTAATGTAATGGAGACTGGGAAGAGCCTCAATGTTTGAGATGAAATATATGAGAAATATGATAGTTGCTGCAAGAATGGATAGATTGAGATACAGTATGTGGTGTGGCAGAGAGTGCTACTGGATTAGGTAGATGAAAAGTATTGAGGTGGTTTGTGCAAATGGAAGGAACAAATGAGGAAAGGATAGCAAAACATGTTAAAAGCAGGAGTGAACATGAAAGAAAGACCAAGAATGAGGTAGAGAGATAGGGTGAAGAGGACAATGGATACAAAATGGATGTTTTATCAGTTAAGAAGAAAGTACAAAAGACAGGAATGAATGAACAGATTGTGAATGATGACATGGCTTCATATATTATTTAGAGTGGATAAGGATGTGCATATGTTGGGGGAAGGGATGACCAGCTCCAGCTGTTGGGCTCTACTGGGGAGGTACTATATTTTGCTGGCCTTCAACTCTAGCAATGTGGCAGAGGACAGTACTGTCCCTTTATCTATAAGGTGCTAAGATGGGACAGCTGATGAATGGGTTTTGACGGGTGTTGGGTGTATGGTTTGACTTGGCCACCCTCCTTTAACGGGGAGAAGGCCCTTTGGTATGTGCATATATGCGTACTACCATTACTCACCTTCACTGAGTCGAGGCTGTTGCCTGGTGATGATTCAGGTGAGGGTGTGAGGTTTTTAACAGCATTGATAGCAGAGGAGAAAGCAGTGAGGTAGTAAGAAGCTTCCCCAGACGAGAAGGAGGTGAGCAACAAGCCCCACATGTATTCAGCTTCCACTTCAGCCGAGACGAAGTGGCAGTGACAGAGCACCCACATGATCATGGGCACCAGGTCGTCTGCATCCACCGAACACTGACTCCCATTCTGGTACATCTGGGATGAAAGAATTCAGTCATATTGTCTGTCTCCATATCTGACAGTAATAACTGCACATGCACTATTTGCAAACAGTTATGATGCTACACTCCAATTAACAAATTTATATAACATTTAGTATTTAAAGAAAATTAAAACAGATTAAGTAAGTTCGCATCTCTTACTAGATGTAATAGTATTTTCCTATATGGAAAATTGTAGTACAAGCAATTCAACTTATTAACGGTAAGTTTTCAAATTCTGCACATCAAAAAGTTTGGACAACTCACACTTTGATATATTAGCGATACAGTTTCCAACAAGTACTCCAGTTTCTGTCTTGGGGCATATACTTGTTGCATCTTGGTCAACAAACTCTTCATTTTATCCAGCCCTTCCCCATGTGGAGGTGTTAGTTCAGCCTGATGGAAGAAATAATTTACATATAAATAAATAACAATAAATAAATCTATATACCAAGGACTTTTTTCACCCTTAGAAGGGAGGTAGCCAGCCAAGGTATGCACCTCTCCCACTCCCATCTATTGAACCATTTGCTTTCCTCTCCTCTTAGCTCCTCCTGGGAGCACAGTCATCTTTGTCTCCTGCCCACTGCCCAGGTGAGAAGTGACACAGCATGACAGAGCACATCCATAGTAAATAACAAAACAATAAATAATAAATATACATACATACATATACCAAGGCTTTTTCCCCCTTATAAGGGAGGTAGCCAAAAAGGAAAAAGGCATAAAATCATTTCCACCCTCCCTCAAATATAAATAAATATAATAAATAAATATATAAATAATAGCAAAACAATAAATAAATTCCAAATGCTTTATATTTCATTTATCCCCCCCCCTAAATCTAATCAAAACAAGGTTGAGAGTAGCATCCTCCCCACTTGAAATACTTTTTCCTTGCCACTCCTTTTCCATTCCTGCCCTCAATCACTAATTTTTTTTTTCAATATACTAATGCCTGAAATTCGTACCTTTATACCCAGTCGTGTGTAGTGTTGACTTCTTGCATACTTCATGTTAGTCGCAAGACTCTGTATTGATTTGTTAGCCGTGTAAGCTTCAACAAAGAGGTTATTAATATGTTCCCACAAAGGACACAATGCTAGCCGCACCAGAACGTCCTCTAAGATGGCGTCCAGGTTGAGGAATTCGGTAGATTTCAGCTGTAGATATAAATATGGATATCATCAATTGTGTGAAGAATGAATTATGATTTAAAAAAAAAAAAAAAAAAATCAATACCTGTATTGGCAGCAAGTAATTTCAACCTGAGCTAGAAAAATGGCATAAATCAATCCTTTGGCCCAGGTCTCTTGCAGGAGAGACAACAGCTCACAAGCCTGGGAGAAACATCATGCAAAGTGACAAGTAACATTATTATATCAATCAGTCATTCCGTTGCCTCTGTACTCTCCTGCAAAAGATCCATGGCCTTCAGGAAATCAGCAACAGCATCCAGGGAAAATGTGTAAACTAGCATCAGATGTGGTGCAGACCCACAAAAGAGATGGCTCACACAAAATCAACGAGTTTTAAAAAAGAAGATAAGGAGGAAATGAATATAAAGAAACAAAAGATAAAAAAGGGGAAGAAGAACAACAAAGAGAGTACCTACATTGCTTCTCTCTTTCTTGACTGTAGCTTCGAACTCCTTCTCCCCGGAAGTCACCAAATAGTTCTTCATTCCGGACATAAACTGCCGGATGTTCTGGACTACCCGGTGGGGGTCTCGTTCAGGGCTCTCCTTGGTGCAGGTGATGAAGTTGGACACGGCCTGACTGAAGGTCGTACTCTGGTCACTTCCGAGATCGATGGCGTACTTGCGAATGGCACCTCCGCTCTCGGCATCCTGGCGGTGTTGTCGAGCCAGGCGTTGCGGGGACACTGTAAGAGGGACGTCGTCAATTGAAGAATGAGGGAACGAGTTGGATTTATTGCACTAAGCCCTCCCTTATCCAAACTCATCGAGACAAATGGTGTTCAGATACGCAAGGTAAAACAATCCCGTCCCCAGCTCCCAGAGCTAAATACTCAATTCTGAAGAAGAGAAAGTATGCATAAACCGTGTAATAATGATGGTATGGGTTATGGCAGTTTGGATATGGAAGGCATTACTGTATATGAGAGATATGGACAATTAATCTTCATGTTGACATGATCTACCCGTGTCCCCCATAGGGAAAGTCGACTTACTGATGCGGTGCCGCAGGTGAGAGTCGAGGTGGGAAGAGGCACCGACCGCAGCTGCGGCGCACGGCTGCGGCATGTTAGCCACGAGGTTGGTGACACTGGCGTCCTCGTCGACGTCCTGGTCGTCATCGTCGTCGTCGCTGACGACCTCCGAGTCGGCGAGTCCCTGAACGAGCGACTCTGTGTCTGTATGGGGGAAGGGTGTTCCTGCCTCATCCACCTCAGAGTCTTCGGGCAGGTGTACCCCTTCGCCCAGAACGGCCGTGGGTGGCCCGGGCGTGATGCTACGCCCGTTCGTGCTGGGGCGGTCCCCACCTCCCACTCCTCCTCCAACTCCAACTCCAACTCCTACAGACTCGCTACCCGCCTGACGAAGGAGCGACATCCAGGGCTTCGAGTCCCACGGTTCAGAGAACTCTGTCCCCGAGTCACTGACTGTAGAAGGGTAGTAGTGACTCTGTTGAGTCTTGCTGGCTTGGGTCTCCTTCTTGGTCACCCCCGGGACCCCGGCGACGTCCCTCTTGCCTCCCCGGGCCTCTCGGATGGGCGAGGCATCGAGCCGCCGCTCCTCGCGGGCCACCAACTCGAGCATCATCTCTCCCACGTTGTCATACTCGGAGACCCTCGTAGCGCAGGATGGCGCTAGCGACTGAGCGTCCGGCATCGATAAGTTGGGTAGCCGCTCCGTGATGAGGTCCTGGACTGTGCGGCGCCCCGGCGTAGTGATGCTCTCGTTCTCACCCCCGCCCGAGCTGCTACCCCCGCCGCTGGGGACGCCACCGCTCAAGCCGCCGCCGTCCAGCGGAAAGCGGCCTTCGCGGTGAGCGTCGTAGAAGCCCTCTATGTCGGAGTCGGAGTCATCGGGGCCTCCGTGGTAGCGCCAAGAGGAATCCAGCTTCCACGGCAGCGGGGGTGAAGGCCCCGCCGTTACCATCGAGTCTCGCAGGCTGTCCCTCTCTGGTCCCCCCACACGCGGGGGTGCCACGGGCTTGCCGCGTCCCGCTCTCGAGTGGCGCCGGGCTCCCGCGTCGCCGCCGTTGCCTCCTCCCCGGCTGCTCCCGTTCACATTAGCCTCGTTCTTCTCCGACTCGAGCCTCTTACTACTGACGAGATTCTCGGCACTCGAGGACGCCAAGTTGGATACCTCTTCGCTCGACTCGATCTTATCCATGAGGGCACGGCTCGTCCTCTTGTGCCACTCGATATTCGAGTCGGAAAGCCGGTTGGCGACCTTCCGGCACAGCTTGCTCGAGGCCTTCTTGATCCCGGCCGCCTTCGGGTTCTGTTGCTGCTGCTGGGCCTCGCGGAGGGCGTCCGCGGGCTCGGCATAGAAGGGACTCGAGGACATCCTGTTGTTGGGGTCGTCCACGCCGTTGAAGTGATGGTTGTCGTAGATCGACTCTTCCGCGAACTGCTGCTGCTGATCGGGGTCGAAGGAGAACACGTTGGCCTTACTCCCGAGGGAAATCTCCGTCAGGTCCCCCAGGGACTTGGAGAACTCGCAGCGGGGCTTGAAGGAGGTCATGTGGCTACGGTCGGCGGTGGGTGTGCGGGCTGACTCATGCGAGGGCGTGTGCAGGTCCCTCGGAGGGCTCGACCACACGTCCTCGTAGTCGCTGATCTTGTCCGCGAGAGAACTTCGGTGGTACGAGACGGGGGAGTCGATGATGTTGGCCTCGTGGTAGTGGTTCGAGTGTCGCCGCTTGTCGCGGGGTCCCGCGCGGAGCCGGGACCTCGTCATGGCAGGGGGGAGGTCCGCGCCATCTGACGAAGGTGTGAGCGGAGTGCAGGGTGTGCTATGAGTGGCCAGCACACCTCCGCTCTTGGGCGCGATGTGCTGTGTGATGTGAAGCTGAAGGCCCTCTCGAGGCCCAGATGCTGGGCATCCTCCTCCTCCTCCTCCACCACCGCTACTACCTCCTCCTCCACTGCCGGCACTGCCGCTGCTCCTGCTGCTCCCAACACTACTCGTCCGGTTCTCCACCGGGATCTCGAGCTGCGCGATCTGGAGCTGGACCCCGGAAGACTGTGGTGTCCCGGAGTCGTTGATCTGCACCGGGAGGGCGGCGACCTGGTTGACGTTGAGCGTCAACGTTGTGGTGACGGTGATATTGGAGCGCGCCCACCTCGGCGGAGGCGTCGGCCCCGACCGGATCACTTCGCACGACGGCGAGAGGAGCTCCGTGGAGGCGGTGGCGACCGTCGGCGAGAGAATCGTCACGGGGGTCCCCGCAGTCGGGTCCGAGGAAAAGGACGGCGGACGCGAAGTCCTCGTCGGGGGCGGCGGCTTGTGCTGCTGCTTCTGCTGTGTGTTGGGTGGGCTCGTCCGGGGTGGGGGCGTCGGACGCAACGGGGTGATCGGCGTCGTGGGCTGGCTTCTGAAGGAGGAGAACCCGGATTTCTCTAACGAACCATCGAGGTTGAGGACGAGCGAGGACCTGTCGACTGGGGTGGTGGCTGTGTGCGGCAGGGGCGGTGCGGGCGCCGGGCGCGCCGGGTGGTACTTGGTCTCCTCGCCCATCGGGCTGGACGCCGTCAGTCTGGAGACCCCGCTGCTGCAGCTCACCAGCGACGCCGTCGAGCCGGAGAACTTGGTCGCCCCGCCGATGCCGGTCGCTGCCGGCGACGACAGGAATTGGGACAAATTGGTGGCGGAATTGTCGCGGCTGAGGGCGCCCTTCCCGAAGCTGCTGAAGTTCAGGTTGTTGGGCCGCTCCGCCGCCGTCGGCGTGAGGGCGGCGCTCGCCGGGGACAGGCAGGTGGGCGGGTCCGCAGGCGTCGTCGGCGACGCGCTGCTGCTGGGGCTGGCCATGTAAGAGCCCCAGAACTCTGCAAAAAGACACCAGACGAAGAACGTCAACAGTGAAATACATACTAGACCCCCCACACACACCCTCCTACCCGGGGGGGGGGGGGGCAAAATTGGCTGGTTTTATTCTACATGTGACCAACAAATGTTCAAGTGGATCAAAGGCTTTGGCAAGGGTGACGCAAACAAGGTAATCATATTAAGACAATAGGGCAGGACTCGCAGTAATGGATTTAAATTGGACACTTTTAAATTTAAGAATTAAATAGGCAAGAGCCTGTTAACCAGTAGAGTGGTCAACGAATGAATTGGACTGAATAACCATGCAGTGAGCGCTTAATCTATTGGTTGTTTTAAGAAACGGTTAAACAACTTTATGGATGGGGATGACAGGTGTTAATGGACATGGAACTACCTAGTGTACGCCTTATGGTCTCTTGCAGTCTCAATCATTGTGTTCTTGTGTGTTCGAACTAATTACCAACATGCAGTCAACAAGTGTCCACACTTGTCACTAACCTAGTGTGTGTGTGCAAGAGAGGGGGATTTATCAGTACCTTGAATCACATGTTGGACTCATGATCGACAGTTATTACCCTTCCGAATGAGAGCTCAGAGCTCATATATATAGTGTGAATGAATGTGTGTGTACATGTGTGTGCACGCGTGTACGTACACAAATAACAAGGCACAACTTGAATGAAAAATTGCAGTATATACTGTATATATACATCACACGGTCTAAACCCTCCCTTGAACCGATGCCTCATGCTGCACCACTGGAGGGGCGAGGGTGTGCGGTCCCAGAGAGCGCTCATGACGGGCGACCGAATCACTCACCTTGTCCCAGGTAGGCGAGGGAGGCGAGGTCGTGGCGGGACTTGGCCTCACGGACGACGCGCGGCAACCGCAACTGCACCGGAAGCTCGTCGCTGAAACACACAGGAAGGACATTATGCACGTGTGGGCGTGCGCCAGAAGATGGGCGTGCAGGTTCGGGAGAAGAGTTCCTCGGCGCTGGTCAAGCGTGTTCAATTACAAAAGGGTCTAGACTGACGAAATTTATGTTACAAAATGTTGGAAATGTGGTCAAATAGCAGAAAAAATCATTAAGACGACAGTGCTACTACAACAACTACTACTATTAATAAAAATATTAATTATAATCTGTGCTGCAATATATCACTTAAATATAAAAAGCACCGAAGAACTTGTCTCCCAAACTATGCATTATTTTCAAAACGGTAATCTGCATGCAATCTTATAAAATAATGACACAACACCATCCATCGCCATCCTTGACGCCAGTGTCAGTGCCACTTGTTTCACAGATCTCCAACTAAGACGTACAGCCGTATTCCAACATTCACTGACATTCTTGCAGTGTGCTTTGTGGTCATACGTATGTATGTATATGTGTATATATATACATATATATATATATATATATATATATATATAATATATTTCCCGTGTGTGTGTTTTGTACTTTGATTCGGTTACCTCTTTATATGGTAAAAAACAAATTTGGTTAAAACGGCGACTGAGACGCCATCTATGAACAAGAAAATGAACCAACTGCAAAAACAGTCGTCGAACTTTGGAAAATGACTTTTTTTTTTCTTCCTTACCATCGTTGTGAATAGTAAGCGATGAGACTCGTGAGCTCATTGAAGCGGTTCTCCGAGGCCTCGAGGGAGAACTGGATGGCCGGAGTCCCCGAGGATGACCCGGACCCACTGGAGGACGAGCTGCAGTTGGTGTTGTTATTGTTGTTATGGTTGTTGTTGTTGCTGCTGCTGCTGCTGAGGCAGGCGGTGTTGTTGTTGTTGTTGGTCGTGTTGCTCGGGGAGGAGGAGGCGGAGGCGACTCCGGCGGCGGCGGCGGTGGGGTGAGTCTCGATGAGGTAATGCTCGATGTGGGGCCCCTTGTCCTGCGGCAACCTCACGCTGATGGCCCACGTGCTCGTCTTACTGCTGCCCCTCACGATAAACGTCTGTAGGGGGAGGAAAGTGACGTATATAAGTGACGTATACATGTGACGTTACGAGTGACATGATTGCCATATATAAGTGGCGCATATCAGTGACGTACACAAGTGACGTATATGAATGACGTAAGCGAGTGACGTATGCGAGTGACGTATATCAGTGACGTATATGAGTGACGTATACGAGTGACCTCTCCTTTCCCTTTGTTCCGGAGGTCAGAATCGAGGCCGATGGGTATCTCTGTTACGAGGGCACTCCCTCGTGTGTCAATTCTGTGTTTAGACTTTAAAGTTCCCGAACCATATTTCACTCAAACTACTTCTACCCACATAAGTAATAGAAAAAATAGTAATAATAAACGAAGAAGAAATAGAATCAAATTAAAATAAATAAACATAAACGAATATAAAATAAAATGAAAAGTTAATTCGAAAAAATATTAATAATAATAATAATATTAATAATGATAATATTAATAATAATATAATAATAATAATAATATAATAATAATAATAATAATAATAATAATAATAATAATAATAATAATAATATTAATAATATTAATAATAATAATAATAATAATAATATTATTATAATTATAATGGACCAAGCGAATCCCAGAAACATTCCTTGCTCCATTGGCAAGGACTCGAACCTTCAACCCTCAGGTGGCCAGTCAGAGAGCAGCCATTCACCCACCGGCCCACCACAACTCCCAGTGACGTCAGCGAACAAACTAGGCGGATGTACATGATATCACGAGGGAGGGGAGGAGAGGGGAGGGGGAGTTGGTGGTTGTTAAAGAGTCCTGCTCAGTCATTCTGTAATTTTTCCTCGTCTGTCACCCACCGGGCACCCCCCCCCTGGCACCCCTCCCCCCGCTCTCTGGCACTGATTGGCACAAAGGTGCTTCCCCCCCAACCCCCCATCCCCCTTCATTTATTTACGTCTGCCTCTTCGTCAGTCATCAGTCCCACTAACTGATGGGCTATAAACACCCTTAGGAAGAGGGGGAGGAGGAGGAGGAGGAGGAGGAGGGGAGGAGGAGGAGGAGGGGAGGAGGAGGAGGAAGGGGGGGGAGGAAGGGGAGGAGGAGGGTATGAGGAAAAGAGGAGGGAAGAAAAAGAAGAGGAAAAGAAGAAGACGACGGAAGACGGAGAGAAAAGAGGAAGAGGGGAGGAGGAAAGGAGGAGGAGGAGGGGAGGAGGAAAGGAGGAGGAGGAGGGGAGGAAGAAGAAAAAGAAGAGGAAAAGACGACGGAAGAAGGAAGTAGAGAAAAGAGGAAGATAAAAAAAAAGGAAGAAGAAAAAAGAGGAAGGAGTAGAGGAGGAGGAGGGGGAGTAAGAAGAAAAAGACGACGACGGAAGACGGTAGGAGAGAGAACAGAGGAAGAAAAAAAGGAAAATATGGGGAACCTATTACAGCAGTCAGCCTTTCTTGTCTTCGCAAGAAATGTTTTTTACTCAACAATTAATTAGCAGCGTGAGGGTAAAATGACGAGAGGAGGGTCGGTGACGGAGAGAGGAATGACAGAGGAGAGGTACGACAGAAAAAAGGGGGAGTGAGAAACGGGAAGACACACCTCAGGAGAAGAAAACCAAACAGAAAAAGCAAAGAAAATAGAGGAAACAGAAAAAGAGACGACTGTTCTTGAGAAAGGTGTGTGCCTGCCACGCTGTCATCATCTTGGATAAGATGGGACTCGGGGGGGGGGGAGAAAGGGGGGATAGAGAGAGAGAGAGAGAGAGAGAGAGAGAGAGAGAGAGAGAGAGAGAGAGAGAGAGAGAGAGAGAGAGGGGGGGGTAGAGAGAAAGAGAGAGACAGAGAGAGAGGAGAGGTAGAGATAGAGGGGTAGAGAGAGATAGAGGCGTAGAGAGCGATAGAGGGGTAAAGAGAGAGAGAGAGAGAGAGAATGTGGAGGAAGTGAGGGAGGGAGGGATGGAAAGAGGGAAGAGCGTTGGGAGGAAGGGAGAGATAGAGGAGGGAGGAAGGAACGGAGGGGAGGAGGTAGGGATGGAGAGAAAGGGAGGGAAAGAGGGAGGGAGGGGCGGACAAAGGGAGGGAGGGAGAGAAAGGGGGAGCGAGGGAAGTAAGGAGGTTAGAGGATACACTTGTCAAGCGAAAATCCACAAGTCGGAGAATTTGACCCGACCAGCCTCGTCACAAGACAGGAACGCACTCCCTACCAGACCACCACAACTTCAAGGCCGTCCACAACAGCAGGGCAAGGAAAGGGAAGGGAAGGGAAGGGCATGGATGGGATGGGAAGGACAGGGAAGGGAAGGGAAGGGAAGGAAAGGGAATGGCATGGATGGGAAGGGAAGGAAAAGAAAGGGAAGAGGACAAGAAAGGGAAGGGAAGGACAGGGAAGGTAAGGGAAAATAAGGAAGGGAAGGGAGGGGAAGGGAAGAAAGGGGGTTCCCTCTCAGCAGTATGAAATCGCTCTCCTTTCGCTATAAAACAATACATAAAAATGTATCATTGTGCTATAGGCGTTAAGCCTGGCAGTGTGCGGGTAGCCTGACAATGTCTGGCTTAAGACTGACAATGTCAGTCTTAAGCCTGGCACTGTATGGCTTAAGCCCAGCACTGTACGTCTTGAGCCTGGCACGGTACGACTTCAGTCTGGCACTGTACGGCTTAAGCCCGGTAATATTCGTCTTGAGCCTGGCACTATACGACTTAAGCCTAGCACTGTCTGGCTTAAGACTGGCATTGCCCGTGTCACTGTCTGGCTTAAGCCTGGCACTGTCTGTCTTGAGTCTAGCACTGCCTTAAGACCGGCACTGCCAGTGTTAAGCCTGGCATTGTATGGATTAAGACTGGCACTGTACGGCTTAAGCCCGGCACTTCGTCTTGAGCCTGGCACTGCATTGCTTAAGATTGGCACTATACGGCTTAAGCCAGGCACTGCCTGACTTAAGACTGGCACTGTCTGACTGAATCCCAGCACTGTACGCCTTGACCCTGGCACTGTACGGTTTAAAACTGGCACTATACGGCTAAAGCCTGGCACTGTGTCTTAAGACCGGCACTGTACGGCTTGAACCTGGCAGTGTCTGGCTTAAACCTGGCACTGGATGTCTTCATCCTGGCACTATCTGTCTTAAGCCTGGCATTAGATAGCCTATACCCTGGGGCAATGGTTGGCAACCCTCATAGCTGGAAGAGCGATTTCTATTAAGGTTCGAAGAAGAAGAAGAAAAAAAAAATAATAATAATAATGGAGTCGAAAAAAAAACGATTAGATAAGACACTTCTACATATAATAATTTAGCCTGGAACGTTTTACAAATGTATGGTATATGACGTCTTCGTTTTGATGGAATATGATTATTTTGTAAGAGGTTTCTTGAGCCGCACAAGTGGGCCCAAAGAGCCACAGGTTGCCCACCACCGCCCTGGGTCTACTATGACACCCAGCTCCACGTCCCTCCCCTCGCCAAACCCTAACCCGCATCCGCTTATGCGCACCACTTAATCCGGTCCAAGGCGCAGGCCTTCCACGCTAACCCGACCTCCAACCAAGCCCTGAACCCGTTCATGTCCGGAGACTCCTCACTCCTCCTCCCCCTTTTCTTTCTCCCACCCTCCTCCTCCTCCTTCCCCCACCCTCCTCCTCCCTTACTCTTCCTCCCCTCCTCCTCCTCTCTCTCAACCTCCTCCTCCTCTCCTCTTCCCCCTCCTTTTCTACCCACCCTCTTCCCCTTCTACTTCCCTCCTACTCCCCCCTTTCCCTCCCCCTCCTCTCTAGGTTTGGATAAATTCGTCCGGCGCCAAAAAAAAAAAAAAAAAAAAAAAAAAAAAAAAAAAAAAAAAAAAAAAAAAAAAAAAAAAAAAAAAAAAAAAAAAAAAAACTGCCGAAGCGCATCACGGGGACCAATGGGCTAAGCTAAAGCGATTGCACAATTTATGCATTTCGTTCTGGTTAGCGACGGAGTGAAGGGCCAGTCCAACCCTCTATCCCCCGCCCTTCGCCCTCCTTCCTTCACTTGTGTCACCCTGAACAAGGTCTATAATGCTTAATCACCACCGTTCTTATAAACCGATACCTAACCTAGTTTGAGACACAATTGGCTTCCTCTGCCAGGTTATGTATCACTCACGACACCCTCCCGAGGGAAACACACGGGGCAACCAAGGCGCGGGGAGGTCGGATCGAGTCCTCTCGAGAGTTCGCCTCCAGCGGCGAAGGACTCGAGCCTTCAAACGCGAGGATTCGGGGCGCGGACGCAGGGCGAGGACGCGGGACGAGAACGCGGGGCGAGGACGCTAGCCACTCCGCCAAAACTACTCCCACCATTCGTCACGTCACAATAGAGTCCCGCCAAGTCTCAGAGCTCCTGACGTCTTGTCCATACCATCAGGGACAAAAAGCAGCCCCTAACTCCCTCTCCCCTTTCGCTCGCTCCTCCCTCCTTCCCTCCCTCTCCCTTCCCCTTTCTCTACATCCCTCCCTTTCTTCCTATACACTCCCCCCTCCCACCTCCCTCCTTCCCCCTCTCTCTCTCTCTCTCAACCCTCCAGTGCCTGTCCCGCCCGTCCTCGGGTACTAAAGAAGCCCTTAACGAGCTCGTAATGTCCCAATCAAGTCTCAACTCGACTGGAGGGCGAGGAGAAGACGAAGGAAGGGGGGGGGGGGTTGGAGAAATGGAGGAGTCGAGGTCGGAGGAGTTGGAGGAGGTGGAAGATGAGGATATGGAGAAGTAGAAGGAGGATGAGGAGAAGGAGGATGAGGATGTGAAGCAGTTGGAAGAGGAGGTGGTGGAGGCAGTAGAGAAGGAGGAGGATGAGGAGAAGAAATACGATGAGGATGTGGAGGAGTTGGAGGGGGAGGAGGAGTTGGAGGGGGAGGAGGAGTTGGAGGGGGAGGAGGATATGGAGGAGTTGGAGGAGGAGGAGGAGGACGTGGAGGAGTTGGAGGAGGAGGAGGACATGGAGGAGTTGGAGGAGGAGGACATGGAGGAGTTGGAGGAGGAGGACATGGAGGAGTTGGAGGAGGAGGACATGGAGGAGGAGGATGTGGTGGAGTTGGAGGAGGAGGAGGAGTAAGAGGAGCAGGAATTGGTGGAGGTGGAGGAATTGGTGGAGGAGGAAGAGGAGGAGGAGGAAGAGGAGATGGAGCAACCACTCCCGACAGATCGACTAGATACTCAGTCCTCTCCCCTCGTTGGAGTAAAATGGGGCAAAACTGAGTGATTTGACCATTGTTGGAGATCGAGGGCCACCTTCAATGACTTTGTTCTGTCTAAACGCCTTCAAAGATTTTGTCAGATTAATAAGGGGTTTATAGGGTCTAACTGTTCGTCGAACGCGGTTCGACAGACACGTGTTTAAAGTGATGTGCGAACGGGGTATTTGGTTGTCGAACAACGTGTTCGACAACCAAATACCCCGTTCACGCGTTCACACATCACTTTAAACACGTGTCTGTCGAACCGCGTTCGACGAACAGTTGGACCCTATAAACCCCCTCTAAGAATCATACCCGGAGAGAGTTATGACGTCAGCCATCGATTGGTTTAGGTTTGCCATGAACGTGGTTAACCCCGCTCTGGTCTTGGGATATCAACTTAACACTGGGTTTCGTTATTTAAACCAAATTAATATCAAACCCACATCTTAACTAAGGTCAATTTAACCTATGGTTAACCTCACTGTGACACATCTGGGTCAACCTCGTTAACTTAACCAATAAATATATGGCGAGTTTGGACCATTGCAATATATGGTTAACTGAATGCAGTTAAGCCTGTGAGGTAGTTCATTTCAATTTTAACCTTAAGATACAAAGGGTTGGTAAATACTGATGATCTGAATCTGGTTAGCGCCATACAGCTCTATTACATTGAGAAAAGGCCCGGGGGTGAGGGGCGGGGGCGAAGTTTTGGACAGAAATGGACGGTGGGTGTGGGTGTGCGGGGGGGGGGGGGTTGCCTGATCCCTTGAGATCTTCCTTTAGTCCTGAGTTCATCTCTCACCTCAATAAAAGCGGACATAAGGAAAAATGATTAAAAAAAATATATAAATAAATAAATAAACAAGTGGGAACAACAAATTGAAAACAATTCAACAGAACTGATGCAATGGATAAAACGATAAAATCGACAACAAAAACAGAGGCCACCGTATTGAAGAGGTCGGTCAAGTCAAGGCTGACCTCACTCCCTCGCTCCGTGTGGGTCTGGACACTTACCCCTTCCTCCTGGTCCTTGAGCAGGTGCACGGCGCCCGTTCGCTGGAGGTCCTTCAGGAGCCAGATGGAGGAGGACCTTTGGAGGCGTTCCTCGATCGAAATGTGACACGGGTGCAGGTCATCCTCGCTGCTTGTGCCGGTCTGAGGGCGAGGAGGAGAAAGAGAGACGGTTAGACAGTTAGATCTACCGAGTTCTAGACGGTCGAGTAAGGGGAGGAGAGATTGGGCACAGTTAAAGGGAGTGTGTAACGATGTGAAACGTGTAACGGTTGGAGGAATATGTAACAGTTTGTAAAACCTGTAACGGCTAGTGGAACACGTAAAGGTTATAGGAACATGTAACGTTTATAATGGCTGCCGAAACCTGTAACAGTTGACGAAGCCTGTAACAGTTGGCGGAACCTGTAACGGTTGGCGGAACCTGTAACGATTGGCGGAATCTGTAACGGCTGGCGAAACCCGTAACGTTTAGCGAAACCTGTAACGGTCGGGAATGGGTTTCGAATCTGTCGATTTAGAAGTCTGATAAGACTCAATTCAGTCTGGGGTGGTACTGGGGACAATTCTGAACATAAATTCCAAATGAACCACAGCCCTTTGGTCTCGCAATCGCTTACTTGTGGGTTCGAATCCCGCACTTCTTTCCTGTTCTCAATACGGACTTAATTATCTGCCCCCAACTGTCCAAGAAAGCATAACAGAGCATAGGCGGCTGTTTAGGCCACAACTACTCAGCGCCTCCTGGTGTAACTCCTCACTACACCTTTGGCAACCTGTCTCACTCTGTCTTCCGCCAGGCTATTCTATTGAGATCAGTGGGTGGGTGGGGGGGAGAGGTAGGAAGGGAGGAGCCCCCCCAAATATATATAATAGTAGTAATAATAATAATAATAATAATAATAATAATAATGAGAAAGGTAACCATTTAACAAGTGAAACATTGGGGTGAAGGGGGTTAGGGGAGATTAAAGAACCACAAGGTCTCCCCTAAGTGAATAAAATCGCGAGGCGACAGCCAGGGACGGAAATGGATGTCCAATGCAGCCACAGAACCGGTTCGGAAGTGGCAGGTTTCCGTCCGAATGGGCGCGCCAACGGGAGAATTCAACAGTGGGGGATCGCACGCCGAAGAATCTGAGCGTTTGCACATGGCGGCTGAGGTGGGTGAAGGGGGAAGGCAGGAGAGAGGAAGGGAAGGGAAGGGAAGGGAGGAAAGGAAGGGAAGGGAGGAAAGGGAGGGAAGGGAGGGTAGGGGGGAAGGGACTAGGGAAGGCAGAGGGAGGGAGGGAGAAGGGAGGTGAGGGAAAGGGACTGGGGAAGGGGGGGAGAAGGGACTAGGGAAAGGAAGGAGGACGTGATTGAACGGTATGGGAAAGGAAAGGGGAAGGAAAGGCAAGGGTAAGGGAAGGGAATAAAAAAGGAAAGGGAAGGAAAGGAAAGGGAAGGAAAGGAGAAGGGAGGGAAGGAAAGGAGAAGGGAGGGAAAAGGGAAGAGAAGGGAGGGAAAGGGGAAGAGAAGGGAGGGAAAAGGGAAGAGAAGGGAGGGAAAGGGGAAGAGAAGGGAGGAAAAGGGGAAGGGAAGGAAAGGTGAAGGGGAGGGGAATGGGAAGGGAAGGGAAGGAAAGGTGAAGGGAAGGAAATGGAAAGGGAAGGAAAGGGAATGGGAATGAACGGGAAAGGGAAGGAAAAGGAAAAGGAAGGAAAAGGAAAGGGAAGGAAAGGGAAGGAAAAGGAAAGGGAAGGAAAGGGGAAGAAAAAGAGAAGGAAAGGGTAAGGGGAAGGAGAGGGGAAGGGGAAGGGGTGGGGAAGGGGAAGGAGAGGGGAAGGTGAAGGAGAGGGGAAGGGGAAGGAAAGGGTAAGGGGAAGGAGAGGGGAAGGGGAAGGGGTGGGGAAGGGTAAGGGAAGGGGATGTCGACCTCGAGAACGGAAACATCTCGCTGGGGATCTGCAGAGCTATCTCCGCCTCGGGACCAACCAACTCACTTCACACTCGGTGATCTGAGGCGCACGAGCACGCACACAGAAAATATATGCTGTAAACCGAGCATAGGTTATGCTGCAATTGCCTGGAGCCTGCATGAATCATGATGTAACTCAGGATTCAGAGAGTCCGCATAAAACAAGGTAAATACCTCAAAAAATACATTGTGTGTGCGTGTGCGTGTGTGTGTGTGTGTGTGTGTGTGTGCGTGCTCGCGCATAAGTGCATGTGATTCATCATGGTCCTGGATCACATGTAGGTCTCGTGATTGACAGCTATTACCCTCTCGGATGAGAACTCAGAAC
This sequence comes from Oratosquilla oratoria, assembly GCF_046742065.1. Classification (NCBI taxonomy): domain Eukaryota; kingdom Metazoa; phylum Arthropoda; class Malacostraca; order Stomatopoda; family Squillidae; genus Oratosquilla; species Oratosquilla oratoria. The sequence goes on from NC_134811.1 coordinate 15,204,476, forward strand.
TCATATATGGCGCACGTGTGTGTGTGTGTGTGTGTGTGTGTGTGTGTGTGTGTGTGTGTGTGTGTGTGTGTGTGTGTGTGTGTGTGTGTGTGTGTGTGTGTGTGTGTGTGTGTGTGTGTACACGTGGGTTTGTGCGTTGCAAGCAGCCACGTGTGTGTGCCTGTGCGTGCTCTCCCACGCACAGATCAGTTTATAGCTCGGGGTTCCTCGCAGGGGACAGGAATCAGGACTGGTGGCAACTATTTTATTATTTTCTTCTATTTCTATCACTCGCCTGTTGCAAAGAGAACGTAGAAGACCGTTCTTGGGAAGGGTGCACTAAGGTGATCATTCTACATGACTAGTATGGTCCTCGAGTCTACATGGAACCACGCACACGTATACACATGTACGCACGTATACACGTGTACGCACGTATACACGTGTAAAAGCACCAAACTATGTGAACGTGCATATGCATCATGTAAAATGCTTAAAAATCTACGAAGGCATGAACACGCGTCATCCACCCTCATGACCCGGACTTTTGAACATAATGGCAACATTGTGAACAAAAGGAATCCTAGACGAGTGCATTCCGTGCAGGCTTTGAATAAACAAGTCAAAAGCACACACAGAGACAGACACAGACACATAAACACACACACATAGACATGCTCGCGCGCACACACACACACACGAGCGTAGCTCCCCTTCCCGTAGGATACAACTGGGTAAATTAAGTAAATATACACACAGACACATAGACACACACGCATACATACACACATACACACACAAAGGCACATACACACACGGATACAAAAGAAAAGCTGAGAAATCTGGACAAAATATCCGTTTCCATATTAGCCCCGCCCGCCCCCCCCCCTTTCCGTGGCACTTTTCCATTTACTCCAGCTGGCGCCAGACTCATTCATTCACCTTCGTGGCGTGGCACTCCCCTGGCGCCAAAGAGAGTAGACCCCATCTCTACTAACCCCCTTCCGCACCGGGTGGAACTTTTCCTTCAACCCGACTGTCGCCGGTCGATTTTATTACGCTCATTTAATCGGTTTTGCACCTAGTTGGACAAGGACTCTGATCAGGGACAAAGAATAAACAAGTTGCTATGTCCGTTCGTAATCGAACCATGGAAGGCCAGGAACGTCAGAGAAGAAACACCCCCGCCCCGACTTCCCCCCACCTCCCCCCCATAACGCTGTGGGGGTAAAACGAGGAATTTGCAGGCAAACTCCCCATTGCTGTCCCCATCTTCAGGGAGAAATCGCCCGTGAAAAAGTTCTTTATTTCTGTTGGCAGGGAAAGTTTACGATCCCCTGCGAGGACGATCCTCCTGGTAAGGCTCCTCGCATGGGGTAGGGGTGGGGTAGCCAAGTAACACGGGCTTCCTGAATTGAAGACAATCACCATGTCTTTGTGAGAGATAGAGAGGAGAAAGAGAGGGGAGGGAGGGAGAGAGATGGGAGGAGAGAGATGGGAGGAGGGAGAGAGATGGGGAGGGAGAGAGGGGAGGGAGGGAGAGAGATGGGAGGAGGGAGAGAGATGGGAGGAGGGAGAGAGATGGGGAGAGAGATGGGGAGGGAGAGAGATGGGGAGGAGAGAGATGGGGAGGGAGAGAGATGGGGAGGGAGAGAGATGGGGAGGGGGAGAGATGGGGAAGGGAGAGAGAGGGAGATAGAGGGGAGATAAAGAGGGATAGAGAGAGAGAGAGAGAGAGAGAGAGAGAGAGAGAGAGAGAGAGAGAGAGAGAGAGAGAGAGAGAGAGAGAGAGAGAGAGAGAGAGAGAGAGAGAGAGAGAGAGAGAGAGAGAATGAAGAAAAAAAGAAAAAAAAAAGGGGGGGAGGGGGATGGTCCGAAATTGCGGACGCCACACCGTCCCTCCGGTGCGCTGCTCGGTGACAGACACCTGGCAGGCGCTCTCGGGAGCCGAAGCTCGACAGCCTGGCCGGCCGCAGCTGGGCCGCAGCTGGGCCGCAGCTGGCCCGCAGGATGAGGCCCCTTCCCGGTGATTGGTCACAGTTCCTCCCTTCAACAGCTAACCCTAGACCCCGCTCAACCCCTTCACACCCTCTGTGTGCGTACCTCACCACACGACCCGACAACATTCTAGCCAAAGACGGGATATCCCATACTTCGAGGGCGACGGTAAGGTTGTTGTTATGTCCACATTACGCCAGGTTCAACGTGTCTCGCCGTCAGCGTGGCGGTATTTTGACAATCCCAGGCAATAGTTGGTACCACCCATCTTATACTAACCTTACCAAAAACCTCAGGGAAGGAAAATTAAAATCTTGAACCGGCAGTGATCTCTGCGAAACTGTCATTACTATCAGCGTCACTATCAAAATTAATTATAATCAATTATTATTACTAATTTCTAATTACTAGTATCATTGTATAAGTTCGCATGTTTGGTCGGTTGTTTTAACACTTTCCCTTCCGTGACGGACTTAAATTATTTCATTCTAGCTTACGTCATACGATTCTATTAGTTTGAGAGGAGCCCCCTGGGGATAAGACGACGGGCTTTAGACACTTCATCCTGGCTGGCGCCAGCTGATTTTATTCAGCTCAGATGAACCTCCACGTGAGTACATCGACCTCTCAGAGCCCGATGGCGACGAGGTATGGCTTCCTGTGACGTCATTTCCTCTGGGTAAGGATGACAAGGATGGCGTCACGGATACGTCATAAAAATTTTGTCCGAAACTATCTGTACCCGAAGGCGCTGGGAGACCGTAGGGCCTTCGACCAACGATGGCATCTGTCAAATTCTCAAACTTTCTAATAAAATCCACTGCTTCTTACTCGCAATAATAAAACCACAAAAGTCACCATTGGGCTTCAACAGAGTAAGTTGGTCTCTCAACGCTTCAAGGCACATGGGTGTCTCTCTCTCTCTCTCTCTCTCTCTCTCTCTCTCTCTCTCTCTCTCTCTCTCTCTCTCTCTCTCTCTCTCTCTCTCTCTCTCTCTCTCTCTGTCTCATCTGAATACAACCGTTTGGCATTAAATTGAACGGAAACCCGGTAGCAAGCAGAGGCTCTCCCGATTTGCGAGACCTAGACATCTGTTCTTCCTCTGGGCAATGAGAATCCACCATGTCCGGTAGTAGTGGCGGATCCAGGAATAAATAAAAATAAATAAAATAAAATGAAATAAATAAATAAATAAAATAAAATAAAGGGAGCCAACCTGAAATTTGTAAATATAGACGACGCTTTGGGGGGGGGGGGCTAACCTGAACTTTGTAAATATAAATTGGAGGATATGTTCTCACTAGATCTAATTTCTTTCAAAATATTGGGCAAAAGTAATACTTAATCTTGGAATTTTAAAGATTCACCCTCAATAATGTGTTTAATATCCTTCCAATTATTCTCATTGATTTTATTAAATGCTGGGAAAAAATGCTGCCACTGTATTACTGCTTTTTACCATGTACCGTTCCACAGGAGGCAGGTTTCTCGGCCTCTGCAATGAGGTAATGAAAGAACAAATTGGGGGGGGGGGTTCAGCCCCCTCAGCCACCCTCCTGGATCCGCCACCGTCCGGTGGTCACTTTGCATACTTCATGCTGACCTTCGCCAGACGCCAGCTGGGAGGGGGTGGGTGGGTGGGTGGGTGGGTGGGTGGGTGGGAGGAGGAGGGGGAGAGGAGGCCGTCCGGAGATTGAATAGAGCTATCCATCTTAGTTACTTCGATTAACTCTCATATAATACCCCCTTCCCTCACTTCATCCTTTAATCCAGTTCCTATTAACTTGCGTTATCATTAATAGGTAGCAATAACATAACAATGGTAATAAAATATATCTAACTCATTCTCCCTCTCTCACTCACGCACACACAAACACACACATATATCTATGTAGGTATACATGTATGTATGTATGTATAGTGACCACTGAGCAGTAAAACACATCCGGCTCCATGGAAGCCCAAGCTGTCCTTACCCCTTACCCTCCCCCCTTTTAGTGCTCTCTAATGCGACATCAGCTCCGAAGCCGTTCTTTTGAAGAGTGCACTCGTTGCATCGTAAATCCTCGCTGCCCGCCCACGCCTTCCAGCCCACGTCAGCGGCAACTCGAGTAAAATCACGGGGCGGGGTTCTGGGGGGAAGGATCGAGCACGGATAGACTCAGAATCGACAGTAACTCATAAGCATTCCTGGAGATCTCAACATTTTCGGCAATCTTGGCATGGGCTGGCGAGTTGATCTATGTTCCTGGTGGTGACTAAATTCCAGTCCGTTGCTGAATAGGTGAGGATTCTACGCCAGGAGGCGCTGAGAAGCTGCGGCCGAAGCCGTCACCTTTACTTTCTTATGCGCTTTGGGGGCTGTTTGGGGACAGGTTACAAACAGTCACTGCTGGGATTCGGAGAGGAGTGCGGGATTCGAATCCGAGACCAGGAAGATACGAGAAAAAATAAACAAAATAAATAAAGTATACCACGCATCTAGGGCTTATGGACTCTGATCACACGCTGATGGTCGCAGGTTCGAGTCCTTTCTGACAGACCGGGGCTACCCCCTTGCATAACCTTCCCCCCCCTCCTCCCTCCGCGGACGGCGCCGGCCCGGGTGACAACTTCCTCAAGATTAACTTCACAAGCGTGACGTCAGTGACACAAAGGCGTCTTTCGTCTTCTTCATCACAAAGCCCCTTTGTGCCACACATCACATCTCCACTTGCAACATCACACCGGGTACCATATCACAGCTATGCCTACGTCACATTGCGAACCATCACATCCCTGCCTGCCACATCACATTCCCGTCTGCCTTATCACGTCTCCACATCGCCATGTCTACGTCACATCACACCGCATCAAAGCAGGTTCGCGAGACAACGCTCAAAGGCGCATCTTAGGCCTACAGAGGTGGAGGGCGTGGAAGGTGAGGGAGGGAGAAGGTGGGGAGAGGGGAGATTGGGGAGAGGGGGGAGGGGGAGGGGGAGAGGGGGAAGAGGGGCAGAGTGGTGGTTTTCAAGATTTAGAGTGGGCAATATGAGGGGCTTTGGGATTTTTTTTTCACGTAGAGGGATTCGGTCGTAAAGGATGGCTGGCTGGCTCGGGTCTCTAGACATTCTCGTGCCTGTGGATTCTGTAGGAGGGGGCGCGCTGGTCATGTGCTGGACTCGTGATAGACAGCTAGTACCCTCCCGGATGAGAGCTCAGAGATCATATATGGCCCGATCTATGGGTAATGCTCTGTTTTCTCTCTCTCTCTTTCACACACACACACACACACACACACACACACACACACACACACACACACACTCGGTGGCACAGTTGGTAGAGCGCTGAACTGGGAAGTAGAAGTGCTCCCAGTAGCCAGTTCGAATCCTGCCTAGGGCCGAAATTATTTCGGTATCGCTGTGCCTCGGGTCGTTACTCTGACTCTCGTGGGCGGGGAGTTGGGTGTGTGTGTGTGTGTGTGCAAGGTCATAGCATTACCCATAGATCGGACCTACGAGCTCTGAGCTCTCTTCCAGGAGGGAAATAGCTGTCGATCACGAGTCCAACACGTGATCCAAAGACCAAGTGAAAGACCAAGTGAATATACACACACACACACACACACACACACACACGCACATAAACACACACACCTCCGTACCCACCAGAGTTGGGGTGCCGGCTCATAGTGCAGCAATGCTGAAACTTTTTCAGCATCACGAGGGGGAGTGTGAGGTAGAGTTTGAGGTGGTGTGAGAGATGGAGTTTGAGGTGGTGTGAGAGATGGAGTGCGAGGTGGAGTGTATGGTGGAGTGCGATGGGGAGTTTGAGGTAGAGTTTGAAGTGGTGTGTGTGGTGGAGTGCGAGGTGGAGTATGAGGTGGAGTGCGAGGTGAAGTGTGAGGTGGAGTGTGAGGTGGAGTGTGAGGTGGAGTGGAAGCGGACGTAAGTGGAATCCCCTAACGGCGAAAGGTCGAGATTAAAGGCGAACTGAAGCGAACTGAAGTGAACTGTCTTCTCCTCCACCATCTCCACCACCATCCCCAGCTCGATGGCTACCAGGATCTTCGTAAGGACCATCTGATCCATCTGGAGAGACTGCAGAGAGAGAGAGAGAGAGAGAGAGAGAGAGAGAGAGAGAGAGAGAGAGAGAGAGAGAGAGAGAGAGAGAGAGAGAGAGAGAGAGAGAGAGAGAGAGAGAGAGAGAGAGAGAGAGAGAGAGAGAGAGAGAGAGAGAGGGGGGGGGAAGAGATAGAGGGGGGAAAGGGAGAGAGAGGGGGGAAAGGGAGAGAGAGGGGGAAAGGGAGAGAGAGGGGGAAAGGGAGAGAGAGGGGGAAAGGGAGAGAGTGGGGGAAAGGGAGAGAGAGGGGGGAAGGGAGGGAGGGGGAAGGAGACGGAGAGAGAGAGGGAGGGAGACTCATTAATTGTAGTTTCTACAACACCTTTTCTTTCAACAATACAACACTGAACAACCACGACACTTTATCTCCATCTTTGACAACCTCACATCCATTAGCATCACCCCTTTTACCCACTTCCACCCTCTCTGGACTTTCTTGCACCTTTCCTATCATGTGCTAGTGCTCTCTCTCTCTCTCTCTCTCTCTCTCACACACACACACACACACACACACACACACACACACACACACACACACACACACACACACACACACACACACACACACATCGTTTCCGAAGTATTCTCGAACTCAGAGGTGGCAGCAGCAGCAGCAGCGGACTCTGTATCAATTATTTCCTTCGTCTCGAGCCTCCTGGAGACGCGGCGTCCGCATCCGCAGCAGAGAAAGAAGAGCTCAAGCGCGGCGGCGGCGACGACGGTGACGGTGACGTGGCCGAGGCAAGGCACCCAGCTGCAAGGACGTCCTAGCGGAGACCCGAGGTACTTCCTGCACTGCTATCACTTGTCATTGTTGCCGTTACTATTGTTACTATTATCGTTTCACTACTGCTACTTTATGTTATTGCTGTCTGATATTAGCATTATTAGCATTGTCGCGGTCAACATCACCCGTTCCTATATTAATTATTTCCATGCTATTTCTATCATCACCATGTTTTGTTACTATAACCATTATTCATTACAAGTATGGGCATTAAACCTCAATTTCTATCATTTCTTATCATTTAGCATCACTTTTCATGATGGAAGACCTCAAATTATTGTACTACCTTTTCCCATCCCCCATCCCTACAATTCCCCCCCCACCCCACTCCTCTCCCTCCCCCCCTCCCCCCCCTCCCCCGGACATAATGCCCTCCTGCCACCATCGTTACCACTTGCAATCCATCTACACTAATACTGCTATTACAAGCACCCCCCTTTCCCCCTCTCCCCCCTCTGCACCCATCGCTCGAACACCTTTCTTCACCATAGTCTAACAAAACACTATGTAAAGCGTATACGTAATGGTAAAAAGAGCATTGGTAGTAATGAAAACAAAATAACATAACGGGTAAAAACAATAACAGCGAGCAATAATAACGATATTAATAACCAATAACAATGATTAACAATAATAATTATAATTATGATAATAATATCAACAATAGGCAATAATGATTTCCGCCACAATGCTTCACCACACAATCTTATGTCCCCCTCCCCAAATCACTGCAAAAATTACACACACACACACACACACGCGCCGCGTGCGCGCGCTGAGAGATTCTGACAAGTTGAAATGTGTGGGAAGTGGAAAGCCTGGAGTCTCAATCCGACTCTAGTCTTTCCTTTTCCCGTCCATTTCATATGTATGTGTATATATATATATATATATATATGTATATATATATATACATATACATATATATATATATATATATATATATATATATATATATATATATATGTATATATATATATACATATACATATATATATATATATATATACATATATATATATATATATATATATTCAGTAAATTCATGTTTTCTTGCGCACAGCCATCTAGCCTTGGATCAAGAGTTAGACTCGTGATCGACAATTATTACCCTCCCGGATGAGATGTGTGCGTGCTAGTAGGCGTGTTGGATCGTGTGTGCGTGCGCGCACACAAACGCTTCTCTGCGACAATAATCTGCGCAGGCAGAGAATTAGGGCGCTCCTCCTCTTCGAACGATCTCGATTGGCGAAGTCGACGCTCACGCGAGTGCCTGCGGGGGGGGGGGGGAGAGATTCGAACCACTGCCCCCCCCCGACTCCATGTGTGTAGGAACGGTCCCTACAACTGTCACCAGAAGAGGGGAGGGGGAAGACTGGGAGGAGGAGGAAGAGGAAGAGAAGAGGGAAGGGGGAAAGGAGGAGGAAAAGGGGAAGGAGGAGGAAGAGCAGGGAGAAGAGGAAGAGGAGGAAAAGGGGAGGAAGAGGAGGAAAAGAAAATGGAGGAGGGAGAGGAGAAGAAAGAAAAGGAGAAGTGGGAGGAAGAGGTGAAGGAGGAGAGGACGGAGGAGAGGAGGGAGGAAGGGAGGAAGGGAGGGAGGGGAGTGAGTGAGGAAATGGAATACAATAATGACTATAAAAAGCGATGAATGAACCCGACAGGCGCGCAGCGGCGGAGGCGGCAGCGGCACTTCGCCCCGTCGGATGAGGATGATGATGACAACGACATGGGAACCGCCGCCGGCGGCGGCAGCGGCAGCGGTGGCCCCTCCCCCGGGGTCAAGGTGGACCCAAGGTCAAAAGAGGGAGGGGGAGAGGGGGAGGGGAGGAGGAGAGCGGAATGGGAGAGGGAGAGGGGGAGAGGGAGATGAGAGAGTTGAGGGAGAAGGAGATGAGAGAGTTGAGAGAGAGGAAGAGAGGAGAGGAGGAAGGGAGGAGAGAGGGAGATGAGGGAAAGGAGGAAGGGGAGGGGGAAGAGGAGGGGGAGGGGGAGATGAGGGAAAGGAAGAGGGGAGAGGAGGAGGGGGAAGGGGAGGAGAGGGGATGGGGAAGGGGAGGAGAGGGGGGGGAGGGGGAGGGGAGGAGAGGGGATGGGGAGGGGGAGAGGAGGAGAGGAACGGGAGAGGGGGAAGGGATAGGGGGGGAAGGGGATGGGGGACATGAGAGGGGAAGAAGGGGGAAAGAGGAGGGGAAGAGGGGGAGGTGGTTGTATTCGTGCATGCACCACCCCGGTGGACGTATGTGAATGTCAACAGCCAATCTCAATTATCTGCTGAATTAAATCTATTTGTGTTGCGTTACCGACCTGGACGCACACGCGTCGTTAAAGCGACATCTGTCCCTTTCTAGCGCATTGTTCCACGAAGGTCTCGTTCTATGTCTATCCATCCCCCTCTCACCTCTTCCCTCTCTCCCCCTCCCCCCCCCTCTCTCTCTCTCTCTCTCTCTCTCTCTCTCTCTCTCTCTCTCTCTCTCTCAAAGACCCGGCGAATGTCTTCAGTTCATGAATGCCCCTGGGTTAACACGCGTGACGCAACAAGGCACTGGGAGACCAAACTGTTGCTGTATAACATAGGAAAGACAACGAGAAGGTTGGCCCTCTTCAGTAACGTCACGATTTTTTTTCCCGAAAATTAAATCGAAAAATGGGGGGGGGGGCAGGAGGGATTAGGGTCACCTCCCAGGGCGCAGATCGGGGGAGTGGGGGGAGAAAAAAAAAGGAGAGAGAGAGAGAGAGAGAGAGAGAGAGAGAGAGAGAGAGAGAGAGAGAGAGAGAGAGAGAGAGAGAGAGAGAGAGAGAGAGAGAGAGAGAGAGAGAGAGAGAGAGAGAGAGAGAGAGAGAGAGAGAGAGAGAGAGAGAGAGAGAGAGAGAGAGAGAGAGAGAGAGAGAGAGAGAGAGAGAGAGAGAGAGAGAGAGAGAGAGAGAGAGAGAGAGAGAGAGGGATAAATAGAGAGAAATATACCGGTGGTGTGGATGTTCCTGGATGACGGAGGAGGAAGAGGAGGGTTGGGGGAAAAGAAGCAGGAAGAAGGGATCGGGGGAGGAGGAGGAGGAAGAGGAAAAGAAGGAAGAACAGGAGGCGAAGGACAGGGAGCACGGGAATGAATATAAAGCGGATAAGGAGGAAGAGGAGTTGAAGGAGATGAAGGAGAATGAGGAGAAGGCGAAGAGGACGAAGAGGGAAATGAGGAAGACAAGAAGGAAGAAGAGGAGGAGGAAAAGGAGGAAGAGGAGGAAGAGAAAGAGGAGGAGGAGAAGGAGGAAGAGGAGAAGGATGAGGATGAGGTGGAAAAAGGGGAAAAGGAGGAAGAGGAGGAGGAGGAGGAAGAGGAGGAGGAGGACGACGAGGAGGAGGTTGAGGAGGATGAGGGCTCATGACACTCACGGAGGACGACCATGAAGTGAAATTCCGAGAAGAGATGATCAGTCCGAGCAACTGCAAAATTCTCTTATCCCCCCCTCTCCCCCTCCCCCTTCCCCGCCTCTTTTGCCATCCTGCACTTCCCTCCCTGCTCTTTCTTCCCTCCCTCCCTCCCTCCCTTCCCCTCCTGCGTGGTGGGTCGGGGGTGGGAGAGTTTGTGGTAGGGTGCCATGCCTTTTAGTCCGGCCGCAGTTCCATTTTATCTATATATTTTTTCTATCTTGTTTATATCCCGGAGGGATTTATCCGTGTCTTCTCATTTTCTGCATGAGGGACAGGGAGGGGGTAAAATTTTTGGTATATAGATTTATTCATTTGTCTAATTAATTAATTAATAATAATAATAATTATTATTATTGCCATTGCCATCTACGGTACTGGCACCTCCATACCGGCGCTCCTCACCCTGGCCTGGGGGGACCTGGGGGGGACCTGGGGGGGGGAACTAGGGGGACCTGGAAGGGGGTGGCCTAGGTGTATGTGTGCGTGGGAGTGGAATACCGTGCACCCAGCTGATCCCCTCAGGGTCCTTGGTTCCATCCCGCTCCAGTTCATTACCACATCCGGTAATGAAGTGAATTGCAATTTGGTCCATGTCTGGGGCCTAGAAGTCAACCATACTTGGAGGAATCGATTCCATACGACGTAAATTAGTTAGGAAACACACTAAAGAAAATCCATAGAAGCTACAATTACGATAAATGCATACCAAAGAACGGAGGGAGGGAGGGAGGGAGGGAGGGAGCGAGAGAGAAAGGAAGGAGGGAGAGATGAGAGAGGGGGAGGGAGATAAACAAACAATCATTAACAATATCATATCACTCTTTTCATCCCAGACGTCTCACCATAAATTCAAATGAATAAATTAATGAATAAATAATTTTTTTATTAATAAACAAGTAAACATATAAACAAGTAACAATTAAACCAAACTAGAATCAACCCAAACCAAAGACAATGGATTTCAAGATGTACGATTGGGGGTAGGACATGCGTCTTCCAACCCAAGTGGGCCAGTTCGTGCCATACGGCGGGTGGCGCTACACGGGGACCCCATTATCATATAGATTGAATCTACGCAGAGGGTGATTACCAGGACCCCGTCCGTGGGGTGGCCGCCGCCGCCGGGTCCTTGTGTCAAATACACACAACACCGGGGGACGCTACGGTTGGCCATATACCCTGTATGGAGCACTATGGGTAATGCCGTGACCTTACACGCACACACACGTCCAACTCCCCGCCCACGAGAGTTGGAGTAACAACCCGCAGCGCAGCGATACTGAAATTATTTCAGCCCTGGGAGGGATTCGAACCCAGACCGCTGTAGTGGCAGCCGGAAACTCTCACCACTGCGCCACGAGGTGTGTGTGTGTGTGTGTCTGTGTGCCAGTTCGCTCGCGGACTCCCGTAGTCTACAGATTCTACAGTACACTTATTGTTCTCATTCGGGAGCATTTGTTTATGTGCTGTTTCTATGTCCGTTTGCAAAAGTATGGGGAGGGAATCATTTTGCTTTTTCAAAGGCGGTTGCAAGTTGTGTGTGTGTGTGTGTGTGTGTGTGTGTGTGTGTGTGTGTGTGTGTGTGTGTGTGTGTGTGTGTGTGTGTGTGTGTGTGTGTGATTCACCATGGTCTTGGATCACGTGTTGCACTCGTGATCGAAAGCTATTTCCCTCCCGGAAGAGAGCTCAGAGCTCATATATGACCGATCTATGGGTAATGCCGTGACCTTACACGCGCACACACGTCTAACTCCCCGCCCACGCAGCGCAGCGATACTGATATTATTTCAGCCCTGGGCGGGATTCGAACCCAGACCGCCGTAGTGCCAGCCGGGAACTCTAACCACTGCGCCACGAGAGGTGTGTGTGTGTGTGTGTGTGTGTGTGTGTGTGTGTGTGTGTGTGTGTGTGTGTGTGTGTGTGTGTGTGTGTGTGTGTGTGTGTGTGTGTGTGTGTGTGTGTGTGTGTGTGTGTGTGTGTGTGTGTGTGTGTGTGTGTGCGCGCGCGCGCGCGCTAGTGCGTGTGTCAAGATGCTGAGTCATCCTGTTTACCAATTTCCTCGCCTGGCCTCTAATCTGCTAATTTAATGATACTACCACACACTCCGCTTGATATTTTTAATCTATTTTTTAATCTAATTCTAGGTTGCACGTCATGGCGCGGCAGGGGTTAGTTACGTCAATACACTAGTGATACATGAAGGTTAGTTAACCACTAAGGCGCGCTCTCTCTCTCTCTCTCTCTCATTTTTTAACAGTTAGGGGTGCCGGATCATTCCTCTTCGATAAATAAACGACATGACGTCACGTGGAGGCAAAGCAATCGACTACAAACTTCTATGTCCACCAGTGGCGATAGCCTGAAATTTGTAAATATAGATGACGCTTTTGGGGGGGGGGGGGCTAACCTGAATTTTGAATACAAATTGAAGAATATGTTCTCACTCGATTTAGTTTCTTTCAAAATATTGGGCAAAAGTAATACTTAACCTTGACATTTTAAAGATTCACCCTCAATAACGTGTTTCATGTCCTTCCAATTATTCTCAATTAAGTGTTTTATTAAATTCTGGGAAAAATAAAACCTGCCACTGCACAGGAGGCAGGTTTCTTCAGCCCCAACCCCCAACCCCCTTCTTGGATCCACCACTCATATCCACCCCCGGCACCTTGCACGCCGTATGATGCCACCGCTTTCTCTCCCGAATGAAGTGACCTGTTCTTGTGTCGACTTCGGTCAGTGGCTACACAAGTAGCCTAGCCGCCCACGTTTGTATCAGGGCTCTCTCACTCGCTCGCTCGCCAGAAGCACATAATCATCACCTTTGTTTCGAGAAGTGGTGGTCGGTTGGTCTGTCTGTCTGTCTCCCAACTCAACCCAACTCCTTTGAGCAGTGGGTCAGGAGAGGAGGAGGAGGAGGGGTGGATGGGAATGGAAGGGGTGGAAGTGGAGTGGAATGGGAAGGGGAGAGGGTGGAGAAGGGGGTAGAGGTGGACGGGGAAGAGGAGGACGTGGATCCGATAGGGGTAGAGGAGGTAAAGAAAGTGGAAGGGATGGATTGGAGATGGAGTGGAGATGGAAGGGGTACAGAAAGAAGAAGTGGTAGGGTTGAAAGTGGCGGTAGTGGTGGTGGTGAAAATGTTGGTGGTGGTGGTGGTGGTACTGGTGGTGAAGGTGGTGGAGGAAGTGGTGGAGAAAGTGGAGGGGTGAGGGGTAGATACACCACTGGATCAAATGTGGCCTTACACTACAAGAACCCATAACGCATCTGTCAGACTTAGTTAAGAATTCTAACTTTCAAGTATCATAAAATCCAAGTCTATAAACTATCGGGTAGGGTGACCCCAATACTTTCAGAGGTTTAAGAATAGGACCTATAGACTTAAAATGGACGAAATTAGGGTATGGGGGGGAGAGAGTGGGGGGTGGGGGTTGTGGTGGTGGTGTGGGAGGGAGTGGGGGGAGTTTCTGGGAAATGGAAGCTATGAGCTGGTCGACTAGGACTCCTACCCCCAAAGGTTGGATCTCGTTAACTAACGCGTCCTGGTTCGCCATTGTCGCTTAACGACCGCGAGGTACGCGTGCGCATGCGCCCCTGTCATTCACCACTGTCTTGGATCACGTGGTGGGCTCGTGATCGACAGCTGTTACCCTCAGAACTCGTATACGGCTCGATTTATGGGTAATCCTGTGACCTTACACATACACACACACACAACTCCTTGTCCATTAGAGTTGGAGTGCCGGCTCGCTCTGCAGCGATGCTGAAATTTTCAGCCCTGGGCAAGAGTCGAACTTGGATCGCTAAATTGGAGAGAGGTGCCATTACACCGTCGAGTCGTGTGTGTGCGCGCGCGCGTGTGTACGTTTCGTAGTGTTGCATGACCAAGTCTATTTTCTTACACATTTTATATTTTTCTTATTTTTTCATTTCATTTTTCTTTCTTTTTTATTTTTATTTTGGTGGGAGCCTTGGTGTCCATACACGTAGTTTAATCATGGGGACGGGACAGTGACTTCAATAAGTAGTTAATACATGATTGGAAGAGATGGACGATTTACGAGTAAATCATTGTTAAATAATCAAGTACGCACTGGCAAAAAAAAAATGCAATAAAAGAAATTAACTGAATGTGAAGTCGACGACAGAGTGGAGAAGGGGATGGTGGATGAAGGGTCAGTGTGGATGCCTTGGCGATGACGTCATGTCGCAGGTTATACTGAAGACATTCAACCTCTTTCTACCCACAGTTATTCTATTATCATTTCCCCCTCTCTTCGGTCATTGTAACAATTGGAGTATTTGCTCGTTTTTTTAATAAAAGATTCAAATTTATTTACATGGTAACGCCAATATATAAAAAACGGGGAAAGTGAAAATATCGGCCGCATCCTGCAGCTCACGTTGTCTCCTCCGGCGCATGCGCGCACGGCCGTTTCTCACCTTCTACCTCACAAACCTTCCCTGGGAGAACATAAACTTTAAAGTTCAAAGGCAAACAGTAAACAAAAACAAAAATAAAAATAATTACTCTGGAGAACCAAGTTCATATGACTAAGAACTTGTAGGGCTACATCAATAAAACTTCTAATCTTTGGAGCAAGTCTCCACCTCTTCGAGCCCTCCCTACCCCTCCATGGCCAGCGCAACAAGGGTTGCCTTCTACGGAGCTTACGAATGGCCAAATAGATTCGTGTAGTGCACGCACGCGCGCATACTTAATCAATGTATCCCACTGCCCTCTTATCACAGTGGAACAATCTTGGCTTCTAAACCCGCGCTTTATGCAAGTCTCCACTAGATGTCGTGGTCCTTCCGTAAATCACGGTCCTATGACTTTTATCCTAATTGACGCTAGGTTATTTATTTCCGTGGCTTCCCCTCTCAGTAGCAACTTAGTAGTTATAGGGTATCCTACCTTCCACCCCACCCCCAAAAAAAAGAAAAAGTGTTGAACAAGGACCACCACCATCACCATCACCACCACCATCACCACGACGACCCTGCCATGGGCAGGCGCGCTCGACGGGGTGTCTGCTCCTGGGTGGACGGACTCTTCGCGTACGCAGCCCCGTTCTTCTTCTTCTTCTTCACCAAAAGGAATCCAGTCACCCAGATCACGTGCGCGTCATATATGTCATCATGATATACATATAAGCACAGCCACGCACATGGGATGCGTGTGCATGCATGTCAGTGACTTGTTTGTGTGTGCCTGCGTGTCTGTCATTTTTGCGAGTTTTGTTGGTTTGTCTTCGTGTGTATGGGTGTGTGTCCGTTTTGTTTGTGTCTTGATTATTTGTGTTTATGGGTGTGTGCGTGTGTGTGCGCGAGTGAATGCATGTGTGTGTGTGAATGCATGTGTGTGTGTATGTGTGCGTGTGTATGCATGTGATTCACCATGGTCTTGGATCACGTATTTGACTCGTGATCGACAGCTGTGTGTATGTGTGCGTGTGTATGCATGTGTGTGTGTGTGTGTGTGTGTGTGTGTGTGTGTGTGTGTGTGTGTGTGTGTGTGTGTGTGTGCGTGCATGTGTGTGATTCACCACTCTTGGATCAAATGTTGGACTCGCGATCGACAGCTATTACCCTCCCGGATGAGAGCTCAAGTGATTGTATATGGCACGATCCATGGGTAACGTTGTGACCTTACAAATACACGCACCTAAATCCTTGCGTGTGTGTGTGTATGTGTGTTTGCTTTGTCATAAGATTAAATAGCAACGTTTGTGGGGTACCGATGTATATGCGGGCGCGCGCACACACACACACACACACACACACACACACACACACACACACACACACACACACACACACACACACACCTGCACTTCCGCTAACTCGTTACCTATGAATGCAGCACGGTTCAGTACCGCCCGCCTGCCGAGGTCCCCCCATTTGGGGAGAAAAAAACCGTATCATTAACATAAAACCTTAACATGATAGCCAATATGTCTTCGTCGACGTCTTTCCTCGTCTCTGGTAGCACCCCCGAGGGGGGGGGGAGTGTGGCCGTGATGGAACCCACATGTGTTCGAGTATCGAATGATAAGGGGGGGGGGGTTTGGGGGGAGGGGGATTGGGGGAGGTTGCACCCAAAATCTCGTCATCTCAGCACCACAAGGCCGAGGCCAAGTTGGTGCAAGAAGGGCATATTTCTAAAACAAAAACATTAATGTGTTCTCTCCTCCCCCCCCAATCACTGAAATCTCTAGCTATTTTGGTCCTGAATTTCCCTCGTCATAAGACTCTGAAATTTAATTCACGATTTTACGAATATAACTTTCTGAAATACTTAGTTTTACGATGAACGATTTCTTATCCTATAGTAAACTTGGATTCAAATCCTATTTAAGTAATGCACAGAAAATAATTTGTTCGCTAAATGGAATTCAATCGCATCTTGGTGCGAACCACTTCATCTATCCTGTCGTACACATGATCCAAACCCAATTTAATTCTCTTATTCTGGCTGCCGCCAGGCGATTTTATTCATCACATTTGCACCCCCGCGACGGAGAGGGGGGGGGGGGAAGAGGTCATTCAACATAAAATTCCGCTTTTCCTTTGCGAACAAAATTCACAATCAACTAACAAATTCGCTTTGCTTCTGTTATTGCTATTCTTGTAGCTAATCCTCTTGTTTTTCCTGCTATTGATCCTACTGCTGCTGGTCCAGATATTTCTCTCTGGTTAATACTAACTGGTTTCTTTTAACCGAGCAACGATCCCGGGGCATAACTGGGTACATATCGGTCGAGACACCTCCCCCCCCCCTACACACACGTCTGGCCCACCAAGGCTCAAGTAAACGAAATCAGCTGGCGACAGGCTGAACAAAGACATACAAGATGTGTCACTGTTGATTTGGTTGTGTTGGGAGCAACAATGATGGTCTGCGACGTTACAAAGAAAGAAAAAAAAAAAAAAAACCCGCCATAAAGTCGTTATCAAACGAGCAGAAAACGAATCCCCTCACTACTAAATTTCCCTAAATTCGGGGATGACCGGTATGCTTAAACGTGTGATGACGGCGGAATATACGGGCGTAAAGAAGAATCCATAAAAAAAGACGGTCATGTCTAACCGGTCGCAGCTGTCGGGGGGGGACTAAAGACTAGAGCTCTGGAGAAGCGCCAGTCACAACATGGCGGGTGACCCCCCCCTCACCCCCCGAGTTGGCACCTATTAATAATTCTTCACTCTTCCCTTTCATCTGTGTACGAGTCCCGACACTTTCTCGGCCAGGAACGTGTTTTATGTAGATGCCTTGTTTCTATTTCAATTTTATTATTATTTCTTTATCTGTATATATATATATATATATATTATATACATATAAATATACTTCTAACTATATACTAATAAATGTATTAATCTATTCCATTTTGTTTTCTTTTAATTATTTTTTGTAGTGAACAAGAAGAATCGAGGGAGGAGGAGGAGGAGGAAGAAGAAGAAGAAGAAGAAGAAGAAGAAGAAGAAGAAGAAGAAGAAGAAGAAGAAGAAGAAGAAGAAGAGGAAGAGAAGAAGAAGAAGAAGAAGAAGAAGAAGAAGAAGAAGAAGAAGAAGAAGAAGAAGAAGAAGAAGAAGAAGAAGAAGAAGAAGAAGAAGAAGAAGAAGAAGAAGAAGAAGAAGAAGAAGAAGAAGAAGAAGAATCGAGGGAGGAAGAAGAAGAAGAAGAAGAATCGAGGGAGGAAGAAGAAGAAGAAGAAGAATAAGAAGAAGAAGAAGAAGAAGAAGAATCGAGGGAGGAAGAAGAAGAAGAAGAAGAAGAAGAAGAATCGAGGGAGGAAGAAGAAGAAGAAGAATAATCGAGGGAAGAAGAAGAAGAAGAAGAAGAAGAATCGAGGGAAGAAGAAGAAGAAGAAGAAGAAGAAGAATAATCGAGGGAAGAAGAAGAAGAAGAAGAAGAAGAAGAATAATCGAGGGAAGAAGAAGAAGAAGAAGAAGAAGAATAATCGAGGGAAGAAGAAGAAGAATAATCGAGGGAAGAAGAAGAAGAATAATCGAGGGAAGAAGAAGAAGAAGAAGAAGAAGAAGAAGAAGAAGAAGAAGAAGAAGAAGAAGAAGAAGAAGAAGAAGAAGAAGAAGAAGAAGAAGAAGAAGAAGAAGAAGAAGAAGAAGAAGAAGAAGAAGAAGAAGAAGAAGAAGAAGAAGAAGAAGAAGAAGAAGAAGAAGAAGAAGAAGAAGAAGAAGAAGAAGAAGAAGAAGAAGAAGAAGAAGAAGAAGAAGAAGAAGAAGAAGAAGAAGAAGAAGAAGAAGAAGAAGAAGAAGAAGAAGAAGAAGGTCTGACTTAAACTTCAAACGTTTGGCTTCACGTTTCCGTGAACCGGGTTCATTATCAGGGTACTTAGTCATCCCCTTATCCGGGTGAAATCCCTGGGGATCATTTCCCCTCCCCTGGGGGTAATCGTTAAGCGCAAACTCTGAGTCTCAAATTTGCTTATCTTCTGTAAGATAAGACGATACCCTTCTGGCATGTCATGGCACTATCTCGTTGGCGGAAACTGTTCAACTGATAAGAGGGTTCTTTAAGATCATAAGAAACTTGACGCCAGTGGCACCGCTTCTTGAATGATTTGGTTCTGGCCAACCAAATTTGCAACGATCGACAATATGGAGTCATTATCCATCCTGTCCCCGATTCGTTCCAAAGGCTGCTCTTGAGGAGGAGGAGGAGGTGGAGGAGAGGAAAAAGAAGAAAACGAAGAAGAGGAGGAGGAAGAAGAGGAAGAGGAGGAGGAAGAAGAGGAAGATGAGCATGAAGTACACGGAGAAAAAGAAGACAATGACGAAGAAGACAAAAAAAGAAGGTAAAAAGACGAAGAAGGAAAAAGAAAAGAAAAAAGAAAACGTAAAAGAGGAACAAGAGGAAGACGAAGAAAAAGAAGTAGGAGGTCCGAAACTAATCAAAATGAAATATACAAGTAGGCCCCCAGAAGGGGAAGGGACATTTCAAAGGATTTTATTCGGTTGAGAGGGAACCCTCACGTCCCAAGAAGGTTAAGTGCACAATAAAAGCCGCTTATGATGATTACGATTGTTGGTTAGGTTCCAAGTAAAAAAAAAATACGAGTAAAGAAATTAACAGGAAGTAAACAAGTAAAATAAACGTAAGCAATATACAAATAAAGATATAATTAATTGAAAATATCTCAGAAGATCGCACAAGTCAATTATGAATAAAGGGAATAACCTGGTTTGATGCGGAAAACTAAAAGTTTAGTTTTAGCTTCAGGAATTATAAGCGTAACCCGCTTCCTAGCCGACGACACTCCTGCACATCTGAAGACAAGTTATCCTTAACCGAAATTAGCACGATTAACCCCAAATAGGGAGAAGGTTATCATGCCAAGCCCCCGAGACAGCTGCAGGTGGTCCTGCTCGCGGTTTGAATTTTGAATTTTCCCGCCATTATTT
Source organism: Oratosquilla oratoria (assembly GCF_046742065.1). Classification (NCBI taxonomy): domain Eukaryota; kingdom Metazoa; phylum Arthropoda; class Malacostraca; order Stomatopoda; family Squillidae; genus Oratosquilla; species Oratosquilla oratoria. The sequence goes on from NC_134811.1 coordinate 15,224,198, forward strand.
GAACTTTAACCGATTACTGATTTCCGTTAACGGTTCCCCCCTCTCCCCAAGACCACACTCTGTCCTCTCTACAGTCGAAGATAAAGCGATATTCGACCTTGTGGGCTCTTTGCATAATGTCGTTTTCTTAGTTCACATTCACCGTGAACAAGACTTTGTGCATGTGTTTCGACTTGAGTGTTTATTCTGTCTACCGCCAGGAGATTTTATTCTGTTACTGTGGCTTCGGGGTTACCTTACGCTTAATCACTCCCTTTTGGTATTTCGTGGTACACTGGTCAGGGTGCGGAAGAGCGTACTAACGACTTTGGATCCATATTCGTAGTGGGGTACCCGCACGCTCCGAGGCGCAGTCGCTTGGCGCAGGCGTGCAGTGTGGGTCTTCCGCTGTGCTGCAAAAACTTGTCAACCTTGTGCTTCCGTCGCCGCAGCCCTTCCGGGGCGGCGCTGCGCGTCCCATGTCTTTTCCTCACTGCCGTCAAACGATTTATATTTAGATGAGGAAGTCTCCTGTACCAGACTACTCTCACGTCGTTTTTTTTTTCAAAACACAAACATTTGGACTACACACACACACACACACACACACACACGGAAGTTATTATGAACAAATTATTTTTTATTTTAATCCCTATTTACGAAGTTTATTATTTTCCAAGAAAAGATTCAAGTGACGAACAATGGGATTATGTTACAGAATTTCTAAGTGGTGTTAGGGGTATTTAAGTGCATAACAAAGATGATTATATACATAATCATTGGGAAACCACCACTGAATATTACATACTGTGCTAAACGAAGGAATATATCAAATATACTTAGTTTATATAAGTTTGGATATTTCGTCTTTATCTCTTCTACGACGAGGCTGCACATGAGCCTTAGGGCTTTTAGACCTTTAAGCTCTTTGTGAAATCATGCGTTGACCAGCGGGTTTCGAACCATCTATCTCGGACACATCACCAGGACTCCTACCAAAGCGAGTCTCACTGTTCCTGGAGTGTTACCCTAATGCGTTTCATTTTACGGGGAGAATCTTCCACAAGAGCGATTTTCAAGTGTTTGCGAATGGCAAATTCGACCTTAAAGCGCACGAGGAAAATTTATCTTTTAAATACAAAACACTCCTTCCTGAGAAGCATCTTGCCACACTCATTGGGCGTGACGTCACGTACATAAGCACGTCAGAGGGACAAATCTCGTTGTCCTCTTGGGAAGAATAAAATCCGCTTAAAAGATAAAATACGTTTATAAGATCAAATCCGATTCAAAGATAATTACTTTTTGTATTCACGTCCTCGCCTCTTTCTCCTTCTGGCTAAGAAATACAAAAGTGTTTTCGACGTTCTCTAGTGACACCAATTCTTCATTCGCTATGTCACCTTGATTATATGACGTCATACGTTATTTTCTTTTAGTGTGGATTAAACGCTACACGGTCGCTGTGCAACTGTTCCACGGTGTCTTCGTCACTGGTAAACGCGATTCTTGAAAATTGGGAGCTCACTCATCCTCGACATTTTTTCGTATAAAGGGCCATTTATACGGTCAAACGGCTTGTCAAACCCGGTATGTCAAACAAGTGTTTGAAGTGATATTTGACCATGTGAATGGGTGTTTGGTTTGATAAACACGTTTGACAACCAAATACCCCATTCACACGGTCAAATAACACTTCAAACACTTACTTGACAAACCGGGTTTGACAAACCATTTGACCGTGTGAATGGCTCTTTAAAGGAAGAAGATGGTGAGAAGCCTAGACCAGGAGGCGCTGAGTAGTTGCAGCCCAAGTGGTTCACCTTTGCCCTATGATGAGCTTTGGGGGACTCTTGGCGGGGCAGGTAGCCAACAGTCACTGCTGGCAATCGGAGAGAAATGCTGGATTCGAGCCGAAAAACTAGGCGAATGCGAAGCGACACAACCGTGAGGCCATGTGTAACAAATGACATGACATGCCATGTCCTTTGTGACACCTGCCCGGTCATATGCATCACGTACCGGTCCGCGTGAAGCACGCGATTACTGCGTCCCCGCTATACATACATACATACATATATATATATATATATATATATATATATATATATACACATATATATACACATATATATATATGCATACACACACACACGCATATATATATATATATATATATATATATATATATATATACACACACACACACACACACCTTCCCCACAACGTGCCCACACCTTCACTTCCTGGAAAAAAATAAAAAAGAGAGATTTTGTTTTTTTTATGCAGCTGGTGAGGCCACGACAAACCTGGACGAACTAACACGAGACATGCGCTGGGAAGGGACTTAATCAAACGAGTAAGGGATTAAGGCCAGGGGCGGGGTCTTGTCTGTGTGTGTCTGTGTGTGTGTGTGTGTGTGTGTGTGTGTGTGTGTGTGTGTGTGTGTGTGTGTGTCCGATTCACCACGGTCTTGGGCCACGTGTTGGATCCGGGATCGACAGCTATTACCCTCCCGAATGAGAGCTCAGAGTTCATATACGGCTCGATCTATGGATAATGTTGTAACCTTAGAGTTTGTGTGTGTGTGTGTGTGTGTGTGTGTGTGTGTGTGTGTGTGTGTGTGTGTGTGTGTGTGTGTGTGTGTGTGTGTTTGCACGCGCGCGTGATTCACCATGGTCATGTATCACGTGTTGGACTCGTAATTGACAGCTATTACCTTCCCGAACGAAACCTCGGAGTTCATAGTAACCTGATCAATGGGGAATTCTGTGACCTTACACTGTGTGTGTCTGTGTGTGTGTGTGTGTGTGTGTGTGTGTGTGTGTGTGTGTGTGTGTGTGTGTGTGTGTGTGTGTGTGTGTGTGTGTGTGTGTGTGTGTGTGTGTGTGTGTGTGTGCGCGCGCGTATGTAAAAGTCACGCCCTGCACAGCTGCAGACTGTGTTAGAGGACAGAGCAGCTCAATCCACCGTGGGCAATCTAAATGAACCTTAAGTAGTCTACCCGCACCTTATCCATTGTTGACTACACCCATGCAACGCACGTCACTCATGCAATATACAAATTTGACAAAACATATACGGCTCCTGTTTTAATGACACCAGGAAGAGTTACCGAAGGCCGCTGTGTATGTGCGTGCGCGTGTGCGCATGTGCGTGTGTGTGTTCGTGTGTATGTGTTTGTGTGGTGTGTGTGTGTGTGTGTGTGTGTGTGTGTGTGTGTGTGTGTGTGTGTGTGTGTGTGTGTGTGTGTGTGTGTGTGTGTGTGTGTGTGTGTGTGTGTGAGAGAGAGAGAGAGAGAGAGAGAGAGAGAGAGAGAGAGAGAGAGAGAGAGAGAGAGAGAGCGTGTGTGTGCATGTGTATGTGTGTGTGTGCGTGTCAATATATGGGTAATACTGTAACTTTACATACACACACACACACACACACACACACACACACCTACACGCACGCACACCCTATGCACACTAACACGCACGCACGCACGCACACACACGTACATGCACTCACACGCTACGCACACACACACACACACACACACACACACACACACACACAACTGCGTGCAATCCTGATGCCACACGACCCCCATGAATGCAATTACTAATCATGAGCTTACGAGTAGTCAGTTCTTCATGGTGTGCCCTGCCACCAGCCACGTCATTTGCCCTAAATCAACTCCTGAAAGATCAAACACGAACTTTGTGTCACTGCCTCCTCCTCCTCCTCCTCCTTCAGGAGGAGAAGCGGCATTAGCGCTGCAATATTATATATATAAATATATATATAAATAAATATATATAAATATATAAATTATATATATTTTATATATATATAAATATATATATAAATAAATATATATATATATTATATTCATTCCGTTGACGCTCTTCCTAGAATTCATTCTGGTTACCGCGAAAGATTGTATTCCCCTGATGGAGAAGGCGGGGGGGGGGAAGTTGGGGGAAGTAAAAATAGTACCTCGATCTCAAGACTAATTTGTCACAAGTTTGCCACACCTCCCCCCACCAACAAGTTGCCCCCCTCCCCGAGCTCAATAAAATATTCTCCTATTAACCAGAATAAACGCTACGTGTGTGTGTGTGTGTGTGTGTGTGTGTGTGTGTGTGTGTGTGTGTGTGTGTGTGTGTGCACACACACACACACACACACACACACACACACACACACACACACACACACACACACACGCACACACACGCGCGCGTTTACCCAATTTAGTATACAGGAAAGGAGCAACACTCAAGGTGTCCTCAACCTGTGGTTTTTACCTAAGTAGATTTACGATACTAGAATATACTCGCGGGGATCCGTCTGACTGTTGGTTCTCGTACACTTTCAATTTCTAGAAACTAGTGTTAGTGTCGAGTGCACTATGATCGCCTAATTTGTGTCCACCACTGATCTCTGACCACTAACCATTTTCTTTCTATAATGTGGATCGTAACATTGTGATGTCATCAAAAGGGTGCTGGTCTCGCATTTGCTTAGTTGTGTGTTCGAATCCCGCACTCTTCTATGATTCCTAGTAGTGACTGTTAATTACCTGCCCCCCCAACAGTCCCAAAAGCGCATAATTGCCGTAGCTACTCAGCGCCTCCTGGCGTAGGCTTCTCACCACCACCCAGAGTTGTTGTTATTGTTGTTTTGGACTAGTCTGCCCGAGTTTCTATCCTTATGGTACACAAAGATATGTCAAGGAACGTTACGTACCTTGGCTCCTTGGGATGCAGGGGACAAGGGGATTAGAAAATAGACCTTATCACACATAACGTTAAAGGTGATTATGCAATACACTGTGTTTATAAATAAGCACGCTGGTTCTATGGTACTGACAGGGGAGCAAAGTGCAAAAGGAGAATATAGAAAATAGAAAATGCTGCTACGGTGCCACTCCGTCACTACAGGATGCCTCTGAAGAGCCGCAAGCTCCTGGCACTGTCAACATTACAAGGTCAAATGCATAAACAAAAAGAGTGCCACTATACTACGAAAAAAGAAAATAATTCTGCCACTACGCTACGTAAAAATATTAATCTGCCACTACGTTACGCAAAAAAAAAAAAAAAAGTATACAAAAATAATCTTCTACGTGGAACTCCGCATAATGGCTACAAAGTAACACTACACAGCGCCACCTCAACCTGGCACTGCCGAGAGTGCCTCTACAGGGTGCTTCAGCAGTGCAGCACACTTGACCCCAATCAAGGGCTGGTCATGCAAAACGATGAAAGGAGACTCGTGACACGCACAGAGGGCAGCCGTACCCACAACCACCCTGGGGGTGGAGGGAGGCACCCGTATTACCCCGGGGGCAACAGGCCCGTCCCACAGGGTGGTCTGTTTTTGCTCTGCACGACTGCCCTGCGCGAGAACGCTGACAATGACTACAGAAGAAGGAGAAGGAGGAGGAGGAGGAGGAGGAGGAAGGTGGAGGAGGAGTGTTAGTGCAGTACCTGGCTACTGCCCGCGGACCCGCCACCATTGCACGCCTGTTGCTGAAGGAGGAAGGGCGAAGAGGTTAGAGGGAGGCCACCTCCCCCTGGGGGCGAGAAGGGGCCGTATTTGGACGCCTCCCCAGGGGACTGCAAAGTCACAGGGGGCGCTTGTGATGTCATGGTCATCATCGTACCCGGGGGCTGTCGGCCGCTTGCAGCAGAGGGGCGTCGTACACCACGGGCACAGGTGCCGGATTCTCGCGGGCGCCGACGCTGACGTCTTCCACGCCCGCTGCCTCCTCCGCGGCGAGGACTAGCGGAGGAGGAGGAGGAAGAGGTGGAGTTGTAGTCCGGTGGTGGTCTTCGACTGCTACAGGAAGGTCGTCCGACTCGTACCAAGTCGTCCCCGAGGTCGTCGTGGTCGTCGTCACTGGATGCTGCTGCTCTTCCGGCTGATGGTGCTGGTCGTTGTCGTACCAAGTCGTGGTCGTCGTGGTCGCCGTTGCTATGGAAACGGTCTCCTGCTGGTGATGGTCGTACCAAATGGTCCCCGACTTCGTTCCCTGGAGGAGCGTCTGCTGCTGCTGCTGTGTCTCCTGCTGGCGTCGCTGCCGATGCTGGTCCTCCTCCTGACGAAGATGGTCGGGAGGACTCGAGGAGGAGGTTGGAGGAGGAGAGGAACCTTCGAGGTCGTGCTGCGCACTGCTGGAGACGTGTCTTAGAGCGTGTTCGAGGGACTGTGCTTGCCTCTCCCACACTTGCCAGATACTCGTTAGTGAGACCATTTCTTCTGCAAAGAAAAGAAAAAAAAGGAACGTCAGTCTCGAACTATGACAATGGAGCATCACTTACATCTAAATAAAAAAAAAACAAAAAAAACTCTCAAACAACAAATACTTATTGATAATATTTCAGGTATTTCCCATGATAATGTTAGGGTTTTACGGTTCAAACACTAAAAATCCAGAGCGAATGTATAAAAAAAAATCCCTTATCAGTCAAACAACATATTGATCCATTACTAACAACTACATAAATTATGTAGCCCTAATACAATATTTACTGAAAATATCTAAAATATTCTAAATAATACTGACTGTTAAACTGATGCTAAAGATCCAGGACAATACAGCTGGTACTGTCAGCATATATTAAGTCATACTTGTGAGTAGTAAAGATACTGACAGCAATAGTTATGAAACACTTGCCAAGCGTGTTGGATATTGCACTGACAACACAGATTCGGTCATATTCGCCAATAACAAGTGTTGGCAACAAAATTGTCGTTTCCAAGTAATGGACACGATGGAGCGCCTCTAACTTAGGTCCGGCAGAGATTACGATTTTTTTTTTTTTTTTTTCTTTAAAGAATGAGAGCTTTATAGTCTAAATTCAACCACGAATAATCGTGATAGAAAAGTTCGTTTGTGTATGTCTGTGTGTGTGTGTGTGTGTGTGTGTGTGTGTGTGTGTGTGTGTGTGTGTGTGTGTGTGTGTGTGTGTGTGTGCGCGCGCATGAATGCAAACTCGGGAACACACAAACAAAGCTAACTACATCTGCCACCTTCTTGGTGACACGATGCAGTCTCCACGTGTAAAATTGTGTTAACAACAAGAGGACTATCGTCACGTATGACAAAAGACATAATTAAAATGTGATATACAGAACGAGGATAAGAGTGAACGATAACAAGGAGAGGAGGAGAAATGGGAAAAAAAGATCAATTACCTCGTGAGATTTACGACCGAATAAACTTGGTTACCTCTTTGCTCGAGGGCATAAATCTTACGTTCTTGGTTGCGTAATGCTTTTCATACGAGCTTAACAACGGGAACAGAAGCTTTTTACATCATGGGAACAGACCAAAATCTTATTTTCGAGACCAGACATGCAACCACAATCCTACAACGCAATTTTTTGTGCGCCCGTGCGTGTTTCCGTGGGAGTTGGAGAGAGAGAGAAAAAAGATATGCGATCACAAGATTTCTTTAATGAAACATTCTTGTAATTACAGAAACTAATTGTACGATTTCATAACATGTTCAAAACAAAGATATTTCAAATACATAAGATATTTCAAATACATAAATGATAAGCACAAGAATCTTGTGCATTTGGTTTTAGTGGTCAGTTTGAGCAATGATGACTCTTATGGGTATATGGGCATGGACTTTTCTAAGAATAACAAATTTGCAAAAATAAAATTTCTCTTTCTCTCTCTCTCTCTCTGTGTGTGTGTGTGTGTGTGTGTGTGTGTGTGTGTGTGTGTGTGTGTGTGTGTGTGTGTGTATGTGTGTGTGTGTGCGCGTGCGCACGCGTGTGTGTAAAGTAACATTGCCCATAGATCGATCTATACAAGATCCCTTACCCTCCACGAGGATAACAAGAATTGACAAGTCATTTGAGATCTACTGCTAAACAAAGGCCTCCCCTAGCTTCTTCCACGAGTCGCACAACCGTGCCAACCTTTGCCACGTCACTCTAATAAACTTTTTTATTTTGTCTCTTCACCTTCTATCTGGTGTCCCTCGTCCGCACTTCCTATCCCGAGGTGTCCAGTTAGGAAGACACTTGTAAACTCTTCTCCGGGTAGGCGGTACTTTCTCCCACATGGTTCCTGGTCTTTCATCCGGAAAGTCTGGTCCCCTTCTCCCGGTCCTCTATGAGGGCAAGACACGATCAGTCACGTCACGGTTTGCCCGTAACTGGCCTGCATGAACCAGAGCCCTTGTCGGTAGCCCGTTTGATGTGCCCGCGACATAGCCTAGTGAGCGGGCAAGATCGACAAGACTGTAGTTGTATTATTATTTTTTTTGTCTTGCCGCACGGTTGGGGACTTCGGTTTATTTTGCCTAATCAAATGAAGGTTTCATTGGAAGGAGAATAAAGACGCTTTCCGGAGAGTTTCTGGTTAGAAGTGAAAAAAAAAAAAAAAAAAAAAAAAACGTCAAGGCGAGGCTAGGAAAACGAGAGCCTAGCAACACACTTCGAATTGCGCCATCAGAAAAATTATGGGATAGAATTTTTTTTTCTATATATTTGCAACCTGAACTAGCATAGCCTGGTCTAACTCAACCAAATCTTAACCCAACCTTGTCCTTCGTCAGAGATCAACGTTTACATTTCTCGCACCACACACGCATACACGCACGCACACATGTCCCATCAGACGCATTTATTACTTAACTTCTTTTCGCTACTGTGACGACCATTTACAGATTTTATTCTGGTTAACGTCAGGCGATTTCATCCAGCTGAAGGGAGAGCAGATATCGCCAGCCAACCTCTTCAGTTAAGATCACATCACTGACACATTTCATTCTGGCTATCGCCGGATGACTTGGTTCTGGTGAGAGGATCAGCAGTTACACAGAGAGGATACACACACACACACACACACACACACACACACACACACACACACAAACGCGCGAACACACAAATGCTGTACTATTTCTACATAATGAAACATCTATTTCTCATTACTAAAAGATGAAATGCGGGGCAGCAGTCTGTCTTCGGTATATGTATGTATATATATATATATATATATATATATATATATATATATATATATATATATATATATATATATATATATATATATATATATATAAGGTCAACCCTACTACTAGCCTGCCTAGGAAATGACATGACCGACACGTTCCAAAACTACATCTTCACAATATTACCTCGAAACATTTCAACTTTGCGCCCCAATCACAGCAGTTATCAAGGAAACCATCTACACTATGTATTACACAATAACCATAGAGTGCTATGGTGTCATAATCTGAAAGATGTCTCGCATTCGCTTAAGTGTGGGTTCGATCCCGCACTCCTCTCCGATTCCCAGCAATGATTCTATTACCTGCCCTTAGTCCCCAAAGCGGATAATAGGGCAAAGGTGACGGTTTCGGCCACAGCTATTCAGCGCCTCCTGGCGTAGGCTCCTTACCACCACCACCTATCCCATTCGGAGCACAATCGGAAACGTAACGTGACCAACTGAAGAACTACTTTCCGGGAATAACACAGCTTGAACACTGTGTACACACGTTGTCTCCCAACGCCTCTATATTGTACTCTTCGTACACGCCTCTGTAATATATGTACACGTTCAAGTCGGTAGTTTCCGCATGGTTGCCAGCTTCCGGTGCCTGGGGGGCGGGGGGGAGCATCCCCCTTCCCCCATCCCCCTTAGCCCCTCTTGCTCGAGTCGGGCTTAAAGCCAAATAATGAAGAGAAATGGGGCGTTTTCGAAAACACGAGCCCCATCACCAATGGCGGCGATCCTAAGTGGAATAAGAAACAAAAATGTTAAAATATCGTGACCAGGTCTTCCAGACTGATTGCAGCCCTCGTCTGCCGCATGATGTGTACAGTTTCTAAAGTTCGACGACAGTGCTTGTGGTGTTCATCTGTACTGTTCTTAGATGGCGCTTTTGTTTGTTAACAAAGCTGATGAACGTCTGGTCTGTAGTTCTCAGATCACGATGAACATTTTCTTTTCATAATTTCCTCGTTTGTTCTTATGTTAACGATTGTAATCCGCCAAGAATTTTAACCCAACTGCCGAGGAATTGTACAAAAAATAAGATGAAAATAAATATCAGAATAGAATTAAAAACACGAACAAAAAATAAATATATAGGTAAATCAATAAAAGTGAACTTGCTGTCGTTAAATCACGTTTCCCCCATTCACCAATCACCCCATTCCCCCCACCCCCACCCGCCTTCAAAGCATAAATTACTCAAAAAGACTTGCCTCCCCCTTCCATTCACCCTTTGTGTTGTACACACGAAACTGCGGCCACCCTTCCCCTCTCCCCCTCGACGTCGTGGAGCACTTTATTGATTAGCTTCTGGCAAAGGTCGCACGATTTTACAGATCTGACAGAAGGCGGACCCGCGGAGTGAATCGATCGAGACCCACTCCCCTTCCCCTTCCCCTCCTTCAGGCCTCGGCTCGCCTTCCTCGTCTGTAACAAATCACGCCCCTCATTTACCAGAATAGAATGTACAAAGTGTGTCACTAATAACAAAGAACTGGAGGTTGGCTGAGTGTGTGCATTGCAGCCGGATGTTACCCTCGACTAATTGTCCTTCTCAAGCAACAGACCTCTGAATCAAGGCCATCTGATCAAGTACAACCTCGATATCCTGAAAGGGGGAGGGTATCAAAATGGCTTCTTGGGATTATCCATACAGTTTCCCTTTTCGACATTAAACTGGAACTTTAAGACGATTAGAGATTTGGTGCTATCAGGTTAACTGCTGTTACTGGCCCAGAAAATGTAAGACCCGCTGGTTCCGCTCATTAGCTCAAATTGTGGCAGTTTAGACCAGTTTTAGAAAATGTCCCGAACGGGTCAGACATAGGATCGACCTTTTTTTTCCTTCAGCGACCTCGAAGATGAAGAAATATGACCTTCCCACCCATGGTGGTGGAAAGGGGGGCGTAGTGGTCTGTGAGTGCCTTCTCCCTCCACACATATACACGCACGCACATGCTCATACACACACACACACACACACACACACACACACACACACACACACACACGCACACACACACACGAATTTGAGTATGACGCTAGTAATGATAAATTGGAAACTAAGAGGCAGGATCTCACGAGCGTTGCTCCTTTCCCGTATATTACAATTTGGTAAACACACACACACACACACACACACACACACACACACACACACACATACACGCACACACACACACATGCACGCGCACACACACACGCGCACGCACGCATACACAAACACACACGCACGCACGCACACACACAGACACGCACGCACACACACTTTCCACAAAGGTGGTCGACGAAACTTGACCGCGTTAAAGTTGTCCGGGCTCGGATCATTAGCGTGGAAAAGCCGGGTAAAAGAGAAAGGAGGATGAGGAGGAAGGAGGAGGAAGAGGAAGAGGAAGAGGAGGAGGAGGATTGAGGAAGAGGAGGGAGAAAGAGACGGAGGAGGAGGGAGAAAGTGACGGAGGAGGAGTAGGAGACGGAGGAGGAGTAGGGGAAGGGGGAGGGGGAGTAGGAGAAGGGGGAGGGGGAGGGGGAGGAGGAGTAGGAGAAGGGGAGGGGGAGGAGGAGTAGGAGAAGGGGAGGGGGAGGGGGAGTAGGGGGAGGGGGAGGAGGAGTAGGAGAAGGGGGAGGGGGAGGAGGAGTAGGAGATGGGGGAGGGGGAGGTGGAGGAGGAGGAGAAGGGGGAGGTGGAGGAAGAGTAGGAGAAGGGGGAGGTGGAGGAAGATTTTGGAGAAATGGGAAGGGGGAGGATGAGGATGAGTAGGATGAGCAGCAGCAGGAGGAAATAGTAATAATAGTATTGGTGGTTAAAGCTGAAGTTTAGAGAAATAAGATGAGGAGTATGAGGAGGAATAGGAGTATGAGTATGACATGGAGTAATGGTGGGAGTTGGAGGAGTAGGCGTAGGGGTAGGATACCTACCCACCTTTTAGAACTGACCACCGGCTGAAAACGCGTCTACACACCATCCTGGGTTCGAATTACTCATTAAGGACTCCCTCCCCCTCACCCTCCCACCCTCCCTCTGGTGACGTGAGGCCTAAACGTCGTTAATGGTGACGATAAATCACAATAACCAATCACGGAGGCTTTTGGAAATGACATCATCAGGAGTTAGGAGATCAAGCGGCTTCAGGTATACTGGGGCTGGGGTTAGGGGGGTGTTCTCGAAACCAGATCACGGTCAACCCCTTCCATACCCGGTGGCATTTTCCCTCTCACCCTCTCTGCCGCCAGGTGATTCTATTCATCTCCTTGGCACCCCCCTTGGTAGTGAACGGGCTAAGTATCTACAAATATGAAAACCAAGACTTTGAATTACCTTAATTTCCATTCTTTCTTTCTCTCTCTGACCCTCTCCCTCTCTCTGACCCTCTCCCTCTCTCTGACCCTCTCCCTCTCTCTGACCCTCTCCCTCTCTCTGACCCTCTCCCTCTCTCTCTGACCCTCTCCCTCTCTCTCTGACCCTCTCCCTCTCTCTCTGACCCTCTCCCTCTCTCTGACCCTCTCCCTCTCTCTGACCCTCTCCCTCTCTCTCTGACCCTCTCCCTCTCTCTGACCCTCTCCCTCTCTCTGACCCTCTCCCTCTCTCTGACCCTCTCCCTCTCTCTGACCCTCTCCCTCTCTCTCTGACCCTCTCCCTCTCTCTCTCTGACCTTCTCCCTCTCTCTGACCCTCTCCCTCTCTCTCTGACCCTCTCCCTCTCTCTGACCCTCTCCCTCTCTTTGACCCTCTCCCTGACCTTCTCCCTCTCTTTGACCCTCTCCCTTTCTCAGACCCTCTCCCTTTCTCTGACCCTCTCCTTCTCTCTGACCCTCTACCTCTGAACCTCTCCTTCTCTCTGATCCTTTCCATCTCTCCTACTCTCTTCCCTCCTCTCTCTCTCTCTCTCTCCACTCCCTCTCTCTCTCTCCACTCCCTCTCTCTCTCTCCACTCCCTCTCTCTCTCTGCACCCTCTCTCTCTCTCTCTCTCTCTCTCTCTCTCTCTCTCTCTCTCTCTCTCTCTCTCTCTCTCTCTCTGTCTCTCTGTCTCGCTCTCTCTCCCTCTCTCCGACCATGACGGGAAGACAACGCAAGGGTTCCCCAGTTCGCGGGGGTGGCCGCCGACGAACCTAAACTTGGAGACGCGCGCACGTTGGTCTTGCGCGCGCGGCCCTCCACGCCGTGGGGTCCGAGGACGCGTCCGGCTAACGTTCTTGTCGTAGCAAGTGGGAGGGAGAGTGGAGGTGGAGGTGGAGGGGGACGGGGTAGTAGAAGCAAAGAGAATGGAGGCTGGGCTATTGTGTTTGTGTACTGAAGGGTACGTTGATGCTTCTTGGAGAGAGAGAGAGAGAGAGAGAGAGAGAGAGAGAGAGAGAGAGAGAGAGAGAGAGAGAGAGAGAGAGAGAGAGAGAGAGAGAGAGAGAGAGAGAGAGAGAGAGAGAGAGAGAGAGAGGCATCCTTTCACCCCGATTGCCGCCAGGCGATTTCATTCACCTTAGCGGTAGCCCCTCGAAGGGGAAGGGAGTAGGGGGATAAAGAAACGGGTGGCGAGGAGGAAGTGGAGACCCGATGAACAGCTGTTAGAGTGGGGGGAAGGTGGGGAGGAGGCGGGGGGAGGAAGGGCGGGGAAGCATTTGGGCTAAATGAGACAAAAGCTTGGAAGCTACCGCAATCCAAGCCCCCCCTTTCTGCCCCCCCCCCCCTTCTGCCCTTCTTGAGCGTACGGGTTGTTTGTTTACCTGGCGGGCGTGGCGACGTTGGGAGTGTGGCGACAGAAGAAGGCGTGCATTTTGTCCCGCACGCCCTGCACGAGGCGCTTGCCTCGCGCCCACACACTCTTCCGTGCCCATCCCGGCGGCTGAGTCGGGAGCGGCGGCAGCGGCGGCTGAGGAGGCGGCTCGTCACCGCCCCCTGGGTCAGAAGAGCCGCTAGCCATCGGGGGTACCCTGCGAGGAGACTACAACTTGGAGTTGGTCTGTTGACGTCGTCGGAGGGTGGGGCGTTCTGAGCTGGACGCGGCGAAGAACGGAATTAGAGTTCGATCGTTTGAAATCATTCGCCCGAACTTCGACCATTGTTCCAGTCGGCTGCTACTGCTCCTCTTGTGGTCACGGCAGCTGTTGTCGTCGGTTCCAGGTATCAAGGACGCCACTGAATAATACACAACTACACAATCTAACAGGTTCTTTAGATGCATATTTCCAGTCTTGCTTGAGCATGTTTCGTTGCAGCTTTGTACACATCTGAGCGATATGACGTCATGTCGATGGCGAGGGCCATAGTGGCCCACGGCCGAAAGGAGTCTTACTTATTTACTTATTTCAGAACTGCAATTCCTTCACAACTGTTATTGCTTTTCCTAATCTAATACTATCCTATGCGCTCCAGCTACCCACAAAAGTAAGCAACATATTATAAATTAACTACAATAAACCTACATATCAAGCCAGGTATCAGCGGTGGGTACATGATATACCCACTAATGAGGTTGCCAATGATGGCGATAAAGTAAACATGTACGATGAAATTGTGACGGAATGATAATGATATGATACCAATATATTGCAAATTTTTGTGTTCAGTTTAGGTCACACATTTTTCGACCCCATTAACAACAATACCACAACGAAATGAAAACAATCACAAACCCTGGTAAGAGATAAATACACGAAAAATAACTACAAAAATTAAATAGGAATAGCGATAAGATAAAATAAAATAAGAATAGAGATAAGATAGAATAAAATAAATTAAATTATATAGAGAAAAAAATAATTCACCCCGAAAATCTAATTATTTGGTTACTGTTATCACCTGGCGATTTTATTCAGTCGAAAAATCCCTTTTGTGCTCTTGTGTCGGATTAAAAGAGGCCAATGAAAATCCGGACAAGACAAACATCGAGATAGATTTCCAATTTCCGGAATAACAGAAACCCATTTCATACAATCCGGAGCCAAGCTACCATGAGTGTGAGTGTGAGTGTGTGTGAGTGTGTGTGTGTGTGTGTGTGTGTGTGTGTGTGTGTGTGTGTGTGTGTGTGTGTGTGTGTGTGTGTGTGTGTGTGTGTGTGTGTGTGTGTGTGTGTGTGTATGTGCGTGCGCGCGCAAATGTATGCGTGTAAGTGTGTGTGTATGGGGAGGAAAGTTTGGTAGCTCGTTCTAAACAATAGGTGACATTGTTCTCTAACCCCCCCAACCCTTAACCCCCACAACCCTCAACTCTCAATCCCCCAACCCTCAACACACCCTCCCAACCCTCATTTGCCCTTCATTTGGGCCCCTTGCCCACCTCTCTAACCTCTTCCCCCCCCATCTACTCCCCCTCCAGTCTCCTCCACCCTCCCCAGTCGCCCCCAAGCCGTCCTTCTTCTCAGCCCCCTAAGGACCTATTATGAAGACTTGAAGTAGCCACACCTCTGTCGTGTATTCGTGTGTGTATGTATGTATGTATGTGTATGTGTGTGTGTGTGTGTGTGTGTGTGTGTGTGTGTGTGTGTGTGTGTGTGTGTGTGTGTGTGTGTGTGTGTGTGTGTGTGTGTGGTTCACGACGGTCTTGGATGACGTGTTGGGCTCGTGCTCGATAGTTAATACCCTTACGGATGAGAGCTCAGAGTTCGTAAATGGCCCGGTCTTATACACACACACACGAACACACACACACACGCGCGCGCGCGCACTTATACACACGCACGAACACACACACAAACACACATACACACATGCACACACACATACACAACTCCTTGCCCACCAGAGTTGGAGCATCGGTTCGTACTGCAGCGATCCTGAAAATTTCAGCCCTGAGCTGTGTGTGTGTGTGTGTGTGTGTGTGTGTGTGTGTGTGTGTGTGTGTGTGTGTGTGTGTGTGTGTGTGTGTGTGTGTGTGCATGCGCACGCACGGCACGTGTTTGTGGTCATGTGCACGTGCTTGCGTGCATAATTACGTTCTTGTGTGCACAAGCACGTGCTTATGTGCAAGACCGTCCGCATGTACGCACACACACGCACACACACACACACGCACATACACACACACAAACACACGAATCGATGGCGCGGTTGCCACTACGACCACTAATTCCCGGCTGCCACTACGACAGTCCGGGTTCGAATCCCGCCCAAGGCTGAAATTATTTCAGTATCGCTCTCGTGGGCGGGGAGTTGGGTGTGTGTGTGTGTGCGTGTAAGGTTACATCATTAACCATAGATCGGTCATATATGAGCTCTCTTCCGGGAAGGAAGTAGCTGTCAATCACTAGTCCAACACGTGATCCAAGACCATGGTGACACACACACACACACACACACTTGCGTCACACACCTACGTCACACTCTGATACGTCAACATGACGCCAACCGCAACATCCCTTCCATGACACGTCAACAACTGAGCTCCACCTTCACCTCCACTTCCAACTCAGACTTCATCTCCAGCCCCACCTCGAACCCCAACTCCATCCTCCACCTCCACACTTAACGTTGGCAATGACGTTTCGTTTGACCCTCCAAAGCATTGGATCCACGTTTGACATGTTCTAGTTAATTCCGAACGATTTCATCTTAGTGTAACCTCTTTTCAATAAATAAAACAAATGAGTAAAATAAAAGTAGGACTCCTCAGCTGACTAATAACACCAGCCGTTAACCAGAATAAAATCGGCATGTCCTACGGGGAGGTAGGGGGGGGACAAGCGCTGACTAAACCAACATTCACGTCTCTCTCTACCATCACAAGGCGCAGTTGCCAAACATTCTCACCCTTTTCCCCCAAGCACTACCGTCCCCCGTCCCACTCATCTACTCTCCGAAGACAGAGAAAAAATCATTATACCCCAGATCAGAACAACTCTACCACCAGCACCACCGCACCAGGAAACCTTGTCCAAAAGCTCTACGTCAACGACTATCCAACTCGGCAGGACCCGGTAGATGCTTGGCTCGTTCTGACGTCACAGCTCCATTCTTGAAGGGCTGTCGCTGGGCGGGGAGGCGACCCTAGGGGACGACGCCCTCATGACGGGTCGCAGGAACCTCCTCCTCCACCTCCTCCTTTTCCATTACGAATCCCGAGCGACCTTTTGGTCTGTGCTTTACCTCATATTGAAGATAATAGTGTCTGGCGAGGACCGAATTTATCCATTCCACCAAAGATTCATTACCAATAATTTAGAGTCTACTGCTGAACAAAGGCCTCTCCCAATTTCTTAAAATCGCAGGTACATGCCAACATCTGCCACATTACTCCTGCAAGCTTCACTATCCCCATCTAAGAACTACTATGCAAGACTATACACACACACACACACACACACACACACACACACACACACACACACACACTTACGCGCACACACACACACACACGTGGTCTATGCAAGCTATCTTCTTATCCTCTGGTACCCTGCCGCCCCTTTACACATCTAAAACAAATATTCTTTCCATCCAACACACACACACACACACACATACACACACACACACACACACACACACACACACACACACACACACACACACACGTGGTCTATGCAAGCTATCTTCTCGTCTTCTGGTACCCTGCCACCCCTTTACACGTCTAAAACAAATATTCTTTCCATCCAACACACGCAAACACATACATACACACACGCACACATGCACGCGCGTACACACACACTCGCACGCACGCACACACACACGCACATGCATACACAAAAAAGGCAGGATCCCAAGAGCGTTGTAGGATATATACAACACGAGTGTGACACGGACATAAACAGCGTCATGAAGACACACTTGACCAATCTATATCTCGGATTTCCCCGCCCTTGGGCCAATAAAGTCATCTGGCATTAGGCAACGTGAAAACGTTAAATTGAAGCCAAGCAAACAAGTCATCAAGGTCCTCCAGAACGCCGAGTTGCTCTGGCTGAGAAATCGACTTCTTGTAAAGGACAAACGCGAGGTGGTGGTGGAAAGGGTAGTTCGACACTTCCAGAAGTTTACGAAAGAGTACCAAGCCTTGCAGATACACACATGTAGATAGGCTATCGTAGTGAACGCCCTAAAACTCCTTACTCTATGTAAATATACGGCCTTTAAGAGACTGCAGTTCATCAATGTTTCATCAATGTTGTAGTCGAACATTTAAGACTATAACATTATTATTAAAAAATAATGAAAGAATGAAATTTTTTTTTATTTATATATATATATATATATATATATATATATATATATATATATATATATATATGGGATAGAAAAAAATGAAAATAGAAAAAAGAAAATATATAAAAATAAGAAATACATAGAATAGCAATAAATGAAATAATAGAAAATAAAAGATAAAATGGCAAAAAACTGTAAAACAAATAACTGTGCAATCGCAGCTACCTTACCCTCACCAACATTTCTCTCGAGCAACTTATTACCCACGTCGTCGACTTATTACTTATTACCTACGTCCCCATTACTTACATTACCACGAGTTTGTTCTATGCGACACGTCACATTTAAGAGAACGCTACTAATATTTAAGAATATTTCATTCTGCTAACACCACACGATTTCTTTTCCAACGTGGAAAAAAACACTTTGGGTTGGGGTGGGGGGTGTTGGTGGGGGGTGGGGTCCGGTAAGTACCGGAAACGTGGGCAGACGACCGGACGCCGCCGTCGCCCGATAGCCAGACAGCGGCGGCTCCTGAAGCCATCGGACCCGGTCATATCGCCCCTTATCTGTGGTCTTTATCTCAGATTCTCAGGTTTATTTGATTTCCATTGAGTAACCATCACGGAAAAACCTTGATATGCGTTTGTGTGTGCGTGCGTTTGTGTGTGTGTGTGTGCGTGTGTGTGTGTGTGTGTGTGTGTGTGTGTGTGTGTATGTGTGTGTATGTGCGTGTGTGTCTGTATGTGTGTCTGTGATTCACCATGGTCTTGGATCACGTGTTAGACTCGTGATCGACAGCTATTTCCTTCTCGGAAGAGAGCTCAAAGCTCATATATGACCGATCTATGGGTTATGCTGTGACCTTACAAGCACACACCCAACTCCCCGCCCACGAGAGTTGGAGTAACAACTCGCAGCGCAGCGATACTGAAATTACTTCAGCCCTGGGCGGGATTCGAACCAGGATCGCTGTAGTGGCAGCCGGGAACTCTAACCACTGCGCCACGAGGTGTGTGTGTGTGTGTGTGTGTGTATTCACCTTGGTCTTTGGATTGCGTGTTGGACTCGTGATCGACAGCTATTTCCCTCCCGGAAGAGAGCTCAGAGCTCGTATGACCGATCTATGGGTAATGCTATGACCTTTCATACACACACACACACCCAACTCCCCGCCCACGAGAGTCAGAGTAACGACCCGAAGTGCAGCGATACCGAAATAATTTCGGCCCTGGGCAGGATTCGAACCAGGTACTGCAAGCACCACCGTACTTCCCAGGCCAGTGCTCTACCAACCGCGCCACCGAGTCGTGTGTGTGTGTGTGTGTGTGTGTGTGTGTGTGTGCGCCCGTCTGTCTGTGCGTGTGTGTACATGCGCGCGCGTGTACGATTCTTTATCATTCTGATCAACACCAGACGGTCCTCCACAGGAGCTTGGTCACGTTATTCATACACTCTATTCTGTCGCCGTGTGTATGGTTATTAGGATTCGGGACGGGGTGGGGGAAATGTCTCATTTCCAAGAAGTCCGATTGGAAAAAAAAGTCTCAAAGATCAGTAAAATTCCACAATGTTTCTGATAGTATAAAGACAGTACTGACGATGCTATACTGGTAGTTCAGGTGGGATAGAGCGACAGTATCGATTCAATATATTGTTGATGATACTGACCATATAGGGACTATTGACAATCGCCTACCCTTAGCCAGATGAACAACTAACAAGCGCGTCACACTGGTGAACTGAGGGGGAAGGAGGTCAGTGACGAACGTCCTATGTCATCAAGGTCATCCCAGGTCACCTTACGGTAGTCGGTATAAGGCTTTGACAGGATGACGATTTTTATTTCCCAACGTGTGGAAGTACGACTGTCAATTAGTCAGCACAGGACTGTCAACAAACCTGATTAGCACATCAAATCCAAGTTTGGTCGCATGATATCGTACGTGGTGTGTGTGTTAGAGAGAGAGATAAAGAGAGAGGAGAGAGAGGAGAGAGAGAGAGAGAGAGAGAGAGAGAGAGAGAGAGAGAGAGAGAGAGAGAGAGAGAGAGAGAGAGAGAGAGAGAGAGAGAGAGAGAGAGAGAGAGAGAGAGAGAGAGAGAGAGAGAGAGAGAGAGAGAGAGAGGGGAGAGAGGAGAGGGGAGAGAGGAGAGGGGAGAGAGGAAAGAGGAGAGAAAGAGAGGAGAGAGAAAAGAGAGGAGAGAGAAAAGAGAGGAGAGAGAAAAGAGAGGGAGAGAGAAAGGAGAGACAGAAAGGAGAGACAGAGAGGAGAGAGAGAGAGAGAGAGGAGAGAGAGAGAGAGAGAGGAGGAGAGAAATTATTTCCTGCTGATACTGTCAAAGCAGCGGACACGAGCTTCGCGCACATGTACGCACGCACGCACACGCACGCACACACACACACATACACACACAAACACACACGCACACACACACACACACACAAACACACACACACACAAATAAAGAGAGAGAGACAGAGATAAGACCCGGCAAGAAAACCTCCCATAAGTTCGCGCCAGACCATTCTCCTCGCCTTTCAAAACAGGGGTGCTCAGCCTATAAACCTGAACTACCAAACACTGAACATCACGCACGGAGGGGGGGGGGGGGAAGAAGGGGGAGGACGGTCGAAATTTTCTCTCTCTCTCTCTCTCTCTCCTCTACAAGCCTCTCTTCCCCTACAAAACACCTTCCCCACATTACACGTCACCGTTGTATAGTTTTCTTTTCTTCCTCTTTTAGTCTATTCTCCGTCTACTCCTCGTGAGCTTTCCTGTCCTTCAATTCAGTAACATCCCTACGGACCAGACCCACGCCCCATTCTTTCACGGTTGGAGGTCAATCTCAACTCAACAGGCTGACAACGTCTACCGTTCCTCCATTCCACTACCTCGTTAAATTTCTTCTTTACCAAATCCGCCTTTTTAGTGCAATACTGTCCCCCAAGGATAGAAACGCTGGTTATTGGTGACGAAATGAGAGTGTTTTCCCCTGTCCTATAATGACAAGTCTATCTCTTCGGTAAATATAAAGATGTTTGAGTCCATTTTTTTTTTTTCGCTAGCGACGTTCTCTCGCGATATTTATATATGGGGTTCAAAATACTCAGAATGATAAGGGCTAGCCTATGATATAGTTAAGAATAACAGATGTGAGATCTAACTTTTGTTAAATATAGAGATGTCCGCATGTCTGAATTTGTCAAAAATCGCTGGCGACGTTTTAATTTGCGTTACTTATAAATGGGGTTCAAAATACTCAGAATTATAAGAGCTAGCCGATGAAATATGTAAGAATTACAGCTGTGAGACTGGCAAATATCATTATAAATACAGTCTCTTCCATGCGCATCACCTTGCTCAACGTATACTCCCTTAATCACTGTTTCTCCCTGTTCTCGGTCTTTCTGCTCTTCTCTTTCCTTCCACCCTTGATCCCAAAACTGCCCATCTGTCCCCTGTCATTCTCCCTCACATGCCTGTACCAACAGGATCCTCTTCATTCTCCTTCACTCGTTTCTCCTATATTTCTCCAATTTCTTAATTTATTCGGTTTCCAATTTTCCCAACACGACATGATGTTACCAAACCACTTGTCTCTATTGTGTCTTTTGCTTATGTTTATTACACTAATTGTCCAAATTAACTCTCAAACAGCCATATTACTCCATTGTGCTCTCCACCATACACCTCCTTCCCATTCATTGACATCTTATTAACCATACCTTTCTATCTCTCCTGTCATTCTTCTAGTGTACTACCTGTGTGCTAATGCCTACACGCATGCACACACGCACGCACGCACACACACACACACACACACACACACACACACACACACACACACACACACACACACACACACACACACACACGAATCAAGGAGACCAGACCTTGCACGCAAATGGCGACCTCAACACCAGATTCGCAACTGCCATTACACGTCACCGCCCCAGAAGTCTGCTGGTACGAGTGCCATGCTCAAGTGCTCTCTGAGACAAAGTCGCTAATGTGCTCTCAAAAAGTCTGAGATTGGCGGGAGGGGGGAGGGGGTGGCAAAGAAGACCTTACGCAAGCGAAGAGTGGCTTTAGAATCGTGGCACGCTAAGGAGTGGCAATTTTCGGTCATTACTGAATGAATGTGGGGGTGGCAACCGTTGGAGCCCCCGTGAAGAGAAGGCAGTAAAAACATTACAGGGGATGGCAGTCTCGAACAAAAGCGATCAGGCTAAACGGGTTGACACCGAGGCTTTTGTCAGTGCCTGTTAACTGCATCTTTGGCGAGTGTCGGTTGACGGCGCGCTTTGTGAACGCCAATTCACCGAAGCGAGGCGGCGATAAATGTGGATCAAATTCACTCCGCAAAGAAGCGCCAATCTTCCTTATCCTCTGGAATGACAAACGCAGCAATTGGATGGGTAGTCATGCATGCGCACGGGTACTTGTGTGTGTCAAAAATCAATTTGTCTATTGTACTCAAAAGTGCTCGCTGCCAACCACTCTACGAACGTTCAGCATCTTCAAGACGAGCCAAATACCCAACTATAGCAGTACGTGATTGTCCAATAGGACAGAAACGCTGGAAAAAATCTCTCTTTATGGAAAGTTATTGAACTTGTATTACTATTTTTTCGCTAAGGAATGACATAAAAAAAAATTGAATTTTTTTCTTCTTCGTCTTGACCCAACGCCAAAGTCGACAAAAAAAAGGGGGCTTCCATGAAAGCCGACAGCCGCTGAAAAAATGGCGACGAAAGAAAAATGCTAAGTATATTTTGATTATCTCGCATAAAACACGTGGCGTGTATCGAAAACGTGATGAAGAGCTGACAAGAGCAACCGGAGGAATGAAAGACTCCATTTATTTTCGCGAGGCGGACATTCCCCCAAACAAGCCTTATGACGTCACGTCAGCGCTACTTGAGGACTACGCAAATATTATGCCGTGAAGAGCAGAATAACTTGCACCAACAAATCTAAGTGTGCAATTACCATTCATCATGTAGTACAGAGATGATTACCACTAGTACTTAGTTATCTTTAAAAATATATATATATATATATATATATATATATATTATATATATATATATATATATGTGAGACATTCTGACAGGTTGATGTAAGCGGAATAGGAAACACAGAAGTCTTAGTCTTGAGTTTATTCCTGACTAGTTTCGCAGGTATGCTTTGAAAAAGCATACCTGCGAAACTAGTCAGGAATAAACTCAAGACTAAGACTCCTGTGTTTCCTATTCCGCTTACATCATATATATATAAATAATAATACTAATAATTGTGCAAATACTTTGGTTTTGTACACACACAAACACGTACATAAATGTAGGTATACCTGATGCACAAGGAACGCCGAGTTGATAAGTGTGGGTCATGAACACACGATTGGGAATTTCCTGTGCGGAACAAACGTCCGATTTACCCAAGAGCGTTTGATTCAGAAAACTTCGCCCAACCACTTCATGAGCCACAATACAACGTTATAAACGTGTGCGGCCCATACCCCCTAAAAGAAAACAAAAAACACGGAGAGAGAGCGAGAGAGAGCGAGAGAGAGAGAGAGAGAGAGAGAGAGAGAGAGAGAGAGAGAGAGAGAGAGAGAGAGAGAGAGAGAGAGAGAGAGAGAGAGAGATGACGACACGACAAACCTCAATACAAATCATGCAACTTCCGGTTCTGGCCTTGTATCGGCCGCCCTGCATGACAAAGCGATGTACCAGTACGTACCAGACAAGGCTCTTCTACACCTGACACTACAAGATTACAGACAATACAAGATTATATCAAAGTGCCATGGTGACGCACTTTGAAGGTTTTATTCTGGTTGGAGCCAAAGAACCCCCGCGACGTGACGGAGGATCAACGCTTAATTATCTCTCTACGAGCTTTAAAGGGTTAATTGTTGTTAACAATAGGGGTAAATACGATTGGCGTTAAACTCCATACCACCAGAGTCCATTAAGAAGATATGGAAATAGTTACCATCATGTACAGTCCAATTCTCACTCAAAACAACAACAACCACAATCACCATCAAATTTTCACTATCGTCATTAACAAGGCTATTGTACTACCACTGTCAACACCACAACCACTATCACCACCACAACCATCATAACGACCACCACCACTAATTACTATCACCATCATCACTACAACATAGCCACAACCACCACTATCACCACCACCACTACCACCACCACACCCATCATCAGAACCACCGCCACCAATTACTATCACCATCACCACTACAACACAGCCACCACAACTATCACCACCACTACCGTTACAACCACCACTATCACCACCGAAAACGCTAGTTAGCACCACTTCCACCTATTCAATCACTAAAATTCCACTCGGTTCGCTAACTCCACTGTCACCTTCAGAGTGCCACAGTAACTGAATATAACCACCTGGCGCCAAACACAAAGATCCGTGTCTCCAGGTTGAAGGGAGGAGGAGGAGGAGGAGGAGGAGGAGGTGGAGGAGGAGGAGGAGGAGGAGGAGGAGGAGGAGGAGGAGGAGGAGGAGGAGGAGGAGGAGGGAGGAGGAGGAAGGTTAGCTATAACCTTCATAGTACCCATTCCCTAACAGAGTTCAAGTGCCTGGTCTTGACTAGAATCAAATTCAAAAGTTAATTAATTCCAGGCACGGTCCTAAACCCCACCTTCAGCACGCTGACGTGATTTATTGATCTTACTCTGGCTAAGAACAGGCGATGTTTATGAAACCGTGGAAGGGGTGGGTGGGCGGACCTCCGTCTGTTTTTAGCCAGAAGAAAATTAATCAACTAAGCCACGCTGTTGAAGGCATCACAAGATATCCCCATCGCAAACAAGGAAATGCCAACGCCCCCAGCCGCAAAGCCGCCCGCTAAAGCCAACAAAGCCACCCATCGCAGCCGACAGCCTCACCCCCGTTCCCCTCCCCTTCCCTCGTGGGATTAATCCCCGCCATTAGCCTAAATCTAGCGCAATCAGTGCCACCTACACTAGGTCGCTTGCATATTCAGTGCCTGACACTTGATTCAACATCTGCAATACGGCGCCACTATGCAACCCTTTGTCACTTGCGTTATCTGGTCAAAGATCTATGAGCACTTGACCGACTACACACCTGTGTGCTTAGAGCAATTTCACTAATCTAATGCAAAATATTAAACCGATCAAGCTCTCTAACTTAACTACACATCCTTTAAACCCCGTGAAAACAATATATAAAATGACGTTACCATTGGAAACCTTAATGAAAATAAAACAAAAAGATAAATAATCAAATTAGACAAATAAATAGAAAAAGCAATAAGTATTCTCTATTAAAAAAAAGAGGGAAAATCGCTTCAAACTAGTGTATAATCCTCACCCTTCCCTCCCAATATACCTTCTCACGCACCCGTTCTCTCCTCGTATGGCGGCGGCGGCGGCGGCGGTGGCAGCAGCAGCAGCAGCAGCCCCTGTCAATAGCTGCATCTGTTTCTACATCCACGATGGCAATTACCATCTCCCCTCAACCACGACAGTCCCATATGCCATCTACCACCACCACTATCACCACTACCACAACTACCACCATTACCACTACCACCACCATCACCTATGCTCACCACTGACTAAACGTTACTTTTGCTCACCAAAGCACAAGCATCCCTGTTTCAATACTATCACCACTCTAAGGTATCACCACACCACTATCACCACTACTGGGTTATTATCACCTCTATGAATATCACAATATGGTACCTTGATATCACCACTACGTTTTAGTAAGCTCAGCTACGACGCTGTCATCACTAGGCGTATCACCACACTGTCGAATCATCACTTCCATCATGCCATCACCATCCATGGGCAGGTACATCACTATCATCACTATCACCATTAAAGCACCATCACCACTAAAGGAGAGCATCACCATCACACCATCACCACAACGGGGCACATTTTCACCACCACAAGTATCATCCCCGTAATGAACACTTATCACTATCACCACTATCATACACCATCACCGACATAAACACAATCCCCATCACTGATGTAGACATTATCACCATCACCGAAATATACTATCACTATCACCGAAGTATACCAACACCATTATCGAAGTATACTATCACCAGGTATACTAGCATCATCACAGAGATATGCCATCACCATCAACGAAATATATTATCACCATCACCGAAACACACTGTCACCATCACCGACGTACACACTATTACCACCAACAACGTATACGCTATCACCATCGACGTGCACATTATCACCATCACCGACGTGCACATTATCACCATCACCGACGTGCACATTATCACCATCACCGAAGTACACATTATCACCACCACCACCAACGTATCACCATTTCTGTCACCTTTTGGGTTCGCTTCTCCATCACCATCCCTTGTTCACGGGTCTTTCACCACCATTATCACCACCACCACCGGTGCTGCTACTGCTCACCACCGCAGGGCCGACACCGTGGGACCGACTGCGCATGCCCACCTCTGATCACCGCGAACAGCGCACTAACCGCATCCCACCCAGCCACACCACGCGGACGCGCACCCACGCGGGCACGAACGCACGAACGCACGCACGCACACGCACGCGCGCACTCAACCGATACCGTGGAAACATACGTGCGTGTGTGTGTGTGTGTGTGTGTGTGTGTGTGTGTGTGTGTGTGTGTGTGTGTGTGTGTGTGTGTGTGTGTTTACCTCATCGTATGTACCTTATTGTACATACATATACCAAAGGCTTTTTCCCCCTACACGGGAGGTAGCCTTATTGTAGTATACAGAAAAGAAGCAACGCTCGTGGGGTTTGTCTCTTACATTGTGTGTGTGTGTGTGTGTGTGTGTGTGTGTGTGTGTGTGTGTGTGTGTGTGTATGTGTGTGTGCATTCAACACTTGCGTGCACATTAGTTTCTAACCTCCATCCCCTCCGATACGCACATAAACACACACAAACCCCCCCCCAAAAAAGAAAAAGAAAAAAAAAAACATGTGCACAAGTGCACACTCCTGTGCCGTCGCGGGCGGGGCAGATGGAGGCACTCACCCCAATCCCCCCCACCCCCGCATCCCTCCTTCCCCCCCTTAGGGGGAGAGGGGAGGTTATCATAAGACCTTATCTCCAATTGTCAGTCTTATGCTTCCCCCCTGCCCCCTCCAGTGCCACCAATACCAACATTCCACACTCCACATCCTTCCTTCCTCCAACTCTTCACCAGGATTCCTCCTCTCCTCCTCTTCTTTCTCCTTCCTCTAGCTCAATCTCCTCCTTCCTCTCCAGCTCATACTCCTCCTTTTCGTTCTCCAGTACCCATTCCTCTTCCTCTCCCTCCTCCCTCTCCTCCTCCTCTTCCTCTATCTTCTCTCTTCAGCTTTCACTCCTCCTCCTACTCCCTCTTCCCTCTTCAGCTCCCACTCCTCTCTCTTCCCTCTCCATCTCTCACTCCTCTTACTACTCCTCCTCCTCCTCTCTCTTCCTTCTTCACCTCCCACTCCTCCTTTTCCTTCTTCAGCTCACACCCCTCCTCCCTCTCCTCCTGCTCCTCCTCCTGTTGCTGGTCCAACTCGGCCTCGATCAGTAGACAACCCTCATTGTTCGCTCGCTTGGTTCGAGGGGGAGGTCAGACTTGGCTTCGGCCTTCCCTCTCCAAGAAAGAGCTACCTCCAGTAGAGACAGACAGACAGACAGACAGACAGACAGACAGACAGACAGACCGCCTTTCCCTGCCTTCACCTTTGAGCTTTTCTTAAAAAAATCAAGGAATAAGATAGAATAAATGAATGAATAGAAAAGATTAAATAAATGTATAAATGAATGAATTAAATGAATTAAAACAAAAATGAATAATAAGTGAATGAAATAAACAAAATGGAGAGATAAAATAATATCATACATACACACACACACACACACACACACACACACACACCGAGTGAATCATCGGGATTCAACGAGATTCGATAGTTTTCTGTGCCTTGAAGAAATTTTCTCTTGGAAAAACCTCTAGAGTTACCCAGAATACGGGCAATGTATCGTACGCGGTACTGGAAACGTTAGCATTCTCAGACATGACTTTATCCTCCCTCCTTTCCTCTTCCTCCCCTCCGATTCTTGTCTCCTCCTCCTCCTCCACGCTCCTTCCTCAACCTTTCCTTTTGACGCCATCCCACCCCCCGCCACGGCTACCCCTTTCCTCCCTCTTCCCCTCCCTCCCGCACTCATCCTGTGAGCGGGTGTGACGTCAATTTGGACCCTGGTGACGTCACGGGCCTCCGCTATTCATCAGCTGGTTTGTCTCATTGGGTCTGGTTGACTATCCTCCGAACAGAAGGAAGAAGAGGAGGACGAAGAGGAGGACGAAGAGGAGGACGAAGAGGAGGACGAAGAGGAGGAAGAGAAGTAGGAGGAAGAGGAGGTGGAAGAAGAGGAGGACGAGGAGGAAGAGGAGGAGGAAGAGGAAGAAGAGGAGTAGGAGGAAGAGGTGGAGGAGGAGGGAGGAAGAGGAGTAGGAGGAAGAGGTGGAGGAAGAGGAGGTGGAGGAAGAGGAGGAGGAAGAGGAGGAGGAGGAAGAGGAGGAGGAGGAGGAGGAGGAGGAAGAGGAGGAGGAGGAAGAGGAGGAGGAGGAAGAGGAGGAGGAGGAGGCGACTTCTGACCGCGGATTCTGCTATGTCATAGAAATGGACTGACCGTAGACGCCTCTCCCCCCTTTCATTTTTCTATTATGTTTTATTTTACCTGTCTGTTGCTATGGTAACGTCGCGTCAGTTTCTGTCAAGCTCGCGCACCTGTCAAAAAAAAAAAAAAAAAAAAAAAAAAAAAGTGGCGAGGGGGAACTCATTTATGTTCATCTATTTCATGTTCTTGGTTCCCCTTATTATTCAAACCATCTTCTCCCTATTAACCCCCATTTCTCGCCTCTTTCTCCTCTTTTTCTTTATCCTTTCTGTCTCCTCCCATACCGCCACTACTATCACTTCGTTCTTCATATATTCCATCTCTTTCAAGTGGACCACAATGGAAATAAGCTTACATGCTTTTTTGTGTTATCCTCGGCATTTGTAATTGTTATTTCGAACTATGTGTTCTTTTCTTTATCTGCACTTCATGTATATTGATTCAATGCCAAATAAACTTGTTATTATCATTATTATTATTATTATTATTATTATTTTCACAATTTTTCTCCTCCCCTTCTTCGATCGCAGACTTTTTCACACGAAAGAAAACGAGACGGGGATCAGATGAAAGAAAATGGGACAGGGAGCAGGTGAAAGAAAACGGGATAAGTAGCCGGGGGGGAAAGAAAACGGGACGGATGGGGGGGTTTATTAAAGATTAGAGAGGGGGAAGCTGAGAGAGAGCAGTAAGAGATGGGGAGGGGGGCGGTGAGGAAAAGATAGTCGAGATAGTGGAAGAGGGATAATGTAGGTGAGAAAATGTAGGTAAATGAAGGTGAGAAAATAAGAGGTAACTATTGGAAAGCTGAAACGTGGTAAAAGGAGACAATGAAGAGGAAAAGGCAAATGAACATAACAAAGGGATATGGGAGGGAATTCATGGATGTCGGGAGAGGGAGAGGGGAGACAAAAAGAGGAGGGGAGGAGGAAACAAAGGGAATAGGAAACAAAGGGAAAATAAAATTGGAGAAATGTATATTTTTATATACATATATATATATATATATATATGTAATGGACGAGGAAATGGAGTGAGGGGAAACTACAGCTGGGTGGAATGTAGAGAGGGGAAATGAATAGGCCATGATAAGAGAGAAGAGGAGAGAGGGAGAGAGATAGAGGAGAGAGGAGGGAGAGAGAGAGAGAGAAGAGGAGAGAGGGAGAGGGAGAGGGAGAGAGAGGAGAGAGAGAAAAGGAGAGAGAGACACCGAGGGGAGGACAAGTCAATTACAAGGGAGGAGAGTTAGGAGTTATCTCCAATGACGGATGGGCCGAGGAGACGGGCACTGAGCAAGTGCAGAGGGGAAGAGGGAAGGGAGGTGAGGGGGAGGTGGCAGCAGAGAGGGGACAATGAAGAGGGGGACAGAAGAGAAGAGATAGGGGAAAGGAGGGGATTGGACAGGTACATGTGAGAGAGCGGGGGAGAGCGGGGGAGGGGAGAGCAGGGGAGGGGAGAACGGAGGAGGGGAGGGGAAAGCGGGGGAGGAAAGAGCGGGGGAGGGGAGAGCGGGAGAGGGGAGGGGAGAGCGGGAGAGAACGGGGGAGGGGAGGGGAGAGCGGGGGAGGGGAGAGCGGGGGAGGGGAGGGGAGAGCGGGAGAGAGTAGGGGAGGGTGTTTAGGCGAGGTGTATTGGAGGCAGGGTTGGGCTCAAGTACGACTGTACTAAGTCAGAGTACCTGGATATTTTTCAAGTACAAGTATAGTCATTTGCTATGTACTTAAGACCATGTCATTGTACTTAATTTAGTGCTTTTCGTATATACACATTACGTACACCGTTAAAAAGTGTGATTTGATATAGTGAGGTAAATGAAAATTCTACATTTAGCACATCAATGCTTTTATCACAGAATTGCAAAACAAGAACATAAACTTGAATAAGTAATATTCCCTATGTTGCATATGCAAAAAACTATCCATACATTTATCATATAAATAAAAAAACATGCAGAGTATAAGCGTAGGTGTCAGGCATTAAAACATGCCCGTTGTTCTATATTAATGATATAGGTTGACAACTAAAAACAATACATAAGTGCAGTGTAGAGAGTGGACTGGAATTAGGAAATTTATAATTTGGGGACTTGGGGAATTTGCGGATCATGCGGAACCTAACCTACCCTAACCTAACCTAACTCAGGAATAAACGCGTTCACGCTTGTTGAGCACTGAGGTGCAGCACTGGCTCTACCTACTGTACCATGTTACCAATTGAGAAAATGCTACATAATTATGCTCCTTTACCCTATATTACACTATAGTATCATAACATTCAATATACGTATTTACCCAACAGCATCATCACAAAGTTCGCTAGAATCCATGTACAGAATATAACTTTTGATTAAATACAATATATTTGTACTTTAACGTACTTGGCATTTTTAAAGTACTTTGGGTCTAAGTACAAGTACCATTCTATTTTTAAACTCCAAGTACAAGTACAAGTACATATAATTGGACCCAACCATGGTTGGAGTATCGCCAAGGGCGCTGTGCATGAAGAGAAAGAAGGGCGAGGGGATGTCAGGGCGAGGGGTGGGCGAGGGGTGGGCGAGGGGAAACGTCACAAAACAAAACGTCCAGAGCGCGAAGTTTTCAAATCTCTCTCGACAGACGAAAACAAGCAAGACTGGGTGTTGGTGCCTGAAACTGCCCCCCCCCAACTCTCAAAGCCATCAAAAAGCTCCCAATCCCTCCTTCCCTCCCTCCTCGTTCAAGTTCAAAAACCCCTCTAAAGAAATCCCCCTCCTTTCAATCCCTAGCCTCCCATATACCCACATCCCCGTCTCTTTCCCTGATTAATCTTTTTTCCCGTCTTCGCCATCAGAACTCTTCGTCTTCGCCATCAGACTCTTCGTCTTCGCCATCAGACTCTTCGTCTTCGCCATCAGACTCTTCGTCTTCACTTTCCGTGTCCTGAAATTCGTGTTTTTCCTCTTTCCTCTGTCTGTCCAGAGGTCACCTGGACCAACTCTCCTCTCTTCTTCTCTTTCCTTGTCTCTCCTCTCCTTCTCCTTCTTCATTATTACCCATTTACACTCTTTCCTTCTTCCTCTTTCCTTCCTTCCCTCTCTTCATTAATCTTTCTCTCTCTCCCTCTCTTTTCCTCCTTTCTTCCATCCCTCTTTCTTTCTCTCTTTTTCTCTATATCCCCTTCTCCCTTCTTACCTCTCTCTATTCCGCCCTCCCTTCCTTCCTCTCTTCCTCTCCCTCCCTTTTCCTTCCTTCATTCTCTCTCGTTTCCTCCTTACCTATCCCCTTTCCTCCCTTCCCCTTTCTCGCATCCCTCTCCCCCTCCCTCCCTCTACCTCAAACACACACTTAAACAGAAGTACAGTATATCAGACGTAAACTATTGTGTTTTAACCGCTCAGTTAACGCATCGTTTTCCGTTTAACAGCCAAGTTTAGAAGAGTAAAATCTGGTTAACTTTTCTCACGGGGACCTGAACGGGGGGAGGAGGAGGGGTTACCGATGGTAAAGAGGTTGGTTCCACCATCCCTTTACCACTATGTTGTACAGTTGGTCACAAGGATAGAGGTTGTATGGCAATCGCCCTCTCACCCTCCCGTGGTGGGAAAACAATTCTTTTGTTGAACATTATATACAAGAGCAAGAGAAGGATATACTTACACATGTGTAAGCAGGCAGACAGGCAGGCAGACAGACAGACAGACAGACAGACAGACAGACAGACACACACAAACACGTGTCTCACACACACACACACACACACACACACGTCTCCCACACATACACACACGCATACGCGAGCGCACGCATGTACAAGCACGCGCACACACGCACGCTCATACAGACGCACACACACAAACACACACACACACAAACACAATCACACGCGCACGCAAGTACGCACGCACAAAAATGCACACACGCACGCACAAGTACGCATATACAGAGACAGACAAACAAACACACACACACACACACACACACACACACACACACACACCACACGCGCGCACGGTCAAGCACACACGTATACACGCACGCTCACACATACAGACAGACGCACAGACACACGCACACACTTACAGACAGACGCAGACACAGACACATATGAAGACACGCACAAGTTCTGCCCAACACGGCAAGCAGAAAAACGAGTTTACCTCCTGTGTTTGGGAGAGATAGAGTGTCGAGGTAGAGGAGAGGAGAGGAGAGGAGAGGAGGTGAGAGAGGGAGGGGAGTCGGATGGGGGAGGGGGGAGTAAAACACGAATGGAAACTAGCTGACAGATACACGACGCCGATGATGACTGAGCCAGATAGTGGAGTGATGGCAAGTACATGGCAGCGTCGATTGATCAAAGTGTAAGAAGGAAAATGAGAATGAGGAGAAAGAGGCGGAGGAAGAGGAGGAAGAAGAGGAGGAACAGGAGGAGGAGGAACAGGGGGAGGAGGAACAGGAGGAAGGAGATGAGGAAGAGGAGGAGGAACAGGAGGGAGATGAGGAAGAGGAGGAGGAACAGGAGGGAGATGAGTAGGATGAGGAGGAAGAAGAGGAGAAAGAGGAAGAAGAGGAGGAGGGGGTAAAGGGAGGAGGGAGGAGAGTTGAGAAAAGAGAGAGGAGGGAGAAAGGAGGAGGAGGAGGAGGGAAAGAGGAAGAAGAAAGGAAGGAGGACGGTGCAGGGAGGAGGGAAGAGGGGAAGGACGGACGGAGGACAGAAGGAAGAAGAGCCGGGAGGAAGAGGGGAAAGGATAGAGGAAGGTAGAGGAGTAGGAGGAATAGGAGAGAAGAGGAAGAGGAGGAGGAATGGGAGAGAAGAGGTAGAAGAGAAGGAGGAAGAGGAGGAGTAGGAAGGAGGAAGGTAGAGCAAAAATAGGAGAGAGGAGGTGCACTCCGCGATGCAGGTGGAGGGCGTGTCCAGCCACCC
The DNA here is from genome assembly GCF_046742065.1 of Oratosquilla oratoria. Classification (NCBI taxonomy): domain Eukaryota; kingdom Metazoa; phylum Arthropoda; class Malacostraca; order Stomatopoda; family Squillidae; genus Oratosquilla; species Oratosquilla oratoria. Next base: position 15,257,939 of record NC_134811.1, read on the forward strand.
TCGATCTCAGTACGGAAAGCTCGACTTCGGGCGAAGTCCGGAGCCAAGTGCCGAAGAAGACTGGCATTGGCTGGCACTCGCTGGCACCTTTGCGATGTGACACCTGCGGAAGTGTCTTGTCCAGCGTCACCTTTGTGGTGCCAAGGTGACACCCTATCTTGGCACTGCAGCAAGCAGACTTCTTGTAGTCAATACAAAGGATTCCACTCATCTTAAGAACAGCCTCTGTTAAGCCAGTGGAAGGAGGGGGAGGGGGAAGTGGGAGGGGGTCGGCGACCTCTGAGAACCTAAGTTGTTGAGGGAACCTTGACGCAACCCCGAGAACCTATTACTGTCCTTTTGAAAAGTCTTCAGATCAATTTAAGATTTGATTTAGTTGAGGACACCGCCGTGATCGGATTCTTGGTCAATATCGCTTCAAACGGCCCCCCCCCAAAAAAAAGGGGGGAAGGGGGATGGGGGTCTTTCTCTAACAGCGAGGTCTCGTAGGGTTATCATACTGGGCTATTTTACCTCCTACCTGCAATTAATCGGCGGTACCACCTACCTCCAGAATTTTCCGCCGTAAAATCACTACGGCAAACTGTTCTGTTATTTCAACAATTTACTTATTATCTAAATTTACATAGTATTTGATGTGTTGGGGGGAAATACTTTCCTCCAGCATATCACATTCCTTCCCGAAAGATACGGGCTGCAAATATGCTCCAATAGCCGAAGGAAGAACAGCCCACTGTGACAACGCTTTCACGTTTGGGGTTTCCCTGCAGGCAGTTCTTGGCCAGGCCTGGAAAACAGGTCTGCTTTCAAAAGACCTCGTTACCGAGACCGAAACTTCTGACAATGGGAGACTATTTCATTCGAGACTTCAGACCTCCCCCCCCCCATCCACCTATCCCCTTTTCGAATGCCGAACAGACCGAGCCCCCGGGCCTGGTTGGCTTGACACGCCGCGGGGGGAAGGGTGGGGGAGGAGTAGGCGGATTACAGAGGGGGAGAGTGAGAGTGAAAAGAGGAAGTGTATATATATATATATATATATATATATATATATATATATATATATATATATATATATATATATATACATACACCAAAGACATTTTCCCCTTACAAGGAGGTAGCCAAAAACAAATGCATATATATTGTATACATATATACTATATATATTATATACATGGGACTATTCCACTAACCGTGGACGAATACCCTGAGTTGCACACAGCCTTAACACTGATTTGTATTAAGTTCTTATTTCTAAAAGAATCAGAAATATACTTGAAACCGCACACACACGCGCACTCACTCACTCACTCACTCACTCTCACACACACACACACACACACACACACAAAGCCCTTTTCCCTCCTTATAAAGGGGTAGCCGGATCCAAGCACCCACCCACTTCATCCACATTCAGACCCATATGGACACGAAGACACTCCTTCCTTATCGCTCTAGTAAGCCCTCCATACAAGAGGCGAGAACCTATTTATCAACTGTGGTTCTGTAAGTTTGCGTACGAACACGACGGTACGCCTCAAGTGGCCGACTCGAGTAGCTTCCATTTCGCAAACAGTTGTGGTCTATTTTATTTACCTATCTATTTATTCTAAAGGATGTAAACTAATGTTAAGTTCTTCAGGAGACTAAGCACTGACTCGATAACTTTCCAGATAGTCTTTTTTTTTAAACTGGCCTTTACGGAAGCTTCACAAAGATATATTCGCAATCTAAGAAATGACAAAATCGCAAACCGCAGACCTCGGAAAAGGCTAGTGTATCCCAAGTTAACTTAATCTCTACCACACAGAGAGATTTCTTTTTGTGGCTGCCGCCAGACAATTCCATTCATCTCCGTGGCATCCCCCTCAGCAGCCAAAGTTGTTGGTAACCGAGACACCTGTCGACAAACTTTGTCTTGCAGGTTTTGTCCTTTCTCTCTCTCTCTCTCTCTCTCTCTCTCTCTCTTTCTCTCTCTCTCTCTCTCACACACACACACACACACACCCTCTCTCTCTCTCTCTCTCTCTCTCTCTCTATGACTCTCTCCTTATCGACTACCTCCGATTTGCAGGTTTGCTCTCTCTTTTTCTTCCCCCCCTCTCTCTCTCTCACTCTATGTCTCTCCCCTTACCGATTACTTTTGCCTTGCAAGTTCTCTCTCTCCCTCCTTATCGACTAGCTCCTTGCAGACTCTCTTGCTCTGTGTCTCTCTCTTTATCGACTAGCTTCGCCTTGCAGGTTCTTCAGTCTCTGTCCCTATACCACGGTGTCGTCGTTCTTCTCCGCACGTCCGTCCTCTCCCTTGGCGTCACAAACGAAAACCAATTTTATGGTTGAATATTACTTTCCGTCTCTTACGCGAGGAAGTCTGAATGAAAGGAGGAGGAGGAGGAGGAGGAGGAGGAGGAGGAGGAGGAGGAGGAGGAGGAGGAGGAGGAGGAGGAGGAGGAGGAGGAGGAGGAGGAGGAGGAGGAGGAGGACACGCCAAGCCCTACGACACAAAAGCAACGGATTAACTGTTGTGTGGGAAGGGAACTTTTTGACAGAGTCCGCTGAACGGACGGCCTTTTTCTTTTTTTAGGAAGGGTGGGGCTTTAGGGAGATTAGGTAGGGTTGGGTTAGGTTTAGTTAGGTCTGGTTAGATTAGGTTAGGTTAAGTTAGGTTGGGTTATGTTATATTAGACTGGGTTAGGTTGGGATAATTCAGGATAGGCTAGGATAGGCTAGGTTAGGTTGGGTTAGGTTGGGTTGGGTTGGGTTAG
>NC_134811.1:15265706-15268206 GCF_046742065.1 Oratosquilla oratoria
ATAAATTTATATGCCAAAAGGCAACTTCCCCCTTATATAGGAGGTAGCCAAGTAAATAAAAAAGTGAAAAAATAAATAAAATTAACAGAATGGGGAATAAATATATATATATATAATATATATATATACATATATATATATATATACACACACATATAAAGATAAATTAAATATAAATAAAACGTCCAAGTTTCAAAGTCCACCACAGGATGACCGCTCTATCCCCTGGAAGATGGTGCAGCCTCTGTCCCTCTCCACCACGCTGGCCTTAATCTGGTCTGGATCACTGGCAAACACGAGAGCAGCCTACCAAAAGGCAAACAAACAAGAGAAAGAGAGAATGCGTCCCCTTATTCCCCCCTCCCCCCATACATACACCCCCGGGGGGGAAGGGTGGGGTTCTAGTGTATTAATAATTATTGATTACAGGGCGGAACTTCGAGATGGAACGCGGGGGGAGGATGGGGGGTGGAGGAATGGGGGAGAAAGAATGGGGGAGTGGGAGAGAGGAAGAATGGGGGAGTGGGAAAGAATGGGGGGACAATGGGATGGGGAGAATGAGAGGGGAATGGGAGGAGGATGGGGAACAATGAGAAGAGGGGAATGAGGGGGAATGGGGGGGAGAAAGGGGGGAGGGGAGTGAACACCCGAAATTGGGAAATCATACTGACACGAGAAACTTTCGACCCCCCCCCATGCAGTGGCGTACTTTATATATTTATTCTGGCTGACGCGAATATGTTTTGTTCAAAGAACGGGGACGGAGGGGGAGGGGGGCAGGAGGAGGAGGAGGAGGAGGAGGAGGAGGAGGAGGAGGAGGAGGAGGAGGAGGAGGAGGAGGAGGAGGAGGAGGAGGAGGAGGAGGGTGGGGAACCTCTCGAGACCCTTCGAGGAACCGAGATCGGTTCAAAGTGGAATTAAGTAGTTTGGCGCAATTCCGAACTGAGGAACGAAAGTAGGTCGCCGTCAGGAACAGACAACATTCATATAAATCCATGTGTGATCTTGTGAAGGGTGCGTGTTAACAAAATGTAATTGAAATATACACCTCCCTAAAAAATTACTATATATATATTATATATATATATATATATATATATATATATATATATATATATATATATTTATATATATATATATATAATAAAAACAAACTAAATAGAAATAAATAGATTAATAAATAAAGTCGATTTCATACTGAATAAACTTCTATTTTGTGTTTTATAGAAATTAATGAAAAAAGTCGTTTCTCGCTAATAGATATTTTCCCCCCATTTCGAAAAATAATAATTTACGGTATTCGATATACGACAACAAATTGGATGTAATAAAACTTTTGTTTGTGAACACTTCATTTAGCCAATAGGCGTTAAGAGAAATATGATTTCCTGCACAGTGGACGATAACCCATAATATTTAATTTCAATGAAAGTAGTATTTCTTTACATATATATATATATATATATATATATATATATATATATATATATATATATACATATATACATATATACATACATATATATGTGTGTGTGTGTGTGTGTGTGTGTTTGTGTGTGCGTGTGTGTGTATTGTTCGAGCTTGGGCTATATCACTTTCTAAGCTATATCAAATATGTGTGTATCTATCCAATTGTAACTTACAGTGTGTGTGTGTGTGTGTGTGTGTGTGTGTGTGTGTGTGTGTGTGTGTGTGTGTGTGTGTGTGTGTGTGTGTGTTACAAGATTTCCATGCAATTACAAAAATAAATCGTGCGAATTCCCAACAAGTCTATCTCTCATAAGAGATATAAATATAGATAGAAAATAGATTGAGACAGAATAGAGAAAGAGAGAGAGGAAGAGACACGAGAGAGAGAGAGAGAGAGAGAGAGAGAGAGAGAGAGAGAGAGAGAGAGAGGGGGGGGAAAGAGAGAGGAGGGGGAAAGAGAGAGGAGGGGGAAAGAGAGAGGGGAGAGAGAGATGGGTGGGAGGTAGGGGGAGAGAGAGGGGGAGAGAGAGAGAGAGAGAGAGAGAGAGAGAGAGAGAGAGAGAGAGAGAGAGAGAGAGAGAGAGAGAGAGCAAGAAGTCTGACATCGACCGAAACACCAAATCTAGCACAACTCTAGAACAGGAGTACTTTACTCGCTGAGCGATCATTTCTGAAAAGACCGAAAACCAAAGAAACACTGTCAACGCCTCTTAGACCATTATGGTCATCGTTGATACTGAACGAAAAGGACCATCAGCCTTATTCTAACCATCCATAAGGATGTCCATTACTACACAGACTTATTCATTACATTCTAAACAGGTCTACCAACTGTTCAGGTGAAAACAGGCGCACCACAGATGAGCGAAATGTGAATATGTGCCGCTAAGAATAACATAAAAAGTAACAGAAAAAAAAAATAATTAACACGTTTAAACCAATCTTTGATGTTCCATTTGTACAATTTTGCTGACAAAATAATAACAGTGGTAAATGCCGTAGAAATACTATACCTTGATATACGATCTGC
>NC_134811.1:15283206-15320706 GCF_046742065.1 Oratosquilla oratoria
GTGTGCATATGTGTGCATGTGTGTGCTGGTGGCCATCGTAATCTTGCAACCAACAAACATTTTTTTCGCAGAGAAAGAAAACGTTTGGTCGGTTCGGTACTTTCAACCCCAACAGTAACCCCGTGACGAAGTTCACAGAAGGCCCGGTGGATCCCTCTAAATATTTTATTCTGTTTAGCGACAGGTTATTTTTAATCCATCTTTGTGGACACTGCACTGGTGGCGTCATCGGAGGTGTGCTGGTCTCGCATTCGTTTCACTGTGGGTTCGAATCCCGCACTACTTTCCGGTTCTCAGCAGTGGTTATTAATTACCTGTTCCTAACAGTCCCCAAAGCGCATAGTAGGACAAAGGTGGCGGCTTCGGCCGCGGCTACTTAACGACGTTAAAGACATTGACAGACTGGAAAGAGTACAACGGCGAGCCACAAAACTGATTCCAAATATCAAAAATAAATCATACGAAAATCGACTAAAACACATGAATCTGTTTTCCCTAAAAAAGCGTAGACTCAGAGGTGACTTGATACAGGTCTTTAAGATTTTAAAGGGAATGACAACATCAAAAGTGACAAAATTTTCACATTGAATGAGAATCAGACAAGAAACAATGGTCTCAAACTGTCCGGAAATAGATTCAATTTGGAAGTAGGTAGAAACAACTTTGCCAACCGTGTAGTTAATGAATGGAATAAACTTCCTGCACAGGTAGTGCAATGTAGTTCAGTTCGAAGCTTTAAGAATCATTTAGATAAATACCTAAGTAAGATGCTGTAATGATTATAATTTATCTTATATTATTTGTTTTTGTTTTGTTATCATTTGTCTGTCTGATTTTCATTTATTATTAGTTATATATCAATTTATTATTATTTACTATTTACCTGTTTGTTTATTATTTTAACTATACCTATGCATTTATTTATGTATTTCATTTGTTATTTACATTATTATAGTTTTTATTTATTATTTTATTATTATGATTTTTTTTTTTTCTTTTGCATCCGACCAAGATATGGATCAAAAGGTCTCCTGTCGGCATGCTCCGCCTTTGTAATCCTTTGTGGATGCTTGTAGATTAAAAAAATCTCATTTAATCCACCAAAGGGGGGAAGGCAGTGATCCTCCATTTACATATTATTCTGGTTAATGCCAAGCGATTATATTCAGATGGGGGTGGGAGAGGAAGCATTTTGGTGCTAAAATGTGAATACTTGGCACCATATGGCACCTGGAGGCTGTGCGTGGTGACAGACACCATCTCCCCACCCTGCCGGTGGATCGCCCCCAACCCCCGGAGGTTCTCCAACTTGCCCACGAGACCTATGCTTATGTAGTGCTGTTGTTTGACCTCCTGGGAGGAAAACCACTTCATCACTAGTTAGAAAGAATCACTAGGTATTCCATTACCACTAGTTTTCGGCTTGTGGGCCATTTTGTGGTCCGCTAAGGGTCGATGGTCCACCGGTTGTGGCCCGATGAGACGGGGCCTTGCGTGGGCTTTATCAGCCAAACCCATCTGGCTGACCGACTGATGGACGGACTGGCTGACCTGCTGGCGACAAAAACCAAACCAATGCTTTCACTCCACCAGTGTAGAACGAGGCGACTCCTGGTGGGATGCTGCGATTGTGCCATTTATCTAATTTATTCATTCGTTAAGTAAATAATTCATAAATCATTGATTGAATCAGTAAATATTTCAATAAATTTAATATTTTTCATCATCAATCTTTGTCAATATGAATTTATTGATACTTTAACAACGAATAAACAAAGTAAATAAACAATTGGTGATAATTTAAGAAATAAACATCTTGCTAAATCAAATAGAACTTCATTATTCATATTTACTAATATTAATACTTTTTAAAAAAAATTAAAAAGGATACAAAACAAATAATTCATCATTTCTTTTCTCTAAGACGGATGAGCATTTGGTTGGTTAGACTAGATTAGGTTAGGTACATTTGGTCGGTTGACGTTGGTTAACTCTGGATAATACAAGTAACATTTCGCGGAAAATCCAAAGAGACAAATTTGAAAATATAATAATCCAAGGCGATGCTAAAGATACACATATATACTAAAAGGAGCTCTTCTTCCTTATAAGGCCGGTGGCCAGCATAGGCACCCATCCACCAATCCACACTTTACCCATCTGTCCTTTTTATCTGAACTCCTTACGGATGCTCAATATGCCATGGCAATGTTGGGGATACCTCAGCATAATACTGCTCGCTATTTTGCTACAAGCTGCAGCATGAAGAGATCTACTCTGGAGTCATCCGAAGCATGCTGGTCTCGCATTCGCTTAGTTGTGGGTTCGAATCCCGCACTCCTCTCCGATTCCCAGCAGTGACTGTTACCTGCCCTGTCACAGTTCCCAATGCACATAAGAAAGCAAAGGTGACGGCTTCGGCCGCAGTTGCTCAGCGCCTCCTGGCGTAGGCTCCTCACCACCTTTCCTCTAGAATATTAGAAGCTGTGACTAGTATGCTCACAATCCTAGACAGAAAAAATAAAATAAGGAAAATAAGATAAAAGCCACTAAGGAAAGCACGTATTTTTCTTCAACTCGATAGAAAAAAGAGCAAGAGAGAGAGAGAGAGAGAGAGAGAGAGAGAGAGAGAGAGAGAGAGAGAGAGAGAGAGAGAGAGAGAGAGAGAGAGAGAGAGAGAGAGAGAGAGAGAGAGAGAGAGAGAGAGAGAGAGAGAGAGAGAGAGAGAGAGAGAGAGAGAGAGAGAGAGAGAGAGAGAGAGAGAGAGAGGTAATTTCAACGTGGTCAGAGGACGTCTGTACTAACCCCACCAAAGTAGTTTCCCCTTGTCCGCAGTCGTTTCGGTGACCCACCGACCCAACAACAAACATCCAGGGGGAGGGAGAGGGAGAGGGCGATAGGCTATAACTGGAATAACGAACAATTAATCCAAATAACTGAGCCATACGAGGTCATCACAGCGATTGCTCTTTAATCAGCAGACGAGTGATTGTCTTAATTAGTCTCCAATCCAGGTCATTAGGCCTACGGGGGAGTGACAGCTTCCCCCCTCGGAAAGGGAGGGAGGAGGAGGAAGGGGGTGGGTGACTAATCACCACACAGAGTTTAGACACTAACTTGAATACGGTGGGGGATGGGGGGGAAGAGTGACAGATAAACAGAGGGAAAGGGAGAGAAGATGGAAAATGAGAGGGTGGGAGGGAGAAAGAGTATATATATATATATATATATATATATTATATATAAATATATATATATATATATATATATATATATATATATAGCGAGAGAGAGGCAGAGAGAGAGGAGAGGGGGCGGGGAAGAGGTACATGTGTAGAATATTATGGAGAAAAGAGAAGGGAAACAATTGAAGAAGAGTAGAGAGAACAGTGGAAAGAAGAGGTGAGAGGAGCGTGGAAGAGATTAAAGGAGATGGACATGGGAAAATAGGAAATGAAAAGAGAAAATAACGGATGCAGAGAAAAAATCAGAGGTTGAAAACGAGACAACAAAGAAGGAAGAGAAGGAAAGAAAGGGAAAAAGAAGATGAGAGAAAGATGGGAGAACAGGGAAAGGAGAGCGGGTAGATGGAAGAGGAATAGGAAGGGGAAGGGGAGAGGGAGAGTGAGGTGGAGAGGAGAGGAGAGGAGAGGAGAGGAGAGAAGAGGAGAGAAGAGGAGACGAAAAGAGAGGAGACGAGAGGAGAGGATAAAGGTGGGAGTGGGGGAAGAGACCTCGGAGAAAGATGGGGAAAGATGGTGAAACGGTGAAAAAACCAGCTGGTTGTCACACACGGAGAGACAAGGGGCTTGGCAGGACCCAATATTTCATTTCCCTATCTCGCTCTCAGACATTCTATCCAGCTGGCGACAGACGGTATCTCCTTTCCAGACACTCCATCCAGCTGGAGACAGACGGTTCCTGTCCAGCTAGAGACAGACGGTCCCTGTCCAGCTGTGAACAGAAGGTCCCTATACAGCCGGTTCCCTGCTGCGCACGGCTGTTATCTACTGAAGAATGACACAATGAAACTCGTTGATGTAATTCTTCTTCCCTTCCCAAATTCCCACGGCACAGGACGACTCAATTTCAGTCTTAATGAGCCAATACAGAACCACTCCGTCCCTGTAGTCTGTCCGAATCGAAGCCAGAGTGGGAGCTTCCTTGAGAGGCTAGGATTGATTAGAATTATGAAGTTTATTCTCTTGTTTCAGGCAGTTGGCCGCTTGAATATCAACATGGGCTGCATCACGACCCGCCTCCCCGTCCCAGTCCCCGCTCCACGTCCGCCCTCCGCCGCCTCTTGGTCTCGTTTCGTTATTTGTCCATCCTTTAGCTGAATAAAACCATCTGGCGACCGGACCATACATACAACACACACACACATTATATATATATATATATATATATATATATATATATATATACATATACAGTAGACACATTTATCGACCACAATCCATTTTAATTCTAAGCTATCAACATCGAGAGACTCGAGGAGGCATACATGCAGAAATTGAAACGTGATTCAGCCAAGGACTCGAACCTACGCTAGCACGTGAGAAGTGATAGTGACTCTGTTACTGTGTTTCAACGGATCACGTCCCCAGCTTTCATATGTTCTGCTTTGCACCAGGCCTTTTTATTCAGATCGGAGAACGCCCCTCCCACAACCACCACCAACAACAAGGACCATCCCATTCTGTGGGTCAGGGGACGATCCCCTCGCCTCCATTACAGCGTCACGTTACATCTGTCCCCGTCTGTTCGTGACGTCACGCTTGTCCGTCACGCCTGTCCAATTTGAGTGACAGAGGGGTCGTTGGACACGTTGAGCACGTTCGACATGTTCGCCTCGAGCCTCACGTTTTACGTCGGAAAAGTGTGTCAGTGCGCCAGACTCGGCCGGAGTCGACTGGGTCCAGGTGTGTGTGTGTGTATATATATATATATATATATATATATATATATATATATATATATATATATATATATATAAAAGTAACAGTCACTGCCGGGGGTCGGAGGGGTGCGGTGCTCGAACCCATAACTAAGCGAATCCGAGACCAGCGCACGTTCTAAAAGGTATCGGGAGTTTATGCTCAGAAATAATGTCTTCATTAGTACAAAACTAAAGAATGAACACACACACACACACACGCACGCACACACAGAATGTATAGCACATTTGGAGAATGAGAAGTAGGTGTACACCGTGCATACACCGTACACACACACACACACACACATATGTACCCACATAACGTGAACAAAGAAAGTCCTTCAAGACGAAATAAATTCTAAGCCAAATTTGAAGGAATGAGAAAAAAGCGAAGCTCTTTTCCGTATATAACTATTAGGTAAAATAAACATACAGAGTATATGAAGATTGTGTGTGTGTGTGTGTGTGTGTGTGTGTGTGTGTGTGTGTGTGTGTGTGTGTGTGTGTGTGTGTGTGTGTGTGTGTGTGCGCGCGCGTCAGTATGTAATATAAATGTGTCATGTACATAAGTACATATACGCGCGCACGCACGCACACACACACACACACACACACACACACACACACACACACACACACACAACCACTTATCGTAATTCATTCAGACATGTACACACTTTCCCTGTGTACAGCTCGCGCGCCCGGCCACGTCATCCCCTTCCGCTCGCTCAGCTTCTGTTCCATCCGTCCGTCCGGTTCCAGGCTCTGTATCCTCCTCCTCCTCCTCCTTCACTTTCTCCTCCTCTTCTTCCTTCACCTCCTCCTCCTTCACCTTTTCCTCCTCTTCCTACTTCACTTTTTGCTCCTCTTCCTCCTTCACCTCATCCTCCCCTTCCTTCTTTACCTCCTCCTTCACAATCACCACAACCTCCTCCTCCTCCTCCATCACAACCACTATCAACACCACCACCACACACTTCCTTCGGACTTCCCTGCCAGTCGCTCGGTGTCCTTTCATTGGTATTCACAACCTCTCGCACACACGCACGCACGCACACACACACACACACACACACACACACACACACACACACACACACACACGAGACCAAACGGCCTACGCTAAGCAATTCTATGTCCCTTACCACTTGTCATCCGTATCCATAGATTATTTAATCTTCTCTTAAAACAGCTCATTGTTTCAGTGCTCACTAACTACATGGTTACTAAGTCTATTCCACTCGTTAACCACTCTGTTGGAAAACTAGTTTTTGCCTATTTTCTTAACACACACACACACACACACATGCACACACACACACACACATGCACACACACACACACACACACACACACACACACACACACACACACACACAATGTGGAATTGCTTAGGTGATTTAGCCCAAATTCAAACAATACGAGTTTAAATCTAAATATGACAACTGGAGATCAAGGATGTAGATTAACTTGGAACTGTAAATGAATTTCTAGTCTAGGTATGTTAGACAATTAGAGAATAGGTGACGGGACCTAACGAGCGTTACTCCTTTTCTGTATACTACAATAAGGTAAACAGACACACACACACACAAGAATTTAAGACCAATGTAGATATTCCCAGATACAAAGACGGGTCTCTACGAGCATAGCTCAAATTCCCATATAATACAACTAGGTAAATACATACACACACACACACACACAAGAATTTAAGAACAAATTAGATATTGCGAGATACAAGGACGGGTTACTACGAGCATAGCTCCCCTTCCCGTATAATACGAGGTAAACACAACGAGGTCGCTGCGCTTCGAGTCGTTACTCCAACTCTCATGGGCGGGGAGTTGGGGTGTGTGCGCATGTAAAGTCACAGCATTACCCATAGATCGGTCATACGAGCTCTGAGCTCTCTTCCCTGAGAGAAACTGCTGTCGATCACGGGTCCAGCACGTGATCCAAGGACCAAGGTGAGCGCGCGCGCGCACACACACACACACACACACACACACACACACGCACACACACGAGATCAGCAGGCATTCCTCAGTGCGCGGACAGGATGTGCAGTTTCTTCATTTATGAACAATGTTTTTGAAGCCAAGTCTCAAGACTTATTTTCAGTTTAAAAATCTAACAAGTTACTTTTACAAAACTGGTTAGATGTGGTTAAATACAATTATATTTTTAGAACAGATGCAAATTAACATAAAAATATATGAATTCCAATGTGCATTCAGACTAAATATAATAAAGTAAAAATCATTAAAGTATCTTTATTTGACTTCACCATTTTACTTTAGTCACCCCTTCACCTTCGTTTTCTTTGGTCACGAGAAGCCCAACACTGACCACCTTCAACTTTTATTGGGATCTCTACCACACAGGACCCCAGCTGGGATCCCAAGGACAGAGGGGTGAGGGTGCGGGGTTGAGGGGTGAGGGTGAGGGTGAGGGGTGAGGGGTTGAGGGACAAATTTTGTTTACATTAAGAAGGGGGTTAGGGAATGTGGGAGGGGGAGATTTCAAACTGCTAAATCTTAGTTCCCATCCCCCTCACTGTAGACCTATACCTCTTCAAATTTGACTTATGTTCAATGTTCATACATGGATAAGTGAAGATATATATAAACGAAACATAGGATGTAACTTCCATCATACCATATAGAAAATGCAAAAACTTTCTCCCGAGAGAGAGAGAGAGAGAGAGAGAGAGAGAGAGAGATAGAGAGAGAGAGAGAGAGAGAGAGAGAGAGAGAGAGAGAGAGAGAGAGAGAGAGAGAGAGAGAGAGAGAGAGAGAGAGAGAGAGATAGAGATTCTTAGAACAGGACGTGTTTAAAATTCACCCCATCTAACCCTAAATCATATAGCTGTGACTCACACGCACACACACACACACACACACACATACACGCACACACACACACATACACACACACGCGCCAGCTGTGTTTGCGACGATGCAGATCACGTGATTAGGGTTCTCTCCTGCTCGCAGTGTCAGCGCATGCGTAGTTGCAACTGTTTGTTGACATGCAGTGGCAAGTGTGCACACGTGGGGTGGCCGCCGCCGCCTAAAGCATTATTTGCACGCACGTGGCTTTCTGCCTCGTGCCTTCTCCTACCCCTGTGATGTCGACATTACACTCTTTATTCTGTCTACCGTCAGGAGAATTTTATTCACCCTATGAGAAGCCTCACATCAACCGGTTCATCCGTGTATAACTTTATATATTTGATTCTGGTGAGCGCCAGGCGAATTTATTTGGCTGAAACGGGAGATGGACGCGAATGTGCTTAAGTGACTACAACAGTGATGGGTGAAACACTACACTAAAAAGAGGCTCCTCCTTATCAATATATACAAGTATATATTTTCGTACTTATTCTTGATCCACGCTACAACCTTCCATACCAAGTGGTCCTCTTGTCATATTCATATAAAGTTGTGTATTTCTTGGTATTAATCTTATCTGTTGTATATTCATCCATTCCAATTAATACCATTTCCAAGAAGACCTAGTTCTCGACCAAATGGTCTCCCAGCAATTTATTGTATTCCTATTTTGTTGCATTTTTTTTAATCTGTTGCATTCTGTCGTTCATTGTATCATCTTAAGAAATCCCCCCAGTTATGACCAAGGCTTAGGATTCCGAGAGAGACTGGGACACGTCAATTCCATAAAAACGGTTGTCATGGGAACAGGCGCGCATGCAAGCGAGCGAGAGCACGGCGCGCAAGCAAACACGCGCAAGCAAGCACGTGCGCAATCCTTCTTTGCCCAAGTGACTGTGCAGGGGGTCGGGGAGGTGAGGGGGGAAGCTAGGGGGGTTGGGGGGTGAGAGTGAGCTTGTCCGCGGTTGTAGGTAAACATTTGGGCGCTATCCTCGTGGACTCTGCCAACGTGGCCAGCGACAAAGGAGGGAGGAACGGAGGGAGGGAGGGAAGGAGGGGAGAAAGGGAAGAAGGGAAGAAGGGAGGGAGGGAGGGAGGAAGGGAGGGAGGAAGGGAAGGAGCAAGGGAGGGAGGGATGGGTGATGGAAAGGAGGAAGGGAGGGAGGGAGGGAGGAAGGGAGGGACGGAGGGAGGGAGGGAGGGAGGGAGGAAGGGAGGAGGGAAGGAAAGGAGGGAGGAGGGAAGGAAAGGAGGGAGGAGGGAAGGAAAGGAGGGAGGAGGGAAGGAAAGGAGGGAGAAGGGAAGGAAAAAAGGGAGGAGAGGAAAGGAAGGATGGAGGAAGGAAGGGAAGGATGGAGGTTGGAAGGAAAGGAGGGATGAAGGAAGGGAAAGATAGAGGAAGAAAGGGACGGATAGAGGAAGGGGGGAGGGAGGGGAGGGGAGGGGAGGGGAGGAGAGAGAGAGAGAGAGAGAGAGAGAGAGAGAGAGAGAGAGAGAGAGAGAGAGAGAGAGAGAGAGAGAGAGAGAGAGAGGGGGGGGGGCAAAATGAGGATGTGGTAGAGTGACCCCCAGCCTGGCCCCTGTACACGATCTGATTTCTGACATAACAAAATATGGAGATTCTGTCACCGAATTTGTTGCGACAGAGAATTAGAAATAAACAAATACAAAAATAGATCAATGAAAAAATAGGTAAATAAACTAAAAAAAAAAAAAAAAAAATCTGTAAAATATTGAGAATATTAATGGAAAATAGATAAAAAAAAAACAGAGACAAAAAAGTGAATACATGTCCAGATCACTCCTCCTCCTGTCCACCTCCTCTGCCTCCTCTTCCTCCTCCTCCTCCCCCACCTCCGAGGTGCTTTGCCCCGACTCTTGTTTCGTCTTCGGGGGGGAGGGGCACCCCCTCCCCCCCCGCCTCGCCTTTTACAACTCGACTTCACTCCCCGGCTGTACATTGCCTTAATTTTACAACCTGGCCCACGATCTGGCGCAGTACATTGCCTCTCTCGCGCCCACTCCATCTCCTGAAGAGAAAGAGAGAGAGAGAGAGAGAGAGAGAGAGAGAGAGAGAGAGAGAGAGAGAGAGAGAGAGAGAGAGAGAGAGAGAGAGAGAGAGAGAGAGAGAGAGAGAGAGCGCCTTCCTTCCTCCCAACACTTTCCAAGGGACGAGATGGTTTACGTGGACACGGAGGGGAGAGGGGAGGGGGAAGAGGGGCAAGAGGGAGGGGAAAGAGAGATAAGGAGGGAGAGAGGGAACAGGGAAGAGGGAAGAAGGGAGGGATAAGTATGAGAGGTGAGAGAGGGAAGAGGGGAGGGAGAGGTATGAGAGGCGGGAGAGGGAAGCGGGGAGGGAGAGGGAAGAGGGGAAGAAGGGAGAGGGAAGAGGGGGAGAAGGGAGGGGGGAGAAGGGAGGGGGGAGAAGGAAGAGAGGGGACGAGGGAGAGAGGAGGGGAGGGAGAGAGGAGGGGGAGGGGGGAGATGAGGGAGAGGGGGAGGGGGAGAAGGAAGAGAGGGGATGAGGGAGAGAGGAGGGGAGGGAGAGAGGAGGGGAGGGAGAGAGGAGGGGAAGGGAGAGAGGGGAGGGAGGGAGAGAGGAGGGGAGGGAGGGAGAGGAGGGAGGGAGGGAGGGAGGAGGGAAGAGGGAGGGGAGGAGAGAGGAGGGGAGGGAGAGAGGAGGGGAGGGAGAGAGGAGGGGAGGGAGAGAGGAGGGGAGGGAGAGACGAGGGGAGGGAGAGAGGAGGGGAGGGAGAGAGGAGGGGAGGGAGAGAGGAGGGGAGGGAGAGAGGAGGGGAGGGAGAGAGGAGGGGAGGGAGAGAGGAGGGGAGGGAGAGAGGAGGGGAGGGAGAGAGGGGAGGGAGAGAGGGGACGGGGAGAAAGGAGGGGAGATGAGATGGGAGAGGGAAGAAGGGAAGGAGAAGGGAAAGGGAAGAAGTAAGAGAGGGAGATCAGGGTAGGGGAGATGGGAAGGGCAGGAGAGATGGGGAGGGTATGGGAGATGACAGGGATGGGGAGATGAGGGGGTAGAGGAGATGAGGACATGAGAGGGGAAATGGGGAGGGGATAATTGTTCACTGTAAACCCGAGGCCCGTTTTCATGCTCGTCCGACAAGAGCTCTGGAGATGCTGTGTGAAGGGCAGTGACGTCACAAGTGTGACGTCATAGACTGACGCCATAGCTGACGTCAAAGACTGACCTCATCCCTTCGAAATACATCTTTATACAAACACACACCATACAACGATCTATTTATCTGACTGAAGGCGGTTGGAGACCTTAGGGTAAATCAGCGGACCACGGGGGGGTGGAAGTGGAGGAAAGGTGGGGGTGGAAGTGGAGGAAAGGTGGGGGGAAAGGGGGAAAGGGGAAAGAACACAAGAAGAGGACACAGAAACTCATAAGTCGATAGTAGCTTGTGGCTGACGTCAACGCAACCAATTACGCGCCAATCTGCCCTCCCCACCCCCCAGCCACGTCATTGCGTTCGAGGCGGCGCGGAAGGAAAGGGGGGAAGGGGGGAGGCCGAGTCCTCCCCTCTCCCCCTCCCCCATGACGTCAACGGAAATTTAAGGTCACTTTACATTGTAAAGTCTGCCAGCTGTGGGGGAGGTGCGGGGCGCCTCCCCCCGTATGTAAATGGGGCCTGCCAGCCACCTTACTATCGGAAGCCACCATGATCCAATGAAGACGGAGTGAATGGGAGGAAGAGAAGGAGTGGAAGGATGAGGAGGAGTGGGAATGGAAGTATGAGGAGGAGTAGGAGTGGGAGTGGGAGTGGAAGGATGAGGAGTGGGAGTGGAAGGATGAGGAGGAGGAGTGGGAGTGGGAGAGGGGGAGGAGTGGGAGTGGGGGAGGAGGGTGGGAGTGGGGGAAGGAGAGTAGGAGTGGGAGTGGGGGAGGAGTGGGAGTGGGGGAGGAGTGGGAGTGGGGGAGGAGGAGTGGGAGTGGGGGAGGAAGAGTGGGAGTGGGGGAGGAGTGGGAGTGGGGGAGGAGTGGGAGTGGGGGAGGAGTGGGAGTGGGGGAGGAGTGGGAGTAGGGGAGGAGTGGGAGTGGGGGAGGAGGAGTGGGAGTGGGGGAGGAGGAGTGGGAGTGGGGGAGGAGTAGTGAGAGTGGGGGAGGAGTGGGAGTGGGGGGAGGAGTGGGAGTGGGGGTAGGAGTGGGAGTGGGGGGAGGAGTGGGAGTGGGGGGAGGAGTGGGAGTGGGGGAGGAGTGGGAGTGGGGGAGGAGTGGGAGTGGGGGGAGTGGGAGTGGGGAAGGAGTGGGAGAGGGGGAGGAGTGGGAGAGGAGTGGGTGTGGGGGAGGAGTGGGAGTAGGGGAGGAGTGGGAGTGGGGGAGGAGTGGGAGTGGGGGAGGAGTGGGAGTGGAGGAGGAGGAGTGGGAGTGGGGGAGGAGGAGTGGGAGTGGGGGAGGAGGAGTGGGAGTGGGGGAGGAGGAGTGGGAGTGGGGGAGGAGTGGGAGTGGGGGAGGAGTGGGAGTGGGAGGAGTGGGAGTGGGGGAGGAGTGGGAGTGGGGGAGGAGGAGTGGGAGTGGGGGAGGAGTGGGAGTGGGGGAGGAGTGGGAGTGGGAGGAGTGGGAGGAAGAGGGAAAGGAGGGGGAGTATAAGGGGAAGAGGGGGATATACAATAACTGGGTAACTCCGCCATATCGCCCATTTTCCCTGCCAAATTAATCAGGAGTGCCGCCAGGCGATTTTATTCATCTCCGTGGCAATCTCCCCACCCACCCACCCCACCTCAGTTGCAAAGTGGTTGTTACCCCCTTCGATTATACCCCCCCCCCGCTTCCTGACCAGGTGCCACTTTCCCCTTTTGGTCTGGCTACCCCCCCAACTTTTCCCCCCAAATGTATAGACCCTTCTTGGCTCCACTCCTACTCCCCCTCCTCTTCCCCTTCTTCCTCCTCCTACTCCTCCTCCTCCTCCTCTTCCCCTTCCTCCTCCTCCCTCTCATAAGAGTCACGAAAGGGTTGAAATATTGGAATTCCCGACGGGGCGAAGGAGAAACCTTGTCGCAGAAATGGAAACCAACTGAATGTGTGTGTGTGTGTGTGTGTGTGTGTGTGTGTGTGTGTGTGTGTGTGTGTGTGTGTGTGTGTGTGTGTGTGTGTGTGTGTGTGTGTGTGTGTGTGTGTGTGTGTGTGTGTGCGTGTTTACTGTGTGCATGTATATTATATTATATATCACACACACACAAACATACATATACAGTAATGCTGCTTTACCCAATAAACCGTATATTATTATTATTATTATTATGTGAGCGCGCGTATATATGTTTGTGTGTATTTACCTAGTTGTATTTACCTAGTTGTATTTTACGGGAAGGGGAGCTATGCTCGTAGGGTCCCGTCTTCATATCTCATTTTATCTAAACTATTTTTAAATTCATGTATTGTTTTTGCACACACCACTTTCTCATCTAACTTGTTCCAACTGTTTATTACTCTGTGAGGAAAGCTATTCTTTTTCAAGTCTCTTCTATAGCTGTCTTTTTTTTATTTTCTTTCCGTGTCCTCTCGTATTTCTGTCATCCCATTTTATCAGATTCTCTCTGTCAGTAATTGTGTGCACGTGTGTATGTCTGTACTGTCTGTATATATGTGTGTTTGTATATGTATGTATGGCCTCGTAGAGAAAGCGACACATTGTTCTTTTACAACATCGAGAGAAACCAGTGACGTGTATAAAGTCTGAATACACTCGACCACGGTTTTCCACGTGATTGTCGAGTATACGTGTGAGTGGACATACGGATGTGCATCCATTTTTTTCAAACGTCAGCACATGATTCATACATGGGAGCACACACACGCGCACACGCACACACACACACACACACACACACACACACTCACACACACACACACACCGACTCGACGGCGCAGTGATAGCATTCGCTACCACTGCTACAGCGGTCCGAGCTTGAATCCGGCCCAGGGCTAAAATAATTTCAATATCGTTGCGTTCCGGTCCGGGCTGTTACTCCAACTCTCGTGGGCGAGGAGTTTGTTTGTTTGTGTGTGTGTGTGTGTGTGTGTGTGTGTGTGTGTGTGTGTGTGTGTGTGTGTGTGTGTGTAAGGTCAAAGCATTACCCATAGATCGGTCATATGAGCTCTGAGCTCTCTTCCAGGAGGGTATAAACTGACGATCACGAGTCCAACACGTGATCCAAGACCTTGGTGAATCGCACAATGAAATCTACTCGAGATCTTTGAGGCGGCGTCCAATTCTTTCAGGGTCATTATCTGCTCAAGCAATTGGCGCTTGGATCTGAGGCCCTTCCAAATGCTCCTAAAACCACCCGTAGGTTTCAGAGTGTCACTCGAGTACAAAATAAGGACGAGTTCTGATGAGTTCTGCCAAGTTCCTCAAGGTGGGTACATTTGACCACGTTAAAATTCAGCTCTTCTTCCCTCTGTATACACTCAACAATTCAGTTTTTTCTCCAACTCTATGTTAGAAACGAATTATCGAATCAAGAATTGTTAAGATTTCGGAACTTCGGTTCCTAATATTGGATGGTTTTCGAATTTCAGAAGTTCCCCATTACAGAGAGACCTATCTGTTCGAAATAAAGAAGTTCCCAGCAACAGAGAGACTTATATGTTCGAAATAAAGAAGTTCCCAATAACAGAGAGACCTATCTGTTCGAAATAAAGAAGTTCCCAATAACAGAAAGACCTATCTGTTCGAAATAAAGAAGTTCCCAATAACAGAGAGACCTATCTGTTCGAAATAAAGAAGTTCCCAATAACAGAAAGACCTATCTGTTCGAAATAAAGAAGTTCCCAATAACAGAAAGACCTATCTGTTCGAAATAAAGAAGTTCCCAATAACAGAGAGACCTATCTGCACTAGTGTCCGTTCACTTCGCCTGCCTCACCACGCTTGCATCTGCATCGGGGGGGGGGGGGGGGGGGTTGATGTCACGCCAAACAAATTATTATTAACTCCCCCTTCCCCCCCCAACGCCCATTTTACCGTGTATATCTCAAGCTTCCTTCTTTTGGCGCCAACGCTGTCGCATATGTCCTTCTTGCCCGGGGGATACACTTTCCATGAGGTCATCATCGTCGTCATTTATGGGAGTGAGTCAGTTAGAATGACGGAAATCGACTGTGGAGCAATCACGGCCCTTTGTAATGAATCGGCTTTGCATCACGATATACGTGCAGGGTCTCCAACCGTACGGCATTGTACGCACACACACACACACACACACACACACACGATACTTTCCCACGTGCCGTCCAGTTATGAACATAAGGTCCGATGAAAAATAAACCAAAATACATAAAGAATAAAATAAGATAAATCATGAATAGTTGTAGTAGTACTAATAATAATATGATAAACCATTATACTAATAATAGTAACAAGTGATGATAATTATAATAATAATATTAATTATAATAACCAGATACTTTCTTGCGTATCGTCTTAGTTTCTGGCAGCCAAAATGGAGAAAATTGCCGCAGTCATTTGTCACGAATGAATGGACTGAGCCCCCCCCCCCCGCCTCTTACTTGCCCCCAAGACCAATGGCACTGACCCACTTTGCACGGACATGCAAATCAAAAAATCTTCTTGATTCGGTTCAACGTCAGGGACTGCCTATTCAGAAGAGATGAGGGCAGCGTCGCCTTGCAAAGGCCTTTTCGAACCGGCAGGGCATCTAATATAATTTGATGCCCATCTCTTACTAGGAACTCGCGTGGTGCCAGGTAGGACTCGAACCGCCTATACAGCGACATTCTAACCCTCTCAGCCAGCGAGCATCCCGATTAATTTTTATTATTAATAAACTAAAACAAAGTGAATATGTACGTGTCAAACTGTGTGTGTGTGTGTGTGTGTGTGTGTGTGTGTGTGTGTGTGTGTGTGTGTGTGTGTGTGTGTTTCACCATTGTCTTGGATCACGTGTTGGACTCGTGATCGACAGCTATTACCCTCCCGGGAGAGAACTAAGAGTTCATGTATGACCGATCTATGGGTAATGCTGACCTTACACGCACCCACACACACCCCAACTCCCCGCCCACGAGAGTTGGAGTAACGACTGGCAGTGCAGCGATACTGAAATTATTTCAGCCCTGGGCGGGATTCGAACCCGGACCGCCGTAGTTGTGTGTGTGTGTGTGTGTGTGTGTGTGTGTGTGTGTGTGTGTGTGTGTGTGTGTGTGTGTGTGTGTGTGTGTGTGTGTGTGTGTGTGTGTGTGTGTGTGTGTGTGTGCGTGCGCGCGCGTTCGAGCGTGACCCTGCGGCAGGAAGCGAAGCGCCCGAAGTCACGCGCCAGGAACGACATCGCCAAAGCCCCAAGGTCGCCCCGACCCTCCCCCTTGGCCCACACATGATCCATCGCCGACCCATCACGACGGCGGCAACGCCCTTTGATGACTTTATTCTGGTGAACGTCCAAATACAGAAGGAAATGGACAAGAACTGGTTTACTAAAAGTGGTCAACGAATGGAATAAACTTAGTAACCAAATATTGAGTCCTGAAACTATCGGTTGTTTTAAGAAAGGTTAGACAACTTTATGGATGGGGATAATAGGCGGTAAATGACATGGAACTGCCTTATGATCTCCTGCAGTCTCCTTCATTCTTATGTTCTTAATATACAAATTTTCATTCTGACGAACGACAGACCGTTTTCTTCGGATGAATGGGATCCACAGAAAATGCACCACACTTTATATCAACGCAGATTAATGAATGAATAATCAAATAAATAAAATTAATAAACAAGTAAATATATAACATATATGGCAAATAGATATTAAAATATTAACTAAAATGAAACAACAAAAATAGATTAACATACACAAAAAAAAAATACAAATAAAGAATACAAGCAAATCAATCAATGAACTTTGAAGACATATACCAAAAGGTCCTTATACCTTTATGACCGTGGGTAGGCCATACACTCATTTGTAACCTCTTTCCCAGCTTTATCCCTCCCAAAAAATACACACATAAAAGAATAAACAAACAAATAGATAGATAAACAAATAAATAACATAATAGATAAACGAATAAAGGCGGCGCCAGACACTAAATGGGCGCCTGGCGACCCGCCCATTTCCCGTCGCCGGATCGTCGATCCAAGACGATGACCCTGATCACGGGAACGTACCTGTCCTCGCGTGAGCACGCGTATCTCCACGTCGAAAGAACGGCAGCACGTAGACACATTAGTCACGTTTTAAAGAAAGAAAAAATTACTTGACACTACATTCCCCAATCACGCGATCTTAATACCCCTTTAAACCTCTTTGTCGAGAAGAGGTCAGGTAGGGTTACTTCGAGTAAAAAGTTCAGATAAGGTCACTTTGTATACTTCGAGAAAACAGGTCAGATAGGTCACTTTGTATACTTCGAGAAAACAGATCAGATAAGGTCACTTCACAGATTTCAAGAAAACAGTTCAGATTGGAGTCACTTCAGAGACTTCGAGAAAACAGGTCAGATGGGGTCACATAACAGACGTTCTCCTGAGGCACAGAAGCCCTAAGGCTAATGAGGAGTCAACCCGCCGCGAACACCGTCCAGTGCGCTACTGACACGTCCTCCACCTCCTCCTGCGGAAGGAGGAGTCCCTGAAGCTGACTCCAACTTCCCCTGGCGTGCCCTGAGTCACGCCAATCCGAAGAACCGACTGACGGAGGGCCGAGAAGAGCTCGACCACGTCAGCAGCCGTCGACCTCAAAACAATGGCCACCCCTCCTTCCCAACCATCTCCGACGGCGGAGCTATTTATGAGTCACTGTAAAACGTTTTCTGGTCATTCAAACAAATCCTCCGTTTTACAACGTTCGTTGTGGGTTGTCCGTGTGCACGAGTGTGGGAACATTTCTGTGTGTGTATGTGTGTGTGTGTGTGTGTGTGTGTGTGTGTGTGTGTGTGTGTGTGTGTGCGTGTGTGTGTGTGTGTGCGCGCACGCGCGGTTTAGGGGGTTGTATGGTTTACAAGTTATACCGTTCACTAATATGACACTAATGTTCTATAATCCGATAAGAAGTAAGAGTTACTATTCACAATATATAGATGGTACACACACGCGCGCACACGCACACAACACACACACACGCACACACACACACACACACACACACACACACACAAAATCTATTCATTCTCTCACTGTCATGGGTTTCCTCTGCTGAATAAAATCGCCTAAAGAGATGCATAAAGTATTAAAAAGTAATATACACTTTCCATGATGAACATCATATTTACGTAATGGATGCACCGGTGTATCTGTGTGTTGATCTTATGTAATCGTACATTTTCGATGTGTCTGATATTACTGCATACAATGGTGATGCGGAGGTACGCACGCACTCACGCATATTGCTTGTAATTTTATTCTTATGTAAAATTAATTCTTGTCATCTTTTCCTCTTTCTAGCCACCTCTCACTCACTCACTCTCTATCCACCTCTCCCTCCCTCCCTCTCTCTGTCTCTCTCTCTCTCTCTCTCTCTCCTTCTCTCTCTCTCTCGATCTATTTGTATTATACAGGACAGGAGTAACATCACTCGCTCACGCTCCAATCATAACTGGATTAAAATACATTTATGGTTGCAACTTGGATTTATTTTCCAGTTGTCATACTTAAAAATAAAATCAAGAATGGTTGAGGCTTGGGCTGTATTTCCTAAGCCATTCCAAGAGTTCATAAATCTTTTTGAACATTTATTTCTTCACATCCTCTAGACAGTCTTTCTCAATTTGTTCCTTTGACCTCGTGTGTGTGTGTGTGTGTGTGTGTGTGTGTGTGTGTGTGTGTGTGTGTGTGTGTGTGTGTGTGTACATATACAAGTACGCGTATACACTTGCGTGTATGTGCATGCACATGTCCGCACGTGCGTATGTGCATATATAAGTACGTGTACACACTGTGTGTGTGTGTATGCGCATGTCCGTACGTGTGTATTTACGTATGCCCGTATGTATGTGCGCGCACAATTTAGCGCTTTCACATATTTGCGTAAGCGCGCATGCAAGCGTGCGCGTTCCGTGCGCTAGTACACCAGAATGCAAAATAAACAAATGACAAGACCTGGGACTGAGCGAGTCACACATCCTGCCTGGTGCTTGCTACGCAGCTGCATGTACCAACCATCCACCCAACCATTGAGTCGACGGGGCCTTCTTTCGTCACGTGAAGGACCAAAACAAACAAAACGCATCTACACTGACGACCCCTGAAGTTACACATGACTTATGGAGGGGAAAGGGCATGTGGGGAGGGGGGAGGGTGAGTTGAAATCAAAATGTATCCTCCCATCCCCTTCGAAGAAAGGAAGACATAAAGAAAAGAGAAAATGCTCAAATACGCAGTCATGACGTCACGTCGTCTTACCCCGAGGCGGATCCTGACATTCCTGCGGTCTCCCATACCTGGTTGAGTTCTCAGGGCTATACGATTATATATATATATATATATATGTATATATATATATGTATATATATGTATATATATATATATATATATTTATGTATATATATATATGTGTGTGTGTGTGTGTGTGTGTGTGTGTGTGTGTGTGTGTGTGTGTATGTGTATGTATACACACACACACATTTCCTGTCCTGTACCATCTCTTCACATTACCATATTACCTGCGTCATTGACACGTCACAGCCCCAAATAGAATCACAATCCGCTCTATGACGCACGTCATTAGATGCAATTTACCAATATTCACAAACACAGGAACCTTCCATTCACCCTATCTTATCTCAATCCCGAGCAGTTGGAACTTACCTTCCTCTTCGGGCAAGGGCAGGCAGATCTTTATCACCATCCTTCAGTTGACAAGAGAAGAGAAAAATCCTTGGGAGTAATGAAGAATTCACAGTAATCAAATCACATTCGAAGATTCACATCCCACAGGTCACCACCACCACCGCAACGCAGAGAACACAACACTCTTACACCACCTCGATTAAACACAATATCTTTATCACAATCCGCTCTCTTCGGTGATCTATTTCCCTTTGATTACATTGCGTAACATTTCTTTGATTTGATCACCTGTTCACAAGGCCGAAAACTCGACTTCTGAAGCCCGTTTCACGACTAAAACCGGGCTTGAGGTCGAGTGCCCGTCTACGCTCTCCCTCCCGCGTCGAGCTCGCGGGCTCGACTGCAAGGGCCCGCGAGACCGGGCCCGGCCAACAGGTGCTGCTGCTCCGGCCCGCCGCCCGCCGCCCACCACCACACCTTGACTCACCTGGACGCCATTTCCCGCTTCCTCCTTCTACGCCTACTCCTCTCCCTCCGTCCTCCACTTCCCGCCCTCCTCCTCCTCACCTACCGTCCTCCTCCTTACCCTTTCATCCTCTTCCTTCTCGTCTTTCTAACCATTATTATCCTTCTCCCCCTTCCCGTCCTTCTCGCCATTATCTTCCTTCTCCTTCCCGTCCTTCCCACCATTACTATCCTCTTCCTTCTCGTCCTTCTATCATTATCCTCCTCTTCCTTCCCGTCCTCCTCCTCCTCCTCCTACTAATCCTTCACCTCACATCTGTCCTCTCCTTTCAGTCCCTTCCTTTCCTCTCCGTCCTCCTCTTCATCCGTTTTCTCATCATTATCATTATCTTCCTCTTCTCCCGCTCCTTTCTTTTCCTCCTACTATTCCCCTTCCCTCTTCACATTCCTTCCCGTCCCTCTCCTTCCCACCATCATCATCCTCATCTTCCTCCTCATTATCATCATCCTCACCCTCTTGCTCCTCTTCGTTATCCTTATCTTACCCTCTTCCCCACCCTCATCATCATCATCATCATCTTCCTCCTCCTCCTCCTCCTGCTTCATATTCCTCATCCTCTCCCCTTCCTCGAGCCTCTGCACCATTTCCAATCCTTTGTACACAGCCCCCCCACACACACACAGATCATTACCTCCTTTCGACACGGGAGCAGTTCCTACATTGTGATCACGATGCAATATATATGAGTATATATATATATATATATATATATATATATATATATATATATATATATATATTATATATATATATATATATATATATATATATATATATATATATATATTCACTGTGAGGTACGAAGGTCGCACTGTCGCCCCACAGGACAGACCGGTCCTGCAGACGGCCAATATCCCTTTACCATGACGTACTTTGAGAACGTCGTTCGTGTTCCCGCCAAGCGATTTTATTCGGACGAAATCCATTAGAGTCCGAAGGAGTTGAGGAGGAAGTCGGAATACCCAAAAGTTACCATCACAATGACAAAGGGTTACCGTGACCCTCACCAGCGGAAAACATACGCACGCACACACACATTCACGTACACACATTCACACACACACAGAAACGCACACAAAGCACACACACACACATACACACACACTCACACTCCCTCACCCACACACATTCACATTAACACACACACACACACACACACACATACGCGCACACACACACACGCACATACACAAATGGGTTTTAGTTCCCGATTACCCTCCTGATCGTTAAATCATTCTGGGTCATTAGCCACTGGTCATTATGACCGGAACAGCCTGTGTAATTCGAAACTGCCGAAAAAATTATATATATATATATATATATATATATATATATATATATATATATATATATATATATATGTATTCATATATTAGATATTTATGACAATGAGTGGAAAAGGTGGTGAGGTAAATGCCAAAAATCCTAGTTTTTTTTTTTATTATTTTTTTTTTTGCGTTTACCTCGCCACCCTTTCCACCCATACATACATATACACAAAAAAAAAACTTCGAAATGACAATAAACCCCAAATATCATACCCATTCTAGATTTTCTTTTATACACATACACACACATACATATACTGTATAAGTGATACACGTTTGCATTAACCTGTTTGACCCCAAATATGTCACAAACCCCGTCTAGCCTTTGTTTTCTTTCTTCTTCTTTTAATCCTTCTCCAAATATCCTTCCCTGACATTTCCTTTGACGTCAGGAGCTCCGGGGGCGGTTCCGGACCCTTTCCGGCGTAGCAAAGGAGCAGGATGCGCCTGCGTGGAAGAGTTGCACCAACTTCCACCAATGTTATCAACAAATGCCACTGCAAGATGGCTTACAAGAATGACACTTTTGGTG
Source organism: Oratosquilla oratoria (assembly GCF_046742065.1). NCBI lineage: Eukaryota > Metazoa > Arthropoda > Malacostraca > Stomatopoda > Squillidae > Oratosquilla > Oratosquilla oratoria. The sequence continues at coordinate 15,305,194 of NC_134811.1, forward strand.
TACGTGCACTCTCCATAGCCCTTTGGCGACGTGTTCAAAGAAATCTACCCCATTGTTCACTATCATTGTCGAAATTCTGTTGACCTCTTATCCTATTCGTTCAGTTGTCGTCAAACGGTTCTTTTCATCTCCTTGGCACGTTCTCAGTAACGTGAGGGATCTCTCAGGAGTCATGGCCCCATCACCCGAAATCGAAAACTATCACAATCCGTTCTCTTCATACGCATCATTAGTCCCCAGTCATGACACCAATCACCGGCATCATCACGGGTGACACTGTCATCATCTCCAATCATCACAAAACCCATCAACGTGACATTTCTTCTCAGTCACTACCATGTCCACCATTACCATATCTGTGTTATTACTACTATTATCAGTGATGATATTGGTCCCTTGTAATACGCAACTACGAATACACAGCTGAAGAGCACTATCCCCTTTCATGTGAGGATGAACGAATGAAAACACACACACACACACACACACACACACACACACACACACACACACACACACACACACACACACACACACACACACACACACACAAATTTAAGAACAAAATTGATGCTGAAAGATACAAAGACGGGTCACTACGAGCATAGCTCCCTTCCCGTATAATACAACTAGGTAAAGGTACATAAATACACAGAAATACACAATGATAACTGGAGAGTAAGAAACGGAACCACACCAACGTTGCTCCTATTCTGCTGTATACGACAACCAGGTAGATTTGGTAAACACCTTCGGACACCTTGAGGATGAAGGGCCACCTACCTCCTCCACCACCCTCCTCCATCCCCTCCACCACCACCACCATCACCTCACTGTTAGTATCGCAGACAAGGAAATCCCAGTAGCATCGCCTGAAGGGTCGACTTAGCCCAACCGCTTCATAATATCACGTCTCTTCGTGGTTCCGTGCGACGTGTGGTGCTTTTGGTCTGCAAATGGTGCAAATGGCTAAAATCTTGTGTGTTCAACGTGGTTGTGTATACTACTCTAGCATACACACACACGCGCACATGCTTACACACACACACACACACACACACACACACACACACACAAACACACACACACACACACGACTCGGTGGCGCGGTTGTTAGAGTCCCCGACGGTCGCTACGGCGGCCTGGGTTCGAATCCTGCCTAGGGCTGAAATAATTTCAGTATCGCTGCGCTTCGAGTCGTTACTCCAACTCTCGTGGGCGGGGAGCTGGGGGTGCGTGTGCGTGTAAGGTCACCCATAAATCGCTCATACGAGCTCTGAGCTCTTTTCCGGGAGGGAAATAGCTGTCGTTCACGAGTCCAGCGCGTGATCCAAAGACCAATGTGAATGTGAATACACACACATGCACCGGATATAAATAATATACAAGCTTAGAGCTCTCGTCCGAAAGGGTAATAGCTGTCGATCTCGAAATAGTACGTGATCCAAGACTATGGTGAAAACACACAACCACACATGCACGCGCGCGCGCGCGCACACACACACACACAGACACACACACACACACACACAAAGCACGCATAAAATATTAATCACATACATGTAGATATCAGCCGTATATAATTTCAATATCAACACACACACACACACGTACGTTAAATGGAAAATTATTCAGAGTCCTGTCCGAATTATTTTTTCACAAACTTTAACGAGAAACGAAACCATCACCACCCTCCCCCTCCTCACTCCTTCCTCCTTCCCAAGTTCACAACAAAGGCTAGTTTACTCATTAAACTTACTTAAACTTCGGAGAAAATTACCAGATTACGTGCTCATTTACGACGAGGTCATTCCCAAGAAGGAAGTCTAGTCAGACTAATTTCTTTCTTACGAAAAATCTAGAACGTTGTCGCAAAACTAGTAATTGGCAACTCAATCCAATGGTGGACGTTTCATAGATTTCGCAGAATCTGAGAGGGAATTGCCCCCCCCCCCGACACACCGCATCTCAAAAACACACACACACATTTATATATATATATTATATATACTGTATATATATATGTGTGTGTGTGTGTGTGTGTGTGTGTATGTGTGTGTGCGCGCACGCGCTCGCGCATGCCTCCAGGAATTCCCAAACACGCATGCACACGAAAGAAAATATTAATTTCCTCAATCTTGACCAACAGGCACCCAGTCGGAACCACTCGAGTGTATATATTTCTGCTTTTTTTTTTTTTTTTTTTTTTACAACCTGGTGGATACACTTTAGGTTCCCAAGCGAACGTACGCGACGTATGTGAGCATGTGTACAGAAACAAGGTAGGCCCATGTACGCATAGACAAGCACACTCGTTCAAACGTACACATATATGTACGTACACGTTGAACCCCTTCCATACCGGGTGGAACTTTTCCTTTTTTCGCTGCAGCCAGACGATTTTATTCATCTCCGTAGCACCATCTCGGTAGCGAAGAGGGTTAAGATCTATCTCGATTGACCCCTTCCGTTTCGTTTAGTACTTTTAATTTTATTTTACATGCCGGCAGGTGATTTTATTCAATTCGTGGTTTCCTACGCCATACATGCAACTCCTGAGACTTCATTACAATTCCCAATAGCCGCGAACCTTTCTGTAACCAACCGACAATGCTAGGAACATATTTATCTATTCAAATTTTTAAATTCAAATTTGGCGGCCGTTACTGATGCGCCAACGGTCGTTAACTTCGTGATCCGTGAGATGTCTCTCACGAAAACAACAACAACAGCTGTCTAGTTCAATCTACAAGTTTTACTCAAATATGAGAAACCGGTGGATAAAACTAGGGGGCACTCTTGTCACGCGAAACCTAGGGGAGTGAGTACCTGTAGGACGCACTTTGTTAATAATGAACAACTTGGTAAGAACAAGAACAAAAACAAGAAAAAGAACAAGAACACATAAGCGTTCGAGACCGCGCGCACACAACTGCTCCCCCCCCCCCATATTTTATTTTATGGTTTAGGGTAGTTGTGGTTGTAGTTCTTACGGGGAGTCGAGATCTAGGGTGTGTTCGTATTCTTAAACGAAATTTTACAACCTAAAAATGTATGTTTCTAGGGTTGGTTGTCACCCTTATGGCCATGAAGAATAAAGGTCATACTCACTTGAGCTTTCCGTTTCGAGAACTATCGACTCGAGTAACTGCGATTTAGGGGAAGAAGATGGTGAGGAGCCTACGCCAGGAGGCGCTGAGTAACTGCGGCGGAAGCCATCACCTCTGGCCTATTATGCATTTTCTCGACTGTCACCGCTGGGAATTGGAGAGAATGTGGGATTCGAACCCAAAAATAAGAGAATGCGAGACTGGCACTTTTTCGATAACACTACCAGTGCATTAAAGGGGAAGATGGTCCTTAGATGATGATGATGATTATTATGATTATTATGATTATTATTATTATTATTTTTTTCTTCATTTGTATTCTGGTCCTCGCTGCCGCCAAGCAGTTCTATTCTTCTGAGGGAACACTCCCCCCCCCCCCAGGAATGGTGGATAAAAATTAAAAAAACAATATATGGAATAAAAAAAAAACGCGTAGGCCGTGACGTGACGAATCTATCAAAGTAACGCCACCGTCATAGGAACAACATGACGCTACACCACAACGAGGACAGCGTACTCGTAGTTTCTGTTAAACGAGAAAAGTAAATTACTGAAGACACCCGAATCTGACCCATGCTATATAGGATTTACGTAACATCGTCTTTTCTTGTTGAGTAACATATACAATAGTTCTATCATACTAGAAAATTAAAAAACTAATATATCTACGTGATAATACAATATCCTGGGTCAGTTTTGGGTGTCCGCCAAAGTACACGAGACCAGCGTTGTTAGGACATTCAATAAACCAAGGTTAAATATTAGACCATCGTTTAGTAGATTAACACAGATGAAGAAGAACCTGGAGGTTAGTGGCTGAAGGCAGTGGTGAAGATGAAGACGTGGATATGGGAGGGATGACGGAGGAGATAGGCGAGAGATTTAAATTAGTTTAGTTAGTTTAGTTTAGTTAGTTACAGGCTGCCGCAACTTTAACCTGGATGGAGAGCATCGAGGGGTCACCCTCAGGGGGTCATCCTCAAAGGTCACACTCTGTAGGAGCGATGATGTGCTCCCTTCCGCCACAAAGGCATGGCCCGCCCTCTCCCTGACATGGCCGGACATATCTGAGTGGGTTCGCAGGAAGAGACGTAACAGGAAACACGATGCGAAAGCAAACCAGCAGTTAGTTAGTTAGTTAGGTAGTTGTGTGTGTGTGTGTGTGTGTGTGTGTGTGTGTGTGTGTGTGTGTGTGTGTGTGTGTGTGTGTGTGTGTGTGTCTTGGATCACGTGCTGGACTCGTAATCGACAGCTACAACCCTCCCGGACGAGAGCTTAGAGCTCATGTATGACCGAGCTATGGGTAATGCTGTGACCTCACACGCACACACACACACCCAACTCCCCGCCCACGAGAGCCGGAGTAACGACACGCAGCGCAGCGGTGCTGAAATTATTTCAGCCCTGGGCGAAATCCGAACTCAGACCGCCGAAGTGTGTGTGTTGGACTCGTGATCGGCAGCTACTATCCTCCCGGATGAGAGCTCAGATCTCATATATGACCGATCTATGGGTAATGCTGTGACATGACACACACACACACACAACTCCTTGTCCACGAGTTGGAGTAACAGTTCGCAGCACAGCGATACTGAAATTATTTCAGCCCTGGGCGGGATTCGAACTCGGACCGCTGGGTTGGCAGTTGCGAACGCTACCACTGCGCCGTCGAGCAGTTGCGAACGTACGTGTGTGTGTGTGTGTGTGTGTGTGTGTGTGTGTGTGTGTGTGTGTGTGTGTGTGTGTGTGTGTGTGTGTGTGTGTGTGTGTGTGTGTGTGTGTGTGTGTGTGTGTGTGTGTGTGTGTGTGTGTGTGTGTGTGTGTGTGTGTGTGTGTGTGTGTGTGTGTGTGTGTGTGTATACTGGGTGATACCGTACAGTCTGTCCATGCATTTGGTAAGGACAATATTTTTGTACACTATTTCTTAGCTCATATCATGCACAGCATGCTAAAGAATATTATCAAACCCGCTGGACTAAAATCACTCTCAGGATATTTTATATAAATCCAGAAGAATTTATTCAGCTGAGGGGTAGCCCAAATGAAGCCCAAATAATTTCTATCGACTTGTTGAATTAAGGCTCTTGCTAGCCCACTCAAAAAGCCCAACAATCTTTTAAGCGTCCTTTAAGACTTTTCAAAGTCTTTTTTCGTAATGGACAAGTCCTTTAACGAAGCCCATTTCAAAAAACCGTACAAGGTCTTTCTAGTGACCTTTTTTCATACAATTTAGCCCGTTCAGTTTTAGCCCTGTAATCAAGCCCTTTTCAAATAGGCCCAAAAAACGCTTTTCAGAGCGTTGAAGGTCTTTACTGTAACCTTGTACCGAAAAAAATAGCCCGTATACATAGAGCCCACGTACAAAGCCCTTTTCAAATAGGCCCCTTGTATCGAAAAAAATAGCCCGTATTCATAGAGCCCACGCACAAAGCCCTTTTCAATATACTGGCTCAAGTCATTTCAGTGACTGTAAAATCTAGCCCGAGTATTTAAAGCCCATATAAAGAGCCCTATATCCGTCGGTCCCTTGATGGCTGCCCAGGCCATCTCTTGACAGGGACGAGGGACTCTGCGCCTGAAGGAGTCTTAATCAGGGAGTCGTGTTTCCTGAAGGTCCCGCTTGTTCATGGCTGCCCAAGCCATGGGGACTCTAAGGCTTCCGAGCCCTTGAAGGGTTGCTTCCTTCTTCGGCGACCCGTGTGTCCTGACGAGGGTCTGCCCTGGTAAATCTGCTTCGCCCAACTTCCTTGACCTTCCGGGGTTCAAGGTCACGCACGGGCAGAACCTTGCTCACGACACAGATTGATATTATGACAAAGAATAACAGTAATATGGTAGTAGTAGTAGTACTAGAGTAATAGTAATGATAATAATAGTAATGGTTATATTAATAGTATAGTATTTAGTGGTAGCCGTAGAATTAGTAGTAGCAGTAATAGTGACAGTAGTAATAGTAGTAGTGATTGTAGTGTGGATGGATGGATGGATGGATGGATATATATATATATATGTGTGTGTGTGTGTGTGTGTGTGTGTGTGTGTGTGTGTGTGTGTGTGTGTGTGTGTGTGTGTGTGTGTGTGTGTGTGTGTGTGTGTGTGTGTGTGTGTGTGTGTGTGTGTGTGTGTGTGTGTGCATTCACCTTGGTTTTTGGATCACGTATTGGACTCGTGATCGACAGCTATTTCCCTCCACGTGGAGAGCTCAGAGCACGTATGACCGATCTATGGGTAATGCTATGACCTTACACGCATACACACACCCAACTCCCCGCCCACGAGAGTTGGAGTAACGACTCTAAGCGCAGCGAGACTGAAATAATTTCAGCCCTGGGCAGGATTCGAACCCGGACCGCCGTAGTGACAGTCGAGGACTCTACCAACCGCGCCACCAGTGTGTGTGTGTTGTGTGTGTGTGTGTGTGTGTATTCACTTGGTCTTTGGATCACGTGTTGGACTCGTGATCGACAGCTATTTCCCTCCTGGAAGAGAGCTCAGAGCTCGTAGGTCCGATCAATGGGTAATGCTATGACCCTACACACACACACTCCCCCAACTCCCCACCCACGAGAGTTGGAGTAACACCGCTCTGCGCTGCGATACTGATATTATTTCAGCCCCGGGCGAGAGTCGAAGTGTGTGTGTGTGTGTGTGTGTGTGTGTGTGTGTGTGTGTGTGTGTGTGTGTGTGTGTGTGTGTGTGTGTGTGTGTGTGTGTGAGAGAGAGAGAAAGAGGGGGGGGGGAAGAAGTCATTTGAAAGATCACTGTGGTGGTACTTCCTCAGTAGTGAAGGTGTTAATAACGATTCCAACACGAGGCTTATAAAATGCAACTCACACATACACACACGTACACACACACACACACACACACACACACACACACACACGTACGTACATACACACACACACACACACACACACACACACACACACACACACACGTACGTACATACACACACACACGTACATACACACATACATACATACACACACACACGCGCGCGCGCGTATACACATGAAGCCCAACTAACTCGCTCTTGGCGGGTCCAAAGCTTACGCGATTTGGGAAAGACGGTGCGGGTTAAGGGCGGGGGCGGGGTGTGGCGGGGCGAATGACGCGCTTTGCGTCATCCGGGAGGATGAAGTTTAGTGGAGGAGGAGGAAGAGGAGGAGGAGGAGGAGGAGGAGGAGGAGGAGGAAGAGGAGGAGGAGGAAGAGGAGGAGGAGGAGGAGGAGGAGGAGGAGGAGGAGGAGGAGGAGGAGGAGGAGGAGGAGGAGGAGGAGGAGGGGGGTGGTTTGGGGTAAACCCAGTTTGAAGGAGGTGAGTCCCTTGAAGATGTGTTGTCACTTCTCACTTCATTACGATTGCATTACCCACCATCACCACCACCACCACCACCACTCTCCTCACCTCCTCCTCCTCCTCCTCCCCTAGCACCAGCACCACCTCTACTTCTTCCTCCTCCTCCTTCTTCAACCCCATCCCTCCCAACTACTCCGTTTTTCCTCCTCTCCCAGCTTCCTCGCCACTCTAACACACGTCATTCCTAATTACCCTGTGAAGAGCCCTTCCGTGGCCAGCTACGGCGGATTCCTTTGAACTAGGGGGAGGAAATCCTTTAATTTTCCTAAATCATGGGGGGGATTTTCCTTAACCTGCGGATTCTAAATGTTGTTCTCAACCTTCGTTTATTTTTTATTTTTCTTCTTCATCAGATGGATACAATCATGGTAATTTGTTTTTCATTCACGTCATGACACCTATGAACGTCTTCTCACACTCAAGACAGGACATTCCAATGTCGAGAGAGGCCTCACTACCCAAGTGTCACCTGATCATTTAGCCACCATTGCATTCCCTCCTCCTCCTCCTCCTCTTATTCGCTTCTCTTCGTTTCTTCGCCCTCCGTTCTCCACGTCTAGCTTGAGGATGGCTCCCAAAGTTGCCCAGTTCTTCCCTATTGGTTAACAATACTTTTTTTCCTCCCGTCAATTTGCTGAGCAGAAACACCCCCCCTCCCATTCCCCCTCCTTCCCTAACTCGTCACTAATTTGATCTCCCAAGACGCACGCGGTTGTACACGCAAACGCGCGGGCGCGCGCACGCACAGTATATGAATATGGAACATATGTACATACATATTGGATGTGTAATTTTGTGTATGTATATATATTTACGTATGTATGCATGTATGCTTGTATGCATGTATGTATATATGTTTGTATCTGTGTATATATACATATGTATGTATATATTATGTATGCACGTATGTATATATGTACGCATGTATCTATATATGTATGTATATATGTAGGTACGTATGTGTATGCTATGTATATCCCGAATCCCGCACATCCGCTCCCCTGTCACCACAAATCCACCTCACCCTTCATCCTTGCCATCCCTCCTCCTCATACCTAACTTCGACTTCTACTTGTCCTCCCTTCTCCTCCTCCTCCTCCCTCCTCTTCAAAATCAAAAGGCGACACACAATTCCCTCCATCACTCATGTCTTCATTCCCTCCTCCTCCTTTTCCTATTCTTCTTTTCCTCTTCCCTTTCCTTCTCCCCCTTTTCCTTCATCTTTTTCTTCTCCTTTTTGCTTCACATTCTTTTTATTTTCCTCCTCCTCCTTCTATTCCTTCTTCTTTTCATTTTTCTTCTTCTTTTTCTCCTCCTCCTCCTTCTTTTCCTCCTTTTTCTTCTTCTTTTCCTCCTTTTCCTTCTTCTTTTCCTTCTCCTTCTCCTTTTTCTTTTTCGCCCCCCCAACGTTTAACCTCAGTACGTATGTGCGTTTCATGTGCATGTATGTCTTGTGTGCATGCGCGCGCATGTGTGCATGTTAGGGTCTATGCTTGCAAGCTTGTGTGCATTGAGGGTCTTTAGTACTTCGCCCCTTGTCTTACACTCGAACCCCCAACCCCTCCCCTCCCCTTCTCTTCCCCCCCCCCGCTATTTCCCTTGTCTCCCCCCTTCCTTCTTCCTCCCCTTCCCCCACCCTCCCAACCTCTTCCTCCCCTCGTTTATCCTTTTCATTTCGCATTTTTATCGCGTCTCGAGATTCCATTTGCCCTCCTTGGTCTCCATTCCCTTCTTCTCCTCCCCTCTCCCCTCCTCCCCTCTCTCCCTCTCCTCCTCCTCTCCTCCCAGCCCTCCTCCCTGTCCCCTTACCTCCTTTCAGTCCTCCCCCCTTCTCCTTCCCTTATTCTGCTTTCTCTTCCTTCTCCTTTTGCCTCCCTTCCCTTCTGTCCCTCTTATTTTCATTTGTCTTCCTGTACCTCGCTCCTTTCTCTCTCTTCCCTACCCCCTCTCTTTCCCTCTCCCTCCCGCTCTCTCCCCCCTCTTTGTCTGTCTTTCTTCCTCTCCCTCCCCCTCTCTCTCCCCCTCTACCTTCCTCACTCTATGTTCTATTCTCTCTCTGTCCCCCTCTCTTTTAACTTCGCCTAAATCAACCACGACACAAAGCAATTCCATTTGAAAAATATATATTCCTCACTACTTCTTCCTCTTCTATTCCCTCTTCCTCTTCCTTTTCCCCTATTGTCAATCATTGCCTTGACATCACCTCTTCCTCCTCCTCCTCCTCCTCCTCCTCCTCCTCTTCCTCCACTATCTCTCCATCGCCACCTCATACCCTCAACCTTCCCCTCCATAGCTTAAAAATCGTCTGGATTCCAGACATGATAATATCTATAAAATACGGCATTGAAGAGGGAAAGATCCCATACCTCACTCCCACAAAATCCCACACCACTCCCACGCACAAAACAACTCCCACTCCCGTCCTAGTACTCCCCCCGTAGAATCTAATTCGCTTCCCCTCGAGTCCACATTCCCGCAGTTTCAAATATTCATATACATATATTTTGTTGTAAATTATTTCTTCTACTTCTTATTCCAACTCCTTTTCGTCAAACCTTCTCCTCCTTTACTTTCTGGCCCAGTGCTCCTTTCCTTTTCCTCTTCCCCCTCTTCTTCCTCTCCCTCCTCCTCTCTAGCTTAGTCACCCCCTCCTCCTCTTCTTTCTAGCCCAGCTGTCCCGTCCCCTCCTCCTCCTCCTTCTGGTCCTTCTTTTCCTTCTACTCCACCCTCTCTTCTTTCTAAGTCACCCTTCCTCTTCCTCCTCCTCCTCTTCTTCCTTTTCCTTCTCCTTTCTATCTAAATCACCTATTCTCCTCCTCTTCCCCCCTTCTCCACTTCTTCCTCCTTTTCTTTCTCTTCTTCCTTCTCAACCTCCTTTCTCCTTCACCTCTCCCTCTTCTTTCTTGCTAACTCCCTCCTCCTCCTACCCCTTCTATTCCTGTTTTCCCTTCTGCTCCACCTCCTCGTCTTTCTAAGTCACCCTTCTTCCTCCTCCTCCTCTTCCTCCTTTTCCTCCTCCTCCTCTCCCTCTCCTTTCTGGCTAAATCACCCATTCTCCTCCTCTTCCCCCTCCTTCTCCACTTCTTCCTCTTTTTCCTTCTTCTCTTATTCTTCCTTCTCAACCTCCTCTTCCTCCCTCCCTCTTCTTTCTTGCTAACTCCCCCTCCTCCTCCTCCTCCTCCTCCTCGTCGTCGTCGTACACAACCGAGAGACACAAAGGGGATTCGATTCTGGAATTCCAAAAGTGGGAATATTACGTCCCCCTTCCGCCCTCTTTCCCCTCTTTCCCCCCTTCCCCTTCTCTCTAGTCCTCTCAGTTGCGTTCCATCCCCTTTTTGGCCCCCTCCTCCCTTTCCCCCTCCCCCTTTCCCTCCCCTACCACCACCACCATATCTTCCTCCCCCGCAGCCCTTGTATCTCGCCACCCCCGTTCCTCTCCTCCTCTCCCCCCCGTTCCCTTCCCCCTCTTCCCTTTCCATTCTCTCCCCTCCCTCACCCACCATCATTACCATTAGATTCTATTCTACTCATTTCCTCCCACTCCTGCAACCCCCCCTTTCCCCCCTCCTCTTTCTCCCCCGAACACGCTTTACCCCTAAAATCCACGCCTCACATCCCCGAATTTCTCAGAACTTTACTGAACACATCACAGCCCGGTACCGTAGCGCCCTGTATAGCTCTCGTCGTGCGAAGCGCCAGGTGATTTTAGTCACCTGAGGTGCAGGCGGACCCCGGCCTGAACGCAGCTTCGGGCGGTCGCGGCCCTAACCGTTACCCTTGTGAAGAGTTTAAAAAAAAAAAAAAAAAAAAAAAAAAAAAAAATCGCGGTCTTGAAGGGAGTCCAGAACTCTCCAGGGAGTTCCGGGGAGTTCCGGCGAGAATGGCCGGATGCTGTCTTTCATGTACCAAGTTTACTCGTTTATGCCAGCTGGATCACCCAACCGTCACCACCTGGCGCTGTCAATGTGCCAGTGACAGTGGGCACAGTAAATAAATGAATAAACAAACGAATGAATAAATAATTTCTTTAATCAATCTCATTCAACAGGAACTAAATCATCTTTATTCATATCTCAAATAAACCTGCAGCCTCTGGTCTCTCTCCCAGAAGATCCGCGGCCCCAGAATAACCGGCCACGGCCACTGAGGAGACCCGTTGTGTCACCCAAAAGAAACAAAATGGGAGACAAATATTTTTTATGTTCACTTTACATTCAGATTATTTTCCTTTTCCTCTTCCATGTCCCGTTCCGCCAACCCCTCCCATCCCCTCCCATCTCCTCCCCACTGTTAAACCCACTCGTCCCTAACTATCACCCTCTCCTCTCGTCTCCCCTCCCCTCCCCCTCCCGTCTCGTTATCACAAAGTTTCTACGTAGTTCCCTGTCGCAGAATGTCGCCATTATACAAAACGGTGGTAGTTATAGTGAGAAATGTGATGGTGTATGCATACACACACACACACACACACACGTACACATCCACATATTCACACACACACACACACACACACACACACACACGCATACATATCCACACGCACGCTCGTGCGCACACACACACACACACATTCACACACACACATCTACATTTACACGCATACACATACACGCACACATATACACATTCACACCCATACACACACACACACACACACACACACACACACACACACACACACACACACATCCAGACGCAGACACATATACACACACGTACACGCGCGCTGTGTAAATATTTATACTCTATAAATCCACAGCATGTACAGAGTACATAAATTCATTCTCTGTGACGACTGTGGGGGGGAGTTGCTACCTCGGAGATGTCAAGAGTCGAAGGTGTGTAATAATAGAAATAGTGATAATGCTAATAACAACATTAGAATGATGATTGATGATTGATGATAATAATAATGATAATAATAATAATAATAATAATAATAATAATAATAATAATAATTATAATAACACGACCACTAAAGGTGCCCATGATCACAGACAATTTCCTTTGAATTATCGTAACCATGCCCCCAGCCCTCTTGGTCCCCAAACAGACAGACAGACAAACATGGTGTGTTTCAACAGGTTCTTTGTTTCAAAGTCAGTAAATCGTGCTTCGAAGCACCCCCTACACCCTACTCCTTTGCACCTGTCATCATCATCATCACTTCCACTAAAAGAAGACCTAAATACATACAATACAACGTTCCCCGAGAACGTCGGAGTACGGCAGAAAATACACTTAAGCTAGAATGCCCCGGAAAAATTCCTAATCTTAAATTATTTCACACAGCCAGATTGCTAAGCCACCGTTGTGAGGGGCTGCGACGTCCCCCAACGGAATAGGCCAGTCCTGCAGTGGGCTAAGCGGTCTTCAGTCTTCAACCGGTGACTCCTCTTTATCTCCCCATTACCACCTGCCCTATTCACCCATTCTCTCCCCCATAGCCCCTCCATTCCTACCAACCCCCCATCCTCCATCTCTGCATGGACAAACCTTCCCCCCTCCCTAGGTTCCCCCTAAAACCCCCCTAAGCCCCACCGAACCTCACTCTTGGCACCAAAGACCCTAATTATTATGTTCATCTCTACCTTTGAAGGGCCAAGTTCTTTGTTTTTCTTTATTTCATTCTCTCCGTGGACGTAGACAAAGCCCATTTGCGAGTACTCAACAACTGGTATTACGGTTTTAGATAACAGACAACAGCAATTATTTTTCTTAAATATACAGTAAAGAATATCACCACCCGCACAAACACGTGCGCGTAAGCAGACGCACGCGCATTGAATGGGGTTCCGACAGAGTGTGTGTGTGTGTGTGTGTGTGTGTGTGTGTGTGTGTGTGTGTGTGTGTGTGTGTGTGTGTGTGTGTGTGTGTGTGTGTGTGTGTGTGTGTGTGTGTGTGTGAGAGAGAGAGAGAGAGAAAGAGAGAGAGAGAAAGGAAAAGATGGGAAAAGAGAGGAAGAGAGGAAGAGAGAGAGCAAGGGGTATGGAAAAAAAAAAAGGTCCGTGAGAAGCTGAACATTAAACAGACGAGAGTCCAAAAGGGAAGAAAAGAAGGACGGGAAGGCTGGAGAGAAGTCCGGGAAGGCTGCAAGGAAACACAGGAAGGAAGAAAGGAAGGACGGGAAGGCTGTAAGAAGTCCGTGGAGACTGGGAGGAGGTCCGGGAAGGCTGGAAGGAAATCCAGGAAGAAAGGAAGGACGGGAAGGCTGGAAGAAGTCCGAGAAGGCTGGAAGGAAATCCGGGAAGGAAGAAAGGAAGGTTCGGGTAAGGCTGTAAGAAGTCCGTGGAGACTGGGAGGTCCGGGAAGGCTGGAAAGAGGTCCGGGAAGGCCGGAAAGAGGTCCGGGAAGGCTGGAAAGAGGTCCGGGAAGGCTGGAAAGATGTTCGGGAAGGCTGGAAAGATGTTCGGGAAGGCTGGAAAGATGTTCGGGAAGGCTGGAAAGAGGTCCGGGAAGGCTGGAAAGAGGTCCGGGAAGGTTGGAAGGAAGTCCGGGAAGGTTGGAAGGAAGTCCGGGAAGGCTGGAAGGAAGTCCCGGGAGGCTGGAAGGAAGGACGGGAAGGCTGAAAGGAAATCTGGGGAAGCTGGAAGGAAGGACGGGAAGACTGTAAGAAATCCATAGAGAATGGGTGGAGGACCGGGAAGGCTGGAAGGAAGGACGGGAAGGCTGGAAGGAAAGCCGGGAAGGGAGGTAAATTGGAAAAGAAGGAAGGAAAGTTGGAAAAGAAGGAAGTCCGGAAAGGTAGGAAGGCCAGCAAGGAAGGGCGGAAAGGAAGGCAGGTAAGGAAAGATTCCCGAAAGTCTGGAAGTCTGGAAAAAAACGAAGAGCCGGATAATCTGGAATGCTGGAAGGAAGCCTGGGAGGACAGACAGCCGGTAAGGAAGGAAGGTCGGAATGCCGGATAGGATGGTCTGAAGGACGGAAGGACAGAAAGGAAGGAAGGCCGAGTGTGTCAACCATCCGTCCATGGGACTCCCACTTTCCCCCTCCCCCTCCCTCTCCCCCTCCCGTCCACGTCGCGTCGCCAACAACTCAACTTGGCACAAATTTGTTCAACTTTGGGAAAAACGGCGCATTCTCTTATCAAAAGTTGACGCTCTGTAATGATATATGTAGGCGGGCGGGGGGAGGCATAGTGGGTGAATGATTGAGTGCGCAAATAAATGAGGAGGGATGGAGGAAGCGGAGATGGGGGAGAGGAAAGGAAAGAAAAGAGAGGGCGGAGGAAGAGGAAGGGAGAGAGGTGTAGGGTGAAAGCGAAGAAGGGAAGGAGTGGAAATGGAAGAAGTGAGGAAAGTGCAAGAGGAGAATGGGGGAGGATAAGAAAAGAGTGAGGAGGAGAGGGAAAGAGAGGGAGAGAGGGATGGTATGACGGGAAGGTATGGAATGAAGAATGAGGATGTTTGGAGGGACGTGGGGGGAGTGGGTAGGCAAGAAAGAGATTGTGAGTGAATACATGTTATACATACATATGTATAAACGCGAAGAACCCACAGTCGGGATAAAAGGAAACTTAGAAGAAAGTATAACTTCTATATTTCGGCTAATAGCTATTAGCCGAAATATAGAAATTATACTTTCTTCTAAGCTTCCTTTTATTCCGACTGTGGGTTCTTCGCGTTTATAATTTACAAATGTGCTACTACATTTTGTCCAAGTGACTGACTGACTGACACACACAAACACAAACACAAACACACACACACACACACACACACACACATTGTTACTGAGCACTGGCACCTGTTCAGGCCTAAGTGCAAAACGAAGGAAGGGGGGGATAGCTCGAATCTAAATCTCCCCCTACGGCCCCCTCCCCCCACTTCTCCCTGGTGCGACGTCAGCATCAAAGCGTCCCCCTGCCGTCCTTCACGCTCACCAATGCCCTCCCCCACTCTCCCCAATCGTCCATACCGCAACGATGGGGAGAAGGGGGGAAGGGAGGAGGGTGAAAGTCAGTCAAGTGATTCACCGTAAACAGGATGAATAACCCATGCCTGGATGAGGACTATAGCTACCCTTGTCGAGACTTTCAGAA